>NW_027287205.1:70223589-71423589 GCF_022747635.1 Hetaerina americana | reverse complement strand
GGTTTGATGAATTTGCAAGAATTGTTATGAGTCCAGGATAAGATGTCAGGTATAATAAATATTCCAAAAATACTCGCGACACATTTTAATTATCCTGAAAGAGAGGGTGCGCCAAAATGCAGTGGGATGGCCCTGGTTGCGTGAATTACAGGGGAGAATGATGAAACCTTAGTTTTTTAAATTACTGAAGATTGAATGTCATGTACCATTTTCTATAACCTGCGTTCCCTCACGAAATTATGAAATTACTTCAATGGGAAAAAACAAACGAGGGGTGCAATTTAAGCAAAGACGACCGAAGAATAATTCCATTTGTCTGAGGAATAGAAGTTCGTGGAGGAAATTTGAAGGCCTGGGAAGTAAGGAATGGAAGAGATGTCTAGATAGGTACTTTTTCGATGTCTTTTCTTTTGCCCAATTTTGCTAACTCGAAGCTTTCGAGGGGCGGCATTGCACCGGTAGTTATAACCATCGTAACCCCCTCCACAACAGTTTCTTCTCATCCACCATAACAATCTTCTACCTAAGCGTTGTTCATTTCATAGAGGTCTTCCAAATCTTTAATTTTTGAAATTCAATATTACCCTCCTTGATGAAGTACACGAATATTATTGGGTATTTAAATGCTGAGGTTGATGAAGAACGCATTATGAGATGCAAAATGTCATAGGATGAAGGCAAAATGAAATTTAACAATAATTCAGTTTAAACTTAGAATGGAGTAGTCTTACCATTTATGTACGAGGGCAGTATTTTGGATGAAAATGATAACATCAGTTAGAATATGAGGAAAGGATTTGCGTTACGAAAATAAACTTGCACAAAAAGGAGAACACAGGTGATCAAGACTGGCTCTTCGAGAAAATACTGGAGAAGATTGTAAAATAAAGAGTGGCATCATGTTTCATAAACTTGGCGTCAGAGGAAGGAAAGTGAGCGCAGACCGAATGCTTTTGAAATAGGAAATGAAGTTGAAATGGAATGGTAAACTGAATTTGGGTGACCACGACCGAAGGAGGATTTGATTTGATATGTTCGAGGGATAGAAGTCCGTGGAGGAAATTTAACGGCCTAGGAGATAATGAATGAAAGGGATATATATATATATATATATATATATGTGTGTGTGTGTGTGTGTATATATGTATATTTGTGTATATCTATGTATATATATATATATATATATATATATATATATATATATATAGATAGATAAGTTTGGTATATTGGAGTCTGCGAGCGATGGAAATACTAGATAAACGTGGAAGAGAGAGAAAAATAACGTATTTTGGATGACAAGAAGTGCGTGAAAAAATATAAGAAGCTCACATTGCGGGGTTAGTGAGTTTTGTGCAAAGGATTTTGGAATTGTTCATAGGCGATCCAAAATTCTTGAGGGACATGCACTGATCTTCAGCGTCCCTCCGAAATCTATCTTTCTATGTAAGTTAAGGTATAAAAAGAATTAAAATTTCGCAAAGTTTTAAGGATTTATTTGGAATTTCTGCTCCAAATATATAGCGATTGTAAAAGTTTGGGTGGCATTAAAAACCAATGTTTGGAGGAAGCTGACAGCAACTATGAACTGTATTTTAATCTAAAGTATTTATAATATTTATAATTTATCAACTTCCCCAAGTAATCGGGAACCACCATCAAGAGTCTTCATAAAGCAGAGGATGTTTCAGTCTCAATGATGTTAGGTGCAAAAAAGTGTAGTTACTATTAGTTAGTACTGTTAGACGTCAGGGTACCTTCACACTTATTTCAAATCGATTACTGGCGAAACATCGTAAAACATGGGCATTATGGTATTTATATTTCAACTATGTAACCTAGCAGCATGTTGTAGGAGATGAAAATACTGAAGATGATATTATGGGGTAAAAGAGTGTAACCTTTAACTAAGTACTTCTTTTAGAATACTCAAAGGGTCAAATACTCTTTCCCTCGTTCTAACGCACCACTTCAGTACCCAGTCATTATGTAACGGTGAGCGAACACTTTCAGTATCATCCGATGATTGGTATTTTAAGTGGATTTTGTCCACAAGATAAATAAATAGTTGACATAACAAATGCCGTTTGCATTATACTGGTTACAAGCTTCAGGAAATTTTTGATTCTATTTTAAAATTCACCTTTTCAATATTTCCGCTAAGTATCGGTTCAGATGTACAGTTCAATTTATTCATTTCATTCGATGGATAAAGAGGCCTTCAATTTTGTGACTGTCGTCGTGATTTATATTTTCAGCATGAATTTAAATTTTTAGAGGCAGTGTGTTACTTTTATGAGGAACCGCTCTTATATCCTACCTCGCCGCTAAGGTATAGGCCACCTTAAAAACTGTCAATTGAGCTGTTTCACCTAATCTGAGTAAACGCCCTGTCTTTTGCACTGCTACTATCTTTTTTTATCAATTTAAGGTTTTATACGAGTACGTGCTATGGCTTGACGATATTTATTGCCCTTAATTCAATATATTTATGGTTGATTGAACTTCTCAAATCTTCAATTTTCTTCGATGTCGTAACGCGTGGATAAATGAGCGCATTTTATTTGCTCAGATATTTGACCCAAATAGCTCATTTCAGTTCCTTATCAGAATTCTACGCAAGCACACATCGTGGTGATATGGACTACTGCTTTAGTGTTGCGTGGGTGGACGATTGTGGCTTCTTGAAGCAGGGAGCTAACTGGTAGAGCGCACTATGGTAGACTACCGAATTTTCCGTATAAAGAACGTACAGTGAAAAAGGTCCGTAACTGGTTGCATTAAAAAAACACCCAAAATTGAGTGTGGCAGACGTAAATTTATGAAAATGGTTAATTTCATCTTTAATAATCTAAATGGAACATATTAGTTTATTTTATCTGATATTTTAATCTAAAAATTAGCTAGTTTGTTTCATTTAATCATTGAAATGTGAACTAATATGCTCATCTGAAAGAGCGCGATCTGAATGTAGAAGGAATTTATTTGTGCCAATGGTAAGTTAGACGGGTATAGGGTTTTTCAATTCACGCAAAGAAGCTGAATGAGGAGAATAAATGAGATAAATGCATTTAAGAAGGACGGAATTCAGGCATGATGGATGGAATTTTCTTGATTACAGCATAACCTTGTCGTCGTATTTTGGTGAAGGTAAATAAGGAAATAAATTGGTCTAATCAACCCTGTACCTCTTAAAATGTCTTAAACGCCTCTGAGGTCAATGCAACAATTTCAGAGTGTAAAAATCATTCGCCCTGACTGGGATTCGAACCCAGATCCCTCAATATCCGGTCGAGTGCTTTAGCCACTTAAGCTACCGAGGCGTCCTCTTAAACTCTGAAAGCCTAAGAGCCTGCTTTTCATTTCGTCCAATTTGGAACACATTTACTTAGATACGAAAAATTGAAATTTTTTCAATGAGAAACTTTTGTATCCTTGCCTCATCTTAGGAATGGTGGGAGATCTCAACTAAAGATGGCTGCGTACAAACCGATTCTTCGGCGACTTACACTAAAACGTAGTCTTAATTTTTTTCTCGAAAGGTTCAGCAGTGACAACGTGCTGGCTTCCATTTCCCTAAAATTTTCTATTTCTATGTAAAAACGTCATGGACAGTTTTTTAATTGCATCTTTGGATGCAAAAGAAAATTTAAAATATAAAAAATCATTTATTCCAGATATTTACATCACAAGGAGGCTTCCGCATAAAAAATGTTGCTAATATGCTTTATAAATTTTCATCACGTAGTGTCTTATGTGCTAATGGAGAAAACCATATTGTTATTGTATTTATTTTGAATCCATAAAGGATAACTTTTCTCAATGCTCCGCTCCCGCCTCTCATTTTTACTTTCCGGATTACGTATCTCACTCAAGGAAGCAGCACTGAGGCATATCCTACTGTAATGAAGTTTAAAAGCATTAAAATCAAATGAAAGCTTCTGTCATGATTAATAAATTATGGAAGAGATAATTATCAGTGAAATTGTAATGTCTTGCCCTGCTTATGTTTATTACGAGGGATTTCGACTGTGAGTATTGATTTTCAGTCTTTTTCGATGGGGACCCAGGGTATTACATATAAAAATATCCATAATAATATCTCAATAAAACCATAAACACTGTAATCAACCCAAAGTCCGGTTTGGTAGGTGATGGTAGAGTTCACCCAATAAAGGAACTGGATCCCCTACCCTAAAGTGTGAAGTTCACACATTAGGGTAGGGGGTCCAGTTCCTTTCCTTGGGCCGGCTATGGTATCCAAAGAAATACACAGCTTGGATGAAGCTGAGGATACCCAGTGAGGCATGCCCGGGCCCTCCGGTCAGTATGTTCTACCCCTGGACTACCACGACCCATTGAAATCAGTAATTTTCATTTTATTAATATTCAAAGTCGGCGGGTTGAGTTCTAAGTGATGCCTCAAACCCCAACCTTTTAATGGTGTTTCCTTCATGCTTCCATTGTACGGGCATGAAATCGCTGAGGTTAAATTGAAGGCAAGTGTAGCCTAGTAAATATAATAATATCTTCTGAGTTTTGGGCCAACCACGAAGGCTACGAAAATTCGGACTCCCCATTTCCCAAAATGAAGAAAACTTGTCCTCTTTGGAAAACTGTTTCATTCATTCATCGATTTGGAATGATGCATGGGCGCAAGCAGCCAATTTCATCAACCTGGCAATTGGATTTAACGGCAAGACGTTAACCTTATTTCAGTGAGAGAAAGTGCTTATAATAAAAAATATTTAATTTATTATTCTCAGTTCTCAGAATTATAAGCTTTTATAGGTTTTAAGCTAAGTTGATGATAAAGTTTTTTTTCCTAGATGCAAAGATAAAGCAGTACACACATTTTTAACACCATCACGCAACAGGCCGTGTTCAAATTCAAACTATATTCATTAATAGCTGAGAACGCACATGACGCAAGTCACACTTCCACCCGCAGATTCAATGGCAGGAAAAATCTTTTACGAATGGATGTATGCCTAATATTTATGATTGACGACCGGGATCCTCTTAAATCAAATCTTTTATCGTCCTGCGTAACCATTTTACTCGGCAAGAAAGCGTTTCGAGCGCCTTCCTCCTTATGTTTACTCCTCGTGCGTCCCCATTCTCCGAGGAAACCATTCGCACTCGCGCCTGCGTTCCTTAGCCTTTCTCTCGTCTTACGGCGGAGGTGGAGGGGAGGGCTGCGACGGCGGGAGTCGAGGTAGGGGCAGAGAGGTGCGCCCGGTTGAGCGTAGGCTTAGTTGCTTGCCAGGAGAGAGAGAGACTGTGTATTCGTGCTCCCCGTGCCTTGTGTATAAGTGCGGACGCTTGCACGGGTATTGCGTGTGTCTTGTGTTAGTGCTTTCCCTCCCGCCCCGGGCCTCCTCGTTAAAAGCGCGGCCGCGGGAGAGGCGAGGGGAAGGAAGGGAGCCTTGGGATCGAGTCGCGCGGCTACCGGTGACGTGAAAAACCATCTGGATCCCACCCCTAACAGGCAGAAGAGGAGGCCAAAGTCTTCCGAAGGGACCGTGTGTGTGATACACATCTTCAAACCTCAAGTCTTCCCGAGGCGTTCGAAATATAATCAGCAGGGAGGCGGTCGGAGTCGTTTGCCAGCAGATGCACGACAGGTGAATCCCACCCGCGTGTCCTTCACACAGTAGACCGACGCGGACGTTTGGGAGACGAGTTCATTTTCTGTGAGTAAAATTGGTCGCGTTTTCAAGTCTCACTAAAGATAAACATGTTCCCCGCTCTGCCGTCATCCGGGATGGTCCTCCATTTATTTTTAACGTATTATGAGATTTTTCCTTTAAAAAAATATGCCCCTCTTGTCGAAGGTTCTAAGACGAAAAAGGACCCATGCGCTAACCTGTCCGTTTGGTAAATCCGTCCGATGACCTATTCAAAAGTAGCCGTCTAGGGCCCCGCGTTAGGAATGGACGATGTGAAAACTGTCAGTTCATCCCCTGACATAACTGAGGATGGGCTTAAAAATAGGACTGATGGGCTAAAATGCTATTATGGGCTAAAATGCTATTATTTGATTGACTTCGAAATTTTCATCATTGCTCACATATGGTGTTGTTGGAGCCATATAAAGGGGTGAACTTGAATGTCGCACTATTTATCGTCAGCGTCTCTGTCTCAATGCAGTTCGGAGGAGATAGCAGCCTCTTGCTGATGTATGCTAATTGCGGAGAAATACCGTTAGGGGTTACCCAGTTCATTATTAATACCCAAAGAGAGGAAAATTAGCAGCCCACTATCTCTGAACTAATTTCATTGTTTATATTTATGATGAAATTCCAACCGAAATTCATTTATAATCCTTGCACGATTTTAGTGTTGTCATAATAATACTAAATTTTTAACGATTATTTTGGGATCTTGTAGCAGCAACTCTTTCTTTGTTGATTCTTATTGGTCATATTACCGCCCTTGACCGCGCTTGACTATTATTATTGGCATTAATGTGGATTATTAGATTCCCTTGTACTTGAAACATATTTCATCGCTTCTTCACTTAAAAAATGCATAAAACATTTTGATTGCGAAACCTTGAAAAACAATTCTAAATTTGAAAGGAATTAGCTTCAGACTATGAGATAACACATACTATTGTTATGAACTAATGGGCATTTTTAATCGCCAGCACATTTCCATGAATACTTCTCCTTTCCAAACTATTATTAATATACCATCGCTCAAGTGAAATATGGATTAAAATGGTGTTTAAATTAATCTTATATTAAAGAATTATTGTAATTTCTACGAGGCGGAAATATTCTATATTCAATCATTGAAGCTATTTTGTAAAACTGTGTTACCTTTGACTTCCCAAAAATCAAATAAATATCTGCATATTTGTAAACTCATTTTAACGGTAACTTCGGTAATTTAAAATCAGATTGCTTTGAAATCAACAGACCAAGGGTTTTGTTTTCAATATATAAGTTTTAAACAAGAGCATATGCTAAATTTAATAGTACTAGTGTAACTGTAGAGTTTTTCGATTCCCTTTTGTGACTGCCCTTGCGCCGTTCTGCCAGATTAAGTATGACTAGCTTAATGATATACCTAAAATCGATGTCTACCTCTCCGCTGAATGTTATTTGCCTTAGCAGAGTATTTTAAGAATTTTTCTTAGTTTAGTTTAGATTTAATAAGTTATATTTTTCTAACATAGTGCGCCTTTTCCAGTAAATTACACAAATTAAATGACAGAAAACTATCTATGCTAACTACAGATTAATTTATCGTATAATCCAGGGCAAGGTGAATGAATTAATCTGGTATAAAAACAGAAAGAAAAGATTTAGACTAACATAAGTAAGGGATCGAACTCTAAGATCGTTTAACTATCGTCTTTGATGTCGAAGGATCGATCGGTAGGAGCGATCGCCGGCAGGTACTAATGTCGGTTGCTAATGAACTCCTAATGACTACTATATTTCTGTATTTTATAAATTCGTGAGATCCCGAACGGAAAACGGTTATCCCAAATAAACGAGGGTCATCCCTTTCCGGGAAAATGTCCTTAAAATTGTCTTTTGAATTCCGAGTGAATCATTTTTAACGTTTTCGAGAATTTAGCTCCAATAGATAAGAATCAAACTACATTACATAGTCATTCTCAATATCTCGGCGATGCACAAATCAGTCTTATTTTCTCCAAGGGCTTTATTGCTGTGTTTCATGATGGAGCTATCGACCTGGGCTATAATTATTATTTTTCAATCCGGGGAATTATATTATGTAGGCAACTTCTAAATCCTTTATACAACGTAAAATCTCGTTTAGGTCCCGTTAAATAAGTTACTTTGTCCACGAGTTTCTTCGTTTTTAACTGCGCGTCTGCCTTAATTTCCTTTTCATTGTCTCCAACTTTTAGCGATTCTTTTATTTTAAACACATTAATGAAGAAAAAGATAGGCTATCAGAGAGCATTTTTCTACTACTCGGAGGATCCCATATTCATATTTCAGGTAATGCTTACCCGTATTAAATCCATACGGTGTGATTTCTTGATGTATTAACTTCGTTGGCAACCGTAGGGGTCAAAGGGAAAATGAATGGCCCCATAAACTGAATATGTGAATCGCACGTTTGGGATTTATTTCACAGTGACCTCTCTCCCAACCTACGGAAACCAACCTTTGGTTTGATTTCTGTCTGTTCTTTGAAGACTTTATAAATATCTTTCGTCTAGCTACGTTGTAAACATTTTAGACAATAGTAAATTTTATTCCCTGCGCAAGTCATGACTTTATAAACAGATGAACAACCTAGCTGAGCGCATTATGCCATTATTCCGCCCAATAGCTTTGCGTAATTAATAAACTTTTGGGGAATCTCATGTCAACGCAATATTTACCGCGAATCCGGTGTTTGGTGGATAGCTTAAACCATAAACCATAAACACAGTAATCAACCCGGTCGGTTTAGTAGGTGATGGTAGAGATCACCCAGTACTAAGCCCTATACGGCGTGTGAAAATTCACACATCAGGGTAGGGGGGCCAATTCCTTTCCCTGTGCCGGTTATGGTTTCCCAGGAAGACCTGGTACCCGAAAAATCACACAGCTTGGGTGGAGCTGCAGGTGCCCAGAGTGCCTTGCCCGGGAATCGAACCCGGGACCCTCCGGTCAGCAGTCCAACGCTCTACCCACTAGACTACCGCGGGATAGCTTATGCATTCAAATTAAATAATCTTAGTCTGTTTTATCTCGACATTCATCAAACATACTTCTCAATAACCTCACATTCCTATAATCCACAAGAATACCAAAAGGATCTTTAGCGGAAAAATAACAAGTTATATCATGAATTAATGGGGTTTAAGTAATCGTATGCGTAAATTGAATGAATCGTACTACATATCGTGAACGCATTCTGTCCCACATTCATATTTCCCTGGGAATAACCCTAAAATGACAATTTTAACCAACTGCTCTCTTCTTTCGAGAATTCTGTACTGTCATCCAGACTTGTCTCTTCATGCGCCAACGAGAGCGCTAGGTCATGCAATGCGTAGTCGGCACGTGGGAGCGCAAGGAGAAAGTGGATTGCAGACGAAAGGCTAATAAATAAGTAGAATGTGTCTGGGGTGGGGAAAGAACACTTGAAAGGATTTTACGATGCGTGTCTATAGTTTGACTGTTGAACAAAATCTGAGAGAAGTACCTTAATTGACGTCCACATCTCCAACCCCAGCTAATCAATCTCTACATTATCATTTGCGTCATAATTGTTTTGCGTACAGATAGTCAAAAGAGTAGAAATCTGGAAAATTTTCGGCCCTAGGTTTCAGCGAAATGGCCGGGGGTACATCTGCTGGTAACGCACTCACGCTCTATCCCAGAGATAGTGGGTTTGAGTCCTACGTTGAGTATTTTGAAAAATCTGGTGCTTCGTCCCCTGGGCAGCCTCTTAGCTAGCCAAAAAGTGGATTGTCTGGACTCAAGGAGAATATTGAGCTCTCAAGAGGCGTCCAAATAAAAAAAAAACCTATCGTGGTTTACTACGCGACATCGAACTAGAATTAGAGCGTGTTTATAAGACGCTTTGACATCGTTTTGACAGGTCTTACAAAACCGCACCTTTTACCTCTTCTTAACTCTTTTTTAGACCTTCATCTATGTTTCAATCCATGCCAACGTCTCTCCTGCCGAGGAATAAAAATGGATTGTATCACGATGACCTGGTAAAGGCATAATGTCATGCCAGTTGTAAAAGCTGACCAATGGAATGGAATGCCAAGGCTCCCAAGACTTCGGAAATTAATTGACTACATTCCAGTTTTTGATTGTGTATTTAACGTCCAACATATTTCCTCTTCATTTTGGTTTGGTGTTTATTGGGATCTTAAACTTAGTTTTACTTTATTCACGCCTTGAGATACCGGGAGGCCGAAGGAAGACTCGCGGGAGGTGTAAAGCAATCGCTTTAATGGGACCATATATTCACAGGTGTAACCTCGCTCTTTACACGTTTTATGGTAGAACACGCTAATAGACAGCGCTTGCCCATCTTGTTCGTTATTTTTTGAAAGTCGTGAGAGGAGACAGTCCCAGTTGAATTGTAACTGTAAACCAAGACCTCAGAGAGTGTTATCACCGCAGCAAGAGGCTACACAAACTAGTGTTTGCTTTCATTTACGCCTGATAGCTCCACTGTTAGCGTCTTTTTGTGTTACTTAATTCCCAATTGATAAACTAAATACGTAGCAGAATATGGATATATGTATCCTGCTATTTTCACTTCGGAAAAGGGTTCGATAATTTCTTCAGTGTTTATCGAAAATAACTTAATAAATTTCGAATCCCTGAAGTCAATTTTCAATCAATAAAATACATTATGATGGTCAGAAACAAAATAAATAGTTTATGTTATTGGTGAAACACAGCGCAAAAACGTATGCATTTTATCCATTCATCCACAAAGAAATGACAATGATAAAAATAAGTCTCACTTGTCAAATTAAAAGTTCTCTTAATAGAAGATGTGAGAAAAATTAATACCCGCTCAGGAAATCGTATATAAAGAATACAAATACCGGAAGAGTGATCACCATTAATAGCAATTTATCGGTGGATTATCGTTTTCACAAATGCGCGATTATATAAAAAAATATCGTGTACACGTCATGTACTACGTTCAACGAGGTTTAGATAGTTGCTCTTGAGTTCTGTTTATTTACTTTTAAACTATCGTTTGAATGGGCAAACATTGAAAAATAAATGAAAAATAATGAGTATGTCTATTTATATGAATGTTCGATACACATTCAAATTTACTGATTACCAAATAATGAACGCAGAAAGTTACGAAAGCATGAGATACACGTAGGAGAACTATTCGTAGGGTATTAATCTTGGGATCTGGAGCTTGCTATTCATAGATAAAACTTAGTATACTATATATGCATAGGTGGAGAGTAAGAAGAACTCTTCCTTGACAATGGAAAGCGTATTACGAGTATGTTCTGTATAGGATACAACTTAGTTGGCTAGAAAATAATCAAGATCAAGAATGGTGAGCAATATCCAGAATGAATAATGTGATATGGGAAACCAGCACATCAAAAAAAGTTAGACGCTGGTGAACAATGCTATAATTAAAATTATTATGGCATATGGATGTGAATAGTGGGAACTGTAGGAAATATAGTGGAAGATATTAAATGCTAGAGAGATGGATTTTTGGAGGCAGTCGACCCGTATCTCTTGAATAGCAAAGGTTCAAAATAGAAAGTTTTGTAGAATCTTACTTTGAAATAACAGATGACATCGGCACAAAATACTTTGAATGGTAAGACCACGCACGGATAATGGAAGAAGGAATATTGCCAAACCATCAATCCATCTCCTCACCATTGGTCACGCACCGCATTTTTTGTATTCCTGCTTCGACGTTTTTAATGCCTAACCGTATGCTAAAATTAAATAATCCCTTTACATGATTGTCGATTTGACTCAGGAAATGCCTATATGCGGTTATGTACGAGTGGGCATCAGCGCGTGCTAAGTTACCTGCAACGCGAGCGATTTTCATGAATTAAAGATGAGAGTGGCAATTGGAAGACCTTGAGAATATTTAGCAGTATTCTCCAGAAGTAACAATTCAATGCACCTTCCGTAAATTCTTGTCTTTTCAGGAGCTAGATTTAAGGACAATTCCATGAAAAGTATACCTGTATTGCACAAGAAACTTAGACAATGGCTCATAAAATAGCCTGCTCAACTCATATCTCAGGATGGGAATATTTCGTTTATTCCTCACACGGTTTCAGGTTTTCTATCTGAATAAAATGCGTTTTTAGGGTAAAAAAATGAATAAATGAACGCAGCTGCATTACAAGCATAAGGGAAAATGTGGACATATTCATTGTATATTGTGTTTATATTATCACTGGCCATCAATTCTAAGATTGATTGGACACAATCCTTCGACCAATTATCTTATCACGTCTCTACAGATTTCTTCTCTTTGATGTCTACCGTCATTACTTTATAAATTTTATCAACACTCAATTTCATAAATCTCCATTCCCTTAAGTTATTTGTTTCCCCTTAACGGTGGTACTGGGAGAAGCATGAAAGTGTTTATTAAAATGTGTTATGAATTTAAGTATCTGGAACATAAACGTTATCGGGTTGATTCATAAAGGTATATCAATGTAATTAATTTCTTATACCATGTTTATAACTTTGAGGGAAATTCATGGCGGTAGATTAGAGATTTTTGAGAATCGTGCATTTGAAAGTATGGAGAAAAGGATTTGGAAGGGGAGGAGGGCTCAGCAAATTTTTAAAATTGCGTGAGGGAAGAGACGATGATACTATGTGAAATTAGAAAAAGGTAGCATGGGTGGAATGAAGAGTTGTTGCAGGTAGTTGGCTTAAGGTAAGTGTTTCTCCGCTCCGTGATGCAGGTGACAATGTTGGCCGCGTGGTAAAGAGTGAGGAAGTGAATAGACGTAATGAACAGCATGGATGCTGATTGAAGGCACGAAGAACTGAAGAAGTGCATGGGGGATGAGGTCATGCTGATACAAGACTACAGTCCCCGTGATATCTAATAGCTGTCGGAGATAATCAAATATCTTACTTTAGTGGGTAGACGATCTATAATGAATGTGGGAAAACCACAGCAATCAGTCTGGAGAGTGGTCTGATGACCGAAAGTAGTATGTAGAGTTCGCCTAATCCACACTCAACCCATCAGCGTGGGGCGCGAAATCCGCACATTTGGGTTTGGGGGGCGGGGACATTTCTTTCTCTGTGCCTTATGCGAATTCCATAGGCCTGGCACCCGGAAATATCTTACTGCTCGGATGAAGCTAAGAATGACCAAAGTCTTCCGAAATTAAACCTGCGGCATCCCTACTGTGAGCAATTGCTCGACTCACTTGACTAACACTGGCCTGATAAATGGTTAAAACAACAAAAGGTCCCAAGAGGCAGAGAACCATGCTGAGCCAAATCATTGGCGTTTTCACGCATAGAAAGCAGAACACATAAATAAAAGCAACATTTGTGTACGTATGCGCTATTCATACGCACACTCTGCTTGTATCGCTATGACCCGAAGGAGGCCTTATGGCGTTGAAGAAGAAGTTAAGTTTTTAACGGGATTTCTTATCCAGAACCACGGCCTGAAAATCTATCGCCTGCCTCAGCCAACTTATTTGCTCCGTCAGTGTTACTGCGCCCATCGAATTAGTGTCGAATCAAAGCTGAAAATGAATTTGTCATGCCGAGTGAACGCTCTTCCCGCAGAGTGTCGTCGCAAAGGCACTAATGACCAGTCTTAACCACGTGGAAACTAGAAACACCGTTGGAACTTACCATGACTTTCATTTTCGAGACAGTATTAATTCTCGCTGGTCATATTGCATTCATTGTTTCCCAGTTGGTTACGGTCGATCCAACGGAAGTGCTCTTTTCGAGAGGCGGCGGGTTCCAATTCCTACGTTAATCCTTCATCTGCATGACTAAACCTTTCCTGCTTCCTGCAGTTACGCAACACACCGATTAATTCCGCACTTGAGCGTACCAAGATATGAGATCATGCGATATGAGAGAGAAGATCATGCTAATAAAATTAGAGAGATTAATTGCAGATAGATTTAAGATGCCATTTTTTCCACGTGCAACAGGGGATCATAATAACATTGTTCGACCGCGGTGGGGTCATGTTCGGGTAAAATTATTCTGGTGTGTGCACCCCCTGCCACGCACCCTGGCGGTGGCTGGCAGGGTATATATGAATAAAAATAAATAAATAAGTAAATAAAATTACAAAGCTGGTCTTATCATGCGTCGTTGAATCTAAGGTGCTGGATGGCAAATGCAATCGAATTCATTCTGTGAAAATAGAGTTACTTCCACTCTCAAACTCGGAAAGAGATTACACCGGGTTGAAAGAAGAGAGAAACACAAATTATTAACTGAGCTTTTATGCTCATAATATTTGTGACATAATTTCTGAGGAATATTTCTTTAACTTCTCAATCAAGATTGTTCTGAAATATATGTCTCCGCCGCTTGAGGAGCTGAATTTGTAAAACGTTTCTATGTATGAGAAGCCAAGTAGCGTAACAAAATTATTGGAGGAGCTAAGCTGGAAATCGCTCACGGAGCGAAGGTTAAATTACAGATTAAATCTCTTGCATGAATTGTATGGACGTCTCTTTAGCAATGATATTGAAAATTTATTATCATCCCCATCGTACTAGGGTAGGAGAGATCATCATTCCCGGGCCAGAGGGGAAAATATTTGGGTCAAAATTACTCTGTTGTGTATTCACCCCGTGCCACACATCCTAACGTTGGCTTGTAGGGTACTTAAACACTAATGCTAACTATTATTAATGTGGGTTTATGAATTCATTCATACCTTTGGAAACATCTATTATCTGTTTTGGTTTCCATTACTCGTGGATGAATCATACTTATGTTATTTTATGCTTTAAAATCCCTAAATTCAAAATAATAATTCAAAATAATGTGAACCGAGTATATTTTCATTTGTAAAGTAAAATATTTGACACGTATGTGCATCGATTCTGGCATAAATTGAGATTGAGTCAGTTCACTCGTTATATGCAGCTAAATATTACAAAGGTCGACTATGCTATCAATTTTCGGAGGGTAAATTTTGGAAAACTATGGATATACTATATGTAACAAAAAACGAAAAAGCTTAATTTAACTTTTAGAAATGATTGATAATTCCTTTAAGGTCACGGCTTATTCGACTCCAAGGATTGGTGACTGGTGTCCCGAAAGCGGTCATTTATTCCAAGGAAAACGGGCGGTTAAAATAGAATATAAGTCTCACGAGATGCATCTAGCATCAAATTATGTGTAAGGATTGAATTAAATTAATAAAAATGATCAAAACTGCATTAATTGATATGAAATAGATACCAAAAGTTGTTTAAATTTAATTTTAAACAACACACGGGTAATGCTGCAGTTGCAATACAATATTTATCTAAGTATGTAATTATATCTACATCTACACGATAACCCGCCGACCGCCGCAAGGGCGTGTGGCGGGGGGTGTCAGGTCACCACCCGCAATTAAGCAAAACCTACAAATTCATGCCGATCTACACACAAAAAATCGTATATATTCATGCAAAACCTTTACAACGCCCACACATGCAGATGTATACGTATACTATCAACTAACACACACATGCACCTACGAATATACCTTATGCCTACGCAACGTTTAACCTTGTCCTGACTTGTAAATTAAGTGTCTTTAATACTTCTAAAGTGACTTCGGTTTCTTATCATTATGATTCCTGATTTTCCGGGAAAAGAATGAGCATTTGTATCTATCTATACCGGAATCTAACTCCCTTATCTCATCTTTATGGTCTGATCTGCCTTAATAGTTTGTGGCCATAATAATTCCATTAAATTTTATTGTTAAACTCGTTTGTTCTGATCATTTCTAAAAGTCTCAGTTTGGCTTGTTCTCAACGCATCTCAAGTGCATCCCAGCCTAAATCCCCTAAAGCAAAATAACAACTCTCTTTTAATTTCTCATTACATTTCCCCACCACCCTTTTAATGAAACAGTGTTTCTTTAAAGCGGATCCGCATATTGTCCTGATATGTGTTCCCCATGGAAGGCGTAGTGTTAGAACTATCCACAAATATTTAACTTGATTGGCCGTAATTAGCACTAAATATTGAAATATTGGCACTTCGGTCACTCATCATTATTATCATCGGTAATCTATCAGTCATGGTTGGTGTTTGCGTGGATACAAGCTGCCAAACGGTGCCGCGACAAATCCCTTGTTTATATTAATAAAACACAACCTGACATCCAACATTACAACAATACCCTCTTCAACTTCGTATACTTCTTTCCTCCCTTCATTCCGTCCAACATCCTTATCCTATGCCTGCCTCATCTTCGCTTGCCGAGCACTCTACCCTCTATCACAGTCTTCAACATCCTACTGCCGATCAATACGCCCTTCATCCATTTTTCCTGCCTCCTTTTAATTTCTCCCAACAATCCCCTCTCCTCTTCCATCATACCTCCCTTACTCGTTTGTTTTCCTTCCTGTACACTTTACCATCTCCATCCTTCTCCACACACAAATCAAAAACTTCCAATCTACGCTCATCATCCGTCTTCAATTACCATGTTCTCGCGCCGAACAGAACTTGGAGAAACTAAATACTCGGGAGGCAATTACTTCACCAATTACGTCATTATTCCACGCTAATAAGTTATGAAACGGGCTCCCTAGGTGAATTTGGAAAGGTTGGTAGTAACTCCTGTGGAAAAAAATTCATTCTACATAGCACCCACATACCCCAAGTTGTAGACATTTACTTATTTATTTCAGTACCTTGCATACACACCAGACTAATTTGTAACCGAGCATGGCCACTAACGTGGTAGGACACGCTATTATGATCCGTTATCGTTCGTGGCTAAATTTACATATTAAATGTATTTTTCCACACTTAATCCCTATAATGTTATTTACATGATCTCTAACATTGTATTATGATGGGCGTAATAATACATTTTCAACATCACTGCTAAATAGACCTCCTTCTAATTAATGCAAGAGCTTCATATCGGTAATATAACCTTCGCTCCGTGAGTGATTCCCAGTCTAGCTGCTCTTAATATATATTTTTTATATATAATATTTTGGATACGCTACTAAGTTTATCATAACAATGTTTTATAAATCTAGCTCCCTTACGCTGCACGCGATCCAATTCGGCAATCAATCCAACTTCGCGAGGATCCCATATACTTGCAGCATATTCTAAATCAGGGCTAACCAACGGCAGATAAAATTTCTCTTTGACCTTTTCACCACACTCCTCTGATAAATCCTAATTTTTTGTTAGCTTGTCCACATATTCCCCGTATGTGTTTCACACTTGAGAGATCGTGAGTGAGGGTAACGCCTAGGTATTTAATTGAGTCTACACATTCCATTTCGGTATTCCTAATGCAGCAAGCGTTCGGGTGGGAATTTCTCTTTTTCCAAAAGTTTATGACTACTCACCTTTTGAAGTTTAATTGTAATTGCCAGGTGTCTCACCAGCGTTGTATAGCCTTAAGGTCATCTTACAAATCTACTGGGTCCCCAGGAACACTGATATCACGGTAAACTACTGCATCATTGCTAATGGACGTTTCTCACTAGTGACTACGGAGTCAATGTCGTTAACGTAAAGTAGGAATAAAAGAGGTCCGATGACAATTTCCTGGGGAACAGCTGAAGTAACTTCTACTGCATTTTAGCTCACTCGATCTATCACTATTGTTTGAACCCGACCATTCAAAAAGTCTTTGATCCAGCCCTGGATATTTATAACAATGCCAGCTTTGCGAGTAGTTTGTTATGAGGTACTTTGCCGAAGGCTTTCTTAAAATCTAGAAAAATCGCGTCCACTGGAACATTGCTCTCTCCCGAAGTAAGAATATCATGAACAAAAAGCGTAAGTTGCATCTTGCAAGATCTTTCTTTTCGGAAACCGTGCTGATTTTTTATTAATTAAAACTGATTATCGAGGTTTCTCACGATCGAACAAGCAACTATATATCCCTTAACCTTTCACAAAATGGATGTGAGGGATATTGGTCGGTAATTACTCGGTTCCTCCTTGTCTCCGTTTTTAAATATTGGTGTTACGTTAGCCGTTTCCCAATCTCTTGGGACCTCGTGACCTACCAGCGACTTCTGAAATATTATTTCAACATACGGCGCGGTTTCCGAAGCTAGAACCTTAAATACACGAGCGTGTATTTCATCGGGCTCGGAGGATTTATTAGGCTTGATATTATTCAGCAGAAGTTCTATTCCATTATATGAGATTTCAATTGCGGGCATCGATTGACCGGCACGATTTGGTAAACTATCGGAGGTGTTCTGTAAGATATTGGTAAAGACGCTTTGAGAGAGGGAATTTAATAAGTTAGTCGTTCCCAAACTGATGGTTACTCTTTTGCCTCTGGGTGAATGAACTGTTGACTTATTTCCCTGAACTTTCCTAACGTTTGACCAAAATGCTTTTGGATTCTCTTTCAAATTACCCGCTAACATTTTACTTTTGAATACCCTTGACGCTTTCCGAAATTCATTCTTGGCATTCGCCCTAGATATCTTATAATCATAAGTAATCTCACTTTTTTGTCGCTAGATATATCATCCCTAATATTTTTCATCTTGGCGTGACGTGGCCTTTGACGTTGTAATGCCTTTCCAACGCCCGCGTTGTACCATCTATCTTTCGTGTTCCCTATTATAAATTTACTGGAGATGAACTTGTTGACTGCTGAGCGCGTGATCTCAAGGAAGTGATTCCATGTATCCTCAGTATTTCGGTGATTACTATCTTTCTCAAAACTAACAAATTGATTCTGTAGCACGCACTTTAGGCCAGTGTAGTCCCCTTCTTTATACGCGTAAATTTTCCTAATATGCTTCTTATTTTGGACCCCATGCAGCGAAAATTTAGCATTTACTACCCTGTGGTCACTAATTCCTTTTATAGTTTCTGTGGTTAAAAATTTTTCAGGAGTATTCGTTGCTGATAAATAGAGAATATTATCACCCCTAGCTGGTGAAGTGACAAGTTGTTTCAATGAGCTCAACGTAAAAGAATTCAATGGCGATTCGCAGAATCTTTGTCATTACCGCCCGATTTAAAACACCATGTGCTCAAGGCAATAGAAGGGACATTGAAATCTTCACCGATTATCTATTTGAATATGCATATACCCTGCAAGCCACTGCTAGGGTGTGTGGCAGGGGGCTATTACACAACAGAATAATTTTACCTGAACATGACCCTACCGCGGTCGAGCAATATTATTATAATCCCCTATCGTTCGTGGAAAATGTTGCGATCATTGCGTTGGGATAAAAAACCTTTGATTTGCTGATCTAATTCTAGTATTGAATTGTCTCTATCGACTGGCGGTCTGTAAAATGCGCATACATCAGTTCTTTTGGATTTAGTTATAGATTGAGTTAAATTCAAGATTTCTTTTAATTTAAGATTAGATTAAAGTTTAGATATACAGGATCCTGTAGGGTTTTACCAATTTATTTCTGCTGTTGGGTACAGGTTCAAGGCCATGTGTTCTATGCATTAGTTTGATTCAATTCAATCTACTATGGACGGCAAACTATAATATCATCTGGAAAATTAGAATTTCCTGCCTACAAGATTTCGTTTCGTTCTGCTGCTGTGATTGGCATGTGATTTGACATATTTCATTTCAATTATGTTTAACTAAAGGGAGCCGCTAGATCATATGCTTGACCCATTCACACTAAGAAGGGATGGGTCTTGTGAATCGATCTTTCGCGGCCGACCCTTCCCAATCCGGTGATTCTGGGAGAGGGTTAATTACACCCTTTTGCCACCCCTTGAATCCGCGTGCTCACGCGCTGCTGACTACGACACCTGGATGACTTCCACGCTTTCACGTCACCAGTCGCGTGGCGCCGCTTCTCAGCCGTCGACATTTAAAGTGGACACTTCCATTGCCGTTCCACTTCATTCCCCTCCCTGATTGTCTTCTTATTTTTATCCCCCCTTCCCCGCCAATTTAGTCGCTAGACGCCTCTCCACGCGCCGGGACGCCATGAGCTCGCCCGCCAAAGGAGCTGTGCAAACAAACGAAGACGCGGCAGCGTCGTCGTCTGCCGGGACCGGTGCGAGACGGCGGGTGGAGCAGGACGATGGGGGGCGGGAGGGGGTGCCGGGGAAGCAGGAGGAAGACAGCGGCGGGGAGAAGCCCTCGGACCCGAGGACGAACGTGCCCTGTATCCGCATCACGCGGAGGAACTCGGTGTCGCTGCCAGCGGAATTGGAGAACCTGGAGACTAATGAGAAAGAGGTGAGGAGGAGGGAGGGAGTCTTTCCATTGTTGTGCGTTGGAGCGAAGAATGGGTGAGGGAGGGGGATAATAGGAGGTTCTGAGTAGCATTAGCAATAGTCATTAGGGTAGGCGACCGTCAGCTGAGTTCATTTTCGCCATTAGCAGTGAACATTAGCATTTAAATTTGAGCGGTGGCTCGCAGCGTACAAATAAATAAATAAATTAGGAATTAGGTGGGCAATTAAGTAGAGATAGGATTTTCAGGGAATGGAGTAAAATGTGGAGAGAAAACCCGGGGTTACAATGAGCCTACTCTTAAGGAGAAATCCCAAGGGGTCTACTATTAAACGCCCTTATAATTAATTAATTGTTATAACCCCGGAATATAAGCCCTTTTTCTCATGACACTCAATGAGGGATCGCTTATGTACCTCAGAAACATTCTGCCACCGCCGAGATTGAAACGCTGTCCCTCGGATGAAAAGGCAACGCACTGGCCAGAGCACCCACCCTGATCCCGGGGGTTTTGAGCGCCGCTGGACCGGAGATCGCCGCTTCTTCTAGCGTTCCCGGTTGCCACGGAATCTGGGCGGAATAGACAATGATATAACTATACTTTCAGGTACGCGGGGGTGAGAAGCTAGCTTTGCATCCCCTCCCAATTGCTAAACAATGTTGGCATTTTTTCCCATCCTAGTCCTGAAACAAGTGCCCGGGATCACCTGCCAATCTCTTGTCACCACTCTAAGGCATCGGCTCGGATCACGGGAGGCGATGTGGCGGAGAAGGAAAAAAATGGATTACAGACGAGATGATTAGAAAGATAGACGAGAAAAGGAAATAGAAGAATATAAACACGTACTTAGGTAGAAGAAAATACATTAAATAAAATAATAAACTGATGTGCCCTATACAGGAAGGTGAAAATCTGTCAGGAAGTTAGAAGGGAAACTTGTTTAAAAAAATTGGCAATGGAATGTAGAAGACTGTGATCAGAGCGGAGAATGCTAGGCAAACGAGGAAGGGGCAGAAATAGAATAGGGATGTTGGACGGAATGAAACGAGGAAGGAAGTATTTAGAAATGAAGAGGTTATTGTTGTAATGTTGGATGTCAGGTTGTGTTTTATTAATAGAAACAAGGGAATTGTTGCTGCACCTCGTTGGGTTTTATTAAGAGAAAAAAATATTTATTTGGTATTTTTTTTCATCCAAAACCTAACATTACCGGTAGATTATCTAATAAAAAAAATTAGGTGTGTATATGTGTGTATATATATATATATATATATATATATATACGAGGGTCATCCGGAAAGTAGTACCCGTTCGTGCCGCATGAAGTGCTGACGACGCGAGTAGCCGCTGGACGAGGTCAGATAGCTTCAGTGGCTTGTCTGCCTTCTCTGAGCCAAGTTGCGTGACGCTAGCATTGCCTGTGTTGTTTCTGTGATTGTTTACAATGTTTAAAAAAATTGAGAACGCCGCCAGTTGTGAAGTGAGGGCAGTGATTAAATTCCTCAATGCAAGAAACGTTCGCCCATGTGATATTCATCGCCAATTAAAGGAGGTGTATGGAGACAATGTAATGGACGAGTCGTCTGTTCGGCGGTGGTGTCGCAACTTCAACATGGGGAGGGGGAACACACACGACGATGAGCGTTCGGGGAGACCGTCTGTCATTACAGACCAACTGGTGAGCTCAGTTGACGAATTCGTGAGGAACGATCGGCGCGTCACAATTGATGACATCTGTGAGCATTTTCCCAATGTTTCTCGAACAATTGTTCATGAAATTGTTAAACACCATCTGCATTATGCAAAAATTTGTGCAAGATGGGTCCCTCGCGTATCTCAATGAGCTGGCGGCGAAGGACTATGCAGCAGGAATACAGAAACTTGTCACACGTTATGACAAATGCCTTAATTTGCTTGGAGATTATGTTGAGAAGTAGTTTAAAGTATCGTCTTTCAAATAAAATTTTTTATGTTTGTTAATATTTACTTTTGTGTCTTTATTTCACGAACGGGTACTACTTTCCGGATGACCCTCGTATATATATATATATATATATATGGGTCGCGGTAGTCCAGGGGGTGGAGCGTTGGACTGCTGAACGGAGGGTTCCGGGTTCGATTCACGGACAAGGCACTCTGTGCACCTGCAGCACCACCCAAGCTATGTGATTTTTCGGGTACCAGGTCTTCCTGGGAAACCATAACCGGCACAGGGAAAGGAACTGGCCCCCCTGCCCTGATGTATGAATTTCACACGCCGTGTAGGGCTTAGTACTGGGTGAACTCTACCATCACCTACCAAACCGACCTTCGGGTTGATTACTGTGTTTATGGTATATATATATTATACATATATATATATATATATATAATATATATATATATATAATATATATATATATATAATATATATATATATATATAATATATATATATATAATATATATATATATAATATATATATATAATATATATATAAAATAGATATAATATAATATATATGTTATATATAATATATATATAAAATAGATATAATATAATATATATGTTATATAAAATATATATATAATTTTTTATTATATATATATATATATATATTGGGACGGCAAAATAGAACACTAATAAAATAGTAATACTTAAAAGAAGGAGACTCACACGGTAAATTGTTCAAGCTTTCGGCCTTCTCCGAGGCCTTCTTCAAGTAAGACTCTTACTGGAAGTAGTTTAAGTTACCAGTTTCTGGTTGATACCTCTAAGCACCTTTTGAGCTTAGAGTGTATATATGTTAAATGAATTATGCTGAATAGAGCAAACATGGATTGATTATGTTAAAACATCAATTTTATTTAAGAGAAAATACCGACTGCGTTCGCTGATATTTTAAATTATTCAATCGCGTCTTACAGTGATTGCCCAAGCTGTTAAGTTACCAGTGCCGTCTCGTTGTTTTTCCCCCTCTGCTGTCAACATCCTTGAACTTCTCTTTAGTTTTGTTATGCTTTCACAAGATGCTTTAAATCCTAGAAAACAGTGGCCCCAATCTGTTTTCTCTCTCTGTCTTTCACTGGAGGAAAATAATGACGTTAGCATAAAAATTATGACCGCATAAAAAAGCATGACTTCGTTCTCAAACCTGTGTGATTCGAATTGGGGGACACGCCTGAAATTTTGCCGCTTCAATCCACAAGCGTCTACCATTCGTACAAGGGAACTCTTCCGAAGTCGTGCGCATTGAGAAGCGACGCGAAAGCATTTCGAACGTGGCAATCGCATGCCAGCAGTCTCTTTGATCTTTCTCTTGAGATTTATGCGAAACACGGCGCCTGTATTATAATTAGAATTTCGTGGAGCAAGTGAGCTGGATTGCACTGTCTTTCATTTGTAGATTTATTGCTTTGGTGATGGTGCAAAACAATCGTAAAAATTAAGGTACAATGAATTAACCTGGAGATGGTACTGATGCGGACAGTACCTCCCCTTTTTGAAATGCATACCATTTTAGAAAATAAACACTTGGTTATTCCACATATATTTTTAATTAAACACGACCCGGGTTTCGACTTATAAAGTTATTATCAGGTGGTTTCTAAGTCGACACCCGTGCCTACCACATTTTTTTTCTCTCGATGCTTTGACCACATTTACTCAGAGCCTGTGGGTATTTTTACATATTTTTCCTTGTTTAAAAATGGTTGAAATTGGAGGGTGAGCTAAAATTTTAAACTGCTTTTTAAAAATAACGAGACATCGGTTTAAATAGTTCGACTGACAAGTTATTTTTCTGAGACTAAAGACGCGTTATTTTCAAACTTGCGCACTGATGGGGGACACTTTTGCCCTACTTTTACTTTGACTGTCACTGACGTACATATTCTACAAAATATAGCGAATTTTTGAATATGTTAGTTAATTTTAGAGCAGTCACCACTTAAACCTTGAGATAAATATTTAATGCCTTCGAGTTTGATTAGGCCGAAGGAGTGAGTATCGTTTCGCTCTTTATTTATAAAACAAATGTCTTAGTTTAATTTTATTAAATTACGCACATTCTACTAAATGCTTCCATAAATACAATAGTGAATAAAATGTATTCCTGGACCTGAATACAAACATTGAAATGTGCCTAGCATACTTTGACTGAATGATTCTTTTATCATTATAGAATAAGGAAATTCCAACCTTGTAGCTTTCTATCAGGAGATATTTCTAAGGGGATGGTTAAAAACAAATTACTATAGTTATCAATTAGACTACGGTCCAACACGACTGAAAGCAATAAGCAGATAAATAAAACTAATAAAAATCTATACCTGGAAATAAGGCATCCATATCCTAGGTGGGATTGAAACCAAACTGCGGATAATCCTTTAGAGCCTTACTTGCCAAGGTGACTGGGTCCGCAGTTTCAGTCTTTAAGATAGCGGTCCTTCTTGCAATATACATTCATGCCCTAGCTGATTTACGACTCAGACCAAGATTTCAAAACTGTTTTAGGCCTCTCTCTCCGTGTTAATATTTTCTTAGGAAAGGTGGGACAAGCTATTGGAAAACTAAACCTTATCACGAGTCAAAACCTTATCGCCGTTTGTTTGCCCATTGCATTGTTTGGGGAATCGTCTTCCTCGCTTCGGAATACGATGTTTTTTCGCCAATGTTCGTTGTCAACGTTGCCAGATGGTGCTACTGTCGGTAGGCACTTTAACTTAAGAGTCTACGTGAATTCGATACAATACCCCAGGAAAATTAAAGATTTTTTTTTTAACACCTAATAAAATAAAATTATTGTTTCAGCTGAAGATTCGCGTAAAGATCAAGTTGCTTAACTTTTTCTTCGAGATTATTTTGAGAAATCTCAAAGTATTAGTGTACATAAGTAAATTTGCAAGCTATCTCGATTCATAGACCTGGAATTTAAAAGGTAACGCAATGCTTAAGTAGTGTGTAAATTGATGATGAAGACAGAAAGCATAATGATGTTACACAATTGTAGGCGAACGGAAAATGTACCATTTTAACCGGTACTCGAATAGGCCCTGAAATGACATCTCATCAGGCAAAAATATTTTTTCGAATGCTATAGGCTCATGCACTTACCTACCGGTTATTCCAGTTATTTTTAAAATGAAGTGAATGTTGTATTCTTGAAATGGGACACCGCTCTTAGACCCTTTAGAATGGATGTTTTAAGCTGAGCATATGAGAAAGTGCAGGTGTGGAAAATTTCCAAGTAACAAATTAGACCTCGAACGTTAATTTGGTTACTGACCGAGACTGTCTTCATGACTACGGGCTAACTGCTTTTATTGTTCTTAGACTACCGTGTCGTCGCGGTCTTAATTATCAGTGCTATTGAAGAACGTGATGCACTTTCTGCTTAGTACTCGTAGTGGTAATGTAAGTATCTAATTAAAAATAATGTCTACAATTTATGTTCAAAGCAAAAAATTCGGAATACGAGCCTTTGCTGGCACCTGAAAATCTTCGTTGTGCAATTTGATGAACCCCTTAAAGTATAATTTGATTGAACTTCATTCAAAAACATTTTTTTGCATATCGCTGTGGCCAAAATAAAAAAAACTCAAGATTACAAAGTTACGATGCCTATGCCAATCAATTTGTTTTCCGCTGCTTGACAACGCATCACGTATTGAATTCATATTAGCACATGTATAGACATGTCTTGATTTCTCTCTGGAAAATTTTTATTGAACTCATTTTAATACTCTTAACTTCTAATTAAATATTTTTACGTAAAGGTTTGAAGTTTGATGTTTTTACTTCCATTTATTAAATCAATCGTAATACGTGGCAGTAGAAAGAAAGTTGACCTGGTAATCGATAGTACGCAAAACATTACTCCGGGGATAATTTATAATAACATTTAATTCCAGATTAAAAATATCTCACCGTTGTAACCTCTGGTTACAACGCTGTCCATATCAATGTGCCAGCCTTCGGAATTATTATTATTTTCAAGAGTTATAATCCTTTTTGACAAGTTATAAAATAGGTATACTACAAACTACCTACTAGGAATAGAATAATTTAGTTGTGGTCAATGATTAGTAGCAAGAAAACCTTGAGTTCGAAGATTTGAATATGTGCTGCATCAAAGTTTGGTCATTTACGTGACTCTAATTAGGATTTATTTTTGCTGGGAAGATAATATATTTTTCGCAGTAGTGATAAAATTTCACCCACGTTCATCTTGCGATGCTAATTATCCGGGCAAACATCTCGTGCCTTGCACAGTATTTGGCCACATGCGTTTCGGCTATTTTTCAGCTTATTCAGAAAAAATCATTTCAATCCTAGTTAATTTTTTTACTGTCACGTGTAGTATATTTTTGAATTGCAAGAGTGGTCTTGTGCTATTTTTTATTTCGGAGTGATAACCATACGAAGGCATTACATTCATAGTGAGTTCGGAGAAACAGAAGCCAACAGTTAAAAATGGCTTTGAAGTTTTAAACGAAAGATTAACTTTTTTCGAAATATAGAAATAGGACATAAGTTAATATATCGTTATCAACATGTGCATACAGGTACTGGCATTATAGTGTACCATGGTTTCCTAAAAAGGTATTCTTTCAGAATTACGATCCGTGTTTTATTTTATACTGCTCTGTTTTTCCTACTATTATTTAATTTGTCCCGATTAACTATTGTTTGAGAATAATATAGTGATGACTAGGTTGCTGGAATGTGCTTTCTTAGGAGTTAAAAAATATTTATTTGGTAGTTGTGTCCATCCAAAATCCTACCTTAACTGGTAGATTACCGTACAATAATAATAATAGTGATATCAATATCGCCAACACAACGGTTTACATCTTTTTAAGGATCTTAAGTGACTGCACGAATATTCTTAATATTACATATTTGCCTCATCCACTGGCGGTACCATCTACCCCGATCGTTGTATTAAGAACATAATAATTGTCAAAATAACAAAACATAACTGAGAGCTTTCCAAACGAATGCGTAATTTCAACGTCTGTCTCCTAGCAGCGACTTTGCGGATCCGAGCATATCACATGTGCAAAAATATTTCCTTGACCGGGACTTGAACCCCGGATCTTTCGACTTGCCGGGCCGATGCTCTAACCCAATCGGGGCACTTGGTTCCATAAAACTCCCGCAGATTTCAGTGTAAATAACGTTTCATCGATACCTCAAGTGGTTAGAGCATCGGCCTTTATATCTATTTCCATGTGAATGAGTGTATATTTATATAAATACTCATATATATACGATATACATAGTGTATATAAATTCACATTATATATATATATATATACATATATTTAACACACAAAAGGACAACAGCAACAATTATATTGACTATACACACATAGATCTTGAATCCGCGTTTTAGGAAGAGCTTCGTCGGGGACATTTCGGAAAACTTGAATTTAACATATTATATAATTTGGTTAGGGGATGAATAATTTGAGTCTTATAAAACACTATCTTTTGGGTTTCTTCGAATTTTTGAGAGTGATATTTTCTTCTGTTATGGTCAGGAATTTTGGAAGGGGGCAAAATGCTTCCATTTGTTTGTCTCTCCGCCAGTACTTTCGGTTGACATTTCGTTGGGTCCTCGCTTACCAATGTGACCCAGGGCTGAAATTATCCCATCTTACACAATTCATATGATTTAGCTATTTCTCTGATTCTATCAATTAGTTATAACTTTGTGCAGCCATTAACCCTAATCCAGGATTTCTACTAACAGCATGACGCTTTCTATTAGTACTCAACGATTTTTGGTTAAATGGACATCTTTAGTTATCTGTTAGTTGTAGGTAGCCCATTAAAGTACTCATCACGAAGGGAGTAGTTATATAGCGTTGCAGTAGGTTATGCAAAACAATTTCAGCGTCCTTCCATATCGATAGTGATTATGAGAACATTTGTCTGTTTATTGAAGTTCCACCTGGATGGCAGAGGTTTTCTCTTTAAAAAACTAGCTGACTGTTGCATTTACTATTTATTAAAAACTTCATGTTGTTACGTTATTTCTCGGGTGAAATAAAATACCGAAATCATCTAGATTATTGATGTGAAACGAGTCAGAGGCAAATTAAACATCAACATCAAGTCAATATAAAATCAAAGTCAAAGGTCCTCTTTATTTTGTTTGCAATAAATAGTAAAACTTTACCTTCAAATTTTATTTTACTAAACTTATCATCCAAATCCTCATAGACTATATAGTTAGAAGAGTGACACTTTATTATTATTGCTAACTTTTTCGATGTTACTGTTGGCATTCCTCTATTAATTTAATTTACAGAATAAAACGTGAAGATTTTTTTTATTGCTTTTCCAATATCTTCCTTCCATGAAGCTTCCCTAAATTGAAGATCTAAGTACCACTTTCTCACAGCTGAATAGAAAGTAAATTCTCTCGCATTTCATCAAAATCCTTAGGGCCGTCCTCGAGGTCAAACTAACCATAATTGCTCGATTTATACCACGGGATATTTCATTTTAGAAACCCTTTCCCTAAGGTCGAGGAAATATGACCACCCTTTGCCCTTCCCCTACCCCTGCGCATAAGTCACTGCAAGTTGTAATTCTGTCTTTTAGCTCAATTCTTGATCTTCTCTTGGCCATGGTGGACCGCTTTTGGCTGTCACCTGAACTCTACAAAGGTCTTTGCTATATTGGAGAATTTCCCGAATCAGAAGATTATCGAGGATTCGTGGAGATCTCGCCGTCGCCAACCCTTTGAGCGGCATCCTGTTACCCCTCGTCGAGAGTTCCCCCTCTCTCCTCCTGTGTTTCTCCTCGATGCTATTTCGGAGCCTGTGCTTTTCGTTCAATTTCTCCTCCCATCTTTGCTCCTCCAGAAAGAAGTCGAATGAATTTCACGTTTAGGCAGTTTCTCTGTTTTTTAAATGTCCTCCGCCGCGCAGAATAGTTGCCGGTAGACGTGCTTGGTTGTTGAGATATACTTTAGGTCTGACATTATTTGGGTGATTGAATTTGGATGATTCGGAGAAAAAATAGATCACAAGAGTTTAATGTAGGTATAACCTTACTACATACGGGGGTAGGCTAAAAACTAATGCACACATGCTTGTAGACCACGAAAAAATTGACATTTGGAAGCTCTTCTCATGGTATGTGGAAGTAATATTCCCCCTCAACAGGCATGCGAAGGTTTGAGGTCATTATATGTATTCAGTGAATTTTAAGAAGCGGAAGTACAGAGACCTGTTCTAGATGGATAGATAGATAGAAGTCTTTATTTGGGCGTAATTGAGACCAAATGGTCCCTTCTTCCATTTAACCCATCGTCGTATACAGATTATATTAGGCATTAAACTTATAGTTACATTCATATGTACACATAAATACATATAGACAGACATAAATTAATTTAGCACAGATTCGCACATCGAAAAGAAAAAAGTATATATATATATATATATATATATATATATACACACACACACACACACACACATACATAAACATACACACACCTACATACATATACACATACACATACCTACACATATACATACATATCCACACACACATACACACATACATAAACATACACACACCTACATACATATACACATACATATACCTACACATATACATACATATCCACACACACATACATGCACACATAAACATACATACATGCATGCATACACATACATAAATACATGAATAATTACGCACATATACACCATTACATACATACATGTACATATATAAACTAAGAATACACCTGCAAATACTCAAATTAAATAACAGTGAATATAGAGAACAATAAAATGAGGAAAGTCTAAGCAAAGAATGAGGTTTGTGGGAAAAGCTAGGGAGAGCGTGGCATTGCTCAACTAGTAAAAACCCACGCAGGAAAAACACCCACGAAGAGAAGGGGGGTGTGAAAAACCTGCGAAAACCCTATTAATTAGAGGAAAGATACATGTACATTGTAACAATCATTTTTGCATAGTATACATATTATTAAGTTACTGAAATTGAAATGGAGAAATTAAATACATTGACAACACATGCGGAGTAATGAGAAGCGTAATATTTCTAAAAATAATGATGCAAACTCCTACCGCTTGTGATGACAAAACAAAAAAGCAGGGAAAAAAAGTAGACACAGTGATCTGTATAACAGCTGAGTGGAATGACGGAGGGTATAATGGTTAAGTTAAGTACCTGAGGAAAATGAACTTGTGAAGTGCTTTTCTAAATATTGTTGTTGATGAAGAGTTTTTTATGTCATCTGGGAGAGAGTTCCACAGACGGCATGCTGTAACATGAAAAGATTTGTGATAGATTTCCGTGCGGTGGTGTGAGACAAGAAGTTTATTATTACCCCTAGTATTTCTGTTGTGGATTGAGTTGATGAAGAGAAAATTTTGTATAGAAATTTAGGCGTGTGGTTTGAAAGTATGCCGTAGAAAAGTGAAAGAATATGTAAATGCCAGCGGCCTTCTAGCTTTAACCAAGATATTCTATTAAATGAGTCGGAAATATGATCGTATTTCCTAAGATCACATATGAACCGCACTCAGGAATTATGGGTCTTCTGGAGTTTGGTTTTCAGTTCGCCTGAAAGGTCTTGGTATACTACTACTCTTGGTTCTAGTGCTGTGTCAACGCGAGTTAAACAGCGTGCTGTTATAAAATTTTTAACTGCTGAAAAAATGACTCCTACTAAGATTCATCGTCGTTTTAAGGCTACTTTTGGTGACGGTGCTACTGATAGGTCTACTGTAAATCGATGGGTAGTAAAATTTCGTGGTTGCGAGCCCGGTAAAACCATTATTGTTCATGAAACACGCAGCGGACGTCCAATCACTGCCACAAACGATAAACATCGCAAACTCGTCGAAGATTTGATTCAAAATGACCGGAAAATCACTCAAAAGCGTATCGCAAACTATAATGGAATATCCAAGGAAGAATTTGGTCGTGTTAAAGGCAGCCTGGCGCCAATAATCTTGCAACATGACAACGCTCGTCCACACACCTCGCGCGCAACTGGAGAGGCTCTGCGAAACCTGAAATTTGAACCGATTCCACACCCTCCTTGTGCCCCCAATTTTTTTCTTCAACTCAAGAGACACCTCAAGGGTAATCATTACACCTCGGACGATGAGGTGAAGGCAGCTGTCAAGTCCTGTATTCGAGAAAAGTCGGAAGAGTTTTTCAGCAACGGAATGAAACAATTTGTTACACGTTGGGAGAAATATGTAAGCCTTAACGGTGAATGTATTGAAAAATAAATGTATAATTTTTAAACTTAAGTATTTCACTTTAATATACTATTCGTCCGATCTTGCTATTTGTTTTTGTTCGCGCTCTACAAGCATGTGTGCATTACTTTTCAACCTACCCTCGTATATTCCTATTAACGGTGCACCTATTTTCAAGTAGGTGTAGAGAGATCACTGGTAGGGTTATGTTGGAAGTGATACCTCTGAAAAATGTGGTGACCCCTTGGTGAATAGTATTGAAGAGAGCTTGTGGAGTGTGATGAGTATACGCAATTGATTTGTGGTCTCGAATATGTAGTCAATGCATAAATTATTTTTATGCATGGTGAGGAGGTGACTAAGGTTGTGTTTGATGACAGACTTAGGTCATTAGGGAAGAACGCGATGGAAAAGAGTAGTACTCGAATGTGGAACAGACCATTATTTGGTAGTTCTAAAAAGTAAACCTGGGGAGAAGGTGGGTGGCCAGGAAGTTTGGAGGACGAAAGACACTGAGAGGAGGAGTTGGACAGCTTGATGGCAAAAATGCAAGAGTTCGGTATGCATGCATGCTTGAGGTAAGCTGAATCAGGTTGAATAGAGAAAGTACGAATGTATGGGAGAAGGAAGTTTGAATTTAAAGTTTGATTGATGCGAGTTTGAAAGAAACGATTTGTAATGCACTGAAATTGGAGATGGAAAAGATAAGTTCTGGAGAATAAAGGGTGATGTCTGGAGAAGTAAGGAAGTGAAAGAATCTGCGATGGCTAAAAAGAAGATGGACATTAAGAGATATTAACTGCTATAAAGTATGAAGCCTGGAAGTAGGCGTATGAGTTTTGTAACGAAAGAAAGAATGAATGCAAAAGAGTCGCGAAAGAATACGATTTGCGGAAGCAGAAAAATTGAAAATATTTTCGGATAAAATAAAAAAAAATTGATTTAGAAATGGCTAAAAAGTACGAAAGCTGGGAGAGGGCAAAGATGTGAATGCATTTAATAAAAATAGTTGTGATATTGAAATAAAGTTGTGATTTCATGAAGAGAAAGCTAGTATTTGGAGATATATTTTTATAATGTCGGTGTTTACTATCAAAGCACTAGGGATGTTAAGAAAGTAACCTCTGTTATGCTATAAAAATACACTGAAATAATAATAGAAAATGTATTATATTCGACTCAAAATTGCGTATCTCTACCATTTTATAAATACGAGCATTCACCAAAGTACCACTGTGTCTGCGGATTAAATCAAACTTATTGTTCTGCAGTCATTACATATCGCTGTCTTTCCCTTTTTTGGGATTGGTAGTAACGCTTACCTGACGAAATTTGGCGGCTAAATTCCTCCCTCATCAGTGCTACGAATTTCTCCATAAAAACACGTTTTTCACAGTTTCCTTCTGCGGGAATGCTGCCCATTCCCACGGTCTTGTTTTATTTCATCCCCTTACTGCCCTTTCTGTCTCTTAATCAAGTACACATGATCCTAAGCTACATTATATTCTTTTTCTACGTCTACACTTGATAAATCTGCTTCATATGGGTCTACATCTACACAATGTCCTGCGAGCCGTCGCAAGAACGTGTGGCAGGGGGTGGTAGGTCACCAGCCATTCTGCATGTATTCCCTCTATTTCCTTATGCATATGGCACCACGCGACCCACGCGCGTATCACATGGTTAGCAGCTGTTCCTATGCCAAAACAAAGAGGACAAGAAAAAACATTTGAAGAGGATTGGCACAGATGCAATTCAGACACTTATTACCAGTTAGTATTCTACACATCCCGGACGCACAACTAACAAATACAGAAGACTTTATCCACATTCCCACACCCCACCCGGCACAACAGTGCTCGGCGAGGGGCTTTAGGATACCAAATTTGGACAGAGTTTTGGGGGAGTTTAATCTTTTATTCCCCTCTTTACAACAGCGCGTACCTATTACTAACTTAGGTTCGCTCCCTTTTATTGTTGTCACGAATCGTGCGCGGGAAAAGCGGATGCTTGATCTATCCGATCGACAGTCTGACTCTCTTATTTTGTGACAATTGTCAACCCTGCATATGTAATTATGGGTCCTAATTATATCTCCATTGTTGGATGCAAAACCACACGCTTTATATGTTTGTATAAAGGTTTCCACCCCAGATCCTCTATTAAATGCGTGACTTTTATGTCAATTTGTACGAGTTTTTAGCGAACCTAGCGTCCTTTCTCTGTACCTTATCCAATTCTGTAATCGATGTTTTTTTAAATGGATCCGATACGCTCACCGCATACCCTATTTGAGGTAGTACTACAGAAAAATAGGACGTTTCCTTCACTTTTTCGTCGCTGCACCTTCCAACTATACGCTTGACGAATGCCAGGTTTTTAGCGTCCCTTCGCATGCAGTGCGTATATGTTTTCCCCACGTAAGAACCGATGCAATGGTGACCCCCCAAGTATTTTATTTCATCAATGACGCTTATCTAAACACCTCCGAGAGTGTAAGTTGTTAAAGTTTGGTCGTGTTTCCCATTGTGAAAGAAATGCATAACAGTACATTTTTCGTATTTAATTCCAGCCCCCATTCTTCACACCATTTTTTAATGCTGAAGTATTCTGCATTGTCGGGTTTCACCGCGTCGTTGTTTGATTCAGACAACAGTTTCGCCGAAGTTGCAGTCAGCGTCTTCAGGTCGAAGATGAGGGACTCCAGCATACTTGACTGCAAGGCTTTGTGTGGTCCTTGCTCTGCGCCTTTCCAGCTGTTTAACGCTACTAAGGCGACGGGAATTCAACTGCGTCGTCAGGCGTTTGTTTTTCCCTTTCCCGCTTAAAGGAGCCTTGGCTTCTTCTTCACTGGAAGGCTTTCCTCCGTGTTAAGGGAAGCTATTGGGCGCTTAAAGCGGTCCCATGGCCTTACCTTAATTTCACCGACTTTACGTATTAGGTTAGCATCTGCTTCTGCCGCTTTCTCAAAGAATTTCCCTGAGATTCTAGGCAGAAGGGCGTCTAGGGGTTCCAGCTTTCCGTCCTCGTGCATTTCGGAGACGCGGGCGTAGCGACCGCGTCCCAATATGTCACGAAGAGCAGAGTTCTGCACCACTTGGATATGAGCGAGACTCGTTCGCGACACTCCTGACCATACCGCTGCAGCGTAGGTGATGACTGGCAGCACGCACGCCTGATATAGTCTGCGTTTCGTGGTCATACTCAGGACAGGCGGGCGAATAATCGGCCTTAGTCGATTAAGCGCCGCGTATGCCTTCGCACGGACCCGAAGCGCTTGGGCGTTCCAGAGGAGTTTCCGGTCCATCAGCACTCCAAGGTAAGTAACTTCAGATTCCCATGGTAGGACGACTCCGTTCACCGAGATGTTCACTCCTGGCGGCCCACCATTTCCAGTTCCGAAGATGATTGCCTTCGTCTTTTGTGCGTTAACCACAAAACGCCATCGGCAGTACCATTGAAGGAGCTCTGCCACGGTGTTCTGCAGCCTTTGCACCGCAGTCACCTTCCGCCAGGATCGGCATAGGAGGGCCGCAACGTCAGCATAAAGAGACAGGATTTCAAGATTCCCTCCACGAAGTGGAATATCGTGGGAATAGATGTTATAGAGCAGTGGTCCAAGGACGGAGCCCTGAGGCACGCCGGCGGAGATCCGGCGCACCCCCGAGTCCGCCCCTAGCCACTGTACTGTGAATGTCCTGTCTCTCAAGTAGGAGTGAACCATCCTGATAGCCCAAGGTGGGAAATGGAGTCGCCTCATCTTCAACAGGAGAGCCGGATGCCAGACGCGATCGAACGCCTTACTGACGTCGAAGAAGGCTCCGGCTACCACCATATTCCTGTTGAAGCTGTCGGTGATGAAATCTGTCGTTCTTACCAGCTGATGGACTGTGGAATGCTGCGCACGGAAGCCAAACTGTTCTTCCGGAAGAATTTCATTCTCCCGGACGAAGTCAGTCAGCGGCCTTTGCAGCAGTCGCTCGAATATCTTGCCGAAGCCGTCGAGCAGGGAGATAAGCCGGAATTCTCCGGGATCTACCTCCATTTTTTGTGACTTCGGCAGACAGATGATTTTCGCTCTTTTCCAAGTGGTCGGAAAGTAGGAAATCCTTACACAGCCATTGAATATCGCCGTCAGGTACCTCACCGCCGCCTTCGGAAGTTCCCGGATGACAACATTTGGAATGTTATCACTTCCAGGGGCCTTCCTCACGCGGAGGTGACGTATTGCCCCTATTACGTCCTTCTCGTCGAATTCTGGGATCTCAGAGGTGTCTTCTCGATCGGTGACTTCAGTTCTCTCTGACGCCTGTATTTGCTTCTCTATTTCGGCAGAGGCCGAGTTCCCAGGATTGGGTGAAAAGCTCCTGGCTAGGTAGTCAGCGAGCATTTCCGCCTTTTCCTTGGGAGATCGTGCCACGTTGTCTCCGTCAATTATTAATGGGTCTGCTCTATGGGGTGCACGCAGCTTCCTGCACATCTTCCACACCGCCCCTATGTCGTCATTGCCGTCTTCTGAAAGGAGTTCATCTCGCAGGTGTGCCTCCCAGTAGTCTGATCGGACTTCCTGGAGGGCATCCCGAACCGCAACGTTAAGCTCAGAGAGCTGCGTCCGCACATCTGCTGTGCGGTATTTCTGCCATTGGCGCCGCACGCTGTTCCGTCGCGCGATGAGGCCACGGACCGCCGCTGGAAGCGGTACTCGAAGATACGTGTTCCGATGCTCTTTAAGCGGTATCGATGCTTTCATCGCGCCATCTACTGTGCGATTGAGGTGACTGACCAAACGGTCGGCCATCTCTGGTGAATTCGGTTCCAATGGTTCTCGTGGCAGCTCCCCAGCTATGACGTTGCGGAAACGCTTCCAATCAGCTGACGACAAGTCTAGGCGGTGAGTCGAAGGGAACACAGGAATACGTTTCCCCACTGCTAGGATCGTTGGGTTATGGTCTGAGGACAGTTCAACGCAAGCGTACATGCTAAGAGAAGTCCTCACATTTCGAGCAATCGCTATGTCGAGGACGTCCCCTCGATCGTGCGTTGGTGTTACTGGGCCTATGACCGTGAAGCCTTCGTCGTCTGCTAGCCTACGCAGGTTTTCTCCCCTCGGGTTGAAGGACCGGGAATTCCAAGATGGATGCTTGGCATTCAGGTCCCCCAGGATGATCGATGAGCCGCTGTTTTTTGTAAGATGTTTAATGAGTTCCGGATCCCAAGGTTTCCCGGGTGGGAAATAAAGCGATGAGACCCGGAGCTATCCTCCTCTAGTCCGTATGTCCACCGAAACAGCCTCCGCGCTTGGGTGAGAAATTTCCCTACACGCTCGGTGCTCGATGGACCTATGGACGAGTATGGCCGCACCTCCTGATGTTCTTACCCGTTGGCGCTCGGGCTCCCTGTCTGACCTGTAGATGGTCCAGCCAGGTAGCCTCCAGGTGTCCGTGGGTCGAAGGTGCGTCTCGTTTACGGCGGCGACGATGGCTCCCTTCTCCTGGAGGAACGCCCGTAATTCTTCACTTCGTTGAAGAATCCCATTGGCGTTCCATTGTGCGAGCAGGACGGGTCGTTCAGCCATTATTGGTTGAGTTCTCGATCCTGCTGCGCACTAACTCCTCCAGGAGTGAGAGGAGAAGTTTGCCCTGCGTTGAGACGACTAGTTTTCGTAGGGTCCTCGATATCACGGCTATGGTGTGCCATATCTCTTTTTCCTCGCCTTCAGTTGTCAGCAATGACTCAGCGGCTTTGTCGGATGTTTCCAAAGACGTATCGTCATCTTTCGGTTTTTCCGCCGGCTTTGGTTTAGCGGCTGCTATGGCTTTTTGGGCGGTTATTCCAACAGCCTTCTGGGTAGTGGCTGGCCTCGCTTTATCCTTTACCTCCGTTGGTGACGGCGATTTCTTCTTTTTCTTTCCCTTGGAAGAGGGAATATTTGCATTCGGGGGGCGGTTCACTGCGTATCGGATCTGAGTCTAGTGGCTGCTCGCTGATTGGTCCGTTCCCGGAGAACTCCCTTCCACGCCTTGTGGAGATGGTAGCCTTCATCTCTGTTAATGTTCTCCGGGTTTTTTGCGATCTCAATTGCTTCCCTAATTAATCGTGGGTAGCATCTACTCTCCTTGGCTATTATGTTTGCTTTTTGGAATGAGATCTCGTGACCGGGTTCACTCCATTGGTGTTCTGAAATGGCCGACAGGTGAAACTGCTTATTTGTTGTTGCCCGGAGGTGTTCCTTCATCCGAACTTTCAATGAGCGGCATGTTTCCCCGATGCAGGTAATTAATAGGGTTTTGCTTATGTCCGATTTTAAAAATATGTGTGCTGTTGTCTATTTTCCCGTTCAGGGGAACAACACCTTCTGAAATCGATTTGTTGAATATATCTGAAAAAAGGCGCAATTTCTGGCGCGTGCTCATTCGCTACCTTTGCGGGAAATCCTCTGGCTCGGTTGATTTATTACTTTCAGTGTGTAGGAGTCGCTTTGTGATTCCTTTGCGTGTGATTAAAATGTCATAAAAATTTACGATTTGTGTGACTTGGCCCTCTTTGTATATCGCTCTGTCATTGATGTACGCCCTTGGAAAGAAATTATTTAAAACATTCGCTTTTTGGGTGCTGTCTGTATATACGTATATTCCCATTGCTACCTTTGAGGGACTCTGTGGTTGGACGTTTTCCCTGCAATTCCCTAACGTATGGCCAGAAAGCCTTAGGGTCGTTCTCCAAGTGGTCGCATAGAACCTTTCAATTACAATTTATTAGGGCGCTTTACATTATTTTCTTTGTTTCCCTACGATGTGCCAAGTATTTTCTTCGTACACTTTCAGAAGACGTTCCTCGGCCGTTTTTTCAAAGTTGTTTTTTGTATTTCGAGTGAAATTTCCTTTGTTGCCTTAAAGGCCTTCTAACTTCACTGCTCCCTATCGTGGTTCGTTACTATCGCTTTTCTTTTTGGTATGAATATATGTCTCTATACTGCGTCCAATTAATTCCAATAAATGATGTACATAGCCTCGGTTCCACTGTTGTGCGTTTACGTAATGTGTAATTGTAGGCTTTTGCTAAGATACGCGGCAAAATCTTTGAAGTTACCCCACTCGTACAGTTGTAGATATACTTTTCGTCTGGTTTTTAAAATTTTATTTACTGAAACTGATAATTCGATTACAATTGATTTGTGGTCACTTATTCCTTCCGTTTTTTTCTATTTTTGCACAATAACCCGCAAGCTGCCGCAAGGGCGTGCGGCGGGGGATCTTAGGATACCACCAGTAAAACAGAAGAGTTTTATGCTGGAAAGCGTTCTTTACATAATGAAATCGATGAATGATGCATCGGCAATCACCGTAAGGGGTATTAGCGGTTAATTTTGAAAACACAAATATGCACCGAAGTACCTGGAATGTCCTAGGCAGGGTAGTGGTCACTTAAATCGATCATGTAGATAATGGATTATTGCATGCATATTCAAATTATGGAAGTAAGATTTGCAACTGGTCCTAGCTGTCATTCGTAAAGTAAAGTCGTGCTTAAATTGTGGCAACATTATTTTGTAGACCAACATTTGGAAAAGTGGAAGAAAAATGACGGTATTTGAATGAGAATGATTCAATAGAGGAATATTTACTGAAATTAAGAATGCTTCCAAGGAAGCGACGAAAGATACTCTAGGACATAGAGAGTTAATTATTCGTGACCAACTACTCCGAAATTGTCTTCCTTTTTGCCATTTCCATTCTCCTCCACACCCACATTCCAAAACCCTCCAATGAAGACCATCAACTTGCTTCAACGGCCAAATTTGAGTCCCCCACAAAATCACGCTCCCGATCAAAATTTTCACTTATCTTTTTTAAGCATTCTCACACAACAACCCTGTCATCATCCCCTTCACTAAAGACTATTTTCTCTCAAATATAATCAAATTCAGCCAAAGTTCGTCAACGAAACGCTTACCAAATTTAAAACAAATATATAAAGTGTGCACTTTTAAGGAGAAAAACGTGCTGATATCAGCATATGAATGTGTGACCATTTCGGGATGATGTATGAAGCGAAGATCCAGGATGTTGTTGCCCCTAGTTGGTGCTCTTATTATTTGATTCACTGTGTTGGCGGAGAGCATATTATGGGTAGCCTCGCATGAATCGCAATTTCTCGCAGCGGTATTAATGCATTAAGTATTTATCACAGCTTATTGAAGGAAGGTTGAAAATACCCCCAACTATAATATCATTTTTCGTGTTCTTGCGGATGAAATGCGATAGTTAGTTAGCTAAGGTCAATACCGCATCCGAAGTAGAATCGGGTGACCTGTAAAATAAGCATATGCGTATATTTTTGTGGTTGTTTCTCTCTTTTGTGCACCAAACGCTCTCATTTCGGTCATCAAATTTTTGCGCATAGCTTTTTAAGTTTTTTTTAATGGCAATGATTACTCCTCCTCCGTTTCTGTAACCCCTTTCTCGTCTGTATATACTGCAACCTTAAGGGAAAGCTTCACCCTTATTAATATCCTCCGTAAGCCAGCTCTTCGTTCCCAAAACTATGTCCGCATCTAAACTTTGGAATGTATGTTCGACCTCGGCTCTATTGTTTGTAATACCACGACAATGTAGTATTGTTATTGCTCCATTTCCCGACCTGTACTTCCTTTAATTTTGATTTAACTTGTTCACCACAATATTCTGCCTATTATTTCCATCTCCTTTGAATCTTTCTTGGTTAAATAATATTGTTCCTGCCTTATCTGTATTAATGAACGGATTTTCCCTTGTAACTTCTTGATTGTGCTTTCACCTTCCTGTATTACGCACCAATTTCACCCTTCCTTTATAAACTTTCAAAATCTTCGTACTTCATCTTCCACCACGCTCCTTCTTTTCTATTTACCGGCTTCAGTTTATTATTATCTTTTTTACTTTCTTCTACCTGATGCCATGTACACACTTTTCTTTTCCATCTCTCATCTATTTTACTGATCATTTCGTCTGTAATCCCTGGTTTCCTTGTCTTTTTCCGATTAACTGTTCCTATAATTCCGTTTCTAGATGTCTGTATCCCTTATTTTGGTATATTCCCATTTTTCCTCTATAGTACCCAGCTCCCTTTTCTAACTCATTTTTTTCTCTACAGCCTAATAAGACTCCTTTCTTATCGTCTTGGTTAATGCTTCTACATTCCAGTTCCTCAACCATATTTCCTATTTTACCCTCTTGAATCTGATGTTATCCACCATTATCACAAAACTACTAAAAGTTATTGGGTACATAATTAAGGTGGGTACATAATCCCCATGGCCTTCCTGAATAGTGTTTTTAACATGACACCATCACTCAAATGGCCGCCCTGCTGGGCTCACTGAGGAACAGATAGAGCGTGGACTCCCTTTTGTCCGGCTTTTACTATTCGAACTATCTGGCATGGGACACCCTCTTCCAATTATCGTCTCCTTCCAGCGCAGCTCTAGGGGCCATCAGGACGCAAAATCCCTTCCACCTGGTAAAGTTTGTGGCCCATGAGGAGAGTTAAAAACCAATGATAATAGAAATTAAAAATAAGCAGCTTATTGAAGCAAAAACATTACCTTCTCTAACACGAGAGTAATGAATTAGCCACGCTGTCTCTGAGCACAGCATTGGGCGCGAACAATAGTCTTCCATTCATTATGTCTCAGTAATATCGTTTATTTCCGATGACTGGTTCGTAATTCACTTTTCTCGAAGTTTTATCATTCTATAAATATGGTGGGGAAAATAATGGGCTATCTGTCAAAGTAATTCCTGTCATTTTCATAAAATATAATACCTTTGACTTTCAGCATTGTACGGCATTGTGCTAATCCTTTCTAAAGCGCTTGATGCGAATTGGATTATTTAACACCCGTTAGCAACAATATTAGGTTTTCATCTAAATGTTTCAATTTTTCTATGGGAAAGTGCCATTGTTTGAGATGAAATAAGCGATCAGATAGCATATCAATAGTAAATATAAGATATTTTTTATTAATTAACAAATTGTGGTAAAGAGTTCTTTTCCGTCTTGGATGTATTGTAAATTGCAGTTTAAATTTATTACTACACTATTTTATTTTATTGACAATTCATTGCATCTTTTTTGTTAAGCTTATACAATAAATTTTTATGTCTCCCAAATTATTCAACAATTATTATCTTTTCTCATTTAATGGTTGTTAAAAAAGATATTATAGCTAAATAACTCCTTAAATACTTTAATAGGATTTGTCTAGGGGTTACTTAATATTTATTCTTCTCTTAAAAACTAACCAACTCGTCCAGATTTAATGCATTTTAAAATTATTTTTTATAATACAGTTTAATAGTTTTCCACTTAAATTTCCTACAAAAATTAATCAAATCCATGCATGCCCAAAAACAGACGGAAATGGTCAGAAATAGCCAGGAAATGTTCAGGTTCCTCCCTAGAGAAGCTAGCTGCAAGTGATACAATCCCCGCGCTGAACTTTGAAAATTGATACTCCTAGTTCAGCGCTGGTAAAGAGTGGTCCTCCGACAAGCTACTTCCGTTTCTGGTCATATTGGTACACTGCGGTGTTATCTTATTTCATATCGGGCTATCAACTATGGTTTCATATTGAACAATCCCGTTCTCAACTGCTTCTCGACTCCTCACTTTAACTGCAAAGCGGATACCTTTAATAACTTTTTAACGATGCATTGCAAATAATTTGGAATTTGTATGTCACATACAGTAATGATTAGTTTAATTTTGATCGAGGACTTAATTTCGAATATAGAAGTAGCAAAGGATTTTAATTCTCTCATTGTTAATGCTTTTGAGTGTCGCGGGATTAGTTACTTCAATGCATCTATCGGCTAGATGGGATGTTATGCGTAGACCTGTTATGAAGATTGCATGTTTTCTTAATTATAAAAAGTAGGCTTATTTCGTCGCCGAATTATTCTTCACTCTTTCTCTGTCTCATATTTACCACATAGCCGACCTCACTATGTAGGAAAAGGCACTTACTCACCTAAATTATTTACAAACAGGAATAATATTTCAAATAAAAATCACCGCCTACCTCGAAAACGAGTCCTGACTGTTTGCCTGTATCAATAATAGCCAAAACAGTTTTCAATCCTGACTTTGTAGTCCTCCATCACCAGCTGGTGTATCAGTAGGCAAATTGATCGTGATTCGCTCGATTGCCGGGACTTTGGTTTTGAGATAAGGGGAATATCAAGATTATGAGAGCGAAAAAACTATCATTTATTCGAATGTTTATTTGATAGGTTAGGTCTTATATCGTAGTATCTCATTGCAGTGGGAATTGATATATTCGTTCATTGATGGGTAGAATTTGAACTGGTCTTAGGTTTATTCGTGTCTGAGGCATCTGAAATCTCATCGGAACTTTTCAATATTTAGAGAACATAATAAGATATCATTTATGTGTTTTGTATTTGATTGGCGATAGGATAAATGGAAGTCACCGTAAGCCTTGCCCATATAAATTACTCCGTATGGTTACACAGCGTCTGGTCCGGAGGAAAGATCTGAAGCCCGAAGGGTTTACAGAAAGACGCCAAGTGCAAATCAGGAGTCCTGAGTGATATACCTACTGCCCAAGATGAAATTCTTTACTATAAAAATTTTTCATCCAATGAAATTGAACCTTATTTATAATGGCTTTAACCAGAATGCCTCGTTAGGTACACTTACCTGTAAGTGGAAAAACTCTGATAGAACCATTTGCTGATCTTAATCATTTCCCATATGACAGCTGGAAAAATATTGGCAACATTATTTTTTCTAGCATGCTAAATTTTCAAGAAATGAGCAATATTTATTTGCTGTAAGTGTTTTAATTCACTGGATTTCTATCTTCGTCGAGTACATATTATTAATTGCCCAATGTCATCTTCTCTTTCCCACCAATTACGTCCTTGAATACATCACGACTTACTTTTATCATAGCGTTTCTGGTGACTTTGTCATTCTACTTTGTATGCCTACCTTTGTGATTGGCTGATCTTTATCAATCCAAAGTCTCTTGTTTTATAAAAACATATCCTCAGCTTTGATAGAAATATTTGCGCATTGCAGTGATAAAAGATTAGAGCGCTCGCTATTCACTACTGTTTATACTCGATAGATTTATTCACTCACTTCGAGTTTGTTCGAATACCATGATCGCAATTACCTCAGGTATGTCTCCAGAGTCGATGCATCATGAGGGAGGATTACGAATGTTAAATTAAAGAATTATCTTCGGAAATTGTGGAAGTTCGTGGAAGTGATTATCGGAAACAATCGTCTTGAACTTGTCATCAATGGAGGATAAAAATAAAGTAAGTCTCGCCCACAAGCAAGCTTCCTTTTAAGAAAAGAGACAACAGGTCACTTTATTAAAATTCCAAGAAGCATTTAAAAAATGTAATTACTATTTCAAATAACGTAAGTGACTGTTTAGTATCTCACGTGTTCCACTTGTCATTTGGAGTCATTTCAGAAACCATCATTTTTGCCCACGTACTCAGTTCAGCTCAATGACCACACGTATACATAAGAACCTCATTAATTGTTATCTACATGTAATTTTAGCTATTGACGTCCTCAAAATTACTTTATTTCTTCATCGCTTTCATTGTTTCGTGAATATTTGCTCAGAACAACGCAAATGTTATGTTCTAATACGAAATTTTTGTATGAGCCTGCTAATGTGGAACATATGATTACGTGCGATAGGATTATTTGCTGATGAATGGGAGTACAATAGTTGCTGGCTTGAGGATTTTAATTACCCTCTCCGACGTCAAACCTAAATGCAGTGGTTGATTACTTGCAGCTTTACACCTCGATCGCCTACAATTAAGAGCCTAAGGTCTTCCCCTAAGCCAGCGTCTTTTTTCATGGTAGGAATTCAACTGTAGGCATCTAGGAACCACAATGCAACAAGTGATAGTACGTGTACCTTTTATACTTTTAGGCATATGTGTGTTCCATCAAGTGACCAAATCTGCAGTTCTTGCAATTGCCTAATTTTTGGGGCTAGTAAATACAGGTACATGTATGCGATATACGACTATATTAGAGATTTCATGAGGGCAGTGGTAGTCTATAGTGATAGCCTCGCCGTCTCCAAAGCTGAGGATTCCCACTTTAACACCTGAATAAGCTGTTTCAACAAGTGTAAACCCCACTTTAAAAGTTGAAAAATAAATAGGCTATTCCCCAAAAGAGGATTATACGCACATTTCAGCTTTAGAATGCGAATCGAAAAGATGAACACGAGGGTGGGGAGTGAAATGGACCGATGCTCAGGCAATAGAATCTTGTATCGGGGATTAAATCACATTGATTTTTCAAAATCTCCTTCGATTACCGTCTTGATTATTTTATTACTCTTCTGCGTATTAAGAAATGAATGCAATGAATAAATATACAGCATATAAATATCATGGGCAGGTATCGGTTCGATGAAGTCAGAAGTTAAGGGAACCAACTGAATCCCTCGGCTCAGACCCATTCACAGTAGCCTGGCAGCGTTATGTTTTCAAGTAAGATGCAGGCTATGTATCATAGTAGATAGTTAATTATATCCGTTGGGAAGGAATAAGACTGTTGTACGAAGATTTCGTGATACTATATGTTAAAGTTTCCCCTTTGGCTGCACAAATTTCACTCCAGGAAGTAACTGTCAAATTATGTATGCCTGCCTTTTTGTAGGATCAAAAAAATAAAAGAAAGCAATTTCTTTTTCTGCTCCATTACTCAATGATATATTTTTGTTGAGGTTAGATGATGCATTATATCATTCAATTGCAGTCATCGCTCCCGCCATTCTGTTGCAGAATTTATGGGCAAGAGAGGTTTCAATGAAGCCGCTCATCAATTTCCTCGTCACGCATCCACGAGGCTTTTCCTCTCCCACTCGTTCTTTCATAGCTCCTCAGGGACGGTCGTTGAGGCCCATTAGTTTCGGGTCATGCAACCAGCGTAAGCTGTAAGGGCAACTGTGTTCGAAACAGGGCGCAGTATCTCGTGAGAAAAACATAGGCTTTGTTGAATTTGTCTGACGATTAAGTTACAACTACATTTAAAATTGTGATAAACAGAAATGGGTTGTCTGGTAGTGTGTACCATACTGTAGTCTGTATTGGCGTATCTACGCCACAGTTGAATTTCCTGAACACTTCTTGTCAACTACTGTCGTAAAAGTTCCTGACGTAAGAATGGCCCTAGGATCTAGTGATAGATTACAAGCGGATCACATCCAAGTATGTGTGAACTATGAACTGCCATTACTTCCAACCTGAATTTTTTCATGACAGACGTTCTGTGAACTTTGACAACTATGACTCTCAAAGTGATTTAGAATGTTAACTATGTTTTCACGTTTTTTCTTCAGGTACCATCTGCCATAGGCGTGATTGATGACAGTTCAAGTGACGAGTACAGCGATGGACTTTCCGATGACGACATTAGGAATCGCAACAATGCAGTCAGGTAAGGATATTTGAAGCGGTCCTATTGATCCATTATCTTGTCTTCTGTTACTTCAGGGAAAGAGTAATAAAAAAGGCGACTGGTAAAATGAGTTACTACAGGTTCGCATGTTGCGCAATACATAAATTTACGATGCACGTAGGCATGTGGCAACACTGTAATGAATTCCAAGAAATAACAATTGATAATCGAAATCAAGGAAAAGTAAATTGAAATTATATTTACATTCCAGGAAGCGTCTGGCACTGCGTCAATATTTGCTCTATATTGTACTTCAACTTTGATGATTAGTTTTCTCTCGTAATGTTGTATTTTTATGTTAAAAGGCAGAACTGAGAGATCAGTTGATGACCTATTGAGTAAGAATTGCTTGCTTACATTTACTACAGCATGGCTGTTCCTCGGAGGATAATACTGCATGATGTCATGTTCTATTTTGTTCATAGAGTTACTCTTTCAGGGTGCCACTGCGAAATGCTAGAAGAAAGTCAGTCATGCCTTCGCCGTCCCTCAAACTTAATGACTCCGACTTCGAGGGAGAGCAATCTCCACATAACTCAGTTACAAGCATCAATAGCTTGTCAAGCTTACTCAAGGAAAAGCTCGTGGTAATTGTATCTCTTTCTTGTTAATGGGCTTGAATATAAATTGATGATCGTGAGGTGTTTTCCTCTAACGGTAAATCTTATTAATGCATAATAAGCTCCAAAGCGCCTAGTGGATTATGATTTCTTATTTCAGATGACATTTCCTGGTGTATTGCGGAAGAAGCGACCCCGTGAATATAAACTAAGGGGATTTGTTGCTGTATTATTTTTGTGTATTGTTTTCTTGGTTGGATTTGCGTATATATTTTATCACCAGCAGGTATTGCAGGCAAGTGAACTAGTTGTTATGTTTGCATTACTTTTTCATGTTATTTTCTGCGAAATTTTACAATGTCAGAACCCATGAAATCTTTTAAAATAACTTTGTCACAGGGTTTGTTTTTTGTTTGTATCCGCCATTTTTGGTTTTTTAAACAACTATTTTGGAGCATTAAAATAACTATTTCATATTTATGGTCCTTGAACTAAATTTACCAAATGGGAGCTAATATTGACTTTTATTGTACATTTCAGCGCGCATATTTTGATAGAATACGCTTCAATAAAGAAGAGAGACATGTTAGGGTATTTAATGAACAGGGACAGGAGATTCTGCAAGGATGGTTAGGTACATTCCTTCAAGATATTCCACATTTTGGTTTCCATGAAACTAACATAGCATACCCCTGCCTACCTCGTGATGCCCCAACGGATGGTTCGCTTTGCTTGGAGTGGATGCATAAGGCACGGCTATACATGCGTTACCAGGCTGTCTCGCCCAGTGGAGGTGGTGACATGCGATGCTATCAGATTGAATGGCTTAGTCTTTCAGAGGAGGTAATAGTTAATTTAGTTTAGGTATTATGATTAATTTTAATTTCTCAATTTGGTATTGGCACATGCAATTTGCAGGGTTCATCGCATTGTTTTATAAAACTCAATCTGATATCACCAATGAAGCACACTTGATATTTTGTCTTTTAAATAGTGTTGTGTTGCATTTTATAAAATGGAACGAGTTACATCACTATTCATGTCCAGAATTTCTAATCATATAAATACTGATATTACCTTCATATTGCTTAGTTTGCACACAATGGTCGTTAAAACATTTCATCATTTTTTAAAACTTTACTTTTTTTATTTTTTTGAAAGAGTTAGTGTAAGTTGTTAATTTTTTCTCGTTTTTATTTATGAAATTTTCACCAAAGGGTGTGTGACCAACACCAACTATTTCAATGTGATGTACTGAGTTTCCATTTAACAGAAATCTATGAAATGGGCGTAAAATTATTAATATTATGTGTACAGGCTTTAGGTAGATTTTTGATGGACCTTGGTGTTACTTACTACCAAACTTGTCAAGTCTTAATGGAACCTAAAAAAACCTTTAAACCTGTACTATATAAACTTTAAAATAACTCTTTCTTTAGCTATCTACATTTTATAAAGGTGTAATATGTGGTTAAAAATATTTTTGGTAATTATATTTTTCAAAAGTAAGTTTAAATTAAATATTGAAAATTTCATTCATTTTGTGCCCAGAATGGGCAATACATGCATTGGAATATCATTTATGCCCTTTTTACAGTAATTTTCTTATGTGTTTGTAAGTCTGACTAATAAATTAAGCATAATGTAATTAGTAATTAGAATACTGACTGTTTCTTAATCAGAAGAATGCCATTTTTACAGCACTTTAACCTAATGGAAATTTCTCCTGGCGTTCTAATGTGCTGACTGACCTTTTACCATAATATTTTCTTTGTGATATTGTGACTTGTATTGCTTCCCAAATTGATTCACTATGATCCATAGGGAAAGTGTTCTAGTTTTGGGCGATGGATTTTCTCCACTGTGCATTACAAATGGCATTTAGAGTGAAGAACACTAATTTTGAATGACTGTTATAGCACAGCTTCCTCTTGCATGTTGCTCTAAATAATGATAACAATATATAGTGCATAAGTCAGTTCATCAAAACTAGCTACAACTTCTGATTTATGATTCTCAGTTATTTGTGCATGAATTGCACTTTAAATTATTAGTATTATTGAAGATAAGCATTTTGCTCCTACAAAATAGCTTATGTTTGCATAAAAATAGTTTAAATTTCATTGCCTTGAATTGCTCATGACTTCTTTCATTTCAGGTAAACCCAACTGACTGCTTTGACTGGTCCTCTGGTCGTGGGCATTGGTATGGTGGTGGTAAGACTCCTGGGATGGCCTGGCCAATGGAGCAGGGTGGAAATATCAAGGAGTCACTGAAAGATGGGACCAATGAAGTTTTAGAGAACCAGGACAAGAATGCTGATGGCATGGCCCCATTTGTGACGGGAGATGCCTCTGGTGGGCTGCGATATTGGGGAAATGTGCTCAATCGCTACTTCATCAATTCCCGGGGTGTTGCACTGTCAATTGATCCCAACACTCCATTGTACACTTCGCTGGAGAAGGGGGAAACAACTGGTGGGCGAACTGGGAAGAGATTCTGCTTGCAGGCCCGATATGACGACTTTGCCTTCTCCCACAGGACTTCACCACTTCCTCGTCTAAATTACTCCATATGTACAGCATCCAATGTGAAGTCATTGCACTCCTTCCTCTCTGAAAAGGTAGTGTGATTTGTAAATCTTTATGAGCCATAACTTTGTGATTGAGTTTAAGATTAAGATTGGTAGGAATATTAACTACCAATCATATCTCTCATGCATGCTTCACACTCTTCTTGGACATAGTGATGAAAGGATCCTTTAAAAGGTAAATGATTATCATTGAATTTCAATCTGAGATTGATATTTAGTGACCCTTAATCTTTGTCGTTGCCTCTCACTTCCTCCAATGTTGTGGTTTTCCTCCTATAGTTCTATTTTATATGGTCTTCAGTTCATAATTGTGCCTCATTCATTTGTCTTCCATTGAATTGCCACATCCACTCTTGAAAGGCTCCTTTATTAAATAATTATGCATTCTGAGGAGTTCATTTTCATTATTCCTGTGAAAAAAGTATTCCATCCCTTCTGAACTTCTCTTGTTTACTACTTCTGTTCTCTATGTTGCTAGTCATAGAAAAGGAAACTCCTTTCTCTTGCCAGGAAACCCCTTTCTCCCTGGGTCAAATATTCTGAGACCTCTGTTACCAAAACAGTAAATAGTAGTCAATTCTTTGTGTTAGCCTTTTTTTGTGTATATACCTGTGAACAGTTTATCTTAAAAGGGCAAATCCTCTGTTTTATTTTTATTTAACATCGTTGAGATGCCAATCGTTTTATTGGCCCACATATGCATAGGTGAAAAAAGCAATAATTATTATGAATTAGCCATCTGAATCAAAACACATTGATTTTTTATTGATTGAATCATGAGGGTAGGAAGATCTCTTTTGCCTCTTCCCCATGCCTCTTTGTCCTTTCTTGAGAAGGTAAAGCTCGAAAAGAGGTGGACAGGGACTACCCAAGGAATCATGAGCTTACCTTGCTTTTTATTCTAATTAATATCATAGAGGATCAAAATATGGAATATCCATCTGGCTGCAGACCATCTCACCATTTTAATCATATAGGCCTTTAGAAAATGGTATGTGGGCCCTACTCCCATCCTCACTCCAAAGCCTGTTGTCTAAACACAGCACTTCATTCAAACAATCACAAGGAGCTCTTTCTTATTATATTATTTTTGATCGGAGCTTGTTATGTCTTCTCATTGGCTTTGAAGAGCTGCTGTCACTACTTATCTTTTTTGAAGTGTAATGAAAAAAAAGAAGTATTGTTAATGAGAATGCTAGAAGCCTACTAGATTCACATATAGCAGCCTTGGGTTGCTGCTGAAAGTAAAATAAGATGATTTATGTGCTAAGCCCGAGGATGGTAGATCTAACCTCTAAACTAGTGCATGCCTCGAGTTAGAGGATCACATTCTTATGGAATTTTCCATTTAATATTTTTGAGTTAGCTGAACCATGAAGGGGATTAGGATGGTGCAGTGACTAATGTAGTGTCTTCCCACACAGAGGCCTGGGTTCGAATCCTGGAGGTGGCAGATCTTTTTCAGTGGTATCCCTATACCTACTTGAGGTGCTTTGTGGAAAGTACTTTAAGTGAGTTCACCATCCGTTGGATGGGATGTTAAATTGCTTACCCCTTGGTGACTTTTGTCAAGGGTAGGCTAATGCCGATGCTGGTTTCTCTCCACCCTTCCTCTATTCCCATCCATCCCTAATGGCACAAATGACCTCAGCTCTTGGTTGCCTCCCCTTAAGCTATTAGCTATTGCTACTACTGAAACAGGAAAATCTGGAACTGTCAATATTGAGTCCACTAATATTAGGATTCTACTGCAGAGGTTCTTTCGCACAGTTCCTTGATCTGTGGACTATAAATATTCTCCGATTAAAGGAATGTTTAGCTGTAGGTAATTGCTAGTAATATGTAATGATATATACATTCTTAAGAGGAGTTTACATGTGATATAATTATCATTCTGTTAAGGTGGAAAAGGGTATACAAACCAGGAGAGCAGGGACTAATTAATCATTGAACTTATGGGAAGAATAAATTATGGGCCATTTTTTTAGGTTATAAATTAAAAATATTGTGAGATTAAATCAATAATTTTCCATTTTGGCCTTATTTGCATTATACTTAGTATTGCTTATGGATTCATTGACTTCATGTGAATCCCTGAGAGACATTTTTGCTAATTTCACTTAACATAATGTTTACACGTACTCTTTATTTCTATATTTATTTGAAATTTTGATGCTTTCATGAGTCATTCATTGGTTTATTATGTAGATATTTTTCATGTATCCAAAATTGGACTTTTTGGGATGGTTTTAACTTTGTCGAATCCTTGTCAAAACTGAATTAGGAAATATTGTTGCGTTCACTTTTAATTTTAACATTTTCTTTTCAAATGAAAAATCTGCACAATATAAGAATGCCGTGGAAATGTATACTTAAGGTTAAGACGAACTCAAGTCTGGTTGAATGGGACAAATAATACATTAAGACAGAAGTCTAAGTGATTCAATTTGCTCAATAGGCTGGCATGCCGCAAGAGAACCTTTTATGTATTTACTACAATTGAATTGCCGACCCCGGTGGCGGCGGGGTAACGTCCTCGTCTGCCATTCCAAGGGTCGCGGGTTCGAATCCCACCTGGGTAAGTTTTCCTCCACCTAGGGCTTGGGTGTTTGTAAATGTGACTATTGTTATCGTTGTTAATAGTTAGATGTAAAGGCCAAAATGTGCTGTTTTCGAACTCATACTGAATAAATAAATAAATAAATTTCTTAAGAAATTTTGTTTTCTTCCTGTGGTTTGATTAATTTCCAGAATAAGCTCTTAAAAATGCAATGGCTTGTGCCCCCAGTTGATAAGGATATCTTTTGATGGTCCCATTATATGCGATGAGCATAAGTGCTCAGTTCATAATTTTATTTCAATGGCCGAGTTATGCTGAAGAAATTTGAACAGTTATTTTTTAAAATGGTTTTTATTTGATTGCTACAAAATAACTTGAAATTAGTTGCATGGCTTTCAAAGATCTAGGTATCATTTTTATAATATATCTTCAGTTTTATCCTTCTTAGGCTTGTTTTTATCAATGTTTAAAGCCCAAATAATTAAATGTATCATATTTCTGTAGATTGCTCTTTATAATCTTGTTCAATATATTTAAAAGGCTTGTAATGTTACAAAGAACAATGACCATTCTGTCATCCTTAGCTTTGTACTACTAAACTTGTAAATAAATGTTTTCAGAGTTTATGGGATGGACTGAAAAAAGAAGATCTGGATGTCATCAATACCATGCTGAATGAGCCCGTTTGGAGGTTAGCTGACAGTCCTGGTGGAAAGCAGCTAACGGAGCAGGCTCTTGTGGAACGAGCAGAGGGTGTAGTAGCTCTAGGTTTTCTGAGACAGGCAAGAGATTTATTTTTTTGGGCCCGACTCACAAGTAGTACTTCTGATAGAAAGGGATTATTTTAGTTAAAAATATAATGTAATTCTAAAGAGCAGTCTCCACCCAACTCATACCTTATGGGTACAGATAAGTCTTTAAGTATGTCCTCTGTGAAGATCTAAATAGGATCTGGTGTCATGACTAGCAAACATTTTGGTTATTTCAGAATTTTCCCAGAGATATTACATGCCATTAAGCAGTTGCAAAGTTGCCTGCATTCATTAAGAAAGCATCACATTTCCACTAAGCATTTCACAAAAAGAAACTCCTATCCCAAAAACACGTAACTTCATTTTGCTAGTTCAGTGGTAATTTTTAAGTAATATCAGATATAATACAATTAGTTACACCATTGTAATTTTTAGCCGCTTAACCTAGTCTGAATTTTTATTTATGCTTTATGCGCATAATGCTGTTAACAGACCCCTGTATGTGAGGAGAAGAGAGTTCACAGCCAGACCTGTGCTTATCGTATGATTCGAAGTTCATTTTTTTGTCACTTGAATTATGAAATGGCTTAGTTCTACTGCATACTGTGGGAACTTGCTCTATGATAGATTCAAATTTTGATAAATCCTATTATTATGTACTCTCTGTGGAAGTCCTCGGCTTTTTTTTTGATATTGTGGACTGAGTTAACGACCAGATATGATCTGAAAAACATCCATTGGTCGGGTTTGTACATAGCTTAAATCCATGGTGAATTAAATGCATTGAGATGGTGGCTTTGTGTTTTACCAAGGAAAAATGCAAAAAAACAGAATAATAGTGTAGTAGTATTGGTAGTTTTGGGTGTGATTATGACTAAGGTCATTTGTACCGCTACTAATCCCGATGTTAGAAATTATTGACATAGTATTAAAACCTGCGTAAAAAGGGTGAGCTAGGAATAGTATATGAGGGGCAGTCAAATGAAAAATGAACCCCCGCTACTATGCGGCTGTGGAATGATTTTATTAAGAAGTAGTGACCGAAAGTGTTGATGCATTTATCCCACTAGGAGACGAGACAATAAATTCCAATTTTGTAGAAAGAGGTAGGTCACTGACAGATCCACAACTGCACTTCCTTGTCCAAATGAAACCAAGGCCCATGAGTGTTTTTCATTTGGTTGCCAAAGATGTGAAAATCTCAAGGTGAAAGATCCAAGCTGTATGGAGGATGTTGAAGTGTTTCCCAACCAAATCGCTGAAGCATAGCCTTTGTTAGATTAACAGTATGGGGGCGAGCATTATCTTGCCACAGGATGGTTCCATCCTACAGCATTCTAGGGCATTTTGACTTTATGGCACGTCAGAAGTTCTGCAGTGTCCTCGTAGCGCTGCTCATTGATTGTGTTTCCATGCTCAAAGAAATTGGCAAGTAGAGGGCCCCTGCAGTCAAAGAAGTAGGTCATCATGTTTTTACGTAGTACTTTACCTTGACTCTACCTCTTACTTGTTCGGTTTTCATTTGACTGCCCCTTGTAATATTAGGTCAGTTCGTTTCCGGAAAAATCTAAAATATGATAAAATGTCTAAATGAATGTCTAAAAAATAAGTTTGCAAATATCTATATATATCACAAAATCATCTGTAATAGTTAAAGCAGAAGGAATTCTTCCATGGAATATAAGTGTTAATCCTACAAGATTAACTCTTGTATGTACACCGAGGCACCATGGACAAAGAAAGTCTTTTCTGAATAATTTATGAAATTATAAAAACCAGGGAGTGTTTTTTTATGTGGGGGGGTCATTCTTTGGTCCCAGGAAGAAGCTTTTCCTCCTCTCCCACCTTAACTTACGCAGCCAATGACATTTATCCAATGGGAAATATTTCCCTTCACTCAATTAATTTACTTGCGCAACTTGTAAGAGTACAATTATTCTTTGATTAGTCATTACACTTTATTAATGCAACTAGGTGAGCAACTGCTTATACCAAAGATTGAGTAAAATTATTTACATTTCTTTTGGAAAGAGGAAAAATCTCAGGAAAAAGTCAGTATCTAATTTGATTGTAAAAATTATTCTTAAAGCATTGATTGAAGTTCATTATGCAAGCTTTATATTTTACCCACATTCAATAACATGTTCACCTTTACTAAGTGAGTGGCACCTGTTGTGTGGTATCTTCCCTCCCTCCTTCTTTTTCCCAATATTCTTTTCATTTGAAATAATAATATAAATGCATTTGTTTGTCCTGGGATTTGGTGCGTATTTGCACGTACACAAATATAGGACAAGTCAGATGTAAACTTAGCAATTTAAAAAAAAATACAATACATATACATGCATATGTATATGCAAGAGTCAGAGTTACAGACTGACCATTCCCTTGAGATCTGAAAACAACAGGCATTTTTGATGCACAAGTATTTCTTGCTATAGTACTTCTTGGGATTCACGAGTTTTGAGTATTCACAGATGTTATTCACACTTCACTAATTCTATCACCTTCAAAGGAAATGTTCAGGCGTTTGTGTAACAGTTTTTAATTTCATTATTTATTCTATAGGGCCATGTTGTATTGGGGGAAGGATGGCAGCGGCATCCTGGAGACTTCACACTGGATCCCAGTCGCTTCCCAACCATGAGGGATACCATCAACATAATTCACCGTCGTGGATTTAGGATTGCGTTGACGATATCTCCATTTGTGTCAACTGAAAGTGAATCTTTTCAAGTAGCTGTGAAAAATAGCCTTTTGGTTGCTGAACAAGGAGGTGGAGCATGGCATCAGGTAATATGCACTCATGGTTTTAATCTGATAGTTAACCATTTATTTATGTGTCCTCTAAGAAATTGTTTCAAAAGAACCAATATGCAGAATTTAAAAAATGTCAGCTTACTGCTTATTAGAAGTTGCTCTATTTCATGGTTCACGTGATGCAACATCACATAAATTGCACTGTGATTTTTCCATTTAGAGTGTATAGAAAATATTTTGATCACACAGAAAATTTCAATGCAACAATTTCAGAGTGTAAAAATCATTCACCTTGACTGGGATTTGAACCCAGATCGCTCAATATCCGGTCGAGTGCTTTAGCCACTTAAGCTATCGAGATGTCCTCTTAAACTCTGAAATTTTTTAAGAGGATGCCTTGATAGCTTAACTGGCTAAAGCACTCGACCGGACATTGAGGGATCAGGGTTTGAATACCGGTCAAGGCGAATGAGTTTTACACTTTGAAGTTGTTGCATTGAAATGCACATTAGCGGATGACTCAGTTAAAAGTTACTGTTGCGGCATCTCCCGCAGTTTCTTTGAAATCAGACAGAAAATGGTCAAAATATTTAAATATTGACACTTAGCAGCTTTATCAAATTTGATTCATCATAGAATCCCAGAAATTCACTGGTGCTAAATTATTTCCGCAATTATTTCACTCGCCTCACACACAATGTCATTTTCACTTCAATCTAGGGCATTGCTAACTCCTCATTTTTGAAAAGACATCATGATAGTCTCACTTTTAACTCTCTGCCAGGACTTTTTCACTCACAAACTCTAGAAATTGATGGCCATTTCATTCTTCCCGTCAGTGTGATGTCATCAGTTGGTGCCTTAAGACCTTTTTTCCTTATTCAAGTGGCAGCTTTGATGCCATTACACTACTATGTAGGCACAGACCATTTCTCTTCATGAATCACTCACACCATGGCATTGTCCCAGAAAAATTGGCAATAGACATACCTATAGAAAATTTTCTCGTTTCTATTAAAATCATTTTTGTTGAAAAAGTCATCCCATTCTTCTTGTAATGTGATATTCAGTTTTTAACATGTTCCTCAACTTTTGGGTTTTTAGGAGCACATGAACGTAAAATTGTTTACTCTGAGTATATCGGTAGAAATGCATTGTATAAGTAGAGGGGCAACATCCGCCTTTGGGAATTGTTTTGGAGGTATTCTCAAGAAGATACCAAAACACTATTGATTATTATTGGCTCGAAATAGTGATTTTATCAAAATTTTCAATAGAGGGGACCATTTTGTATGCCTACTGTACTAAAAAATATTTAATAGTAAATATTTTTCCTTGTTTGCATATAATAGGTTGAAGTTATATCTGAATACTCTCGGCCTATAAGTTGCTGGTTGATTTTAGAGAACATATGAAGCAATAAATGTGCGTCTTATGGGCGGGGAAATACAGTACTTTAAAAATAAATTGAAAAATTTTTCTTGTTTAATATACTATATCTTTTGAAGAGAAGTCTTCCTATTTTGAGTCCCACTGCTAATAAGCCCTAATCCAAAGTTGGTTTTATGAATATTTGAAGCTTTAGATTAAAATTAAATTTGGTATCTAATGGAATAAAATTCTAAATAGGCATATGATTAAGAACACACTTTTTGCTTGTTTTATTTAAATTAATGCACAGATCGAATTGTGTTCTCAATTATAAAATGCTGTTCCGCCGCATCATGCCATACATGGTTGATTTAATAAATCAACGCACTTTGCAGCTTCCTCATGAATATTTATTTGGCACAACCAAATAAATAAATAAATGGTCATGCCAAATAATTGTTCATGTGGAAGCTGCAAAGTGCATTAATTTATTATGAAAGACTTCCACCAAGTCACTCCAGAGACAGTGTCTTATATGGTTGATTTAATTCTAAAGTAGTGATTCTCGAAGTTAAAATTATCTGGGTATTTGGTGATTTTTAATTTCTTTCAAATCGAAAGAAAGTTGGGCATCAAAGGTCCTTAGAAAACCAATTTTAAAGATTTTGAATTGATAGGAAAACTGGAAATCACGGGGAATTTAGGGTTGTTCTTGGCAAAGATTGGGATTTGGGAAGTAAAAATAAGGTTTTACTACCTCCTTTTACTTCAGAAATGATAATATAGTGAAATTACTGTCAATATATAATATCCATACTATAAAAAAACTCAAAAGAAACCTGTCATTGAAAATTATCTAAGTACTGGTCACCCTAGTGCAGGAAGCTTGGTATTTAAAACTGAGGTAGCCAGTTTGACTTACTTTGATTCCTATCAACCATGGTTAAGTTTTAATTTTTGACTTCATACAGTGAAGTAATTCTCCCCACTCAAGTGACCTAGAGTCATTTATTGCAATGTGATTAGTTCAATGCAAATAATTTCTTTTACAGAGTCGTAATGTTCCTGCCCTTACTCGCTATGGAAATACTGCAAGTGCTGGTGTCCTTGACGTTACCAATACCAACAAAACAGTGCCATGGCTAAGGGAAAAACTTCGTGCCTTGGTCAAGGCCTATCAAATCGATGCATTTTATCTTGATGTGGGCACAGCATTTGATATGCCAAGATTTCCTCGTTTAGAGCATCCAAGGCCCAACTTGGATTCATTTAAAACTGCTTTCTTGGAGGCGGTCTTGGGTGGAGCCCCAGTATTGGGGATGTCTGGTTCAGTGCAGAGACCTAGACCGCCTGCATTTGTGTCGTTGCCTACGGCACCGTCATCATGGGAATCCTTGAGAGCAATAATCCCAACCACACTCACCTATGGAGTAATTGGATACCCATTCATAATGCCAGGGCCAGTGGGGGGAGATTATGACCCCAATGTGCCTGAGGAGGAAGAGGCTACTTCGCCAGCCACTAAAGCAACAGAAGTGACCCTGGAAACTACCACACCGGTAGCGACCACAATGTCTACCAGCTATGAATACAATGTAAGTATGTAATTGTGTGTACCTACCTTTATTAAATGAAAGTGGCTCTATGAACATCTCCTTGATAAGGGAGCAATGGTAATTGCTCCTGGTAGGGTCACCCTTGCCAGATAGGTTGAAGTTTAGGAGGCAGATAAAAGGTGGTCCATGCAGCATTATTTCCTCAGTAAGGCGGCTGCAAAAGCATATGGCACCAGTAAGGGGGGGGGGGTTGAGAGATGGTGTCACATTAAAAACACCTCTGAGGAAGGCAACAGGAAACCACCTCAATTATTATTCCCAAGGCCTTGATGATGGCCAGAATAGAAAACAAGAGTCCTGGCAACTATAGGACTAGGCCCAATGGACTGTGCGTTGTGCCTGGCAGTGGGAGAGGCAAGGTTTCTATGATCATCACCTTACAAATCACTTGCAAAGAAATTTCAACAGCATAGCACAGAAGACGCTGAAGAACAAGACTGAATGAGTTAGCATAGGAACTTGGAATGTTAGGACAATGTTTAGGACAGGAAAATTAGAATATATAAAGTGAGGTATGGAAAGAGGAAATATAGATATTTTAGGTCTGTGTAAGGTGAAATGGTAAGATAGCAGGGATTACTGAAATGATAGTTATAGAGTAATATACAGCTGAGGGTACAAGAGCCAATGAGGGGTTGCCATAATAGGGAATAAAAAGATAGGAAAAAGCGTAGTCAAAATATAACAAGCAACAGATGGAATATTACTAGTAGAGATAAAAGCAGAACCAACGAACTTGGTCATTGTTCAGGCAAAGGTGCCACCAAGCAATCATATGGAGAAAGAAGTCAATAGAAAATATCATCAGTTAGAGTAAATAATCACGTGGGTTCCTGCAGGGAAACGGTGACAGTTCGCAAAGGAAGAGATGGTGATGAGGTGAGGGATTAGGGTTTAGGTATGTGGAGTGACCAAGGGTAGAAAGCAATGAGTTATGCAGGTGATAGGGGTTTGTCTTCACCAACTCTTGGTTTAGACACTGCAAAAGGTGTAGGTACACATGGAAAATGCCAGGTGACTCAGAAAGGGATCAGTTAGATTATATTATGATTGGACAGATTAAGGAACAACATGATCAATTTGCACAGCCTCCCGGGAGCAGAAGCGGACTCTGATCACAATTTAGTAGACATGAAGTGTAGTGTTTGATCCAAAAAGATTGTGGTTTGCTGTCGAAACACTGTGTTAGTTTCTGGGCACCTCCCTCACCTTTCCTGAAGTGCGAGTTACAGGATTAACGATGGAAGAGATTCCATGGAAGACCTGATTGGGTGAGTGAGACTTGCAAGGTTTAAGGCATTTACACATACCCAAGCAAGTGAGTGATTGGCGGGCCACTGGCACAGGGAGAAATCTCTCGTTAGCGCTGGGTATGTGAGTGCCTGAGACTAGCAAGGATCAATGCTATTTAGTACATCCAAGCTAGAGAGTGCATGATTAATTTGAAATCATTGAGCAGATTACTCTCTTTTGATGTCATAGGTGATATAAAAATGGAACTGGTAAATCATCAAATCTACCATCAAAATTTAGTCCAACATTCAATCTAGAATGAAAATAATCATTAGATACAGGTCATTATAATAGATTCTGTGAATTGGATGGAATAATATTCAACCACAGAAATCCATTATTAGGAATTCTACTGATTAAGGTAGCTTTTGGATGAATACAACTGCCAAAAAAACTTGTTCTTCCTAACAAAAAACAACCCAACCCAACAATGAAAGGCCTTTTCTTAACATCCCTGTCATCAATTTCCTCCTGGTGAAAGCCTCTTTGCCTAGTGCAATTCTCTGCTTATATCACTTCTACTTTGACAATTTTAGTTGAAAAGACATCCGAGGAATGTAAACTGAGCTGTCAGCTCTATTTTTGCCCTCCCATTTTAATGTTAAGCTTGGCATTTCTCTTTCTTACCTCCCATGGACTATAAAGGTTTTACAATTTTCCAGAAAGAGAAAGGTTAAGGTTAACATTAAAATAGGCGGGGAAAAACTAGAGCAGGTGAAATAGTTTACATATCTCGGAAGTGTTTTGGACGAAAATGGTCAAAATAGTCGGAATGTAAGGAGAAGAATGGCACGAGGCAAAGAGGCTTTCACAAGGAGGAGGGAGTTGATGACAGGGATGTTGAGAAAAGGCTCTGCAAAACTTTTCATATGGAGGGTAGTTATTTATGGCATGAAAAATGATCACTGATGCAGGATGATAAATATATATTGGATGCTTTTGAAATGTGGGTGTGGAGAAGGTGAAATAGACAGAAAGGAAAACTAATGAGGAAATGCTCGGTATAGTGGGTAAGGAGAGGGGATTTTTGGGAGAAATCATCAGGAAAGAAGGAAAAATGGATGAAGGGTGTATTTGATATGCAGTGGGATGTTGAAGAACGTAATAGAGGGGAGAATGTTAGCTCAACAAGAAAATGGCAGGAATAGGATAGTGATGTTGGACAGGATGAAGGGAGGAAGAAAGTACAAACAGTTGAAGAGGGACTTGTAGTTGAGTAGAATTTTGTAGGTTGTGTTTTGTTAGGAGAATAAAAACTTCTTTGTTATGTCCATCCAGAACCTACCTTAAAAAAAATGATAGCAATTCATAGTTTATAAAATTTTAATCTGTTTAATTATATAATTACTACAGGAGGGGTTGTGCTTAAAACATTTCAGCGTGAAAACTTTTTATTTCAATGTTGTGAATCTGTTAAATCAACCAATTGATAGTATTTTATTCTTTTTAAAATTATAATCTTGTGATATATTTAATTTAAAAAAATGAAAATATGCTGTGAATATATTGTTCACATGACCTTAATCTTATTCTTCTAAGATTATTTCAGTGAACTCCTCAATAATGTAAATTTGAGGTTTTACTTTTGAGTCTGTTATTTTGCTCTTGTTGAAATGTTTAAGTAGCCAGTCAGTAGAGATATAAAAGGAAAATTGTGGCGAGTGTATGTATTGATAAATCTTTTGTGATTCAGGAAACAGAGTTGTCATCGAGTGCCATGTCCAGTGTGTCTCCAACATCAGTGAGTGAAACAACATATGAAGATGGACTCTCCTCTTCTGTGGCTGATTCGCCGTCCCCATCCTCGTACACACTTCTCTCATCTCCACTGTCATCCACCACTTCTACCTCAAGCACTACTACCACCACCACCACCACAACGACCACCACCACCACTCCCCCCACCACAACAACTACAGCCTCGACCACTTCCTCCACAACCACACCAACCACCCCCCTTCAAACATCCAGCACAGTGGCCTCGACAACTGTGACATCACGCGCTCCACTTCTCCCACCCCCTCCGAGGGAGCTGTATCTGAGGTGGTTGCAGCTGGCCACTTTCCTGCCTGTAGTGCAGCACCGCCTTCTCCCGAGTCAGTATGAGGATGAGCAATTGCTGGCAGTTGCCCGGGAACTCGCATCTCTCCGGCATAAGGTAAACAAATGATGTATATTTTTTTGCTTTCTATATTGAAGTTACCTGTGTTACTGACATCCTTGGAAGTATGGTACATTCAGCCCACGATCGGTGTTTCACAGTTTCAAATCCAGTGGCCTTTGAATCTTCCCAGTTAAGCTTGCAAGGATTTCAATTTTATAAGTATGCGAATAAAGTTTATTGGAAATCACTGGTGGAAAAGAAAAGAAATTGGCCCCTCTTCCCTGAATATGTGAATTTTACGTGAAATGAACATTAGTTAAGAAGAAAACCAAGTTTTCACTGAGGTCTTCTTTCCCTTCCTCCTACTCTTACTTATAGTAATTGTCTGCCTTTGCACCCTCTGAATAATTGATTACAATGCACATTTTTATTTCCCCTCATAAAGGGAGTCTTCAATAATTCCAAGATCTCTGCCAACAAGCAGACAAAAGACATTGAAAGATGTTTTGTAAACTTAGTTTTAACATGCTCAAGTTGCTAAATATCAGCATGGTAAGTAGTTTTCCTTCCATGCTGTATTGCCATCTGAAATTCGCACGTTTTGTATTTCTTGGTACAAAATGTGTAATGTTAAACATAAACATAATAATGAATGGAATGTTATGAATTTCAAATTATTGAATAAAAATTTTTAATCACTCTTAGGTGGTCAGTCCATTGTTGCGGCGGTCTGCAAGGGAGGCCTTAGACAGTGGCCTACCATTAGTGCGCCCATTGTGGATGCTAGACCCCACAGACCTCTCCTGTCACCTGGTTTCCGATGAATTTTCTGTTGGGGAGGAGCTGATAGTTGCCCCAGTTCTCCATGAAGGCTCTCGAGAACGGGAAGTTTATCTGCCTGCTGGGGTATGGAAAGATGGTATCGATGGAAGTCTCCGAAAAGGAGATCGTTGGATACACAACTATCGGGTCAATGAAGATAAAGTAGCCTACTTTGTCAAAATGCCTGACAATACAAGGTTTTAAGGAGCCTATTCGTAGAAAACCATCAGATGATAAAATTCAAGGGACTCAAATATTGATGAATTCCCTCTCCTAAGTTCCCACTCATTGCACAGAGTGTATTGAAGTTGTAGCCCTGGAAGAGGTATTATTAAATACAAAAGAAGCACTGCTAGGTCCAAATATCAGTAAGATGGTTTGACATAATGTCAGCTTATCATGAAAGCCCTCATAAATATCTGATAATTGAAAAGAATCCCTCAATTTGTCTAATATTTCAAGTTTCAATATCCTAATCATCTCTTTGATTCCTAATCTAAGACATTTGCGAAAGGGATGCTATTCCATTTTTGATTATCAACAGACATGCACTACTCAGTTATTAATGAAACGTTATATGTTAGTTCATTACAAAAGCAATACAAAATTCCCTATAAAACATGTTCATTTGATTGAGTTTGATATAAATACAATATTAAATGAGCTGATCCCCTCAAATTATGCTGTGAACATCTTAATTGACATTATTATTTCATAAAGATACTTTTTAAACTGTGTTGTGTATGTCAAACTCGTATAATGTTTTTTGATGATTTGTTAATTATTAATCACTCAGTTTTCAAGAAACCAAATCATGGTTTAAAGTTAGTTATACCTGTGCATAAAATCTGAAGGCGTCATTTCTGTGTTTTTAATCTGGATAATATGTGAGCAATTCAAGTAAAATTTCGCTCAATATTAGCAGTTAATGGAAAATTATCGAAGCTCGTTTACACCAAGTGCAGATTATTATTACTGATCATGCCTTTTCCCAGATTCAGAATATATTTTACGGGGTTGCCGTGCTTTGCTACATGCAAAGTTAAAATTCATCTCTCCACTGAAAAACATTTAGCTAATTAATTCGAATTCATACTTTCTTATCTCACTTGTGCCACATTTATTAATATAATGACATAATTTTCTTTTCCACAAAAACTAAAGTACTTGATGATCCACGCATCAATGGATAGATAGCTTGTGAAATATGATTAATTCTGAATTGAGAAATCCCTTCACCTGTCTATGCATTCATTTAGTCAATAATTGCTTTACCTTAAGTCAGAAACACTATCGTTTTAAGTTGTGACGTTATGTGGATGAGATGTGTTGACATTAGAGGGAACTGAGGAATGTAAAACAACGACTCTCCCAGTCATATAAACCCCTTACCATCATGAATTTAAATGTGATTGTTACAATTGGTTTAGCATGAATGGGGGAGATACATACCAATTCTGGGGAAATGAACAGTAAAGAAATATATTGTAAAAGCTTCTTGTGCTACCCTGATTGATAGCATGTATGATAGAAGTAGATTCCTGTAACAGCAAATTATAAGGCATCGTCATTTATTTTTAATCCACCCACAATCCCCCACCCAGTTTAATAAAATCAAAGTCTAAAGAATAATCAAGGAATATAAAGTGTCCTCGGATTGGTTATCTAAATGCACAGTTCTAATTTCCCCAATATATTTCATTTATATGTATTTATAAAAAAAATGTTTGGTAGAAAAGTATTGCTTTAAAAAGTTTGTGTAAGCAGAAGGGGCCACTCAACAAATCGAGTGCTTGTGGTGTAAAAGTTCATATTTAACAGGTGAAAATGAGAACCTTTTAAGTATAGTTTGGTGAAATGGTCTGTATTTGTCTCATAATTTATGGTCCTTCATACCAAAGGACTTCATTTGCAGGAGATTTTACTATGCTGACTTCAGAGTGGGTTTCTTTTAACACTCCAGTGGCAGTATTTTCTGCAGAAATGTGTGATATATTAAGAGATGATTTTGGCAGTTTTTTTCCACATGGTGTGATGAATCATCAAGTAGAAAGATTTGAAGACCAGAAATGCATTTCCTATAAGACTGTGTAATATTTTATAGTTTTTTCGGCTATTGCCATTCAGCTTTATTATTAAAATAACTATGTACTAGAGTAGTCAAAGCTTCCTATGGAAGTCTGCTGCTATTATATTTTCATATCATATACTTCATGGAAACAGCCCTTGTTTCATGCAAAGCAGCAAATTTATAGATTATGAAAGATAAGCAAATTTTAGGTAAGGAGAATGTGGCCATGTTAACTAATAACTTGGTAAAATTGTATTCTTGTTAAAAAGTATGCTGGACGTACTAGTGTTATTTTAAGTGTCAGTATGAAAAGATTAAGTAAAATATAAAAAATAGTGAAGTGTTTCTTGGAATATAGCTATGCTGGAATATGCGTATGCTTAATTGTGGATCTATTCATTTTGACATTTTAGCTTTGAAGTTGTTACTTAAATTTTAGAAAGATATTTGATTTGAAGAAATGATTGTTTTAAAAATTTCACTGGAAATTTTTAAATTAGGTGTTTTGTAAAGAATCATGTATTGTTTTGGCAGCTTCATAAATTATGCCAAATAAACTTTTGTACAGCCATGTTTGTAGTAAAATTTGAATATAATTTAACCACTTCAAATATTTGAATTATGAAATACTCATTAATTATGTTATATAATTAGGTAGATCAGCTTATACTGAGATACGCATGTAAATACTTGATTTCTTTTAAAAGAGATATAATTTGTGAGGAAATATTGCAGATATATATTTTATGGTCAGCTGTGTTATTAGAAAAAATGAAATATTCGGTTAGTATTGTGTTTTCTCTGTTATCAATGTTATCAATTAATTTTACAATGCTTAAAAGTGTTATTTTCAGAGTGACTGAAAAATTTTCATGCTCAGTAAAGCAATTCTTGGTTTGGAGGAGGATTCTGAGAAAATTCTGATCACCTCAGTTACTATTTTCTATTTATTTATGATCAATAAAATTTGTTGATATGAAATTTTAAAATGACTACCATCCTAATTAAATAATAGCATAGTATGATTGTAGTCTTTGGCGGCGATGTGATGATGATGCTGAGACTTTTCAGTGTGGCTGTATAGAGTAATGTGTGGTTCAACACTCAGTGGTGTTAAATCAAGAGTGACCAGGCAGGAATGGGAAAAACCTGAAGAAAATCTAATCATGCTGTTAGGCATCAAATTTAAAAGAAGTAATATTTTTCATCATAAAATACTAATAAAGTAGTAGAGTTATAGGTAGTATTCTTAAGCAGTGGAAGAGAAAAACTTTTTATTGAAATTATTTATAAAACACTAACCTCAGGATTTTTTAAAATATAACAAATCTGAATGTATTATGTTTATTCAAGAAGGTAAAGTATTGTGCTTACGAAATTATACTTTTAAGGGGTATTTGTATAGGTATTACAGCTATCATAGTGTCATTGTACAAAACAACAGCCCACATGCAGTCATAAGTAAGAACAAACAGGAAATTAATTTTTTTTCCCTGAAGTTGAAGTAAACAGGGAAAAGCAGGGGAAGTAATCTATATGTTCCCCCCTCCTCATCCACTCCTCAAAAGCCCGCTGGTTGATCCCTCCCTGTGTGGTCAGATTCTCCTGTCATTTTTTGTTATTCTTAAATTTGGTGATTGCCTTTTTCTTTAAAGAATTCAGTGATCCAGGGAAGGATCATTTATAATTTCTTATTTTAGACCTCCGGACATTGAAGGTGGTCCCTTGGCCCCTATCTGTCTTTGTTTCAGAGAAGGCTGCTAGCTAGGAAGTGTTCCTACTTTTCAGGTAGCCCTGCTGGGCTGTAAGAGAAGAGAGAGAGTGGGAAGAGTTAAGTGGGGTGGAGTGAAACAGCTCATCTGGTAGAAATTAGAATGCTGCGCGTGGGAGGGGGATGGGTTGGGTTGCTCTTTTCTTTTATCAACAATCTTTTTTGGGCAGTTTTGAACTTTTTTCTTACATTTTCCTCTTACACAGACCTGAAAGGTTGTGAGAATAGAGCAATAGAGATACCAACACTTTTGGATATCCTCATTGTATTGTTTAACCTCAGGACCAACATAGTTTCATGCGTTTTTGTTTTGTACCTAATGCCAAGAAAGTTATGTAATAAATTAATATGTGCTAATAAAGCTTTCCTATCATCTGTTGGCCCTTAAGTTTACCCTTATTATGCAGAATAAGAAAGGAACCCCAGTGAGGTGTACGGCAGATCATCAACCTGCTGATGCTACTCCGTCACTGCCATTAGCTTGTAGCTGTAACAGAAAATGAAAGACTTGTAGGTTTGCCCACTTAAATGGAAGTAGCTTATGTATGTAAAAGGACAGAACTAACAGGAACTGGAACTACTCCAGGGCAGCCTGCCCCTGGTGGTGCCTCCCTTGGCAGGGGTTCGTTTTCCTGACATTAACAAGAATAAAATTAAATGAAATCAAAGAAGGTAGTTTGAATGAATAATGATGTAGATGGTGTGATTGGTAAATGGCATTAAGATGCAGCTGTCAAATGATGCCAGTGCATCGATGAATCAACACAATAATTAAAGAATTGTAGTCTGATTTTAAAGCGATGAAACTGCATTGTAGTTCCTCTTCAAGTGGGTTTCCCATAGAAGGCAGAGTGAATGGCCATGGGAGTGAACTTTCCGGAAGAAAGAAGTCCCATGGGGGACTGTGGGATGCCCTTAACTCCAAAGTTGGCTGCCCCTGATGATGCATTCGTAAGGGGGGGGGGGTGACGGTTAATTTTCCTCACAATTTTTTGAAGTAATCTACTTATTAAGGTAGGTTTTAGATGGACACAACTACCAAGTAAATATATTGCTTCTCCTAACAAAACCCAACCCAACATCCTACTCAACAAGTCCCTCTTCATCTTTTTGCACTTCCTTTCTCCCTTCATCTTGTCCAACATCACTATCCTATTCCCGCTGTCTCCTCGTTTGCCGTACATTCTCCCCTCTGTTACATTCTTCAACATCCCACTGCTTATCAAATACACTCTTCATCCATTTTTCCTGCTTCCTTATGATATCTCCCAACAATTCCCTCTCCTTGCCCACCATACCGAGCACTTCCTCATTTGTTTTCCTTTCCATCCATTTCACCTTCTCCATCCTCCTCACCCACAATTCAAATACTTCCAAATATATGTTTATCATCCTGCTTCAGTGACCATGTTTCATGCCATACATAATTACGTTCCATATGGAAAGTTTTAACAAGTCTTTTCTCAACATCCCTGTCATCAACTCCCTCCTGATGAAACTGTATTTCCATAGTGCAATTCTTCTCCTTACATCCGGACTACTTTGTCGATTTTCGTCCAAAATACTTCCGAGAAATGTAAACTTCCATCTGCTCTAGTTTTTCCCCTCCAATTGCAATGTTAACCTTAGCCTTTCTCTTTCTGGAAAATTGCATAACTTTTGTTTTGTGTATTTTGATTCTCATGCTATATCTATCACATTGAATTTCCAATTCACTCACCGATGCTTAAAACCTCTTGGTTGACTGAGAAAGTCAAGCTTGATCTTGAGCAAACCAAACTGATTTTATGAATTCCCTACTGACTTTCATTCCTATCTTCAGTTCTTCCTATACTTCTGTCATTATTTCCTCCAACTATACTTTGAAAAGGACGTGTGATGATGGACAACCCAGCCTTACACCTATTCTAACACTGCTAATCAGTACTCTGCATTTCCTTCTTGCCTCTTGTCCCTCCATTCCATTTCTATTTTCTGTAATATACTAATCAGTTTTCCCAGTTCATTCTGTCAATGGGGTTTTCAAAATCTACGAAACAGGCAAATATGTCCTGATTGTATTCTATATTCCTCATGATTAGTGATCATAGTACTGCAATGGCATCGCTCATGTCTCCCCTTTCTTAAACCAAAACTGATCATCCCCTATGTAATCAGTTGCCCTGCTCTCCATCTTTTGTTGATGATCCTGATAAAAGCTTTAGCTTTGTGGGAAATCAAACTAATTGTTCTGTGCTACTCACATGATGTAGCCTTTCCCTTCATTTAGAAGAGGAACTAACACTGATCTCACAGTCTTCCAGCCAAAAATCTTCCTCATAGATGCTACAAATCCATCCATGTAGTGTCTTCCTCCCACATTTTCTTATACCTTTTAGTAGTTCCAGATGAATGTTGTCCACCGCCTCGGCCTTATTTGATTTCATCTCTCTTAAAACCTTTCTATCTCATCATCAAGTATGCCTGGACTTAAGCTATCTTTATCTACGTCATATTCTCTTTCTATGTCTAACCTTGTTGGCCTATATTCTTTACCTTAGAGTACTTCTATATATTCCTTCAATCTCTCTAGGATCTTTTCTGTGTCAACTATTGTCCTTCTTGACTTTTATCCAACTGTTATCACAGCTCTTCCCTTCTTACTTCCTGTTAGTGTTTTAACCTTGCTGTAAAGCGCACCAAATTCACTCTTCTTCTGCAAACTTGCCATATCCTTGCACTGCATCTTCCAAAATGCTTCTTTTGCTTTATTTGTACCCATCTCAATTTATTATTTAACTCTGTGTACTCCTTTCTGCCTAACTCTGTGTTTACAATCTTCCGTTTCCTTCTTTCATCTATCTTTCTAATCATATCATTGGTGTTCATCTACCCTGAGGACAATGCACGAGCTGGGCATCGAAACATCAGCCAATATGGAACCCCTGACCCGGTGGAATACCCGAGAAAACTTCATGAAGGTGGTCCTGTAGTTCAATTTGTGGCTTTCGATATGCCTTTTTTGAAATATTTCAAGTTTTCCTCGATAGTACTCAGCTATTTTCCCTCCTCATTCCTGATTTTCCCTACGGCCTGCTGATACTCCATCCTCGTCAATCCAGTTAATGCTTCTCATTCCATTTCCTAACCCGCCGCCCCTGCCTTATCTTTTTGAAACGGACACTACATTTCATAGGAACTAAATTGTGGTCAGAGTCTGCATCTGCTCCACGGAAGCAGTGCGAATTGATCCCTCAATTTCTAAATCTGTGCCTAAACATATTATAATCTAACTGATACCTCTCTGAGTCACATGGCATTTCTTATGTATACCTACTCTTTCCATTGCCTACTGTGGCATTCCAATCACTATGAAATGTTTCCCTGCAGGAACTCACCTGATTATGTCCTCTAACTGATCATATACCCTATCGACTTCTTCCTCCTTATGATTGCTTAGTGGCATGTACAGCATGTCCCAAAAGTAGTAGAAGAGAGTCTGTAAAAAAATGTATTGCCAGAATTGATACATTCACTCAGAAGTCTTTGAAGTAGCACCCTTGTGCATCCATACACTTTTGCCAGCAGATTTTTCTTACTTCGTACGCCTAATGGAAGGTGGTGCCTGAAATACTGCTAAACTCCCTATTCCCGGCCTGTTGTTATGCTTCTACTGAACTGTGGTGATGTCCTTTCAGCATGGATTTGAGGTGGGGGTCAAGGAAGAAGTCTGGTCCTCACTAAACATTAGGGCTGTATGGTGGCTGAGGCATTGTTGAGAAGCACTTGGCAGATTTGCGAGTTTCCTTTTGTTTGTCCGAGAGCACTTGAACTTTGCACACACCTTTCTCATACCCATGTTTTTTGTCACAAGTCAATTCACATCACTTTTAGCGTTGCCTAGTTCATCAGAAACCATTCGAGCACTTAATCTGCGATCCCGGTCCAACAGAGTCTTCACTCCTACATGGTTTTTATCACTTTTTGAGGTCAAAGGGCATCCTGAATGTTCGGTATCATCAACATCTTCTTTACCCTCCTGACACAAATTTTGCCACTCAAAAACACCTGCTATACCCAAGGTGCCCCATAAGCTACCTTGAGTATGTCATGAGTCTCTCTCCCTGTTTTGTTCAGTTTCACGCAAAATTTGATGGCGTAGCACTGTTCCAATAACCGGTTTATGATGGAGCACAACAAGATCACATTATAGAGATAATGCTAATGAATGATCCACACTCTGCAAAGGCTAAGGAGGCAGCTGCCACTAGCTTCCAGCCTCCCTCAAACCCAGCCAGAGAAACTTCGCCCATCAGTCCGCCTATCTGGGAAAAAATAAGTCATACCGCTTTTGGGACAGACCTTGTATGCCTGACCGATGACCAAGTTCGTTGGTTCTGCTTTACCCTCTGCAAGTAATATTCTATCTGATGCTTGCTCTATGTTGTCTATGCTTTTTATTATCTTTTAATTCAATGTTATGGCAACCTCTCTTTGGTTCTCGTTCCCTCCCATGTATATTACTTGATAACTTTCACTCCAGTGATTCCCGTTATCCGTCCATCTCACCTCGTATAGACCTAAAATATCTCTATTTCCTCTGTTCCTCCCTGGCTTAATATTCTCTAATTTACCTGTCCTCAACCTCCGCCTAACTTCGGTTTCTCTTGTACTGCTACTTTTGGTTTTTCTTTGCAAGATTTTCATGAGATGACAACCACGGAAGCCTTGCCTTCTCTGCTGCCTGGCACAACACAGTCAATTGGGCCGAGTCTTGTTGATTTTCAATATACTGTCCATCATAAAAATCATGGGATTAATAATTGAGGTGGTTTCATGTTGTCTTTCTCAATAGCATTTTTAACATGACACCATCACTCAATGGCCACCCCACTGGGGTCTGATGCCTTTGCAGCTGCCTCACTGGGGGACAGACGCTGCGTGGATCACCTTGCGTCTGGTCCCTAACCTTCAATCTATCTGGCATGGGTGACCCTACCAGGGCCAATTATTATTGCTCACACCAGCACAGTTCTAGGGGTCATCGAAATGCACAAGCCCTTCCACCACTTCAAGGTTATAGTCCATGGAAGGGTAAACTGATGATATATGGTTCATTTTAATTTTTGATTCACTTATATTCCTGAATATAAGTCATCAATTTTTATCCAAATGCTGATCATAGAAATTATCATAAAATAAAAACAGTTTTAATCCACATAATCTCAGATTTATTCGCAAACATACCCATACATACACTGAAGAATTCATTAGAGCAAGCTTTAAGAGGATTCTGACTAGAGGCTTTTTGGACTTAAGCAAAATAGTGAATGCAACACTTTTTATTTAATTTTTATTGGCATTATTTTTATCTTTCCAGACATTGAATTACAAGCAGAGTGCAACAATGAGTGATTTGTTGGGGAATTGAAATAAAAACCACCAATTTAAATGAAAGAAAAGCTCCCATTGCCAAAATGACCATGTCATTAAAATAAATGATAATTTGATCCATCATATTTGGGGTGAAAACAGACCTTACACAAAGTGTATAGCACTATCGTACTGCGTTGCATCCTCAAAAAAGACTTCATGAACTTCCATGAAGATATTTTGTCATGATGTATCTAATTCAAACACATATGACTATTTGTTGTTGTTGGAATTACAAAGTCAATTATTTCATTACATTTCAACATATGACTATGTTTTGATTCAGAAACTTAATTATTTTGCTAAACCTCTTTTCCATTTCATGTCCTCCTGCTTCCCTGTAACAATATTCAACTCATGTAAGGTCTGCCTATTGCGACAAAGGCATTCTAAGGTAATCATAGCACCATTTCATTTTTACCTCAGTTCATCTCATTTTTAAAAGCTCGGTTCCATGTCATTTTTTACACAAAGAAATTTCACAGCATTGTATGATTAAAATAATGCCTCTTTCATGTTTTAAAAAGCATCATACAATAAATAAATAGTTATTAATTAAATATCCTCATGTAATGAAATAACAGTAATTTTATCAAGTAGGCCTTCTTTATATTATTGCCACTTGGCAAAATTTCTCATTAACATAAAAGATAAAATCAATGTGAATGAATACTTAAATAATAATACATAATTTAACTTTTCACAAACATTTACAATTACTCCAGATTTTTCCAAACCGTATTGCCAACAATCAACTATGTTTGTGTATTCTAAGTACAAAAAAGGCCAGTATATTCATGGTTTACCGAAAATGCCCTGATTATTGTATGTAAAAACCTTGAAGTAATAGTTTTTGTGGTCTACAAAATTTTTTAATAATGTACAGAATGTCTAGAAATTACTTTTGATGTCTATTAATGAGGAAAATGAATTTTGATTTTTTTTAACAAATCTTTGGTTGAGCACAGCAAGCACTATGTTATTTTGGAATACCATATTCCTTTTTGATAACTCAATAACCATGTTTTAAATAGCTCATTAGAATATGAATACTACTATCATCTCAAGCACCATTTAGGTCGTATAAAAATTCTGTCATTAGACTATAACAATTTCATTCACTTCAACCATTTTCCGTACAAACTGTTACTGATTCCTTTAGAATGTTGAAAATATTTTTAATAGGATACATGTAATTTTTTAACAACCCCCATTCCAACAAAAATTGAAACAAAATACTAATACAATATATCACATCAACAATTTTCATTGGAAGGACCAAACACTAAAAAGCATTTGCTGCAAAGTTACTGCTGTATACTAAATATGCATAACATGTTATAATTATTACATATTAATGCTGCTTGTAAAGCTGTATTTCCATTTTAATAACTTCATATGACAAACAGAATAAACTATTTAATATTTGACAGGGCTTGATGGTAATAAGTACACATAAAATGGGTGAGCAGACGTGGTATCACATAAATTTACCTACAATTATATCAATTGATTTCAATGACTATGATAGTAGGAAATGCAAATTAAGAAATGAATGCCTTATTCTATGAACTATCATGTATCCATGAAAAAGAATTCCCATTCTTGAACTGATTTTGAATTAGCCTTTAAATTTCATGATGTGTCTTTCTTTGTGTAAAGTAACAATTTATTTTAATTATCATTTTTTTTAGCTGAATTTATACTGTGATTGCTATATGAACAAGGCATTCATATAATACTTTTCCTGTTGGCAGAATACATAGGAATCTGCTAAGTGTAAGACTGGCACACCTTCATGGAAAGGATTATGGAAGAAAATACACAGAATATCATAGTGTATTGAAAAGGTGCGCATTGCATTACTTAGTTCCTTTAACTATTCCCACACAACACAAATTTTAGGAATGAGACTTATTAATTTAAGTCATGGCTTTTATTATGCATTACACATTTTAAAGTGTACTGTTACTTTGCTAATTTATCAGTTAAACATTCTATTAAGATCATTTTTAATTTATCTTATTATCTTTTGCCCATGGTGACTCAAGGAAGATTCATATTATATCTAACAGATGTTAATTTGTCATTGAAATTTTTGAAAAATAGTTATGCATATTGCATGAAATGGCATGGATTGGAAGATCAACTCTTATATCTCTAATCCTCTGAAGCCCTTGTACTATTTGGCAATGATTAAGCATTTAAAGTGAATTCTGATAGTCGGGGAATGTAAAGGTCAAGTCACCATTTCTTTTTATCCTGTATGTTGCTGGTACCAAACTCAAATTTTAATCACTTGATTTAGGCTGAATTCTTTTCTATACTAATCATCACATTTTTTAAAAATTCAGCACAGCCTCATAGGCTCATAAACAAAAAACACCATTCATGGAATAATATTTATACTCAGTCCACTATTCCTTGAGGTTTCAAGCATTTACAGCCCAATGGTCCGTCATTTCTTCACTTTTTTCAGCTGAATTTATTCACAATTAAAATTCAAGCCTATAAGCCGAACAGCTTGTCTCATGATCTTGTAAGTTGATGGTACAGCGACTGGCAGAAGGTGACAAGTCAATATGTGATTTTGCAAGGGCTTCTTCATTCTCTGCTACCCAGTAACCAAGTGTGTCTGTGTCATATGTTGGGATGATGGTCACTTCTGTTGAAATGATAAAGAGAAATTTCATTATTTAATTTACATCATAAACTATTGTAAAACCTATTGCAATCTTTTTTAGTAGAATTTCATTCACAAATATTGCATTTATTTCATTCTATCAAGACAAAAGTTAACAAGAATCCATAATTTTAAGCACTTATTTCATTAATGTTTATTAATGGTATTCCTTATAGTTTTGTTTTGAAGTTAGATATAATATAATTGTATTAAAAATAGAAAAAGCATAACTGCAAGAAGAGTTCGCTGCTTCATCAATGAATGACTAAATAGTTTACAAATAAAGCTGCTGATTCGTGTATTCACATTTTCATTCACTCAAAAGTATTTCATATCACAGTGATACCGTACCTTCACTTCTTGATGTGCAAATTGGCTTTTTAGGTTAGTGTTATGACCTCACATCAGAATTTGCCACCTTTTAAGTAAAATGCACTCAAGCAATCACCAAAAATTTATTTAAGTACCTCTGCATGATTAAAGGCTTGAATGGAGCAAAATTTCCATCTAATATGGTAAAGCTTAGGGCTTGTTCTTTCCTCATAAATGCCTTCATGAAAACTTTTCCAAGAGAAGCCATTGTCCGTTGGGATTATTTTAATAAAGGTGAAAATTATAGGCTATGGATTCTTTTTTAATTGGTATTATCTGGAAATTCTAATGGTTCAAGTTTTATTGTATCGCATGATTTTGCCAAAATAAATGTATTGCTCTGTTGAGTAATCTGATTAATAGGATAGAGTACAACTTCTTTTGTTCAAAGTGCTTTTGTTTTATTTCATTGAGACATAAACTTGTTGGCAGAAGGGTGAAGGAGGAGAAAGCTGAAGGAATGTACCTTATAGGTTTTAAAGTTGATGGCCAGATAACTGTTCGAACTAGATCATAAACTCCATGCCCACAATGTTTTACTTGAATGCTACTATTAACTTTAAACATTTTGAATTAATTTCGTTGTACTTTTTGTGTTGACTGTACTATTAACCATTAACCTATACTAGAAAATGAGAACATTTGAGAATAAAAAAATGATGGTATGTTAAATTTCATTTTGGTACTCTAATCTGTTTTGGTAGCATTTTCAAAATGTCTTTTGGCTTTGATATCTAGATATTATGATAAGAAATTAGGAGCCCTAGCATGTTAATCTGCAGTATTTTAATGGAATTCATCAGAATATATTATTTAGCAGAATTTATATGGCCGACGTTGTTCTAGTTGTTTGGCTGTTAACACTTAATGTAAAAAGGGTTGCTCTGCAAAGAAAAAGTTTAATGGCAAGCATCTGAAAATGTGTTTATATCTTTGTCTTCATACTTCTTAGTATCATTTGTAATGGCAAGTAATTATCTATACTTATTGTTTTTCTCTACAATTCTTTGGCCTAATAACCTCTGTAATTAACCTGAATGCTGATGTGATAGGTGAAGATACAGCCATTTCTAGGTAGTAATCAATTGCTACTTTTCTTGACCTTGCCTGGGTATTTTTAGTGATTTAATTATGAGGAAAATGCATTTATGCCTTCATCTTTTTGGTATAATATTGTTTAAAGAGACAAGTTCATTAATACCATTTATTAATAGATTGTAATGTTTACTTAAATGTAATTTAGATTTAAAAAAATATAAGTTCCAGGTGGACATTACTTAACAGTACATACTGTAAATTCAATTACATTGCGGAGTCAGAAGTAAATATGAACCACAGTCCTGATACACATTTGTAATTTATGTCCCAACTAGTAAAAGGAAGCCATAAGTTGGTCTTTTGGCATTTGATCTTGTGGCCTTTAGGTATGAATGGATCTTTTTATATTACTACCAGACAATATTTTATCTTTCCCCTGGAGTGCACCTAATTCTCCTTTATGCTTTGAACTCTCCATATCCTCACATTACTCTTTCCCCCATGTGTTTTCCCTATTAGTTAATTGCTGTAGTTTACTATTAATCTCTCTATTCTTTCTGTGTATACACACATTCCTCCATTTCCCTCTCTCTTCTATTTCCCTAAGTATCTTGTCTGTAATCTATGACTTTATGATTCTTTTCCTATTCACCATTCCTATTTATCTGTAACTTACACTCCATTTTTAAGATATACCCACTTTTTTATACTCCACCCCTCTCATAGTCCTCATTCAGGATTTTCTCAACAGCCTCATGATATTCCTTCCTTTTAGCCCAATTTAAAGTTTTACATTTCATTTTCTCATATGTATTCCCTTTTCAATGTCCTTAATTCAAGGTTAAACGTCAAGAACCCTATATTATAATCTGAGATAAATATGATCTCCATTCTTCTTTCCTGTCTCTTTTGGACTTATCTCAGCAATCCATTCTCCTCCCCCACCATGCCTACTACTTCTTTCTTGGTTTTCCTTTCTGTCCATGTTAAATTTTCCACCCTTATCCAGACCCATATACTAAAGATATTCAATTATTATTATTATTATTATTTTAAATTCTCTTCCCTGGAGTGACTTCATAATCCACATTTGAATAAAAAATGGTTTACTTTCAGTTATAGTGCATAATTAAAGCATTGGTTAATATTTCTTTCAACCACTTTTTCTCTCTCCTTAGATTTCACCTTATTTAAAATGTTGCTGTTGATCTTCCTCTTCAAGTAATTTATTTTCCGAATTTCCTCAATACTTACATCACAGAAACCTCTAATCTACTCTAATTCATTTTTTAGCAAATAATGGGCATCCATTATTAAGAAATTTAAAGAAATTTCAAACACAAGTCCTTCATAATAAATTCTTAAATGCATCTTTACTGAAAGACCTACCATCGATTCTCTTCTGGCAAATACTACTTTGGCCTATTTATTTTTCCTCAAGCATATATATTTATATGCTCATTTCTCCATAACACTGTCCAAATATGTAATCTGTCCCTCCTGCTGTAGCTTAGTGTCTCCTACTTTGATATTTAACTTAGCCTTCCTGGTTGAGAATCTCATTATTTGGGTTGTCTTAAGATTAATCTTCAACCCATACCTCTCTTATTGTTCCTATAAAGTATTAGTAATTACTGAAACTTCTTGGCTTTCTGAATAGCTTGATCACATGCCAACCTTGCCTACTTATTCCCTTCACCAGCCACTGTATTGATTCTGTTTTAGGGATATTCCAATCTATTAATTTTCTCAATATTGCAATGTCATCATATATTACCCTCCCCTTGCCAAGCCAAAACTGATCTTCATCTTGGCACTTGTTTGCTCTATTTTATAGGCTTACTTGATTTCATTACCAATACTCCTTCGTGTATCACATAACATGTGGAATTATTTCTGAAATACATGGTAATCCATCATTTCTCCTGTCCATTATTTATGTGGCAATACATATTACTAAATTTCAACAGTTTTCTCTGTATTGTGAGCAAAGTGACTTAGGTACATTGTTTAGCCAGCTAAATTATTGACATAAGTAGTGACACATTGGTCTAAATTCACAACAAGAGACAACTTAAAAAAGGCATGCTAATTCAAAAGGTATTTATGTTAACTGTTGAAAATTAAAGTTATTCCATTAAAATATTCATCTGAAATAAAATATTCATTATCTTTTGCATCCCCTTCAATACCATCTCTGGCATGTTTTTGACGAAACACGAAAAGTTTTTGTATGGACTGGTGGATTTGTAAGAAAATTGTATAATAAGAAAACATAGTAAGCACAGGAGAAAAGAGTCAAATATGCTTTTTGGGGAAGCTGGCCTGGGTTCCAAGTATAAGGATGATTATGCAATGTCAAACTGCACAGCAAAAGATGGGGTACAAAATTTAAAGGGAAACAGACAACTAGTCTCTGACAATATGCTCTAGGAAATGACATTGTTCCACTGAAAAAAAGTATATATCAGAGAAACAAATAGAATTTAAGCTGTCAATGTAACACGAAACTTCTTTCTCTGACATCAATCGGTTAAATCTGAATATCATTGTAGTCTTCATCAAATAGTGCTCTCAATCATATAGGCTTTCTGCCAGACAATATTAGGTGATTTGTTCTATGGACTTTGGAGTTACCATTGGGTCTTCTGAGATTAAGTCTAAGAAGAGAGGGAACACCAAATAATCTTAGTATTGACTGTATAACATCCTTAATTATACAAAAAATGCATTACATTACCATGCAAAAGAGAAAGATTTATGTGGTAATCGTCACTCATTCACTGAAATGAGTAGATATGCTGTAAGGATGATGATAGTCATTCTATTTTATATTTATGTCATCCTATTTTTATCACATTCAAAAACATTTTTTTAGTAGTTGTAGTTGAATTTCATTCAAAATGTCTGCAGGTAATGTAAATATCTTACATTAGTTTTGTGTTTATCACACTAGCAGAAGTTCTCTAATATTCTCAGCAGAAGCAATCAGTTTGAGTGTAATATTCCATAATGATATTACCTATTAAATGCTAAATATAACATTCAGCAATACTATTTGTGTATGGAAAATAAATGACAAAACGATAAAGTTAACTATTGCACAACTGGACTGCACCTCTATCCATGTTTGATACTGAAAATTAAAAAAAACTATATAGTTGTTAGAGATGCTGTTTATTTTTCACAAAGAGCATTATGGTTATAATGACGAAACTTACCTAGGTCTTTGTCCTCCCAGGCCTGTTTGGCTTCAAGAAGCCCATCAAACACTTCTCGACTTGGTTCTGTGCCACTGAAGACATAATACCTGGCACGAACTCTGCGGAAGAATTCAGAGGTTGAATAATTTGAGTTTCCATGATGAGGTACATAGGTGAGATCTATATACACAGGGCTTGTTGAAGGTCCTGTTGCACTTGAAGCTGTTTTGCCTGTCCTTTCCTTTCCACTTGACTTAGCTGTTGTTTTTGGTGAATCTGGACGCTTACTGCTCTTTTCCTTGTTGGTGTTGATCGCATCTTTTTTCAGCATAGCACGCTTCTCTTTCTTTGGTGTACTCTTGGTCCCTGGTGACGTCATACCCTCAGTAGTTCCAACCATTGGTGGTGCTGGTGCAGGAAGACCCAGTGGCTTACCCCATGCCCCAACAGGGTCATCATCTTCCCCTTCATCTTCACTTTCAGTCCTTGGCAGGCCAAGTGGTTTTCCCCATCCTTCAATGGGGTCCTTAGCTGTTGAACTGGCAGTAGTTGACCTTGTCTCTGAGCCTTCCTTTTCAGTCGACTGACCGAATCCCTGAGGTGGCTCTGGAAATGTACCCTGTGCTTGAACAATTGATGCTTCTGCCATCCCACTAGCTTGCTTGACTGGAGATGTAGCCACTTTTGATGTAGCTGTTGAGGCACCACTGTCGATATGTTGTGTACCACTATGTGTGGGCTCACTGACTACAGCTTTCTGGCTGCCTGTTGTCCTTGTGTCATCAATGGGTTGGTCTTGATGATGCCCATTACTCAATTCTGAATACTGAACTTTGGAAGTTGTGACTTCGCTCAGAGGAAGTGCAGAGCTTGTGCTGGCATCAGCGGCTGATTTAGATGCTTCAGGTAATGCCTTCTTCTGTGGACTTTTTGACGCTGCCAATTGTGACAAGTCTCCTTCTTCTGATACATAAAATGATGGACTAGAATGGGCTTCACTTTCATCTCCAGGAAGTCCTCCATAAAATGACCCAGTCATTGCTGCCGGAACCCCAGGACTAGAAGGCATAACTTCTTTTACGTGAGATGGATCTGATCTACTAGCTTCTATATCATGATGGACGGTGCTAAATGCGTTGGGGCTTGATTCTGCTAAACCAGGAGAACTGGTACTGTGCATTTCGGCTCCTTTTTCATAGGTGGCTTCAAAATCTTCCTCGTCAAATTGAAACCTAGGTGATTGTGGTCGTTGGGATGTATTACTTGCTACGCTGACAGCAGGTGAAGATGCAGGGGAAACGTCCTCAATGTCTCCACTCATGTAATATTCCTCTTGATGGAAGGTAGGCAATGACTTGTCCATTATTGTTGTTGAACTTGGTGCAATGTCTTTGGTCCAGGTCTTAGTTTCTGTACTTGACTTGCCATCTCCTTTTGTAGTGGTTACTGTAGTTACCTTACTCACTGTACCAGTTGATTCCATGGGAACTGGTGATGATGACTGGCTGTCACTGCTGCTGACTTTCCGAACCACTCTAGTAGTTGTAGTTGTTATTGTAACTTTCTTTCCATCCTTGTCAATAGTTTTTTCAACACATTGTGCATCTGGCTCAGAATCTGTGTGGACGGAGGTGACTTTGGTCATCTCTGTTGTTGAAGCACCCTCTGTACCTACCATGGCAGTGCCCTTAGTTACAGTTGAGGTTTCAGTGCTCTCCAATGCAGGTGAACTTATTCTGCCCTCGCTGTCTATACTTCGTCTCTTAACTGTAAATGTGATGGGCTCTCCAATGGCTGAGTCATCATCTTCATCATCAGATATGAATGTTTTTCCTTGGAGAACTTGCTTTTCAACTATTACATTTTCATCACCATCTGAGCCTGTCCTAGTTGTTTTGGTGACAGTAGTAATTGTTCGTGTTACAATTCTCCTTGTTATGCTCCCATCCTCTCCTACTATGGTTTCCACTGATGTGGATCCTTCTTCTCCCATTTCTGGAGTTGATGAAACCTCACGAGTTACCTCTGTAACAGAGGGTTCACTTGACTTTTCTGTTTTACTGGTCACAGCAATTTCTGCCTTTTGACCATCTGATGATGTCTTATCTGTGGAGGTAATGGTTGTCACTGATGTTATTTCTTTTTTAGTACATGCTTTTTTCTCTGATTCTGTGGGGGATGAAGAGTCAATATGGGTTGGTGATGTGGTACCACTAACTTTAGAGCCCTCTTCACTGGTTCTCGATGTTGTTGTTACATATGTAGAGGATGCTCTAATTATTACATCTTCTATCTCAGGTTTAATGATATCACTTGATGTTGTTGTAGTAGTAACAACCTCTGTCTTGGTTATTGGTTGTGTTTCAGATTTTTCAATAGTTGAAGTTGTAATTCCAGTTTTTTCCTCTGTAGTGCTCTTTGAAGAGGCAGTGGATTCTGTCGCAGTGTTAGTTGTTGTAGATGTTACTGATTCAGTTACTTTTTTTGTGGAAATGGTGGAGTCCGATGCTTGATCTGTTGTTACTATATCAGTGGTAGATTTTAGTTCAGGAGAAGGGGATTTTGAAATGGTTACTTTTTCAGTTGAAGAATGAGTTTCTGATTGTTGAGTTATTCCATCAGATGGTAGGGAAGTACAATATTCAATTTCTGTTCCCCCATCTTCACTGCTAGCTGTGACCAGCATTCTCTGTACAGTTTTTGTTACTTCTGACTTAGTCACTATTGTGGCCTCTGGTGACTGACTTCTTTTTTCAGATTGTGTTTCTGTATCTTGTTGCTGCTTAGATTCGATGGATGAAGACTTTGAAGAGGAGGTAGAGAAGGATGCTGTTGTTGACACAGTGGCTGAAGAATGGGAGGATGATGATATGGAGGTAGAAGACTTTGAATCAGTCACTGTGGATGTTACAGATTCTTTCTTTTCCTGGGACGGTTCATCTTCTGTTTTCATGACTTCTATGTCGCCATGTATTTGGACGCCTTCTTTTCTGTCCACTTCTGTGAGGACATGCTTTTCGATAACTTCGACTACTGATTCAGCCTGCTTCTGATGTGTTTCAGAAAGGGGTGCTTCTTTTAACTTGATAGTATCCTTGACTTCATCTTTACCACCAGAGGAATCTTCTACCTTTGTTGTTTTAGCCTTCTCAACTTTTTCTGTCACTGTGACTTCCATTACTTTCCCTTTGGTTGTACTTGCTTGTGTAATTTCAACTCCTGAAGCAACTGGTGATTCAGGAGTCAGGTCTGGAGATGACACTGTCACAAATTCAGGGTGATCTGGTGCTTCAAGTGTGGTATACACTGGTTCCTCTTCAATGCCTGATTCCACATACTTATCTCCTAAACCTTTCAGCTCCTCTTCTTCAGCCTCTCTGAACTCTTCCAGGTCTACATCATCATCATCTATCTCTCCAGCTGCTCTTGTTTCATCCTCAGTTGATAAAGGTGCTGGCGAAGGTGTTTTTGAGGATTTAACTTCTGTAACTTCTCCTGTTAACATGGTTTCACCTTTTTCTTGTGGTGACTTCCGGCTGATGGTTTCAACCTTGCTGGTTTCTATTTTCTCTGTAACCACATGTGCAGTTTCTGAGGAGTCTTGCAACTTGTCTAAGACATCTGTATAACTTGTGGGTGGAGATATAGATTTGATCTTTGCCTCAAAAGGTGATGATGGTTTTTCACTTGGGCTTGGTGATCCTGTGGACTTAATTTGAGTATCTTTCACTTCTTTCACAGTTGACTCAGTTACTGAACTGGCCAAGTCACTAATGTCTGGTGGGGAAGAAGTTTGATCTGGTGATATTGATTTTGAAGTATCTGTTTTAGTTGTCATGCTTGTTGAAAGTGCAGCTTCAGTGATGGTAGCTTTTGTTACATTTTCTGGTGACTTATCACCTTTGTCAGAAGAGGGAGTAATGCTTCTTGATTTGTCATCTTTTGGAGATGGGCACTTCTCTGGTGTTATTGACTCCTTATCATCAGCTTTTCCAGGTACTAAAGGAACTTCATCACCCTTTTCTGACCCTGGTGTTATGCTTCTTGATTTACCCTCTTTGGGTGAAATACTTTTATCTGATAGCTTATCTTCAGTCTGTCCCATGTCTACGTGGAGTTTTGAGTCCTTGTCTGATAATGGACTAATGCTTCGAGATTGGTCGGCTGATTTAGGTGATTCAGATGCTTTTTGACCTTCCAACATATCATCTGATTTTAAGGTATCCATTGCAGCCTTTTCATCTTTATCAGAAGATGGTGTTATACTCCTGGATTTTCCATCTTTAGGCGAAAGACTTTTTTCTGATACTGCCTTCTCTGCAATAAAATCATCTGCTTTCAAAATATCTTCTGTGTGCTTATCACCCAAATCAGATGTTGGTGTCAAGCTTCTTGATTTCCCTTCTTTAGGGGAAAGGCTTTTTTCTGTTAAAGCCTTTTCACCACTCTCCTCCACCTTTGTAGATTCCTCTGTTATCTTAGCATCTTTGTCTGATGTTGGTGTGATACTCCTAGATTTCCCTTCTTTTGGAGAAAGACTTTTTTCAGATGGAGCCTTTTCTGTTGCATGGTGTTCTGAGAGTTTCTCTTCAACTTCTTCTGCAGTTATTGGTGATGCTTTATCCTTGACTGGTGATACCTTTTCACTTGTTGGTGTGACTGATTTAGGTTCCCCTGTAGAGGTATCTGTTAATGCATCTTTTTGTTCAGTTGGCAGTGTTTTTGATTTTGTTATATCCTCAATAGACTCTGTTTTTAAGGTGGGTGATGAAGGAGATGGAGGTTTTCCTTTTGATGTATCAATGGTAGACTTATCCTGTTTTTCAGTTACTGGTGAAATACTCTGAGGGCTTCCATCTTTAGGTGAAATGCTCTTTTCTGATGGAGATTTTGAAGCACTAGCATCTTTCTTTTCTGCTTCACCATTTACTAGTCTAGATGATGTCTCCACTCCTGTTAGCAAAGCTTTATTGTCCTTTATAAGTTTTTCAGCTTTTGAGGCCAGTTCTGCCATATAGTCCATTGTTGATGTTGAACTTTTTTCTACCTCCTTTCTTAGCTTTTCTTTCTCTTCTTGTAACTTGTCTACTGACTTAGATAGAAATTTAAGCTCCTCCTCTCCATGGGTTACATCTTCTTTTTGCACTTCGATATCTGACTCTATTTGACCAGATTGAGGCAACTCAGCACCCTTGTCATCATCTATAATGGCCTTTAGTTCTGGGGAGGCTTGTTTTTGATATTTAGAAGCATCTGTTTCCCTTTCCTCCATTTCATGTTTTTCAAGAATTTCTTTCTTTTCATCTTCACCATCTGATATATCTCCTTTAGAAATTTCTCCCTCTTCAGCTGCTGCATCTTCATCTACTTCTGACCCTGGGATGATTTTAGACTCCCCTTCTGTGAGCTGCAACTCTGTAGTACCTTTGACCTCAATTTCTGATGCTTTCAGAGGTTCTTCAGCTTGTACAACTTTGTCCTCTGCTTCCTTTGAAATTTCTTGCTTTGATTCATCCTTATCTTTGCTTTCTTTGGCCACTTCCTTCTCTGTATCACCCTTATCCTTTTCTTTCTCTTCATGTATACCTTTCTCCTCTCTTATATCTTTGTCTTCATGTATTGGAGACTTATGGGTGGCTTCCTCCCCAGTTGTTGACTCTCCTCCCTTGATTATTTCATCTAATTTTGAAATTGATTTTACCTCCATTGTTGGAGATGTAGTTTGAACTGCCGTCTTATCATCTCCTTCCTTAGGCAGTGCGGCTAGCTTATCTTCCATCCCTGAGTCAATATCATCAACCTTCTTTTCCACTGGTGATTCAGGAGAAACTTTCTGATCTTCTTTGCTTGAAGTATCGTCCTTTGTAGGTGAAGCGGCTTTAGGTGATATAGCTGGAGATTTAGCTTGATCTTCATGCACTTTTTCATCATCAAATGGTTGGATATCTCTCTCCGCCACCTCTTTCACTTCTTCTGGTTCTAACTTTTCTGGTATTAACTCTTTTTCCTTTACTTCTTCCTTCTTAGGCTTCTCCTCTGTTGTATCTTTGGTCTCTTCTTTTTCTTCATCCATTTTCTTTGGCACCCTATCATCTTTCTCAACGGCTTCCTTTGTCACATCTACTTTTTCCTGTGTTTCTTCCTTCTCCATTTCTTCTTCTGAATCTTTCAAGTTTACTTTCTCATCTAATTCTGTCTTTTCTACAATTTTCTTACCCTCAAGTTTTTCTCCCTTTTCAACATCTTCCTTTTCTATCGCCTCCTTTGGCATCTCTACTTCGTGTTTCTCCTGTACTTCTGCCTTTTCCGTTATTTCTTCCTTCACCTCTCTTTTTGTCTTCTCTGGTTCTTCTTCTACCTTCCCCTGCACTTCTGCATTATCCTTTTCTTCTATCTCCTTCTTAACCTGAGCCTTTTCTTCTGCCTTTTCCTTCACTTCTTCCTTCTCTTTTTCTTCTGTCTTCTCTTTCTTTTCTACCTGCTCCTCTCCTTCTGCCATTTCTTTTTCCTCTACTTTTTCTTCAGCTTCTTTCTCATCTACCTTCACCTCTACTTCTGCCTTCTCTTTTTCTTCTGTCTTTGCATCTACTTCTTCCTTCTCTTTTCCTTCTACCTTTTCTTCTTCCTTTTCTTTTTCTTTAGCCTTTTCTGGTGCCTTTTCTTTTTCTTCAACCTTCTCCTCTTTTTCTACCTTCTCTTTTTCATCTATCTTCTCCTCTACTTCTGCCTTTTCTTTTTCTTCCACCTTTACCTTTTCTTCTTCCTTCTCCTTTACTTCTTCCTTCTCCTTTACTTCTACCTTCTCCTTTTCTTCTACCTTTACCTTTTCTTCTTCCTTCTCCTTTACTTCTACCTTCTCCTTTACTTCTTCCTTCTCCTTTACTTCTTCCTTCTCCTTTACTTCTACCTTATCATTTTCTTCTACCTTTACCTTTTCTTCTTCCTTCTCCTTTACTTCTACCTTCTCCTTTACTTCTACCTTCTCCTTTACTTCTACCTTTTCCTTTTCTTCTTCCTTCTCCTTTACTTCATCCTTCTCCTTTGCTTCTACCTTTTCCTGTTCTTCTTCCTTCTCTTTTTCTTCTACCTTTTCCTGTACTTCTGCCTTCTCTTTCTCTTCCACCTTCTCCTTCTCATCTATCTTCTCTTCTACTTCTATCTCCTCCTTTTCTACTACCTCCACTTCTTTTTCTACCTTCTCTTGCACTTCTGCCATCGTCTCTTTTACCTTCTCTTCCACCTCTATCTTCTCCTTTACTTCTATCTTCTCCTGCACTTCTGTTTTTTCAATTTCTTTTTCTTTCTTTTCCATTTCTACTGTGTCTTTTACTTCTTTAGCCATTATATCCTCTTCTTTCACATCTTTTTTTTGTATTTCTTTCTCCTTTACTTCTTCCTCCTCCCTCAAATCCCTTTTCTCCATTATTTCTACATTCTTTGTAACATCTGCTTCCTCTTCATGCTTCTTAGCTTCTATCTCCTCTGTTAATACCTTTTCTTCCAGGTCCTCTCTTTCTTCTCCATCATCCTTCACTTTTCCCTCCCCCTCATGTTCTTCCTCCTTTACTTCTCCCTTTTCTAGAACAGTTTCCTTCTTTGAATCCACCTTATCTAACTCTTCCTCCTTTTCCTTATCTTCTATCACTGCTGTCACATCTATTTTATCCTGTTCCCCTTCTTTGACTTTGGTCTTTTCTGTTTCTTCTTGTTTATCCAGTGTATCCTTTTCCTTATCAACTTTTTCTTCTTCTTTTAAATCTGGCTTTTCACTTATTGTTTCTTCTGGGGCTGCTACCTCCTTTTCAGCTTTTGTTTCCATTTCTCTAGGTTCCATTCTCTTTGATACAACTTCTTCCTCTACTTCTTCAGCAACCTCTTTTTTGGCATCCTCTGTCACTTTGGAAGTCTCAACCTTTTCTTGGACTTCAGATTCCTCTCTTATGTCTTTTACACTTATTTCTTCTTCTCCCTCTGTTGCAACTTCTTCTTTTCCCTTAATTTCTTTTATTTGCATTTCCATATCTGATTTAGCTTCCTTTACTGTGGAGTCATCCTTCAGGGTATCATCTACTATAGCTAGGTCCACTTTTGATTCTTCAGTCTTACCTTCTTCCTTTACTTGATCAGAAACTTCTTTAGTGGTTTTCATATGATCTTCTACTTTCTCAATAACTTTTTCTACCTTTTCCTTGACATCCTCAAAAAGATGTTTCTCCTTTGTAGTTTCAATTTCTTCGGTGTCTTCTTTTTCTTTGGTTTCTGCTTTGATTTCATCTGCATCTTCTTTCTCTTCCTTCACACTTTGCTTTTCTCCTTCGTCCAACTTATCACTGAGCATGGTGCCTGTCTCCTCTTCCTGAGTAGGTGCTATGTCTTTCTTCTCCGATTCTTCAATCTCTGCTTTTTCTGGAACTTTCGCAGCATCCTCAGCGTCTTCCACCTTCTCATCCTTTTCTTTGACCTCCTTTATAATATCTTCCTTGTCAGTCTTTTTCTCAACGATTTCCTTCTCCTTTTCTACTGCATGTTTTTCCTCAACAAGGTCTTTCTCTTCTGTTTTTGCCTTAAATGCAGATGCAAGTGATTCTTTCATGCCATCAAAGAAACCAGCCACCTGGTCTTTTGCCTTTTCAATTTTCCCTTTGACTTCTTCTGCTGCCTCATAAGCCTTATCTTCTGCTTCTACAACTTTGTCTTTAGCTTCTTCTATCTTTTCCAAAATGTCTTCGGTTGTTTCTTCAACTTTCTCTGTCATCATTTCCATCTTTTCTTTGGATTCCTTGACCAAATGCTTCTCCTCATCCACCAACTGCTCTGTAAGGCCTTTTTCGATTTTTTCCATTTTTTCAGCCACTTTCTCTTCGACAGCTTGTAATTCCTTCGCCATGTCTTCCTTGACTTCTTCAACCTTTTCCTCCACATCCTCTGCCATCTTTGCCACCTCTTTTTTAACTTCCTCAATTGTTTCTTGGATCTTTTCAGTCAAAGGTTTTTTTTCTTCTGCTTCATCCTTCACAATATGGTCCTCCAAGTCTTCTTTCTTCTTACCATCCCTTTCCTTACTTTCTTCATCCTTCATCTCTTTGGATGTGTCATCATCTTTTTCTTCCTGTAATTCTTCCTTTGCCTCAACTACTTCCTTGGACACTTTCTCTTCAACTTTCTTCTCACTATCATCACCCTCCTTTGTTATTTCTTTTCCTGCCTCTGGAACTATTTTTTCATCATCTTTTTCTACTATAGTCTCACTTTCCTTTTCCACCTCTTGTTTTTCAGTTATCTTTGCTTCCTTAGCAAGCTCTTGTTTGCTTTCTTCTAGGTCTGATTTCTCTTGCACCGGACTGATTGCTGTTTCTATAGCTTCTGTAACTATTCCTTCAATTTTTTCTTCTTCCAAGGGCAATCCTTCCTCAATTTCTGTCTGCTCTGTCGATTTGTCTTCTCTTTTACTTGGAACATGATCAACTTTCTCTTCCAATAATGGTGCTGCTTCTTTTATTACCTTGTCACTTACAGTCTCACCCTCTTCTTCTTCTGTCACGATTTTTTCTTTCTTGTCCAAGGGAACTTCTTTTCTCACTTCTTCCTCCTGTTCTGCCTGAATCTCTTCTTCACCTGCCTTTTCTTGTGTTTCAATTGCCTCTTTTTCTTCTAACTTTACCTCGTGTTTCTCCTCAACTTCCTTCTCAATTTTTTCAGGTGCATCTTTGAGCTCTTCCTTTTCTTCTTCTACTTCTTTGATTTCTTCCTCTTTTCCCTCTTCCTTTATTTCTTTTGTTTGTGGTTTCTCCTCTCCTTTCTCCTCTGGCACTATCTCATCAGCCTTCTCTTTCACAGCCATTGTTTCCTTTCTCTCAACATCCTCCTTAATAACTACAGCTTCTACCTTTTCATCTTCTTTTTCTATCACAGCCACTTGTTCCATTGTCTTCCTTGTTTCATCATCTATCACAACTTCTTTACTCTCTTCTTTCACAGCCACTTCAGAAGGTTTTAAGTCTTTAGCCTCTACTTCCTGTTCAGGTATTTGTTCTTTCTTCTCTGCTTTTTCTGGTGTAGTCTCTTTCAACTGTTCTTTTATTTCTTCCTTTTCTTCACTAACTCCCATCTTGATCTCAACTTCAACAACTTTTTCCTTGTCTACCTTCTCCTCTTCACCTTCTTCATCCTCACTAGCCTCTTCCTTCTTTTCTTCCTTCCCATCTTCATCCCTTCGTCCCCTAGGGAAACCATCATAGGCAGCTGCATCAGCCTCTTCATGCACTGGTAGATCTGCTACCTCATCAGGGGTTTTCACAATTTCCCTCTGGTGCTGTTGGAGCCGTTGGTGGTGGGCTGTTAAAAGTGGCCTTGCACCAGTTTCCAGAGCCATTGGTGGCACCGCAGCCTGCTGTGGTGCCATTTGGACTGGAGGTGGTGGTGTTGGTGCGGCTGTAATTACTTTTGGAGCACCCTCACCAATGTCCTTCTCTCCCTCCTCTGCTTCTCCCTCAATCTCCTTACCCTCTTCTTCCTCTCCTTCCTTCTCCTTTGATTCCTCTAATTTCACCTCTTCCTCTTTGATCTCTTCAACTACCCTTTCTTCTTCTGGTAAGATTGGAGCCTTCTCATCCTCAGGTAGAGTTGGTGCTGTTGTGGCTGCAGATTCTAGCCTCTCATCTGGCTGGCTCTTTGTTGTAGTTTCTTCTCCTGGCCCTGTACCAGGTGCAGGCCCAGAAACCCTCTCTTCCTGTTTTTGGTCTTCTTCTTCCTCATATTCTCCCTCAGGAGTTACCTTATCTTTTGTTTTCTCTGAAGATAGGTCTAGTTTTTCCTCTTCATCCTCCTCTTCCTGAACTCCTTGGTCAATATCTTGTTCCTTTGTTGCACCAGCTTCTTCTTTAGATATAACTATTTCCTTGGCAGATGTAATTATCTCTTGGATTTCTTCTGCTAACTGCTCTCTGTATTCGGGCATCATCACACCCATCTTGATATCATTCTGTATTCTTTCAACTGAATCTTCTTTTTCCTCCTCTTCACTATCCTCTTTCCCTTGGTCTTCATCTGCTTGTTCTCCTTTGAGACCTATTCCCTCATCCTCTTCTTCCTCCTCATCCTCTGCTTCGACTTCCTCTTCATCCTTTTTCATCTCCTCCTCTTCCTCTTCTGCTTCTTTTTTCTTGTCCTTTTCTGATTCTTCTTCATCAAGGTGCTTTTTAAGTTCTTCATCTTCCTCTTCTTCATATGCTGCTGCTGCTTCTGGCATATCTTGTGGCAGGTGAGACTCCACACTCTCTTGTTCTCTTAGAGACCCCTCTGTGACCTCCTCCTTTTCTATGACCAAATAATCCTCATCCTCTTCTTCCTCCTCCTCCTCTTCTTCCATCTCTTCATCACCCTCATCCAAGCTTTCCTTTTCAGGTCCTCCACGAGCAAAGTCAAGCTCAGCTTTGAGGGATTTCTTTTGATCTATCTCCTCTTCAGGGACAGCTTCCTCACTGATCAATCCACCATCATCATCACCTTCCTCATCTTCCCTAGCCTTTACTTTTTCTTCAGATACTTCCTCTTCCTTTGGCTCTGCCTCTTCTAGGCTGTCTGGTTCTTCCTTTGATTCTTCCTTGTCCTCTAATGATTTCTTATCCTCTTCTTCTGCTTCTTCTGCACTGACGGCTTCTTTTGGGGATTCAGAAGCATCTGCTGGTGAAGTGGTCTCACCTTTCTCTACTTCAGGTTCAGATTCAATTTCAGTTTCCTCCTTCTTTACCTGAACTGGTGAAATTTCTGCTTCAGTTGCGATTCCATTGACTAATGGTTCAGCTGCGACTTCTTCATCTTTGGCAGCCTCTATTTCTGGCTCTTTTGCCTCCTCGGGAGGAGATGGAACTCCTGGTTCTTCCTTTGTTGGAACCTCTGAACCCTCTTTCTGAGGTTCTTCTGGTTTTTCTACTTTTTTTGGGGACACTTCAGCAGATTTAACTGAAGGCGTGCTCTTTGCAGTAGCTGACTTAGCTGGTGATCCTGGTCCCTTAGCTGCTGGTTTAGCTTTCTTTACAGGAGCAGTTGTAGGCTTCTCTGCCGCCTTCTTGTCAGGCTTTGCTGCTTTGGTAGGTGCTGCTCTTGTGGTAGTAGTTGCTGACACTTTGGAGGTCACATGAGCATACTTGGATTCCACAACCTTTCTGTTAGTGGCTTCCTTTGTGCTTTTTGGTGCTGGTGGAGATGGTCTTGATGCCTTAGCTGCTTTTGCTACTGGACCTGCCGGTGAGGTAGCCTTGCTTATGTCTGGTTTTCCACCTTCTGGTGTCTTTGCTGCATCCTTTGATACTGGTCTGGCCTCACGCTTTGGTGTCGGTGGACCAGATTTCTGGGCTCCATCTATTTTCTTGTCAGTAGATGCCCTGCTTCTCCGTTCTACAGATCTGGAAGGACCTTTTGTATCAACTCGTGTTTTGGCTGCTGCCAGAGCTTTAGCTTTCTCGGCTCTTGCTGCCCTCTCCTTCATCTTTTCCTTCTCTCTTTCTTCTCTTGCAGCCTTTTCCTTAGCCCTCTCTTCTTCCCTTGCTGCTTTTTCCTTGGCCCTCTCTTCTTCTCTGGCTGCTTTTTCTTTGGCTTTCTCCTTCTCCCTCTCTTCTCTCGCAGCCTTTTCTTTTGCCCTCTCCTCTTCTCTGGCAGCTTTTTCTTTGGCTTTCTCTTCTTCTCTCATGGCCTTCTCCTTAGCTTTCTCTTTCTCCTTCTCCTCCCTAGCTGCTTTTTCCTTAGCCCTCTCCTCATCCCGTGCTGCCTTCTCCTTTGCTTTCTCCTCCCTCAGAGCTTTCTCCTTCATCAACCTCTCTTCTTTGATTTTGGCATCTTCCAATGATGATGATTTCTCCATCTTAAGCTTCTCCTTCACAACCTTCTCCTTCACCTTTTCCTTCTTTTCAACAGTCTCAACTTTGGTCACCTTCTCTTTTGTGACTTTCTCCTTCACTACCTTTTCTTCCTTCTTCTCCTTTTCTGGGGTCTCAGCTTTGGCTTTTGGGGGTTCAGCCTTGACCATTTTCTCGGCCTTGGACGGGGTCGGACCGGCTTTGGAAGGAGGGGAGGGCATTGGTGGCTGGACGGGTACCCCCGTTGCCTTTGCCACTTTAATATCTTGAGGGCTGGCGGGTGGTGCCTTCTTGGACGGTGTGGTCTTCTCCCATGGAGGTGATGCTTTTGTTTGGGCTGATTTACCTTTGGTCGTGGACGTTGAGAGCATTTTTGTGGTGCAGATGGGTGTTCGAAGGAACTCCAAATGCCGAAGCTTGTCCAATCCTTCAAATATTTTGTGCTGTGGAGTTGAACCTGGGAATAATATCCTGGTGATGGGGTCAGTTGGACTAGCTGGTTGCCATACCAAAAGAGCACAAATAGAGACTAGATCATGTAAAGGAAAAGCAAAACCACCACCACTAGTAATTTTTGTGGATCCAGCGGAACCTTTTTGCCACCTCATGAGGAATTCTTTCACTTCCCTGCTATCTCGAGCCGGACTCAGAACATACATGTCCAATCGACCGTGTCCCACTTTGTGATATAGGTTTACTGGATCTGTATCACGGTAACAGGCCTGTGGTTTAAGCCGTAGGAAATTCAGATTAGATACCATTTCTACACCTTCATCATTTAAGTCTATTGTCAAGGGTTCTCCAACACCTTTCCCATCAGATTTCACATCACTCTTCCCATCACCCTTGCCCTCTGCATCTCCATTAGCTGTTGCAGTCACTGCGGGAACATTGCAAAAGAAATGTCCTATTTGAGGATAAACTCTTCCACTTAGGTCCATGCGCTTCCTCCTCAAAACAGCACCAATTCCACCAGCATTGCTGTTATTTAATCGAGTTATAAGTACAGCATCCAGTCTGTCTAAATGGCGGGCAAAATCCCAAAAGCATGCCTTTCTTCCAAAACCACCATCGACCAGCATATTGAACCCGTTAATGCCAAAAAGGGCAGCATCACCTTGTCCTCCTGGAAAGACATACAGAGTTGGGTGGGAGAACCTAATATTCCCCACAACATCAGAGGGCTCTAGGAGTTGCTTCAGTTCAGCGGGAACTAACAGGGGACTTATTATAGTGCTCAGGAGGGCATCTGATCCTTCAGTAGGTATGGCAGCTGCCCCTTTGTTTGCATCTAATGAAGGGGGTGGAGGTGGGTTTATTCGGAGATTCAGAGCCTTTGCCACAGGGTCTTTGGAGAGTCGACTGTTTGGAGTTATTGACCAGTCTCCTTCAGCCGCACAATGAATGTCCAATGAAACTCTGCCATCATAAGCACGGGTTAATCGTAATGCCTCAGGATCATGGAGGGCTTCAATAAAATCTGTCATGGAAAATGTTCCATCCTGAAAGAGCAGGAAGAGGATAATAATGTTACATAATGCCTTGGAAGATATATCTGACAGCAATTATTTTCTTAGACCAAGAAATAAATAACTCGCAGTGAATCACTTAATTTTGAATGGCTTCATTAGTGGATTATTGGGCAATTAGTGTCATGAAAGTCATTTTCCTTTATGTTGCAATGAAATGTTTAATATATTTATGCGCACAAAATATAAGAAACTTAATTTAGCAGTTGAAGTAATGGTTGTGTAGATAATTTGGTAAAGCATAATTTTCTTAAGCAAATGACCTTGTTCAATGATTATTGGTTTGGCCAAATGTTTTTTCATTACTGAAAATATTAAAGGTGATGCATATTAGCACATACTCTGTAACTAAATAACAACTCTGTCAGATAAAGGGAGTCTCAAATTTGTTTAATATAATATTAATTTTTACCACTCTCTCTTTGTCATAAATAACCATCTCCCCTCATATTATGTTACGCCCATCCACTGTTGTCTAGAAAAAGGGTTTACCTTTGGTTTGACCAATTCCTAAATTTACCCCTTTATATCCATTATTTCTTCCTTCCTCCCATTTTAGGGAGCTTATAAATACTTAGCCAACATAAAATATCTTAAACTCTCTTCTATTCTCACCAAAGGAATTATATGCTATTACTAAAGGAGCAGTATTATTAACTTTACAGTAGACATTGATTGGCCTTCTGCAAACCAAACATTGCAAGGATCGTTCTATAAATTATGAAAGTGAAGCATTGTAAGCTCCTAAGATCCCCCATATAAAAAAATCATATGGGAGTGTCTATTCCAATGGAACCTCCTGAAAATTTTATAAGAATATTAATTGGCATGACATTTGAAAATTATCGTAATTTTTAATAAAGTACTTTTCCATATAGATAGAATCAAGTAGTAGGAAAACATCATAAGAAATGGCATAATTGATATGAAACATAATTAATTGTACATTTTTTCACTACTTGCACAGCTTTTACACATTTTATTTTAAAACACATTTAAATTATACCAAAATAACATCCATTTTGGCCTTATTCATGACAGAGTACACAGCTTTTGCACATTTTATTTTAAAACACTTTTAAATTATGCCAAAATAACATCCATTTTGGCCTTATTCATGACAGAGTAAACACCTGAATTGTGATTAAGTATTGCTTTGTGGCGCACTAACCCTAGTAATTTGAACACTTGATTTGTGTCCATAAAATTAGAAGCACAAAGTAGCTTGAGGTAAGTCTTTCATCCATTAATATTTGAAATTTCAGCAGGAACAAAAACTGACATTTCAAAATGTAAGTTGTGATTCAAAGTCATTCAAAGTGTATCCAGTTATTGTGGAGCATGTAAAATCACTACTGTCATCTTGATACTAAGGCATATCACCTCTGTTTTTCTGAGTAATTTATCATTCTGAATAATGCTGGCAAATTTTTTTAACTCTACTTTGATAGCTCAATACTTGGTAATCCAAATGTCATTGAACCCCTTTATTTTTTTCATGGATGGATTTATTTATTCATTATTATTTCATCTCATTGTTTTACAATGGTAAAATATAAGACATGTCAAATAAAAAACGAAAAATATAGGCATACATTTTGGGAAAAGATTATATAACAAATAAATGGTTACACCCCGTCGTACCTTGACAAAAATATTCATTTCGGTGAAAAAAATGAATCTTCATTAAAAAGAATTTTAATGTAGATTTGAACATCTGATATGAGATGCTATCTTTCATGCCTGCTGGGAAATGGTAATATATTTTAATGCCAGTATAAAGGGAAATAGAGACAGAGAAGTGGAATGCTGTATTACACGCACCTTCTTTCTTTGCCTTGTGGCATCACAATGGATACTCTCATTTTATTCAAATAGACACATGCTTTCTTGAACATACACACATGCATGATATATGTACATACATGTTACAGGTAAGATTTTGATATTTATAAAATAAGGTCTATATCATTCTCTTTTTGGAATAATGGCCATATATCTAATAACTCTAACTAATATGTCAACCATATGAGCACTTTCTCTTTAGCACTGTACTTTCTATTCAAACTTTCTAAGCTTTTGGTCTTTGCCAACTCTAATACTCTTATACATGTATATACATATAAAATTAAGGCACTTTCAAAAATTACCATAATTAATCGGGATTATTTACTTGGAATAAAAATTACTGTAATTTACCCAACTCTAATTTCTGAGAAAGCTCTGGGTTAATGTGATCAATAATTGATTTTTTAGGAGGAATATTAGACAATTAAGAAAGAAAGGGAAATATAAAAATGTTTAGGAACTGGAAGAGCTGCAAGAGTATGCAAGGATAAGTAAGGAATACAGATTAAACAGCTATATTTCCACAGTGCACATATATGCACACTGCATAAGACAAATTTCTACAAATTATTAATGGGAGAGCATTGGGAATACTGTAAGACCATTGTAAATTAACATAGTATGATGAATTGAATAGGGGAAGAGGAATGAAAAATGTAAAAAAAGAATGGATTTATTTATGGATGGCACCTTTCTCACTGACGATAGATCAAGAAATCAATTTGTCTCATATTGCATTACACCAGGTATATGTTCTCTTTTGTGAGCGCTTGGTATTACATAAGCACTTCATTGTCATGTCTACATATTATAGTGTACATAGATATGGAAATGTTTGGATTTTTCAATTTTCATTACATACCGCGTATCATCATATTTTCCGACCATCTAAACATTTTTGTGTAGATAACGTGCGCATTATCTGGGAAAAAACGGTATATATGAACTCTTTTCTCGTATATTTTACTTGCAATTCTCTTGATTTTACAGTGTAATGAGGAGAAATAGGACACTCAAATCATTGAATAACAGGAAATGTAACTCTGTGAAACTTTTTGAAAGGCTAAATTAAACTGTTTTGTGTTTTCTTCATCATTTATCATTTTCAATAACCCAACAGTATCTTTCCCTCAGTTACCACAAATGTCCTAGAGTACTTTAATTTTTTTTCCTGATGCCTCCCATGTAATATCAGATGAACCATACCCTAGCCCGACACACTTACTCCAGAATTGTATTTGAATCACTGGCATCAGCAAACTGTGCAAAAAATATCTTTCCAGCTTTAGTTTACTCATTATATGGGATCCACAGTTAAAACAACAACAGCAAATTCATAAAAATATTCCCTGCAGTTAAGTTTCACCACATAATGCCAGAAACTACTCAATTTGTTCCCTATAAGTCTCAAATGTGTTTGGCAAGGGGTTCACAAAGTATTGAAAAGTACGTTGAGTGGGGATGGGGATTGAAACATTTGATAGTGTTGGAAAAATGTTCTGGCATTTAATCTGGACGATTCGATATTTCTACGAGAACTTCATTTCTTTTCTTGCTCTTGTTAGTTCTAATCTTGAATGCTGCAAGGCCTTTATTTGTTGTATTATCCATTTTTCAGCAAAAAACTTAATGTTGTTATAATTATATATGTTATTTTATGTATAAATAAAAAACGTTTTCTAATTTCACATTGGTCACCTGAGTACCACTTGTGATGTTTACCATTTGGAAGTGAGGCCAATTACATTAATAACAGTCATTAGACGTGAACTCAACTTTAAACTTATTTGAAAATTCAAATCTAACCATGAATTTCCTCTCATAGATTCCTAACCAAAGTTTGAAAGCGCTAATGATACTCTTCTTGATATTTAGTAAGGCATCTGCGAGTACTGACCTGCAGAATCCATGAGCCGTTTCCAACGAAAGTGTAGCCGGCATGGACTATGTGCCTGTGCCTGGTGAACGAGCAGAGGAGATTCTTGAGGCACTGCTTGAGGGTGCTGGTTTGTGGGTGGATCAGCACCTCTGTCACCAGTGTCTCGGTGGCGAACTGAATAAGCTTCTCTCCTTTGGCACGATGGCGGATGGACAAGGGGCCACGGCCACCGTTGGAATCGTCGAGGAAGGGCATAACATGGAAGGTAAGGTGAAACGAACCAATCAAGTAACACCATGCTGTCAGGTTTTACTGTCATCGTTATATGTGTCACACCTTAAAAACATTGCAAAATCTGTTCAACCTTAAATATACAGGAAATCAGTTTTCATTCAATGTTGGGAGGCCAATAATGGGATGGTGAAATTCCAGCAATCAAATATTAAAACATCATCATGGAAAGTGAAAACAATGGTATTTCTCTGTAATTTAGCAGTCACCTTGAGATACTTTAAGGATTTAGAACATATTACTCCTGTACTGGCAGAATCCTGGAATGTGATTTTTCACATAAGCTACAAGTCCATAGTTTAGTGAAAGAGTATGCTTATGCCATGCTAATTTTTATTGAAGTAATTGAAATATAACAGTTTTTTAATTTTAACCATGTACATAGGTGTTATGATCTACATATCTTGTGCTGAAGAAAAATTTATCCTATAAACATTTGGTTTTGTTGTAACTGTAAAAATCTGGTTTTTATTTTCTCTGGACCCTTGACTGTCTGAGCCCCCTGGGATTCTCAATGGCCATGTTACTCAGAAATTTTTTCATAGGCCGAATGACCCAACAGCAAAACAGTCATGTTTAAACTAATTGTTGAATCATTTACTTTTTGGTTAGCAGCCTGGCATAAAGCCCACCTAATTATCTTCCGCCAAAAATTATCTTTTAGGGAAATAATATCTTGGAAATTAATGTTGAATTGTAAATATGAATGTTGTCAAAAACACAATACTGTACTTGAGTACTGAAATGCATGCACTGCAATAAAGCTTAGGTTGTATTGAACAATTACGGTACCGCATCAAGTAGAATGAATATCAAAGACTAAGTCATTATGAAGCACTTTGCTACCAAAATTATGTGGTTCAATTTTGGCTTATTCAATGGGGTATGGAAACTTTTTGTTCATTAGGTTTGCATTGCCTAAACTAAGGAAATAATTGTTTTGCAATTTATGTAGTACATGCAGTTGCGTGTTGCACAGGGTTGTGTTAAGCACATATATTGTAGTATTAAAGAGGTTACACAAAGAGAAACCTTTTCAATAGCATGGGCTAATGTCGAATGTAGCATGTTGAACATGTTCCTTGCACTGAAAACACCAAATACATCATGCATGGTTTGCAATCTTTAATGAAATGTGTAGGTACTAAAAATCCTAGGTGATATTTTGCTTTTATCAGGTATGTTTACCTTTGTCAATGATTTATTTCTGCATTTATTTCATACCATAGTAGTTATCAAAAGACATAATTAATGGATTAAGTCTCCTGCCCAGTATTGGGTGTGACAACTTTGGCCATATTCATTACAAGTAATCACTCAGTCTAACAATTCTGGATCATTATCAATGTTATTTAAAAGGTCAGCAGAAATGTTCATTCTCGATTCCTTTTGCTCTGGAGTGAGAAGTTTCGGCACCACTTTTGCACAAACTTTGTGAATTTTGAATGATTAATGCAAAATCTGACGGACACTTTCTTTGGCAATTCCTGAGATTTCAGTAAGAGCTCGGACACTCAGGCCACGATTTCGCGGACCAATTTACCAGTTTTCTGAATGTTGTCGTCCGTTTTTGATGTTGATGGTCGTTCAGGGCGCCGATCGTTTCATATCCCTCCTTAAACTTGGTAAAACACTCAAAAACTTCCGTGCGCCATAAATTCACTTGCGTACACTTCATTTGAACTTGACGTGTTAGACACTGTAGCAGTTTTCGCCGGTTTCACAATAAACTTGAGGTTATAACTCGTTGCTTCATCTGAACACTTCGTATTTCGCTAGCGCAACTTGTATAGGCAACTTGTATAGGCAACTTGTATAGGACTTGTATAGGCAATTGCCGCAGTGAGACAGCGCTACCGTTCAACGGTACCTATAGAGCTCAGGGTGATGGAAACTAAAAAAGACAGAAATATTCAAACCTACCGCGGCGCACTCGCTGTTTGCCGGTAGCAGCACCGGTCCGGTTATTTAATTACCATAGCTCTTCTAACAGTTGTTTTAAACTTTTCCATGCATCCAATCCATTTTCCTCCATAAAGCACTCATTTCTCTCTGCAACTCTCCTATTTTTAAAGAGAAATGCTCATCAAATGCCTCATACCCACTTTACCTAGACAAGATGTATGCTTATTCTGGCGCACCGAAATTTTCCTTCGATACATTATGAGCTGTAGCTTCTCATAACAGCCCTTCTGACTGATTAAATGAATAATAAATTTGAAAGGTTCTTTTTTAAAATTAAAAGTCAAAAAACCACTTCTAAATGAAATCAAAGTACTTGTATGTAATAAGTTTTCATGAATTTTTTTTAGGATAATGAAAATATGGAAATGCAGTGAAACTGAATTATTGGTGTATAAGGAAGTTGCCGTATTTGAATCTGAATAAAGAAGGCAGTCGACGCAATTTTTAAACGCAAAACTAGAATGAGAGTTATTCAGTGCGTGCTGGGTATTGGTTACATTGGCTGTTTAGTACGATTTAAAACCCTTTTCCCGAACGAACCCCATTTAGTGTGGCCATTCTGTTTTAATTCGAATGAATAAATACTCGAGTGGTGGCTCGCCAGTGGGTTGAGGGCGGATACCTATTTGGGCCCGCGGATTTACTCAGCGCGTTACGCGAGCAAAGAGGGTCACCCATCGAATGAGCTCTTATGTGTTGAAAGTCGTGAAATTTCATCCTGGAATCCTGCCATCGTCACTCGGGTTAAGATGGTGTAGATTTTCCCCACTTTCTCTCAACCTCTGTGCCCTAGACTAGACCAGATTTTCCTCCGTTCCCTAATACGTGAGCTGGGCATGCACCGATAATGCAAAAGGTCACCGGAGCAATTTCGACCGAGGTCCCGGAAATCCCTTTCGTGTCGTTCCGCTGCGCCGGTTCCGGGCATTCGGCCAGCGGGAAATCCCGCATCCCACTCTCCGATTTGACTCCGGGCTAGGATCGGTTTTTCCCCAACCACACGAAAACTGCCGCATTATCTCCCTCCACTTTCTTTGCTTTTAGGATGTTGTGATTTTGATTTACGCAGTGTGGGGGCCTGCTTCAGTTCTGTAACTTGAGCTGCGTTCCCTAGTTCCATCCTGTCTCCTTTCCCATTTAGTTATGAGAATGACTCATTGCATATTTAAGGAAAAGAAAGGCGTTCATCCTTGGCATACTATCGGGAAAGTTGTCTCTATGAAAACATTTTTCTCTTCCTTGTTGTGTGGAGTGAGTAGTCATCTATGCTTATTAGAATCAGTCATGGGGGATAATAGGTATATTTCTTATTTTAAAATCATGCTCTATTAATTTCTTGAAAGCCTACATGAATTATGATGTCGGCGTCTGGCCTAGTAATACCTAAGAGATTTATTTTTCACAGAAAAATTCCGGTAATCCTCATCGATCATATCTGAATTAGTTTAATCTGGTGCCCTAAACTAGCATGTTGAGAAAATTAATGAACACTACTTTTTTGTTTGTTGAATCACTTGATTTTTTATTTTTATATTTTCAGCCTCTCTGTATTAAAGACAATGGAGGATACAACATTTATGGAATGTCATTTTGTTATTATTAAGAGGAAATTTAGCGAATGCTAGCATAATAAATTATTAAAACTTTAATAGTAATTTTACTAAAAGTGTCTATTACATTGCTAACTATCAATGGCATAATCATCTGTTTCCCCATTTATTTTAGATTGGTTTTTCATGATTTACTGTTACTTGTCTTCTGATAAAATCATATTTTACACTGTCAGTTTTCGTATATGGGACTCTTCGCCTGTTTTGAAATATAAATATGACGGGTAGTTAGCTAATCCTCTCTATTTAATGAGATAATGACAATTGTAGAGGTGGAAACTTGTTTGCTAAAGATCGCAAATGGTAAAGGGCGTAGAATTATCATATCTCATATTATTGATGAGTGAAATTAGATTGCATCACAATAGTCATCAGGTATTGTTGAAACCATGAAATATGCTATTCATAATTTAAAATGAAATCATTATTGATGGAAATAAAACATTTTAGAATAGATGATCACTTAACAACGTTTGAAATGAAAAAGGCCTACCTACAGTGCGCTGAACGCGATAAAAAAGTTCATTTTCATGAACAGGAGTGAGTAGCTCAATTTTGGTACATTCATTTTGAGCGTGAGCGTTGGCCATGTTTTGGCAAAGTAAAATAAACTTGAAATATTTATTTTTATCCGTAAAAATGCAAAACAATACTATTAAATTTCCCTAAAATAACTATTCAGAAATGTTGAAAATCCAGACTACATCAAGATATGTATTTATATCTTATATTTTTAATACCAGCAAACCTAATGCCTACTCACATTGCCTTTTATGTGTTTTTTTTAAGATTACTATGGAGGACGAGAGTCCAATTGTTCTCGTGGCCATTTGCCCTCCGCGGTAATGTCGGGAAATGATAATGTTTCCCGTACGCAGTATGAATAGCGTTATTGCGAAATTTGGAGACCTAACATTCAAGTTTGGCCTATGGAAGAGCCGAAATTATTCTGTGGAGGGTAAAAAATTAAAGAACTCGATAGTTTTCGGATTTTGGGTTCCTCATTTTTTTTAAATAGGGATAATAAGCACGCAATCCTCCTCGTATTTACGCTTAAAAACGATAAGTGATAATCGCCAGCGCGTCTTACCACCGAGGCAAGCTCAAAAGACCCCTCCCTCCGTGGCCCTCTAATCCCGCGCAGTTAGCGAGATCCCTTAGTCTCAGTGCAGGCGGCATCGTTCGATTCCACCGGTCCCATAATCAAAACCCCCTCAACCCGAGACGGATAGGAGGGCAAGGAGGCTGTGGGGTGGGCGGTTTCTTGGATGCACCAATATATATATATATATATATATATATATATATATATATATATATATATATATATATATATATATATATATATATATATATATATATATATATATATATATATATATATTTTTTTTTTTAAGGTAATCTACCGGTTAAGGTAGGTTTTTCGATGGACACAACTACCAAACAAATATTTTGTGACTACTAACAAAACACAACCCTAAATTCTACTCTACACCAGGTCCCTCTTCATCTCTGAGTACTTTCTTCCTCCCTTCATCCCGTCCAACATCCCTATCCTGTTCCTTCCCTTTCCTCTTTTGCCCAACATTCTACCCTCTATCACAGTCTTCAACATCCCACTGCCGGTCAACACTCCCTTCATCCACTTTTCCTGCCTCCATAGGATTGCTCCCAACAAACCCCTCTTTTCGCCCACCATACCAAGTACTTCCTCATTTGTTTTCTTCTCTGTCCATTTCACCTTCTCCATTCTTCTCCACACCCACATTTCAAAAGCCTCCAGTCTACGTCTATCCTCCTGCTTCAATGACCACGTTTCCGCGCCGTACATAGCTACGCTCCATATCAAAGTTTTTACGAGTCTTTTATTAACATCCTTGCTCAACGTCCATGTCATCAACTCCCTCCTCCTCGTGAAAGCCTCTTTGCCTAGCGCAATTCTTCTCCTTACGTCCCTACTACTTTGACCGTGTTGGTCCAAAACACTACCGAGATACGTAAACTGTTCTACCTGCTCTAGTTTTTGCCCTCCTATTTTAATGTTAAGCTTGCCCTTTTTCTTTCTAGAAAATCGCATAACCTTTGTTTTATTAATGTTGATTCTCATCCCATACCTGTCGCACTGAATTTCCAATTCACTAAGCAATGCTTGCAGCCTGGCTGACTGACAAACTAAAGCTTGGTCATCAGCAAACCTAACTGATTTTACGAATTCCCCGCCCACTTTCATTCCTACCTCTAGTTCTTCCCATGCCTCTTTGATCATTTCCTCTGCATACAGGTTGAACAGCAACGGTGATAATGGGCAACCCTGCCTTACACCCCTTCCTAACACTGCCCATCCTGACTCCCCGTTTCCCACCCGCACCTGAGCAGTCTGAGACATGTACAGGTTGCGGATTAGCCTCCTTTCCCTCCAATCTATTCCTATTTTCTGCAATATACTCATTAGTGTTTCCCAATTCACTCTATCAAACGCTTTTTCGAAATCTACGAAACAGGCAAATACCTCCTGGTTGTGTTCTATATTCCTCTCGATTAATAATCTCATTACTGCAATGGCATCACGCGTACCTCTCCCCTTCCTAAACCCAAACTGATCATCCCCTAAGTAATCATTTGCCCTACTCTCTATCCGTTTGTTTATGATCCTGAGAACAACTTTAGCTGCGTGGGATATCAAACTAATTTTCCTATAGTCCTCACATGACGTGGCCTTTACCTTTTTCGGAATCGGAACTAAAACTGCTCTCACAAAGTCTTCCGGCCAGATTCCCTCCTCATAAATGCTACGGATAAGCCCATATAGCCTCTTCCTCCCACATTTTCCTAAACATTTTAAAAGTTCCACGGGAATGTTATCTACCCCCACGGCCTTATTTAGTTTCATCTCCCTTAATGCCCTTTCTATCTCATTGTCTAGTATGCCTGGACCTAAGCTGTCTTCCTCTACGTCATTTTCTTTTTCAATGTCTAACTGTGTTGGTCTGAGTTCTTTACTATACAGTTCTTCTATATACTCCTTCCATCTCTCTTGGATCTTTCCTGCGTCAACTATTACCTTACCCGCCTTATCTCTAACTATTAGCATAGCTCTTCCTTTCTTACTTCCCGATAACGATTTAACTTTGCTGTACAGCGCACCGATTTCGCCCTTCCTCTGGAGACTTTCCATATCCTCGCACTGCGTCTTCCACCATGCGTCTTTTGCCTTATTTGTTGCCCGCCTCAATTTATTGTTGAATTCTTTGTACTTCATTTTGCCTAATTCTGTATTTATATTCTTCCATTTTCGCCGCTCATCCATCTTTGTAATCATCTCATCCGTGATCCATGGTTTCCTAGTCCTTTTAGCGTTAACGGTTCCAATAGTGTCTTTTGCGGCTTTAGACAACCCTTTTTTGATCATTTCCCATTTTTCTTCGATAGTAATAAGCCCTTTACCATCCTCCATTATTTTCTCTACCGCCTGTTTGTATTCCTTCCTTTTCAACCCATTTAATGCTTCTACATTCCATTTTCTAACTCGCCGCCCCTGCCTTATCTTTTTGAAACGTACGCTACATTTCATAACAACTAAATTGTGGTCTGAGTCCGCATCCGCTCCCGGAAAGCTGTGGGAATTTATCACACTATTCCTAAACCTGTGTCTAACCAGGATATAATCTAGCTGATATCTTCCTGAGTCACCTGGCATTTTCCATGTATACCTGCGTCTTTTGTGGTGTCTAAACCAAGTGTTGGTGATGACTAACCCCTGTCTCCTGCAGAACTCAACTGCTTTCTCCCCGCGGTCATTCCTCGTGCCTAAACCGTAGTCGCCCACCTCATCGCAATCTCTTCCTTCGCCTACCGTCGCATTCATATCCCCCATCACTATCAAATGTTTCCCTGCTGGAACACACGCGATCATGTCCTCTAACTCATCGTATATCTTATCGACCTCTTCTTCCTTATGGTTGCTCGGTGGCATGTATACCTGAATAATAACTAAGTTCGTCGGTTCTGCTTTTATCTCCACTAGTATTATTCTATCCGTTACCTGCTCTATGTTGACTACGCTTCTTCCTACCTCTTCATTTAATACTATGGCAACCCCTCGTTGGCTCTCGTCCCCACCGCTGTATATTATTCTATACTTATCACTCCAGTAATCCCCGCTATCTTTCCATCTCACCTCGCTTAGACCTTAAATATCTATATTTCCCCTTTCCATCTCTCGCTTAACATTCTCCAATTTCCCTGTCCTCATCATTGTCCTAACATTCCACGTTCCTATTATAACTAATTTTGTCTTCTTCTCCTGCGTCTTCTGTCCTGCTGCTGCTGGTTTTCCCTTGCAAGGGTTTCGTGGGATGATGACCGCGGAAGCCTTGCCTCCCCCGCTGCCGGGCACGACACACGGCCGATTGGGCCGAGCCCCGTGGTTGCCAGGACTCAAAATATCTCTATTGTCCATCATATTTTTCTGGGGAATGATAATTGAGGTGGTTTCCCGTTGCCTTCCTCAATAGTGTTTTTAACGTGACACCATCACTTACTGGCCGCCCCACTGGGGTCAGACGCCATTGCAGCCGCCTCACTGAGGAACAGACGCTGCGTGGACTACCTTTCGTCTGGCTCCTAACCTTCGACCTATCTGGCATGGGTGACCCTACCAGGAGCAATAATTATTACTCCCGCCAGCACAGCTCTAGGGGTCATCGGAACGCACAAGCCCTTCCACCACGTCAAGGTTGTAGTCCGGGGAGGGTATATATATATATATGTATATATATATATATATGTATATATATATATATATATATGTATGTATATATATATATATATATATATGTATATATATATATATGTATATATATATATATATGTATATATATATATATATATATATTTATTTATTTATTTTTTTACACACATACACGGATGCATGTATGTATATTGAGGGGCCGGGATGGTGCAATTACGATGCGTTAATGAAGTTAGGATAGTGCGCAAGGTGGAATGAGGAGGACGGCGGGCGGGGGCAAGATCGTCGGACTCATTAGAGGCCTATTTCGGGGCAGCGGGCGTGGAAGGACGGGGCGGGGGTGTAAGGCGCATTGCGGATCGGTAAAAAAAATGAAACCCCTTTTCCAGCCCTCCTCGACCTCGATCCCCGGCCCCCAGGTGGCGTGCAAAGGTCCATCGCAACGACCTGATCGCATCTCGGGCCCCTGGTGGACGGGAACCGACCCCTCCCCCACAGCTTCCGACCCCGGATATCCGATGCCTCCCTCATCCCTGCGACTCCTTCTTTGAAACACCTGAGACCACGGGATCAACGCTGTAGCGGGGGTGGGAATGTTCAACCCTCCAGAGTTTTCCAATTTTCTCCTTTTTAATTCGTCTTTTATTTCAGCGCCGATTGAGGGAATGGTTTATTTTCGCCTTTTCCCGCTCCTCCACCCAAACCTCCCACCCCGCCCCTCACTAAACCATCCTCCCTGGAGAGAGTTTTTCGAAATCTCACTCCACTTTCCCGCCCACCGTTCGTCCTTTTCTTCTCTCTCCCTCCGACCGCGTCCTTTGCTCTTTAGAATAGAAACCCTCCTTTTCTCTTCCTATGGCCCTTTCTTTTCACCCTTTTCTTTTCTCCTCCCCTCTTTCCAATCCCCCGATTCGGGAGCCTCGAGGGTCTCCTTCGCTCCCAGTGTCTTCTCGGTGCTCGCTCTCCACACTCTCTGCCTCTCCGTCCCTTGAAACTTTCTCCTCCTTTCTCTTCCTTCCGCTCTCCTCCCTCCCTTGCCCTTTATTTTTTCGTCCCCGAGTGATGGGATTTTTATCTGTGTAGCTATGGGGATGGGAGGGGTGAGGGTGGGTGGGAGTTTCCCCTTTGTGTGAGCGCCCTGAATTGAAGACCCTCCAAGAGCCTTTCTTTCTTCCCCCTTCCTTTCCTTTTTTTTATTTTCAAGCGGTGCGGGAAGGGGTTTGGTGGGGGGAGGGGGGGTAGTGGGAGCACGATATGGTGAGAGGATGGTTGGATTCCCAGTCGAGGAGCGACATGTAAACCTAGTGGGATGTTTAGAGGGTCCTAGAGAGAGTAAGTTAAGTTTTTTCCCCAGAGCAATCGTCCTCTCTTTCTCGCCTCTCCTCTCTATTGAGTCTTTGGGTCACGTTTCGGTGTTCCGAGCCAGCGAAAAGTACCCGGACGGATGTAGATCCTTTGCTCGGATTTTCTCGACGAGGGAATCGCTGTGGAATAGGAACCGATCCTTGGGGTTGGGCGCTTTCCGTGGATTAGACACCCATTGATGGAGTTCAGCGATGGATCGTTTACGGGATAGTTGGTTGGCGAGTTTACCGAGGCTCTGGGATAAAAAGTACACGTTTTCTTTTTACCCTCCGAGGGACATTTTGTTTCACGGCAGAACATGCACATAGAATTAAGCAAAGCTTGGAACCTTTAAGGAACAAACCTGATGTGTTTTTATTTTAATGATGAATGGATAATTTTGTCGTACCTGGACCTGATTGCATCACTAGTAAGACCAAACTACAGTTGTTTTTGCGAAGGTTACTTAGCATTACTGTTTTTTCATGAAAGCAAACATTATTATGGCGTTATTCATTGCAGCCTCTGAGTTGAATATAGTATACAACCAGATTAAAATCTGAGGGCTGATTGTGATTTGACATCTATGGTTAAGCCCATGCCGAACCAAACTATGGTTGGGAAATTCACACATTCACAATATAGGGGGACGGGATCACTATCCTACGTTGTATCGACACAACTTAGCCACCCAATAATTTTTCGTAATTATAAAATCGCACATCATGGCTTGTGCATGGGAATTTCTACGGAGAGTAACCGTGACCCACCGGCTAGTAGTCTGGACCTTATAGCCACTTGCCTACCACCCCACTTTATTTTAGTAAATATAAATTTACTCATGGGACAGATCTGCAGAATCATGAGATGTGTGTACTGGTACGGCCGGGAAGATTTAAATCCCTTTTTTTAATTATAGTTTGAATATATCTTTCACCAAGTCAATGGCTGGGCCTATTTTCCTCCTATTTTCGATCAAATACATGCACAAAGATTCTCTTTCAGTATGTATTTGAAATTATAAAAGTCTTTCAATTAGTTACATATCGCTGGAAGTTACGTTATCTCATAGTTATCTCAAATAGCAATGATGATGAAAACCGACTCAAAACAATTGAAGATTTGACTAATGTTTTAAACGAAACAACATGAAAATGGTAACGTATCAACAAGAAATTCTATTTAATGGTGAGAGAATATATATATATATATATATATATATATATATATATATATATATATATATATATATATATACTTTAATAATAATTATTGTTAATGAGAATATATATTTAAATAATATATATATATATATATATATATATAATTTTCATTGCTATAAAATAATATTTACCATTGACCATTCTTCATGGCATTTATTTTATGTTCAAATCATTAGCGAAGCAGTATTATCTATTATATAGCAGTATTGATGTCATTTCCTGATGTATTCTTCTCATCTGATTATTTATTAGTTGCTGTTATTTAATATTAATTTTTGAAATAGAAACAATTCCTTAATCGGATAAAGGTTCTATCTTCACAGTGGAAGAAATTGTCATTCCATGTTGTTATGTCGTGATTAAATCCCACCTAAGGGTTGGATGCGAGCGTTCCGACGAAGATTAGGTTTTGATAAGATCCCCGCATGAAATGGAGTCAGTCGGGCTTGGCAGCGAAAATTGTCACGATCCATTATCGAGCCGCGACCCCATAACCTTCACGTTGCTCCCAAACTCCAATCACTCCGCATCAACTGCCTTCTCACGCAGCAGGCGAGGCCTCAAGTTCTCCCAACTTCTCTTTTTGTCGTCACGTACCATAGGATCCACGGAACTCTTCAGACACCAACTCCACACCAACTGCTTTGCAATGTCATCTTTCCCGTGCAATCTTTTATTTTTTTTTCGCTCAAGAGAGAGACAAAAAATAAAATTTTCATTCCCTGTCCTCGCTTACCTCGTTCGCCCCATCACTTAACTCTCTTTTTCTCTTCCCAGCCATTCTTTGTGGCCCTAACTCTTACATCACCCCTCTCATACCTGTGAATCCTTCGAGCCAAGCCAAACCCTTCGGAGTGACCTCATGGACCTAATTCGTGCCGTGTGATCGGGAGCTCCTTCGACAATGAGTACGAGAGGAATCACCTTGGGGGACCCCTATTACGAGCCTCCAAAAGGGTGGCATGAAAAAGAAGTTATGTGGACGGGAGCGAGAAAGGATAGGGTTTTGTGTCAGTGTGTGTGCTATATACGAGTATATACTATATATCTAGAAGGAAAGTCTCACGGATGTGAATGATAATCTCAACAGATAAGCGAGATAGCCCTAACCAGCGAAAACACAAAGAAACACGAATAAAACGCACAAGTATTCCAAAATTTCTGTTATAATTATAAATTATATATATATAAATAAATTATATATATATATATATATATATATATATAATATACACACACACATACATATACCTGCAGATCTTGCTACGTTCTTCATCCTATAGGCATTTATTTTTCTTGTCGAACGGCTGCATCCATCAACTATGCTCAATGTCTTTATACATGCAATGTATAGTAGTTTAGCGTTATGTTAACAAAGGTGAATGAAAGTATGGCTACAAGTGTATTGATGGAATAGAACAAACAGGAAAAATACACGAGTTCTGCACTTAAATATTACATTGGCGAAACCCCCTTCTACAGGGAAGGGGGATGACACTAAAAGGTTGTGCCAACGAAATTTGGAAAACAAAAAAGTGTTTTTTCTGTATTAGTTCACCGTCACACATGTTTGTATACGTATATGCGTAGTTAGTTCAATGAGTCTTTAGGAATAAATGGAAAAATAAATTATTTAGTGTATATAGTATTTTCATATCTTTATTTATTTTTATTTTTTATCAGGTAATAGTTATATGAAATACGGTGTTAAAGCCAAGAGATTCATTCAGACTTGTAGAAGTTATCTTCCTAAGTACTCTACTCAATATTTTCCCATTATTCAAAATAAAATGCAATTCATTATTAAATTAATGATTCGGGCTATATCGCGACATGTAAAGGAGTTATTAAAATTTAGTGGCGTTTACTTCAGCAATTAAAAAGCTAATATTCCTCATTATTTTAAAAACCGAAATAAGGTTTTTTAATATTTTCCTTGCGTTCGTTGACAGTAGTCCTATCTCAAAACTGCTCATTCGAGCGGTGCAAAATGTGGGAATACCCCGTTATTCCAGAACTAGCGACTTTTTCATCGCTTTGGAAGATGGAAGTTAGTGGCCCGCATCGATCCTATTCCAAATGATTAACAACAAAGGGCTTCACGCGGCCGGCATAAAGGCCTTTCGTGGAATGTTGGTCGGTTTCGGCATTCAGATTTCTCTGCAAAAGCCCACCTCCATTTCTCTCGCCCAGGCCTTGATTACCGACTGGTCCCCGTCTATTCAGAGGCTTTTATCCGCGCTTTTTAGCAGCCGTTTTTTTGCCACCAAATCTCTGCCATCATCCAGATACATGGCGAGGATCGAAAAAAATTTTTTCCAACCGTCCGAAAATAAGAATGCACATCAAAGAAGGGTCCAGAGGCAATAAAAAATAACTGACGGCGCAATCCGTTTTCCAATTGTGCAAAATATGATTTCTGACCGTGGAAGGAGTCACATAAACTTTTCTCCCTGATTTAATCACCTCTAAGCTTTGGATTGTAACAATTCTGTGATATTAATATCAATAAAGGGCGATTATTTTCTTTAAAGCACTCATTTGAAGAGAATTTGGGTAGTATTTTGAGGGGTCATTATCTTAAGCGTGAAATATTCTCAGGAGAAACAAGGACATTTGACACAATGGATAAATTGGCTGCAAAAGTTTTAAGTCTTAAATCTATATAAGAATGAAAGTATAAGTAAGTACTGGCCAACTTCATTTTTGCTAAAGACAAGAAAGGGGTAATTTATAAGTGTTAAAAGCTATTGAATATTAAAGAACCATAGCTTTGATGTTGCAGAGTAACTGACGAAACTCCATAATATTAGGAATTATATGCAGTGCGGACGAATCACGATCAAATATCCTTTGCGAGAGGGAAAATAATAAAAAATATGAAAAATAAGAGTTTTTAAATTTAGTGTGAATGTGGTACCTTTTATAGGTTGAATTTTCTCCAAATCAGATATTAACAATTTATTTTATCAAGATATATGCAACATTTATTGACCACTGCAATTATTCCTAATGGATTGCATGAGGTAGGTTATCCGTTTGACGGGTTTTTGAAGATCGTAAAATTTTATGAGCTCTTGATTCGAGTATTCCTTTTTGTCTTGGTATTCCCATGATTTCACGATGCTTTTATCACGAGTTTTAAAGTAAAAAAATCGAAACGTATCGTATTTCAAGGATTCACCACTAATAATTTTTCATTCAAATATTTTTAATGCACTCATTTGTGGCAATATCCAAAGATCGAGTGTTTAACTACAATGTAAATTAATAATTTAGTTTAGGCATAACTTAGTTACATTATAGCGTTAGTGAACAAAAAGGAGATTGGAATTACGGAACCTCTTGAAGTTTATTCATGTTATTTTCAACAGTTACTTGGATATATAAATATCACTATGAAAGGAGAAGAGTGAATTTTGAGTCCTATTTCCAGAAAACAATGATTTGCGACGCATTTTCTACATTTAATGGAACAATAATTTTGTACAATAAGATTCACGCTAGAAACAATTCAAAGATTTTTTGCAAACTAAGAGTATTACTGAATGTGTTTCATGAAGCATTCTTAAATTCACTTACCATTTCTGGCTTCTTCCGCCTTTGGTGCGAAATTCACCATTGTCTGCAATTCTTGGTTTAAGTTCACGTGGCATTCTGTTGAGTCCCATGATTGAAAGCCTGAAAAGAAAACAATTCGACTTATTACTTTCATAGCACTTTGAGAAATAGTTTTCGAAAGAATTTTTAGGAATAAAAAAAGAAAGAGTGAATTGCAAAAGATGTTTTGTAGCAAAGCTCAATTTTTTTATGTCTTGAATACACTTTGGAGATGAGTGGCTTTCAAACGGCGTGGTGAAGGGGCCATGTGGCCTCAAACTGAGTCCTGTGTCAATATTAATAATGTTATTTTATGGAGAGGATAAAGTTCTTATTATTCTTGTGAAATTTTCAAGATTTAATGTATTATGTACGACAAGAACTAAAAATTTGTATCTTTCTGAGCCTTATGGAAATATCACATCGCATATCGTGATAGAAATTAAACCCTCCATCCGTATTTCTCACAGTTAAATAACATATTTTAATAATATAAGTCGAGTGAATTTCTAAATTTATTTTATTCTGTTAAGTTCATACTTCAATCTCTTGGTTTAGATAAATTATCGCGCTTAACCATCCGTCGCGGTACTTGAGTTTAGGTTCTGCAAATTATCAACAAAATCTTTTCACATCGCTAAAGATTATTTATGAAATTCGAAGGAAAAATCAAGTTACTTCTTTGGTAATGTGGTGATAGGTAGAGATAGAGGTAGAGATCATTTTGCTTCTTAATTGAATTCCTCAATCATCAAATTTCTGGACCCTTGAATGAAAAGCTTAACTAGATTGAGAATTTGAAAAAATAAAGTCAAAAGGAAGAAAAGCGGAATAGCAGTCACTATAAAAGTCACACATAATTTAATAAAATTAATTAAAAACTAATCGCTTAGTTTTTTTTGGATATATTACACATGACAAAAATAATGTTTGCCAGAAATTATTTAAAAAATTCGTTAAAACAGGGTCACCCACTTTAAACTTGATAACAATTTGCAATTATCTGGTAAAGTTACACTTGATGATACGTACCAATCCCTAGAGTTATTGAGAAAATAAAACAAAATTTGTAATCATGTGTTTTCACGATTATAATTCAATATTATTGCGGGATGGATATTGGCCTAGGTCCTGTACTGTCATCCCCGAATATACATGCAGGCAAAAATTCATGGGTGCCCGTGTTGTTTTTGTTCAGATGTTTCCCGTATATGGTCTTTTTAAGAACATTATCTTATTGTAAAGATTGTAACGGGTTATTATTTTCGCTTAAATCTTCTTGTTGCGATGAAGATACATAGTTTTCTTTTATCATCTAGGTCAGTGATGTTTTGTGTCTTACGACAAATTAAAACGGAATTTAAATAAATAAATGGTTTTTAGTTTAAAAATTGAGTTGATGTCTAATGAGAGGGATTTAACTGCATAAATAAATGTATGCTTGAGTAATTGGCGTGGACAAAATGAAAATTATTCTTTGAAAATGTATGATACAACTATTTTTGGAAGCAGGAGGAGGGGCCAAGTTAAGTGGCTCTCAGCGTCTCTTAGTCGTTGTTAGATAATTCCGAGATAACTAAATACGAAAACACTGCTTTCATTACGCTGTAGCGATGGGAACTATTATGATAGCCTTTCTTTTTGTATTTAGTAATTGGCGTCAATTTCATGGCACTTCATAATATACGTCTCTTCAGAAATAACATCTTGTGACATTAGGCAAGAAAACAATAAAAACCGGAAGGGTTGTCGCTTGTTTTAATGCCTCTATGAATCTGAGGTAGGAACATTGAAAAAAGGGAGGCATCAGAAAATATTTTTACAGCAGGAATTTTCCTAACCACTGCGCACAGTTTCAACTGCGGCATATCTGCATTTCCTCAGCGAGAGATTCTTTTATTTCCAGATAAACATACCCGAGATTCCATTCTTTAATGCACGCCAGCACTTATAAAACTGCAATGGTATGATTGCTATGCGCTCCATGTTATATAAACACGCTGTGGACTTTCAGAAATGTTTTCTATTTCCACCCAGCAAATATGAGCAAACTAAAGAAGCGGAATTTCATAACGATTTTCATCATTTTTGAAATCGTGACTTGAGGAAGTTAATATGGACTGTGTATAATCTTACTGGTATGGTCGTTCGTTGCTGGTTTTGGTGAAAATTAATTGGAATGAGCTTAGGTTGCAAAACGATTTGAAGAGACAAGATTCGTTACTACGTCTATTCGTTTGACCGTTTTGGTATCATCATATCGAGAGTAATATACTCTCATAATTTCGTTGAGAACTTAAAATTTTGTTATTTTATCTTTTGGCATGTGTGATATCCTCTTAACGAATCCGGAAGATCTCAAAATAAGCATCGGACATATTTAAGATGAATATATTATAGCATAAATTACTTTATGCTATGAAGTTTGACTTTTTACACTCTTATGTTTAAATAAACTGTTAGCATTATCCAAATCATGTTATTTGTAGCAGAAATGTTAATAATTTTTATGTGATGACTTAGGAAAATGTGTATTATAGAGATAATTTATGTCAAGGATCTTAAATGGGAACATATTTGATATTGGGAACATTTTTAATGTTGTTACTTGAGAATATAGGTGGGAATATAATATTTACACCTATATTCTTAAGCAAGTAATCCAAAATATTGCACCTATACTCACTAGATTTGAAAAGGAATAATTTTATATTAAATGGCATTCTGTTATTTTTCAGTTTTAAAAGTAGTATTTGAACATTTTAATTTGCAGTAATTCAAGGAGATTATACGATTTTATTTTTATGCCGTAAGTGCGAGACAAGGAGGCACGAGGGGGTCGGATTGGTGAAGTAGCTAGTGGATGAGCTTTCCGTTCAGAAAACACGGTTTCGAATCCCGAAGTTGGCAGAATTATTTCGTGGTATCCCGTTACTTGACTGCCATGCGTACTTTAAATGAAGTACGCCGACCGTAGGACGGGACGTTAAGCTCTGGAATCTTTGGCGTCTTTCGTTAAGAGTAACCTTATGCCAAACTTGGGTTTCTCTCAACCCATCCCGTATTCCTTGAACATCCTACTTCCACCTAATCACCCACTTATTCTTAATGGCGAAAATTATCTCAGTTATGGGTCGCCTCCCCCAGAAGTACTACTGCTACTGACGAGGAACTTACAGATATAAAAATCATGGCTTATTTTCATATTTGACATCCAAGGAAGATAAAGTTGAAGTATTTATGGTTTGGTATGTGAAATACATCGTGGCGCATAAGGGCCTGGGCATAATATTTGCACAGTTTTTGCGGCTGACGGCCTTTTCTTTTTCAATTTTAGAACTTTTCTCCGCTATAGATTTCAAAATTTCTTTTCCGAGGCGCGTGTGAACATATTCGTTTTAGCTTCGTGTAGTTAGACACGCGCGGTATCGGCACTTGGTCGCAATTGAAGAGCTTTTTCTTCGTGGCCATTAGGATAAGAGATTAAGCGATGAAATAATCTCTCACACTGCGCTGCCTATTAGCTGGTCGGGTGAAAGGGATCCGTGAAGCCGTAGAGAATCAATAAAGAGGCTATTAATCCAAGGTTAATTAGTCTTTATTTACTAACCTAAAGACCACTGTCCACTTCCTTCGAATTTCCAGGCCGTAATTAGGGCCCATTTCCTGTAACCGAAGAGACTTTGGTCCATTATTTTACTTGAAACTTAGATTGGGTCTTAAGTTGCTTTGACAGCTTTGTTAATAGGCATTGCTCACCTGATCTTGGGCACTTTTTTAACAGCAGTAAGATAAGTAACCAGTTTTCGTAAGCAGTAATAGAATTGGTAATGCGAAGTAATTTGACGATAATTTTTATGGTAAGGAGGGTTCAAGTGATAAGGTCATCGGTGATCCCCAGTCACTTTTATTATTTGTGTAATAATCTATAAAAAATGCGAAATTCTGATATTACGTATTTTTTTCCTCTTTCAATTTATTCTACATTAAGAAAGCATCATTATTTATGTCAGCATGGATTACATTTCACACATGCAACTTTACTCATCTGCATGCTTCTCACGATTCGACAAACTTTTTTTCGAAGTAGTATATTATTCTGTGATTACAGTAAACTGTAGTCCTAAATTCAGTTCTTTAACTATGAGATACGCAATGTATTGTAAGAAGGCTACAAGTTATATTGCTTAAGTTACCTGTAACGGCAATTTATTATAAAAGGAAATGGAGTTTAAATATTTTTTTACATGCAAAAATTTTATGCTTCAATTATAGTGGGACATTATAATCACGCAAAGGAAGTTATTTCTCGTCACCTTCACTTAAGCGTGAAATTATGCGTATATTATTTTAATTGATCATTTACTCGCGTTGGCTGGGCAAAAATGATGTACGTATATACTTTCAATGTAATGTAATATGTAATTTCGATTAATGTAATAAGCGGAGGAAAACAAACTAACCGGTGCGTGTATGTATGTATAATATGCATATACGCAATCTTACGTTGTTTTTGTTCTTTTTTAGGGCACGGTGTACAACATTGTTGTGACGATAAATGTTCTACGTCACCACATTGGTGACTTTTATGAACATTATTCAGAAGGGCATTGAAAAAGAGTAAAGGAAGCATTAAAATAGATTTTACTCTATAGCTGTTTAATAAAATTAATTTTCTTGTATACTTTGCCCTTTTCATATTCATTTTTACGCCGACAACGTAATTTTAAGTCATAATAATGAACCTAGACGAAATATGTTACCGGACGACGTTCCTATCTATTCCAAACGGTTTATCCGTGCCATGTATTCGCCTATTTATAATTTAAACCATGCTATAAATATTCTGTTTTTTGGGGCGTTAACATCCCTTGCCATTCCTTCACGGATCGTGGAGATTATAAGGGTGAGCCACACATCATCGTCTCCCCGAGTTACTTAAGATGGGGAGCGAACGTCTTCAGGGTGGCGACGTTAGGGGGGGAAGGGTTGGGCGACCGCGCTAAACGCGTGATGTAAACCTTACGCCCTCCCGAAATTTTCCGCAGCAACCGAAGCCATAGAGGGGAGATGCGAGGGAAGGTGGGAATGGAAATTTTGGGGCGCCCTTAACGCGGTTAGAAATTGATCGGTTGGGTCCCCGCGGATGGGAACGGCAAATGCACGGCGAAATGTGGGCCCTGCAGGGATTTTGCAAGGGCACTGGGTGGAAGGAGGGGAGGTCAAGAATTCTCCCCTACGCGATTTCGGCTAGGGTGAGGAGGACTGAAATAAAAAATTGTGGAGTGGGTTCATTGCTTGCCTGTGTGTTGCTGAAATTTCCACGTTACACAATGATATTGAATCGGTGATTATAACACTTTGATCACGATGAATATCGCCATGTCGATGAATGTCGAACGTCAGTGGATATCAATATACAGAGTATGTCGAAGATATTAGGTCTCAGTGGATGCCAATTTTGACAATAATATTACCATGTCGATGTCTACGTGCATCAATTATCCCTTTCGCAATATGGTGAATTTTCATCTCCGTATCGATATGCCCGTGTGGGTTTCAAGGGAATTGAAACGTGGTTTGCTACCAGTCCTCAAGGAAACCGAATCTCCGCCATATCTTCCCCAGATTTTCTTTCCAGTGCAAATGTGGATACGAAACCGTGGCGGTAGACGAAATAAGGGAAGGCTCTATGCGAAAGGGGACGATGAAATGTAGTGGGTTGTGGGAGGGGAGTAGTGGGCGTGTTAAGAAGGAGTTGGGGATGGAAGGTAATGCGGAGGAGGGTTGGGGAAGCCACCGCCAGCGGCCCCGACGTCCTGCCCTACTTCCGCACCCTCTAGATCGATACGTCTTTGCCGCAGGGAGAAATGTGTGTGAGGTTTTTATGTGGGGGTAGGCAGGGAGAAGTGAGGGCCGTAGGGGGAGGTACCGCGAGGGGTCGTGTAGGGGGCGATAGGGGACAGTCTTGGGGGGAGGGGGAGGGAGTAGAGTGAGTAGAGGGAGGAGCAATTTTTGTCTCAGACTGTTGCTCTACCACTTCTGCCTTTTGCCCCCAAAGCAGAGCGGCCGAGTGGCTTGCTTGTATAGCCCCTTTCTCCTCTCCAATTTCATAGTTTCTCCTCCTTTTTCTTCGGGATAACATTAAGTGCACCCCTGTCCCTCGGGATTCGAGGTGTTTATTTGAAACTGTGTATTTTGGTCAATTTCAGCTTTTTTCTTTTACATTTTCATTCCCTTTCTGGAGATCTGGCCTCCTTTTGGATTTTTTTCTCGTTTATGGAAAAGGTTTGGCAGAGTGTACGTAGGCTGACTCGCGAGTGCAAGAAGCGGAAGAAATTATAAAGGGATATCTTTGCCAATAATCCATCAGGATGTGTTCGGGCAAGCCATAAGTGTTATAAAGTCATCACACACATGGAATAGCTGAATTAAAATTATACTAATAGAAAAATCGTATATTCTAAAGGACATTGAACTTTCATTCCGGGTTAGTGAAACATTCTTCCGGCGGAACTTTTTTTGCAACTTGACCTTTAGGAATATTTCAGGTGAAACGCATCTGAAATGAAATACTTAAAGTGGTTTTTCCAGCATAGCATTAATTTTTCTCCCCTTAGGCTTTGTTTATATTCAACATCATTAGGAAGCGAAACATATGTCGTGAAAAATAAATTTTACATATGAAACCTAAGTTGCGCTTTTCATTTCAGTATGAAACATTTCCAACAAGTTTCACCGGGTACACCTGACTTTAGAAAATTTATCTTGTATATCTTTTTTACCTTATATATAATTTATCTTGTATATCTTTTTGAATGTGGAATTACAGAAGATAAGGCTAATTATTCACGTCTTTTACGTAGGCTACTCGTCACGCATCCAATGTGTAAATATATATTTGCGAATATGTATTACAGTTAAGTCTTTTAAATTCATCGCTTGAAATATTTGATATTGCTCATATATTCTGCAGCCATAAAGTTCACGGTAAGCGGAACTCATTAGATCACCTGAGTAACATTTAAGGAGGAAGCATTAGTTTTATTACTTTTCAAAGGGTCGTGTGCTAATCTAATGTGCCTCTATCAGACCAAAGTGTTATCTTTATTTCAGAAAGTAGTCACCAAATATGTAAATATGTCCATTTGAACTGTTTCGGCTCTACATCTGTCAATTCCACTTTATTTCATTGACGACCGTTGCTACGGACGATGTATTTAAGAGTTTGTACGGGTGCAGGTTTGACGTCTTCTATAGTTGGTAGATAGGTTTTCTACTACTCATTAATATTAATCCCATCTACCCATAAGCCTTGCATACAATGTTTACTAATTGTTCAAAATTAGTGAAATCAAAACAGCACTGAAACAGTGTTCCTTCATGTAAATGGCAAACGATCACGCTCCATTAAATATGGAACATTATTAAGTGACGAATTTTATCGAGAAATATTTTGCGATGAAGCGTTAGATTTTGAATTGAATGCGTTATAATATTATTATACATGAGTGATTGTTGGGTATTATACAGTTATGAAGCATAAATATTGAAAAATTTGATATTTATGAGTATTTATCCAAATTGAATGCTTTATTAAAAGTTATTAAATAAACCTTCAACAAAAGTAAATTCTCAAATGCTTTATTACGATATTCAAAATTTCAATTTATAGTTGAGAGATTAAAGCAGTTTATCTCTATGAAAGACCAGTTGGGTGGGTGCTATATTTGGAGAAAGGATAACGTAAAACTCATGAGTACTTTCTATTTGTTGTCATAGAGGAAAAAGTTGGCTCTATATCGAAACTACTGTTTCATGAATAGGTTTTTGCCATCAGCGGCGAAGATGAATCATACTGTTCCTCCCAACATAAAACATTAAAATAATAGCATGATTTATTACCTTTCCTCGACCATTTCGTGTAAGAGTTGAGCTACATTTTAAAAATTCACATTTTTTTATTTTGCATTGCCAAGCTTAACTTAAGCAGGCTTAAAAGGGGGAATTAAGCAAGCTTAATTCCTCCTTTTACTCCTGCGTGAAACTTTATTTTCGTGAAAATACTACTCACAGCTGTTTTCACCATAACCATTAGTTCTGGTGCGGGTAAGAAGCTAGACAGAGATCGGTTTATCTTGGAGCGTAGCCCTCGATAGTAGTGAAGCACATCTGGCGAATTTCGTTCTTGGGTTCCCTTGCGGACACAGTCACCAGCATGCGGTACGCTTGTACGCTTAGCCTCAACTCCTCGCAAGCCACCAGCGTCGCAGGTGCGACCGTTTCGGGTGAAATGGTGGATCAGGTCCTTCGGCGGGGTCACATGTCTCTCTATCTCTATCTCTTATGGACCATTTCTGTCGCGTCAATTCGAGGAGAATGAGACGATCACGACCCCTCAACGGTCGCTGTCGAAAGTGAGTAAGGTGCACCCTATTGAGGCAATGTGGCGAAATGCTAGAGTCATATTCCTGGTTCGGGGTGTGGGCCTTACTCGCTCGGTTTGGGGACGGTGTCGGGGGGCCTGGGGAGGAGGAAGCGACGTGGGCGGGACCTGGAGTCAGCTGCGCGTACAAGTTGCGGCCGACCGGGCGGCGAATGTCCCTGTCCGCAGGATCAAATGGCGAATGAGATTAATCAAAATTTTAACGGGATCGGGGAGTTGTAGTCTAGTGGCATTTAGGGCGGCGTTGTAGGGGCTATTGTGTGGTCCTCTTATTCCCCTGACACTAGAGGCAACATTTCGATATCTGGGAATTCTAACTCCCTTCACTGAATTCTATTCGTCTCTTGTGCGTCTACTTCGAAGGGTCTCTCATATGCTTTGTCGCTTTCAAACATGCCGGAAGAATGGCTTCCTGTGAAAGTACTGGATTTCGTCCTTTATTCATTCAAAACCGATTTTAGAGCTCTGTGGAAATATATTGGACAGAAAGTATTCATCCGAGATGGTTCAGGGTTTTTATACGCGATAAGTTATTCAGTCCTTTTTTAAGTGGCAGAAAGTGAGAATCCTGTGAAAAAGAAACCATACACTTGCATCCAATAATTTTATTTTAAACATTATGTAAAGATTGAAAGCATTTCGATGTACGAAAACTGAAAAGCGCAGTTAATGATTTGAAAATAATGACTTAGGGAAAATAAGCTTCGCTGAAAGAATATAGTATATGAAACATTTTATTTAGCTGAAAGCATTCCAAGGGGAAATGCTGTTTAGTAATAGCCTTTATGTTTCAGCTTTATCTTCTAAGTTGGTGATTACATTTTAATATGCCTTATTAGTCACAAAAATAATTTCAAACCCTTTGTTTAACACCCTTTTAAAAATTCCTTTCATTGGAACACCTTCACCTCATACTCATATTCTGAAGCGTCTTGGACACCCCCTCTTGTTTTGTAATTTTTCCTAGTTTTTAGTTTAAGTATTCATAATTTGAAATAAATGTATGCTTGTGCCTTTTAGATATTATAAATTTTCATATCGTGAATTTTAAGAATATAAGAAAATACTTCATCTCTCACAGTCACTTGTTTAGGTTAACAGCTGCACTTTCTAAATCAAATTATTTTTTAACCATTGTATTTTTATTTTAAGCATCGAGAAGAATTTTCCAATCCCATTATTTTTGCACTTTTCATTTATATTTCATTGCAATCGATATTTTTTTTAGCCTTAAAGTTTCATTTAATTCAAATGGTGCTCTGCTGTTAAAATTTATTGAGAACCAGTATGTTTTGACGGTTTTAGTTAAGCCAAGTGGGAACTCATTAAATACGGTTATTAAATGTTTATAGTTTGGTACATGTATCTAACGTCGTATAATTATCTTTGGCCAAATGCATTCCAAATTGAGGGGATGACTTTTTTTGAGCATTACGATTTACAGTTGGCAAAAGTGAAGTGAGAAAATAATAGCGCATATGATCAATTTTCTTCAGCTGGTTTGATTTATTTTATCTTTCTCCTGGGTTACTGATTTCCATACTGATCATCTTTTGTTATTGGTCCAATATTATCGTACAAGGTAGAATACTTGCATTAAGGACTATCTCTGGATATTTTTCTCGATAAGACATCTCAAAAATTGATGTAGTACCTACTGTTTTCAGCTTTGAATGTGTTGTTTTGCTTTGAATGGACAGTTGTCAGCAATAAAAATCAATGAAATGACGAAGTTTTAGGAATCATGCTGCTACTATAATGAGCCGTAATGTGTCTTTTTATTGGTCTACGTTTTGCGTTTAACGTTACCTAGAGGTACAATAGCTCCCGTTGAATTATTGCTGGAAAAAAAAGTTTTTCCTCCTTTTGTTAGGTGAGTTTTATGTATTTTTTTAAGGGATATAATGCATTATAAAAAACTGGAATTAACACGGACATTGGTTATGATTGTACGCTATCATCTCTCTAGGGCATACCATAAAACTAAAATTAATTGTTAATTGTGATTTATACACTCTACAGCTATTAAAAACTTCAAATGGGTTTCTTTTTGTTGCGTAATTGTTTAAAAATACTCCTCATACGTGCATACGCTACAATAACAGGACTATGTTAGGTACGGATACAGCAGAAATGTTCTAATACCGATATGAGAGCAGTTGGCATTCTTTAATGGATCTATTTTCACCATTTATCAATGGTGTTTCATGAGGTATCAGGGTTTTATAATTCTATATATTGTTTTGAATCGACTTAGTTCATTGGTTTTACAATTCAGTGTTGTATTTGAAAGCCACAATTTGCGACATTTTCTTCTGAAGTATTTTAAATTAGTTTGCGTTCTTAAAGAAACTGTGGGGAATATCGCGACAACATTGAATGGGCTCGTCCACTAATGCGAATTACAATGCAACAATTTCAAAGTATAAAAATCATCCACCTTGACCGAAATGAAAGAGGACGCCTCGGTAGCGTAACTGGCTAAAGGATTAGGTCGTATATCAAGGGAACCGGGTTCGAATGTCAGTTAAGGCGAGTGATTGAAATTGTTACATTATTTTTCGTATATGGTGGTGTTGCATACAGTTTTCGATAGGAAACAATCCCTAGAAGTAATTTAGGTGATACTTTTCGTTTAAACATTCTAAAACTAATTACTAATAAGGAATGCGTTGAAAAAATTGTAACGATGGTGCGGCGTACCGCAGTCATAATTATGCATCCATTCGAGAATTTTTTCGGGAAAATCTTTACTTTTCATTGATGAGCCTCTGCCGAGGGTTTAATGAGAGGGATTCAAAATGGTCCATTCGTCTGTGACAAAAGCAGTGAAATTTTTCTCTTTCCGCTCTCATCAGTGATGAGCTCGCATTTAACGAGTTAGTTTTAATTGAAGGAATGACTTTACGAGTTTAAAAAAAAGGGTTCAACCGGACGTATTCATTTTTTTCGCATGTATTTTTTCCTCCTCAGTTGCACGCCAGCATTCGAGGCCATAAATAATGTGAACCGTTGAAAGAATCCTGCCTTCCTTCTACGGAAAGAATATTCAGTCTCGGAAGGCCTTATTTGAAAGCGGCATAAAAATAGCGCCACTCTTTCTTCCGATTTATTTTTGAACCCCCTTATTTGCGGATCGTTTTTAGGAGTCATTTGATCCGGAGATGCCCTTCAGATATTTGGGAAGATAGCAGATGATGAAGGAGTGTTGAGGCGCATCGATCTGAGATAAGAATTTATGTGCTTAGCCAAGGGCGTCTTGCTCCGAGCTCCTCTCCTATGCACAACTACTTGCACTATTCGGGCGTAAAGTTGCTTCGGAAATTCTATTCCATGCTTATTTCATGGCTTGAACACATAATGTGAGACCCCGTAGCCAAGCGACAGTTAAACACATGGGTAGTATATATTTTGCAAAAGTGACGTTCTTGGGTTGGCATTCTAAAAGTAAGTGTAATGTAGAATATAAATATTTTTTTCTACTCCATGTTTTTTTAAATAAACTCCACCTATAATTTCCGCCTGCTTATCAAATAAGCATTATCCATATCCGATGGAGTACACGGAATTAATAGGTAATGCTCTAATAATTGATTATATCCTAGGAGACTAATCTTTATAATGCACACACTAATCAGAATAAACTATGTAGATGTGAAACTTTGTAAATGGAAATTTAGGAGATTACTTCTAGTGGGTTTGAGTAACGAAGTTTTGATACATTTGATAACATATACCTTGAAAATTTTAATTTCATATTAAAATAAAGTACGCTTGGGCACTGAAATATCGAGCTCAGCTGTCTTACAGACTGTCTTAGCCATACATTTCCAATAAGAGTTCTAATTTGTTTAAAGAAGGCAACAGTAATTCAAACAAAATATCATTAGAGTTCAAAATTTTACATTTTTTTCTCGAAGAGTCTCAGGATAAAAAGTTCGTACCTAATCAGCAAAAAAAGTTAATGAATCAAAAATTGAAGTGGCATCAATGTCGAATGAGCTGCGTTTCTCTGCTTTGCAGTTTAAGAAACCTTTCTGTGCAACAAACTACATTGGAAATTGATGACTATAATTAGTGAAAAGGATGGAGGAAATGGTATTCACTTTTTAAAGTGGAATGGATTCGATAGGTGAATTAGTTAATGAGACAGGATTGTTTATCTTAACGCGGAGAACAAAATGCAGCTTCTGATTGAACCGTCAGTTGATCTTTAAGGCATACGTGAATCTAGGAAAATCGCGGTGATCATTCTAGATTGATGGGCTGATCATAAGCTCTGTGCAGTTTATAAAAATTTCACGGGGTAGGTAGGTGAGGGGCAGTAGTTCCTTCCGCTCTGTTCCTCTCAGATTTGGTGGCTGAAATATCACGTCTTGCATGAAGGTGAGGGTTCTCAGAGGCGTCACCAGATATACAGGTACCTGTATAGTTCGGGTCCTTTGGTCATAAGTCCAACCCTTTACCCACTGGAATTCCACACCCCAATATAATATTTGAGGCTCCATGTTATTGTATGGTTTACTATAATTAATAAATTGAGTAGTTTCTGGCTTGATGTGGTGAACTTCGAACGTAATAAAGAAAATAAAGTAAACATTTTCCACTAGATAAGTTTAATAGTGAGGCCGGGTTTCGATGTGTTACATTACCTTCAGGTGAAGATGATGTAGTACATCGAAACCCGGTCGTACCATTATACTTGTCTTGTGGAAAATTGTTACCATATTTTATTAATTACTATTATTAATTAAGAAAAATTCAAGCATTTAGATTTTGCTAGTGCTACACATACCTTGATAAAATGAACTCCAGACCTTACTTGATGTATTATTCGTAAAATGATGTAAAAATTGAACTTTTAATTCCAAAACACAATTAATAATGTAGTACCACTGGTTTCGTCCGTTACGGCAACATCAGGTCGTCTGATGAAATAATTAGGATTCCTCTGGGAACATATACTCTTAGAAAATCTGACTCAATTAGCCTGAAACATGGAGAAGTTTGCATCGTGTAGGACTTACGCAGAGCCAGAAAATTTTGCCCCCCCCCTCGAAACGTGGCAATGAAGCCTGAAAGTAATTGGATGTATTTCGTGTCGTGAATTCACGTATTGGACGACTCTGGTGCGGGAACGCAGACGTGAAATTGTGATTAATGCAAACTGGAAGTTTATTCTTGACGATCCTATTTAATTTGTAAAAAAGCCCCATGGGAATTTCCTGCGGCATACGTCTCTGCGCGCTTGCATACTACACACCCTACGTGTTTTCGGAGATTTAAGGGTTTCGGAAACCTCTCTCTCTCTCTCCACCCCCAACCCCACGTACGCTCCCCCTTGGGGCGTTCACGGCCCGTGATATACAGCGATGGCTGTCTCACTCAGCCCGCCCGACTTGTTTTAGTCTCTTAAGCGCGCGTCCGGTTCTCTTTCATGGAGTAGTGCGGGCCCGTACCATTGGCCAGCCGTTTGCATTCACCCCGTGTGCTAATTCACTACTCTCCCTCTCTCGGTAGTCTTATCCTTCTCTTGTAGCCCTCCGTTTATTCTATTATATTCCCTGATGCGATGCGCATTTTTCACTCCTCTCGGAAACGACATCCACGTGAGAATACAATGGAGTTCTGTCGTCAACTTCACTTTATTCAATCGGAATCGTGTACACGCACTGGCGACTCCATGTCTGTGAAAATAAAGTGGATACTCAGATCTTTACTTTTCCGCCGGGCTCAATGCTAATGGCCACGAAATGTTACAATTAAATTAATTTCAGAGATAGTTTCAATGAATACTCATACTGGGTATACTCAAATTTCGCGTTTTGTTTGGAGCGTGCTCAGGAAAGAAAGTCAGTAGAGTCGTATCGTAGCCGTTGGAAATGCTGCCCGTGACATGGATAATATAGAGGCCGGTGAACTTGCATTACATGTATTTAATTAATTAATTGATTTTTTTATGTGCCCTGCAAGCCACCGCTAGGGTGTGTGGCAGGGGCTGAACACACACCGGACTAATGTTTACCCTAACATGACCCTACCATGGTCGGACAATGATATTATGATCCCATTTCGTTCGTGGAAATCTTAAATATATCTGTTCTACACTTAATCTATATAATTTTATTAATATGATCTCTCCTATCGTAGTACGATGAAGGTAATAATACACTTTCAACATCACTGCTAAAGATACCTCCTTCCAATTCATGCAAGAGCTTCAATCGGTAATGTAACCTTCGCACCGTGAGTGATTCCCAGCCTAGCTGCTCTGATATTTTGGATACGCTACTAAGTTTATCATAGCAACGTTTAACAAATCTAGCTCCTCGACGCTGCAGGCAATCCAATTCGGCAATTAATCCAACTTCCTTAGGATCCCATATACTTGCAGCATATTCTAAACGAGGCCTAACCAACGACAGATAACATTTCTCTTTGACCTTTTCATCACAATTACCTAGTACCCTTCTAATATATCCTAATTTTTTGTTAGCTTGTCCACATATTACCCGTATGCGTTTCACCAAGGAGAGGTCGTGAGCGAGGGTAACGCCTAAGTATTTAATAGGGCCTACACATTCCATTTCGGTGTTCCCGATGCAGTAAGTGTTCGGGAGGGAATTGCTCATTTCCCAAAAATTTATGACTCTGCACTTTTTTAAGTTTAATTATAATTGCCAAGTGTCGCACCAGCCTTGTATAGCATTAAGGTCATCTGACAAAGCTGCTGTGTTCTCAGGATCACGGATATCACGGTAAACTACTGCATTATCGGAAAATAAACGAATCTTACTAGTGACTACACGGTCAATGTCGTTAACGTAAAGTAGGAATAAAATAGGTCCGATAACGCTTCCCTGGGGAACACCTGAAGTAACTTCTACTGCATTTGAACTAATTCCATCTATCACTATTCTTTGAGCCCGACCATTCCAAAAGTCCAAAAGAAAAATACAACCCTGGATATTTTTATCTATACCATATGCTTCTAGCTTTGCGAGTAGTTTATTATGAGGTATTTTGCCGAAGGCTTTCTTAAAATCTGGAAAAATTGCGTCCACTGGAACATTGCTCTCTCCCAAAATAAGAATATCATGAACAAAAAGCGCAAGTTGTCTCTCGCCGGATCTGCCCATTCGGAAACCGTGCCGATTTTTCATAAATAACTCCTGATTATCGATGTATCTCACTATCGAACTGGAAAATTTATGCCCCATAACCTTGCTCGAAATGGATATGAGGGAAATAGACCTGTAAAGGCTCGGTTCCTCTTTGCCTCCGTTTTTAAATACTGGTGTTACGTTTGCCATTTTCCAATCTCTGGGAATCATGTGATCTCTCAGCGACTTCCTAAATATTATTTCTACATCCGGCGCAATTGCCGAAACTAGGGCCTTAAATATATGAGCGGGTATTTTATAGGGGCCGGAGGATTTATTAGGCTAAATATTTTTCAGCACACCTTCTATTTCATTATATGAGATTTCAATTTTGAGCATCGGTTTTGGCGCAATTTGGTAAGCTATCGGAGGCATTCGGTGAAATATTGGCGAAGACTCTTTGAAAGAAGGAATTGAGTAAGTTAGCCTTTTCCAAACTGCTGGTTAATCATTCGCCTTTATCATTTTTGAGTGAATAAACAGTTGACTTATTTCCCTAAACTTCTCTGACTTATGACAAAAACTCTTTTGTACTGTCTTTCAAATTTTCCGCTAACCTTTTCCTTTTGAATTCGCTTAACGCTTTCCGAAATTCAATCTTGGCATTCGCCATAGATACTTTGTAATCATAAGTAATCTCATTATTTTTTTCGCTAGAGATATCTTCCCTAATATTTTTCATCTTGGCATGATATAGCCTTTGATGTCGCATTACTTTTATTTTAAATATTTTAAAAATATGGCGTCGCTCTCCCGTAGCTTTTATTTACGGCTTTGAATTCACAGAGAGAAAACAGCCCGGATGAATCTTTTGCGCAAGCCGCTTGATAAAAATGAACAATAGGGGTGATCAATTGAATGGTACACTGCTTACTTAACATAGTTTGTAAGACTCGTAGGTATGGAAGACTGCTGTTGGTTCTATTTCTATTTGCTAAGTCTTCGGCTAAGCAGTCCTGTAGAAGACTAATGATCGGCCAGCCTTTAAGGATTTGGGTCAATAATGTCTCGTTTCATTCCAAATATATTCTTTTCATTTGCGCGAAGTAGCCGAGGGGCGCGGCGTCCAATATCGGCGGCACCAGTTACCGATCGATTCCAATCATCGCCTAGTGAACTAAATTGGGGTAGCTATTGCGTATAAAGAGGTGGGCAAAATTTGGGTTTATTTTGCAGTGGAAAGTGATGTTGGCCTTACTAGCAGTGCAGTTTTGGTGGTGTTAAATGGGAACTCGTGAAATTCAGAAAGTTTTGGTTTCTGCCATGATTTCCTCTGAAACTTCCGATTTCATTCCAAATCGCCGCGCTGGTGTTTGTTCTCCATTCAAAGAGAATTTATCTCTGGCACCGCCAAACCTCGGACAAAAAATGTAGCATAAAGTAAATTTCGAGTGAGAAATATTTATCATATGCTTAGAACGATAGTTTCCCGAAATATAATTTTCTTTGTTTTTTCTGTAAAGGAATTAGTCAAGTCTTGCATAAAAAACTTTTACAAAGCATGTAAAAACTAACCCATGCCCTGGAAATCATCCGGTCTTCTGCCAGTACAAGAGCGATAGCATCGTTTTATGGAATGGCAACTGGCCGAGATGCCCCAAAAAAGTTGAAAAGTATTGATTTTAAACGTATACAAAAATTCATATTTGTCGTGCCGATGATAATGGAAGGCATAGTATAAAGGTATAATATGTTTATTCATGACTTTGTTAAACGGTACCACTTTCTTTAAAATTAACAATATACAGTTTATATAATATATACAATTTTAAATAAAAAAAGCGCAGTCACTGCATTCCGTTTTGTCCTGTGTTTTACCTGTGCTCAGTGCCTATTCATTTACGAGTTCATTTTGCCCCACAAAACGCTCACCACACGTCGCCTCGCAAGTTATGTCGATGGAAACCAGTAGTGTTGGCGAGGCGACCTATATCGGATGACCTGTAACCGAGGATTCTGATTGGTAATTTATTTCCCCTCCCCTTTTATACTTTTTTACTTCCTTTTATTCTGTGTCTGATGCTACTGATGAAGACGTGTAATATATGTATCAGTGTGTGTGCGTCTTGTGGCTAGCGAGGTCGTGGATGATGGCAGAAAATACGAAAGGAGACGTTAACGCCTAATGGAACATGAGCATTTGGGTGTTTATTTTATCATGAGGGGAGAAACGTATTAATGTTAGAAATATTTTCCTTAGAAAACATTTTTGATATTTCATAGTCGGTTTTATTGTATGTATGCGGGTTGATTACATAGATGATTGATAGTATATCTACAATCAAATACTTGCTTATTTTACTTACTCCTGTTAATTTTAATTGTTTTGGTTTTTATAGTAAAGTATTATTTTTATTACCATTTCTATTATAAGTGCAATACAAGTATATTGCAAACGAAATTGATTTGTCAGGAAAGTGTCTCACTCCGTCATATTGATGTTAGTAAATGCATTGACCATGTATCTGCAGGTTGTGCAAAGTAGTAATTCTTATTGTCGAGACACTCTAATAAATAAATCGTTATTTTGCCTACTTAAGAAAAGATAGGGTAGCATAAGGTAGGAGAAGTCATCCAAATGTACCAGGAAATATGGCATAACCGACTGATAAGTATAAATCAAATCGTACTCTACGATTCTAAATACCGATTTGATTTTTCAGGTGTGGTTTCGTTGGCTAAGGTTGTAAGCAAATTTATTCGGTCGAGATGATTCACATTTTGCGAATTAATTAGCAACCATGGTACTCCTGCGAGATGATTTGAATAATTATGCATCGTGATGCATTGCATTCTTAGCCGTGCTATTTTATATTTATCTAATAATTACGGTGGGACATGAGATAACATTGAGTATGACGTCTGGCCTCAAATCGGAGTGATTGAATTGGATTCTCTGTCACTATGGACATACCCTAACTCAGTTAAGCTGTGTGCTTTTTCCGGCACCAATCGTAATGGAAACCACTCGCGGTACAGGGATAAGGAATGGCCCCACTAAAACCCAGCGGCATGTGAGAATTCCACACGCCGCTAGGTTTTAGTAGGGCGGCCAGAGTAGGGCTTAGCTAAGTTTAAGATGAATTGTGCCTTCATCTCTCAATATAACCTTCGTGGTGGTTTATTTATTTCAACTATTTGGTCTTCTTATTGAGTGATATGAAGTTAAAAGCAATGTTGTGGCAATTGACTTAAAAAATGTGAGACACCATCTCATTTTAAAAGTTAATCCGCGAGTAATTAACGGTGTATACTAATTATCAGCGTTTCTGATGTTTCCTTTAATGTTAAATAAACGTGATACGTGAAAGGGAGGTATCCTGAATCAACTTAAAATTAGGATATTTTGACTTGTTGGGTGACAAGATAGATGGTTGTAAAGCGCTTAGATTGGGGGTGAGATGTTGTAGCCTTTGATAGAAGGAAGAACGTCAGGCAAGCGAGAGAGGGACGCAAATCAATGGGTATGTTAGACATAGTGGAGAGAGGTAGAATTCACGTGGAATTGAAGAACAGTCTAATAGAATGTAGGATGTCAGATGGTCTTATTAGACGGAGTTAAGAAGTGTGGCGATGCTAAGTCGGTGTCTATCCAAACGGCCTTTACGTATTTTTTTTAAAAAGGATATTGACAATAATAGGAAAACATTATTTTTTTAATTCACCGCAATTGCTCTTTTAAATGTGTCTTTGATAATACGTGTGAATGTTAAGAAGAAAATCCATTCTTAATATTTAGCCATGGTCCCTAAACAAAATTCGGACCTTGTCCTGTGGCCTCTTTAAGTCACCTTGAGAAGAAAACGGCTTGCGTGTTGAAATTACTGAAAATTTGTATTGAATTATAATTTGTTACCGTTGCGTAATCGTCTTTTAGCTATTCTTGGACGTTTAATAATTTAATATTGCTCATTGAAAAGCATATAACTTGTTCAGGCATAAAGTCATCGCCCAGTTAGTTTACGTCGCATTATAATGAAAACAGTTACAATAAAAAAATAAATTAAATTTACATTTTTTCCATCCCAGGTCTCTCAAGTTCCACACTGGCAAGTGCACCTTTGGCTTCGGCAAATAATTTTAACTACACTCGTTGGACGCCGTAACACCGCGGCAAATTGGCCGAGAGAACGTTCTTACAACTCCTTTACTCTAACCAGATGCAAAAGTTTGTACAGATGTCTAAATGACACCCAAAATGTTAATTATTTTTTACCATTTCAACATTTATATGAGGCATTTTTTTCAACATACTAAGACATCACTTTCAATCAAAGTAAAGATGGACTCTAAGAAACGCTTTTTCACGAAATATTCATTTTAATAAAAATTCCGAAAATCTTAAGCTTTGAATGCTTCTTTCTGCTTTAAATAGTCTTTTTTGCATAATTCTGCCGTAGATGGTCTGATATGCATTTCTATATGCACGCATCGTCGTTGTGCGCCAATCAGTAATGATTTATCTATAGAAAACAAAGTGACGTACTGATTTTCGGAAAAAAGCAGGGAGAATATAGTAAGCCACGTAAATCGCCACGCAAGCAACGCATCCTTCTCATAAAGTCTAAAAATCTCAAATGACTACGGAGCGGTCTGAGCGTGGTCATGACAACCGAAGGAAAATAGTTATTCGAATAGAAGTGGATTGATACGCGTAGTGTTTCAAATGAATGAACGAATTTGGAGAGGGTGTCGCTAATACTTGGAGTTTCGGAGGGTTCTGGGTGTGGTCAGCCCCAACTTTCCCCAGGTGCAGTGGTGAGACCTTCTGTTAACGTTCCGCCACCATTATCGGTTATTTACATTCCTTAGGCTCCTTCTCCTTTCTCTCCTCTTCAATTTCCTCTTTCGCCTCCCTTTCTCCCCAATCTATTTCCATCCCTAAAGAGTGAGTGCGGAACCGCACCTATTCGCCGTCCGGAAGAGCGCCGTCGGCCAATCGCGAAAATAAAAACCCTTTTGAGGTGAAACTCGAAATTATTTTTGAAATTTTATATTTTGATGTTAGAGGAATTATAAACAAGATATTTGATCGGTAATTGAGTGAAATACTTGAAGTCAACCCGGAAATTTGGCAATGGAAGGCAAACAACTGACGATATTATAAACTATTTTTAGAGACCTTAAAATAGTGGCTGTACTCTTTATTGATAAAATATATTTCAGTTTACTTATTTATTAGGTGATTTCAATCGCCGGATAGATTCTTTCACTGAGTTTCTGTCGGAAACAGTGTTGAGGGTTGAAGATATTGTTGGGTAAAAACGACTGTTGTCACTTCTATTAAAATGAGCCGAAGAAGAAATAGGATAACTAGTTTTTTGAAAGAGACGCAAACTCACCAAAATGTCAATCCTTCGGAATTTAGTAAACTACATTTTAGCCTCGTAGCTATGTGTGGGCTGCTGGGGACCGTGTTTAAGCCCAGGTGATGCCTATGAAAATCCTCGACTAAAATCCAAGCGAGGCAATTTCTTGGGTACCAAATCTTCCTGAGAAACACCATGCGCAGAGGGAAAGGAACTGGCCCCTACCATGTGGTAGAGGTGGTAAGAGGTCGGCTCTACCCTCGCCTATCAAACCAGCCTTCGGGGCTGATTGCTTTTACCCTGCAGTCGATATCGGTCGGTAATTTCCAGCATCCTGTTCACTTCCGCTCTTGTAAATGGGGTTGACGTGGGCAATTTTTTAGTCTTTTGGCACGAGTCTGTTTTGGATGTAGAGGTTGCGGGTAAATTGTTTCGTTAACGATTTAATGATTAACGTTCAAAATAATATGTATGCCCAAGTATTTCTTTTCTCGAAAAACATTTATTATATCCTATCTTGAGACTCCATCAATCAAAACCGCTGGGAGGAGTCTAAGAAAAATTCAATTAAGGATTTGAAGCCTGCAAAATAAGAAAGAACCCTTAAAAAAGATCCATCGTGGAATAGAGTACATGAAATTGCTATTTAAAAAAAACAGGAAGTATTCTTAATCTTTTCCCGCTCTCCATCTTCTTCACTCTGAGCTCCTGAATAGGGAAGGGGGGAGGTGAGGATCGAGGGGTGGCAAGGGATTTGCCCCCGCGATAGCCTCCGGCACAAGAGACCGCCCCGTCATCTCGGCCACGCCCCCCGCGTCAGCCTCCCACATACGAGGCCCCAGTCAATCGATGCGTGCCTGACTTCGACCTCCCGTCCCGGCGACCCTCATGTGCACTGCGTGCTCGACATCTGCGCAGTGCACTTTCCGAAAAAAAAGGGAAGAAGGTGCCCATCATCCATTTACGGAAATGCAAGCGTTATAAGGATGAGAGTGCTTGCTGAGCTGGCCCCGACCCGGGGGTTTCATCAGTCGTCCTCTTGATCCAAGTACTCGTATGCAGTTCTTGAATCACCGTTCGTTTAAATTTGCAAATGAAAGAGTTTAAAATTAGGGGAAAAATAGGAAAGAGGTTGAAAATTTTGTAAACAGTATTATTCACGTGGCCAAATTATAAATCATTTGAGTGTCTATGCATGGTAAACCTTTTTGAAAGAATACAAAGATTTAGATTCAATATTTTAACATTTAAAGACAAAAATGTTGTCATACGTGAATTTACTGATTTTGTGCCATCCACCTAGAGTTGGGAACCTGTGCTTACTGGAATTGGCGAAAGGGGGGCGGGGGCACCGTATAGGCAATGTCTCATTACTGGCGATATCACACGTATGAGTGAATGATTTTGAAGATCCTGACTATTTCCAAATACTACTCTGGTGTGTCTATAGTAAGATTCCATCAACTCTTACGGAGTTATCCGATGCAATAAAACATCAAAATTGCAAATAATTCTCTTGTGGATTAATATATTTTCATTTGTGTTCTTAAATGGCATTAATCTAAGCGGAAGTGTTATTGTTAAGTTTCATTTATTATTTTATTGGTTATTAATGTAATTGCTTAAAACATTGCCTAACTGAGATTAAAACCCAAAAGTATTTATCCGATTATTTATATTAGCATACATTTGGTAACAATATATGCCTTTTTTCCTGCTATGACATACATTTAAATGCAGTAAATACATTAAAGATTCGGATTTATGATAGATACGTATTGAGATGAAGTGAATCTCGTGATAAATCCAAAAACTGAATTTCATGTAGCAATTAATGTATACACCAGCCAGTTAGCGTATCGTGACAAATTATTCCAGTATTATGGTATATACTTTGGAAACTTGATATTTCGCCTTTTTTCTTTTAATTATTTAGCTTTTATTAAGGCATCTTAGGTAAAGTATGCTTCAAGGAGGGAGGATTTATTATTTCCATTAAGTCCTCATATAGCATTTATCAAAGCGGAAGTGTTATAGCGGAGTTTGATTCGTATTGTATATGTTGTTATTTTATTTGTTTCATTCTTATTTAAGATAATTAATGCAACAATTTCAGAGCGTAAAAATCATTCGCCTTGACTGGGACTCGAACCCAGATCCCTCAATATCCGGTCGAGTGCTTTAGCCACTTAAGCTACCGAGGCGTCCTCTTAAACTCTGAAATTTTGGGGCTTTTAAAGGAACTAGATGTTATGACGAAATACCGTACATACAATGTCACATGCATTCGTAGTCGTGCGCGAGGCGCCACTGTCCACGAGGTTAAAGCCAACTTTAAACACTTATGGTGTTTTCCCTTTGACAAATTCCAAAGAAACTGCGGGAGATTTGTTTGAAGTTAATATATTTTACTTTTGTTCGCACACAATAGATTTGTATACTTATTTTGACACCTGTTCAAAGTGTTTCGTATTTTTTGAGAATGAAATAACCGTAGAGGGTAGCTACATGAGAACCTTAATCTTTCTTTCGCTATTTTTGGACATTTTTTCGCGTCCGGAGTTCTATCAATCTCTCTATTAATGCTCGAACGGGATAGCAGCTCGGTATGGAGCATTTTGGCGCTTCGCATTACGCCACTCATATTCAGTGTCACTTCCATAAGGCAGCTCTCCAAAAGCTGGTAATTAGTGGTATGGCGTGTTTAATTGGCCTCCTTAGCTGGCATTCGCTCGACTCGTGCCCACTTGCGCAATCATGCTTCTAGGCACGCGGGAATCTGTGCTGGCTCTCAAATATATTAAGTGGGACGAACGAACGTTGAAGCCGGCTTCCCAAAACCTTGGTAGATTACTCGCTAATTAAATCCAGTATCACGACGCCGGTGGCGACGTTTATGGAGTTCATTTTAGATCTCACCCGTGTTAGCGTTTGGGACCGAACAGCCCGCGCGGCTCGTTGCGATGCTGAAAGGGCATATGAACCATGTCTCAGCGTAGTTCACAACTCCTGCAGACTGCGGAAAGTGAATGTTGGCGGAAAGCTTGGCCTTCGTGTAACGTTAGTTCGGCAAACCATTTAAAATGTAAATAATTTATCGTCGGATCTCGCATGTAAATTTGATGGATTAATGTTCGGGGTTGGATGGTGGCGGTGCGATCTATAATTTCCCCTCAGCTTGGTGGATTCCGTTAGAATTCCTCTCACTCTCTCTTCGTCCAGTTTTATGAGTTATGTCTCTGCAACCATCCTGCTAAGAGTTAGAAGCAGAGTTCGGTTGTTTAGAAAAGTCATCCTTTTGATTTTTTCCATCGGCGAGTTGTCTAAGTGGTTGGCTAAGTTCTTCCTCTGTGCTAGTGCCATTTAGAAGATGGTTATAGCATTAAAGGGAAATAGTACCCACCATATGATTAATTTCTTTTGAAGTAGTTGGTTAGGTTATTTCCCCTTAGCGTGACAGGCATTGCAGGAGTCGGCCACGTAGATATCGCAGCAGTACTTGTGTAGTACAGTTATATTGATCTAAATCACCCAAAATTTCTCACTGTTTAAGTTTTTTACCTTAAGGAAATACAAAAAGGCCACGGATATACTTAGGATACCTCCTGATAGGATCATTAGAATTTAAAAATCGCATTTAGGTTGAAAAAGTGCCAATGTATTCACGTTGAGAATATTGCTGGACATAACATTCATATAGTATATCGCATTCAAACAAAACCTGCGCGTTCTAATGTTATTTGGCTGTTATAACTTTTATTGCCTCTCTATCCTCTCTGTATGAATGACACAAACCACGGACGATCAAATATACATACACAAATAGACACAGGTAAGGTATATTGTCAAACCATCGCGCATCATACGAAGATCGCTCAGCCTTGCTACATGGCCAAGAAATCATCCTACAGCATGATTAATATTATGTATACTGGTATTTAATGCTACAATTTGATAAAAGTTACTGATTTTTTATGTTTATTGTTGTTTTATTACTTTTACCAGTGTTTCCACCAGTTAGAAAATTGATGTAACCCACTCTCATTACTTGACTTTTCCATCTTTTAGCCTCTTCGTGTCGTCTAAATTCTTAATTTCAATCATTTCGGACTTCTGCTTTCATATCGTAAATATCGAGGGTAATTGTGTGTTCTCCTTGTATTGACCCTTTGATTGGAAAGGGTATCCACTTATAAATTTTGGTATTAAGACTATTTCATAACATATTGGTAATGGCAAACTGTTGGCGTTTCATTTGTTCTACAACAAATGAAACGGTGGCAAAAGGAATAATTTATCTCATTTGTTTTTCATATACTAATTAATTAGGACGTCTCAGCTCAGTAAAGGATATGGAAAGGGCTTCTGAGAATAAGAGAGATAACGGATGAAATTATTGAAAAACTAGGTTTTACGGGGAAAAAATAAGAATCAATAGATTTGAAAAATTCTGTTTCGATTTCCGTTGAAAGGGGATTGCAAATAGGGATTGAAAAAGGTTAAGGAGTGAGGGAAAGGTTTGAGATAGAGTGGAGCAGGCTTGCGGGAACTATACAGCCTTATCGATTCCTTAGGTCCGCGGGATGTAGATTCGCTGAATTGGGGAAGATGAGAAGGGAGTTTCAAGGAAGGCTGAAAGAAGCGAAAGAGAGGAAGTGGAATGGGAATGCGCTGCTTAGCAGGAGAAGGCGGGCTGCCGCAGGACTTACGAACTTCGAGGATAAACGTTTAGGGAGGCATAAAATTTATACATTTGCATGTAACCCAACAAAATAAAGAGAAAATCCGCCGGAGTGTATTGGTGATTTCCCTTCTTGACAGTTTTAGTAGTGGATGTAAATGCGTCTTGAATATGGAAGGGCTTAAGGTTTTTTCGTTACTCACAGATCCTCTGTTTCATTTTTTAATAGAATTTTTCTCAATTTATCACAGTGGATTTTTCTTTTGACAAGTTTATTGGGTTTTCTATGGATTTTATTTTCGAAGAACATAAAAGTAAAGCGCTTGTAAAAAAATGTACTCGCCAACTGTTCAGGAAAGGCAAAATAATATCGTATTGAGGATAACTAGGAAAAATGGGGAAATGGAAATGGTTATATCCTAACAGAGGAAGTTGTTAAGTGTAAGTTTTCTGTGCGTACATAAAGTCTGTCATTCTTAAGCACGAGTCATCCGTAGATAAACTGAGCGAGGAATTTTCTTTCTTATATTTTTATATCTATTAAAGTGTGAAAATAGAAAGCGTTTTTGTAGTTAAAATATTCACCGAGACATCGAAATGTGATGCTGCAAGACGGAACATTTTCCTACTTTTCGTTATTATTAAAATGAGATATAATTAAATGATGACATTTAAAATTCCAGGCACGCTTGCACACGGGACATTTTTCGCCAGTATTAACCTGTCCTTGGTGCCTATAAATCAAAAGACGATTACGTATTAAGAACTCATATACATAAATGTTTATTGAAATTCCACGTGCCTGCTTGAGTAGATCATTTAATGGAGACTTTTAGTTTCTAGAGATTAGATTTTGATTAATTAGAGCAAGGTTCAGAAAGCGATTTTGAACGCATTATCGCGCAAGCTAATTCTGTAATATTTGTACCAATTAGAATAACATGTCAATTTAGTATCAGTAATAATATCTTTTTCCGCACAATTTGTAGAATTTTACACAGGGAAATTATATTTCCGATGAAAAAGGTTTTCAATTATGAAGCAAAGCGTAAATCATTCAACGGATATTGTATAAATTTAACGAGCTACCAGAAGAGTTATTTTGGTGGGCAGAAACAAAGCAAAACTCCTAAAACTATTGTGACATAAGATGTTGTCTCAGGAGTGATGTACTGGAAATCATTTATATACTTTCCTTGTTCGAGGGGGGAGCTTTACGTCGCACTGCCCTTTAAGACTTATGCTTAAGTCATTACGTAAACGCAAAGAACTTCTAAGCGGTTGTTCGTATATATAAAACCTTTGTATGAAATTTTGTTCACTTTAGTAAATATTATTTAATGAGATCTTTTAGAAAAATGGCATGAAGGCATTTTCGTTAATTACACTGCGAATAAAATATTTTCGACCTATTATGCGGGCGGTATAACATAAATAGGAAGAATAAGTCTCTCAGTTCACTTCTGGTCCTTGAATAAGTGCGCCTTGTGGCCATACTTTGCATGATGTGTATCTTATAACCTAATTATCTTTTCCAAAGGACCCTTTCACCACATAGCTTGATGTATTATGAAGATTAAAATAATTATTATGCACACATATTTTTTTTCAAACACGAAAACCCACCACATGACGAAAAAATATTCTTTCACACAGATATAAGGGATAGGAACTCGTGGAATACAAAAATGGATTGTAATCATTAACATTTGAAATTACATTAAGAAATGAAGACTTCGCACCCTAGAAATAAGACTTCGCGTCCAATTAAAAAGAGAATTTTTCTGATACATACCTACTCTGCAAGCCACAGCTAGGGTGTGTGGCAGAGGTTGATTACTTACCAGTCTTCTTTCGGTACATAATAGTTTTCCCTCCTAACGTGGTTATATAACGTTAATCTCATTAACTATCGTTCATGGTAAAAACGAAATATTGAATCTATTTTTTTCTACACTTAATCTCTATAATTTTATTTACATCATCTCTCATATCTTAGTATGATGGGAATAATAATACATTTTCAACATCATTGCTACACAGACCTTCCAACTCATGCAGTATCATTTAAAGTTTGCTCGGAGAGTGATTCTCAACCTAGTTTCTCCAGTAATATTGATACGCTACTCAGTTTATCATACTAAGTTGTACAAATCTAGTCCCTCTACGCTGCACGCAATGCAATGCGGTAATCCATCCAACTTTATAAGGATCCCATATTATTGCGCTTTAACCTTTTCGTTACATTTCGCCAATAATATTATAATAAATCCTATTAATTTGATAACTTTTCCACATATTCCCCGTGTAGATATGCTTCACCAAGGAGATGTCGTCTGTGAATGTAGCGCCTAATGCCACGCTCTCCCTAGCTTTTCCCACAAACCTCATTCTTTGCTTAGACTTTCCCTATTTTATTGTTCTCTTTCTTCAATGTCATTTCCTTTGAGTACGTGTGTATGTTTAGGTGTATACTTAATTTATATATGTATATTTATGTATATATATATATTTATATATTTTTTCAATGTGCAAATTTGTGCATAATGTATGTCTGTCTGTCAATATGTATTTATTTCTATGTATGCATGTAATTGTAAATTTTATGCCTAATATAGCATGTATGGGACGATGGGTTAAATGGAAGCAGGGACCATTTGGTCTCACTTTTACCCAAGTAAAGACCTCTATCTATCTATCTAAATATTTATACGAGTTTACACTTTATATTTCGGTATTTCTGACGCAGTAGATGTTCGGGAGGGAATCGCTCTATTCCTATAAATTCATCACGACGCACTTTTTTAAAAGTATATTAGACAAATTAACTGACTGAGTTAAATTTTACAATCAGTTCTAAGTTGTGACGTAGAAAACATGAAAATAGTTTAAGTCTTCCGGGCCCATAGACTCTAAAACAGTTTTGGGCAATACCTCCAGTTTATAATAATTTGCAAACGATGGGCCGAGTTGAAGCAGTGAGGACGCTGAGGCGATCATTATTCTAATCGTGAACTTTTTCCAAATAATCTACTTTTGGGAAGCGTGAAAGTTTTTAATTGCTTCCTCTTTGCGTCAAGAGTGCTCCGTTGAAAACGTTCGTCCTTTAATTAAATTTTCATAAAGTTTTTGAAATATTGCTCGTCCCAGAGGGTGAAGTAGAAACTCATACAATTCATGTAACCTACTTCGGTGCAATAATTTTATCTGAGCTGATTTGCAGTGAACAGTGAGGAAATTTAAAATATACAATACTTTTATTGATGTGAAAATGTCCCATATGTCGTGTTCCAATGATTTTCTAAATAAAAAAAAACCATATTGATTCAATTAACAGCCATTTTTTTTGGTATCCTCAATATCTTATCATTTATTCACCATACAGATAGAATAAGTAGAATAATTTTTTGCCACCAATGCAGATGACTAGAGCGGGGTGATTTGTGGTGGAAAAGGCAATGGGCGATATTGGGAAAGCAACGCGACCCACGTCAGTTAACTGGCTTTGGCAATGTACGGATTGCTGCTAGACTGGAACCCTGTTCGACGGTCACGTCACGAATTCACGCTGTCACCTTCCATGGAGCAATGATATGCGATAAAATTTTGTGATAAACTCGGAAATCAGATTCGGAGACCTTGACCATGATTAAGGATGCTTATGGAGGTGGAGAAATGTCCAAGAGATAGTTTTCTAATTGCGCAGAATGTTCTGGGATGACAACGAGGAGTTTGACGATGAGGAATTCCCTGGACATCCTTCGACAGCACAGTGTGATGATATTGTGTAAAAAGTGAGACTCATGCTCAAGTCTGATATAATCCCAATTAGTTAGCATGTTAGCAGAGTGCAATATTAGAAAACCACAGTGCATGGCATTCTTGCAGAAGATATATCCATGAGAAAGGTGTGCCAAGATGGGCCCCAAGGTGCTGTTGTAAGACTGCTTGTGTGCCAAACTTGCCTTGGACATCTTGAACCACGGTGAAAGTGACCCGAATCTTTTAGAATAGGTGGTTACTGGTGACGAGACACGAGTCTTTGAGTGCGACCCAAGTACACGTATATCCCCTTTAGCTACTATTTTGGACCACTGGATGTCAAAGAGGCTATGACGAGGTGCCTGAACGAGGGCCCCATTAATGCCTTACGGGAAGCATACCCCTAATGACGGGGGTACTGGCATTGACGTGTCGATACATAAGGGTGCTCTTATGAAGAATTTTAACAATGTTTACTTCGATCTGCAACTCATTTTTTCCCCAGATTTATTTGACTTATTTTTAAGCCAGACTTTGGATACCATAAAAAATGCATTACAAAAGCCATTTACCGGCAATCTTCGTCATTTACAATAGTAGTATACATTGAATACTCATTCTTGTCCTGCTAAGCCAGACATTTCTGCTTTAACATAAGATTTAAGCATTATTAATGTATTTTATCTTGAGCATGGACTAGAAACAATATTTTGTATTATACTGTCATAATTACTATAAATTAGACATTTATTTTGATACCATAGTGATTAAGTTATTAACCAGCTCAATGATTTACCGAGTCGCTTAGTTTATATACATCTATTCATGAATTGGTAAGAAAGAAAGCGGTTATCTAGACACTTTTTCTACAGCATCCCGAGTGATGCTCATTTTTAGGTATCCATTTATGTTGAATTACAGATGCAGCAAAAGTTTTTTTGGTGAAAATGACTACTATATTTATTTTTGCTATTAATATTCTAAACTTTCACGAGGTAAAACGTAAAGAAATTTAGTCGTTGGACGAAATATTTTTTTAAGAATTTGGTATTAAATTTGATGAATTTTAAATATTTGAATTACTTTTATGTGATGTTTTTTGCTGTAAAGAATATATACAAGATTTAGAATGAAAAATGCGAAAAAGTGGCGAGAAGGATTATTTATACGAATGTGTGTCTGCGCGGTCAAAAATATTATTTTTAGCTAGAAAAACGGTTGCCCTTCCGGGAAAATTCTTTTAATTTTTTATTGTTTTAATAAAACAAAGTTTCAAAATAATTAGGTCAATTAAGAGGGACTGATGAATTTAGTAACAATTCCCCCTTTTTCAAACATTGATATTAAACAAGCGGCTTTTATTTGCAATCATATAGAATCGGAGGTTGCTCTTGTATGCTATCGGTGTTCAGCAAATCATTGAATTAAGTTATGTTTTGAAAATACAGGCATTATAACCTTTATATACACTTTTATTTTTTCTATAGCCAGGTGATTGAATTTTCATATAAATTCCTCCAATTCCGAGAAATTGTGAGCGAGTTCGTGATTGGTAAATTCCTCGAGCAAACTTGGAACCGGGGAGGAAAACCTGTCGTTGAAGAGAATCGAAAATTTTCCATCAAATTATTAGATGTTAGGTAAAAACCAATTTTTGATATTTCGTTCTCCTCAGTGTGTTTGAATATCCTCCTTAAAGTATGCGGACTTAATTTTCATATTTTTGTAGCACATCAGAAAATGAATGCACATACGTGCTCTTTTAATGAACCATTAAAAATGATTTTATCCTTGAAAATCTGGACCTTGGAATAATAAAATATCTGGCCACAGAGATATGAACCGATGCATATCGATTCAGTTTCCAATGAAAAAAACCTTTTATTTTCAAATTTGAGCCCTTAATTGATTTGATTTCGCACTGTCCTATTCGTTCGTTGCTGTGGCCCGTTGGAATACATCTTCGTCGTTGAAGTTAAATAGGCGTCTCCACTACTTCAAGGAGGTCATTGGCATTCGTATCGAAATCTTAACCATCCAGAAGGCCCTTGCAGCCGGCCACAGCGGCCATTTTCAGGTCCCTTCACTGTCTAAGGCAGTGACGAGGACCTGTGAGAGTTTGGGAAGGGGTCTTCGACCTGGCCCCTCCAATTATCTCCCTCAAGGGACGGATTTGGTGCCTCTTTACGCTTGGGATGGTGGGATGGATTGCGGCGGTTGGGTTGAGGAGAGGAAGAGAGAGAGAGACGGATGGCTTACCCGAGGGTGGGTGAGCGAGAGGGCGATTTCTCTGTGTTAAGGGCTAGGGACGTTCTTTCGGTCCACAAGAGAGGCTGGGACTGGCCGAGAACTATGGGGATACTTGTGCGTGTCCATGCTGAACGTGAAAAAGGACTAGAGGGGGAAGAGTGATGCCCGGAGGAATACGAGAGAGGAGGTCAGTAGGAAGGATGGGAGTTAGAGGAAGAGACGCGATGAGGATGGACAGGCAACTTGCGTGTCTTTTATTGCACTCTATAATGAGTCCCCAAAGGAGAAAGAAGATATGTACAAATGGCAGAGGCGAGCCAATGAAACCAGGCTTGGAAAATCGCTGCGAAGCACTGATGTGAGGTTACACCTATCCTAGCAGAAATAAAGGTCCACAAAAATATATGGACTGCGAATTTATAATAAAACGGTCAGACTCGTCTCAATAAAGAGAAAAAGGGTAGCATTATTAGAAAGTCAATTGATGGTAATATGTACGAGATCGCGATCGCGATGATTGAAAGATAATGAAGCCTAGGCATGAATCAATGTCAACCGCGAGACACTTGAGAAATTAAATTGTTGACTGAGTGTCAGCAGCAAAGGGTGCCCATCATTAGAGAAAAAAATTAGCTGCAGCAGTAAACATTTTCCTCCAAATTAGAAAGCGCTTCATCTAGTAGTACAGATATATGGAGTTCGTATGCCTAGGAATGCGAGATGTAGTGTTAGTGGAGAGTATGTTGAAGGCAATGAAAATATGTTGTCACTGGACGGTGATGAATGGCAAATGGAGTGACTAACCAATGAAGACTGGCAGAGGAAAGAGACCCTTGGAAAACACTTCAAAGTGTGATACAAGTATTTTGGGTACTCATGGGACAACCTTTGAGATAATTGAAGGACTGATTGCAATGGTTAAGTGCATTAGTGCTTTACCATCATATGGTCACATGGATACGTTACCGTTACATGCTGCCCTTTAGATTTGGCCAGGAGAGTGTGCATGTTTGTGAAGTGGACTGAAAAGGAGAGATGCCGATACAAAACATTAGGCAGGTAATCAAAATCATAGAATCGAAGAAACAGGAAGGCATGGAACTGTTGGTAGAAATGATATTGACTAGAGAGCCCCGTCAAACCAACACCAAGTTGGATGACTGGGGATCATATTGAGGACGAGTGAGCGAATCAGTCATTCAGGGATTGCGGAGCGGAAAGTACATAACCATCCAACCTGGAGCTTGTTACCACTCTAATAATATGAGAAGGTTGGTGAAGAATATGTGGGTTTCTCTTTTCCGTTCCTTCTCCCACGCCACAGCGGACTCTAGTCCCTTGGAACCTCGTCCAACACTGTTCATACATTTTACGTTCCTTCCCACCGTGTATTCCCCTCGGGGAAAAGGAAGAGGTGTTGTCACACTCCCTCTCCCCTTTATTTCCTCCCGGGAAATGAGGGACGGAGCAGCGGAGCGGGGCGAACGGAATGACGTATGAGTGGACGGCAGAACGTGACAGATAAACGAATGGAGAAAGAACGCATTTATATAACCCAGGGTTAGTGGAGAAAACAAGTATTTTAGTAATAATTAAAGTTAATGTAATAGGTGAGTATTAAAGTTTCGCCGCAAAAACGCATTTAAATATATCAGGATTGGTGGGAAAACCATAAGGGGCATAAGAGTGCTTTGATACCAGGAGTTGGGTCGGCAAATGTGCCTTTTCAGAGACCTGTAAAAATATTTTAGCCCGCGCGGGAACATATCTGTCACCGCAGACAGTAGTGCCCTCGCTGCTTGCACTGATAGGAGAGTGAAAGAGAACAATGAATGAAAGCTCACCTCAGTTATCGTTTTATGCCAGTGGTTGACGTGACAGTTACTATAAAGCGAGTATGAATGCCACGAGCCCCTTACCGTAACATGGTATTGTGGATGACGCAATTCAAAAGAACGATTACTTGGCATGATATGAGTTTCTGTAATAGATTAAATGACAACGTTTAAGCTAAATAAAACAACCAATTGAATATGTTTCAAATACTTTGTACACAGGAAACATGTTAATGGAAAAGTAGCATATTAATACCAGAAACCGAGACAGATGATTCTTATTACCACGAATAACGCAAGAAATATGCACAAATAGCTTTCCTTTTTTCCTTCAATGAGAGACCATAGCCAAACACTAGCAACTAAACTTTGGTTTACGGATATATTGATATGATACAGGAGTTAACGCTGATTGTCCGCCATCCGTGAACGAATCCCTTACTGAAACAGGTAGAATCTTGGAAAAGGAAAAAGGTGAGATGGTTTGGAAGAGTGAGCATTTCTGAAGTGACAGAATGGCTTGGAGAAGAAGAAGAAGTTGACAAAAGATGCAATTTCACGTGGGTGTCTTTCATTCCTGCAAGTAATCTCCATTTGCCTTTTTCAAGGTGGACATTGAGTGAGGACTGGGCGTTCGTAGAAGATGGCGGAGGAGGGGTTTTGGGCGCTCGGTAGGAAGGGAGAAAAACTTGCCGAGGGAGCCCGGACAACCAGAACAAAATGACTCCGAGCGCCTAGAAATGGTCTCTAAGAGAACTGCTGCCGGAATTCACTCTTTTCATATCGATCCGTCGTAAGAGGCTCTCTTAGAAGAGACAGTGCCACCAGAGTCGAAATTTTGAATGTTCAGCCATTGTAGAACCACTTTAGCTTACTAATAGATTATAGATTTTTGGGATAATCTCCGTCATGCTCTCCATCTAGAAAAGGAACCCATAGTTCGGTGCATCGTTAAGAATGTAGCGTCACCGGAAAATTTTGGGCATTTTAAAATTTTTTGTATCAACATGGTAAACATCACAGAAACGATATTTTTAAATTCCCAGTGCTTCGCCACAAATCGAGAGCGCAATTACATGGGAGTTTTCCACGGCATACTGGGTTTTCAGTAAAATTATAATAGTTTCGAAGTTCATTTGGTATTTAATCGTGATAAAAATTCAATAGCGAACAGAATCTTCAGAGAGTTAATTTATATGCAAAAATAGATGACGAAATCTTTAACAGTTTTATTAATTGCATTTTTTTCTCTATAAAGAAATAAATATGGAATCATATACATATAAGACCGGTAGAGAGCATGTACAGCTATTTGCTTTTGGAGGACACGTATAATGGTTTGAAAATTTGTTTTTGCTTATTATTTATTATCACTGCCCCGGCTATAACGTTCTCGCCAGCTGATCAGAAGGCCGCAGAATACGATGCGATATAAGTGAAGTAGGAATTGATTGTTGCATAATCTCCGGACAACAAATAATTGAACGTATCTATCTCTTTTCTTCTGTTTTTTCAACTACTAGAGTTACGTGAATGGGGCTACTATGAATTATTTGAAATTACTGGAAATTCTTGTAGCCTTTCTAACATTTACCGGTACGGATAATGTCAGCATAGGAATATACACGCACAAGGCAGTGTCAATGTATCACTCTAGCGAGTGGAATTGTGTATGGGTTCGTAGGTCGTAACCAGGTGTTACTCGAGGTGGGATTGACATTGGGCTTCTTATTTTATTATAGCCGAATGAAAGCTGGGGATGAATGTTTCGTATTCCTACCCTTTGGTAAACATTCTGCGGTTTAAATTATTATGGCATGGTATGATTGTTAACGGCTTGAATCTTTTTCCAATAAAGTATTTTTTAACTTTCTCTGATTCTGAAATACTTAACTTCTTCCTAAATTCACCCGTCATGGGCTCACAATTCGATCCCATCCAAGAGATGGGATCGAATTGTGTCCCGGGGGTACTGATGTATCTAATTTGCTGATCTAATTTGAAATTTGCGCGAGCAACTACTACCATGGCCATTACGGATGGTGATGGAAGTCCCTGAAATGGCGGATGCATCGTCTGTGAAGAGCGGGATTAGTAGAAAAATGTATGTTGGATCAAGGCGCTCGAGGGTTGACGGGTTTGAGAGGGATGATATTTTAGAAGGTGGTGATCAGCGCTGAGGGTAGGTGGCTTGTCAGGAACCTTACAAAGTGGAAAAATTAGGGTGGGAAATTATCTGAAGACACACTTGATACAAACCCTTAATCTTCTTATCACATCCTTCTTCCACCTATAGGGAGGATGTGCTACTTTAATTGGTTCCATGCATAAAATAACAGCAGCTTAAGGAGAGTAAATTATGTATGGAAATACACAATGATTAATTTTTGAATGGACGGGAATTCGATTCCAGACCTCCCATTTACTGGTTAGGTGCGATGGTGAGTTGCGTCACCAGGCGAAATCCCGAGGGGTTCTACGTGTTGGAATGATTGATGCATGACTCCCGCCTGACTGCAAAGCCGGGTTCGGATCTCAGTCAAATGAAATCGACTCTTGGCTAATTTCTGAACATACCCAAGTATGCCCATAGCGCGTTATTTCCATAGGATTCAAGAGTGGGTAGTCTAAAAAGCTCCATTAATGTACGGCAGAGAGAAAACGCAGTGACAAGACGATGAAGGTGTATACTGCCATCAAGGGCGATGACACAGTCAAATATCTCGACATATCCGCACACGGATATATTTTCCCGTAGTTTCCATGGGAAAGGTCATTTAAAATTTATTCAAAGCAATTTATTCAGGAAAAAGAAAGCTGAAAACGCGAGGAAGCAGTATGGAAGCGAGAATTTTAAAATCGAGGTTCGTGTCAATGGGTGCGTCTCTAGCCAGGGTGTATGCTTCCTGAAGCTTGTGACCGAAATTTAAATACGCTGCACAACGAGTATCTTCCTCGGCGAGACGAGAAATTGATATTTATTTCCGGGTCCGGCTGAGGAAGATGCCGCACTCTCGCGGTATCCCCAATATCCCTCTCACATTATTGCGTTTCTTGAGTACCCACCTCGAGCACGTAGGCGCTTGTTTTAAGTGCCCAACCAATCGTCTGGCAGCCCCTGAACTGAGGAGGAGTAGAGGAATTTGGGGGAAGGGTGACGGTGAGGAAGGCCTCAAAAGGATGAGGTCGTGCTGAAAGGAAGCCCGTTGTTTTCTCAGGCGGGATGTTTGCACCCACGGTGAATGGATTTCGGGTGAGAAGGGCGCATTTTGATTGGGCTGACGTAAAAGGATCGAGAGGGAGAGGTGAAGTTTTTGGCCGGAGGGATGCGTATGCGGGAAGGTGGTGGGGGGATTCGCATAGGGGTTATCACGCCCATGTGGGTGGATGGGAGGGGGTCAAAGGTCGCGGGGGGGAAGGGTTGATGATGATGATGATGAGGGTTGTGGGGTGGGGCGCAGTCTGGCGAGGAGGAATCCGAGGCCTTTCAGGCGCACACAATGTCCTGCCGCTCACACGCACCTTTCTCTTCACACCCCCTCCACCTTTCACTCGGTGTCGTGCGTGTTGTGTGGTGATGTATATGCGCGGGCCACGCAGACGGCGAGGAGGAGCCGTTTGAATATTGATGCGATCGGACCATTGTCCCTTCGCCAATGGGGCGTGGTCGAAGACCAAAACCGGGCAGTTAGGACACGGGAGGGGTGGGGAGGAAGGTGAGTTGCCGCGGGCCCTGCCTCTGGGTGGAACTGCGTTATGGTAAAATTTAGGCTCATAGCACCATCGAATGGGTTTAGGGCGACAAGGCCCTGCGTGCTTGACCACAGGCACGCCGGCTGTTCGTTCATTTTTCTTCAACAGGGAGGAAATGTGAATGGCTCTGCGGCGTTGATGAGGGTATATTGCAGCCAGTATGGTTGAGCTGCTGTTACAGTAGACTCTCTTGGATTTCCGTCATTAGTGCACAATGATCCAACTCTGCCAATCTAGGTACCTAATATTAATAATTGAAAGATGATTGACAAATTAAATGTTTTTGCTTCCAGAGTTTGTAAGTGTCGCGTGAAATGCATATTTTAGGCATGTTAACGTTATAAAAAGACTATTGATTCATATTTAGTTTGTTATTAAAGAGTCGGCTAAGTTTTTCTGTTATCTAGGCAATAATTGTGTAAATTTACATCGTTATTCGTCAGAAAATAATTATTTTCACTAAAATCCTGCGTTTTAATATTTATATACTATTTAGAAAAAATAAATACCGAAATTTCTACGGAATCACACATTTTCAGGTTCCATGAACACTTTTTGACCATAATTTCAATAGTATGCCGTTCTGAGCATGTGTGTATGCGTGTGAGTTGGATATTGTGGGTGAAATAACTAAGAAAACTGTCCATCAGCGCTAAATGAAATTTGACATGTAATATTTCAATCAATAGCAGAGAAACCCAACAATTTCAAGGTGCAAAAATCATTCGCCTTGACATTCGCATTGTTGCATTGTAATGTGTGTCAGCGAATGACTTCATAAAAAGTTACCGTCGCAGCATCTCCCGTAGTTCTTTAGAATTTAGCAGAGAAATGATCAGATATGGATCAAGATCGAATCAGCGGATGCGGTAATTTGCTGAAATGTAATAATAATTTTTCGATTTTTAATGTTAAATGTCTAGCATTATCTAAACAATTGATTTCCAACATGAAGATATGACATTTCCCCAAGATCTGTCCGTTCAATGGTTTCCTTTATCGTTTAAGAATTATTTTTTCTCATTCGTGTTGTAAGGAAATGCTTTGTTTGGTGTTGCAACCATTTTTGCTCCTGGACAACACCACCGTTCAAAGTAACATCTTCATGGCTCGTTTCTGTATTAAATTAAACGTTCCTACAAGTATGAAACTTTTGCGAGACTTCATGAAATATTATTCCATGAAAAAGTGGTATCTAAAGTAAATACGCCTATTAACTTATAATGAATATAGTTTTAAAACCAAGCAATGCATTCTGATTGCGAATAGATTTTAAACATTTTTGCTTGACTACTTCACACTTGAGATAACGGATTTAAAATAAACTTCGGTGTACTTCCGGCTATTTAACAGTTATTTAAGTACTATTAATGCAAACTATCTCTTTATGTTGGTAGTGAAATGTCTATGCCTGAAGTACGGGGAAAAATTTCCTACAAAGTGTTCATACATTCATAGATTCTCATTTTCTCTCTTACGATTTCGTAAGTGCTTCATAGCCTCTCTGTAAATGATTTAAACAAAGGCTATTGATATTTAATTATTGTTTCATTTTTATTTCATTTCTGCGTTTATTCGCTTTAATCAATGCTCCATTATAACTGGTTTTTCCTTCGTTCTTCATTTTTTAAATTCTCTAATGCCTTTCCATTTTCTCGGCTCTATGTTTATTTGCTCGTAAACTTGCAGTAAGCGCTTTCTTTAGGTTTTTGTCTGTCCTTGTCTTCTGGGATTAAAGGAAAAGAGACGCCTTCGAACTGAGGCCGTGGTTCAAAATAACAGGAGCTCCGATTGACTCATGACGTCATGGGGAACTCGTCCCTATAATACAAAATATACTTTACGTCCGTAATAAAAAATATACTTTACCACCACACTTCTTACCGCAATCCATTACACAATAAATGCTGGTTTTGATAATATTTGCTAATTTCTTAGCATATGTAAGCTTAATCATATTTATCCAAATCTCTGGAAAGAAATGGCATTCACTCCTGACGTCACGCTTGTGTGAAACCCCATAACGGAGAAATTTTGCTGTATCTACGGCCGTGATAGCCAAGACTGGCGCCTCTATTTCAGTATTCTCGAAGGTGTTTGCTAAGTTTTCTCTTTTACTGTTACTTTTATTCATTTTTTTCTTTTGATAACGTTTTTTCTTGATTTCATGTGCTAACGTTTGTAATGAATTACGAGAGGAAAAACAGCCGTATATTTTTTTACATTTTCCTGAACTTCATGATTTAAAGAAAAAGTGGAGAAAAATTGAAAAGATAACATATTAAGCATAATAATACTACTTACGGTAAAGTGAGAATTGAGTCGTCATGCAAAAATAAATTTTAAAGTTAGTTTGATCGGCGAATAAATAATTCAACCCCTCATCAATGCAAACTTATTAATCTTTCTCTAACGAGAAAACAAAAATGAAATTTCTGGGCACGGCAACAAAGACTTTGGATACAAACGGTTTCCCTTATAGCACTTCGTACGTGTTCCCATTATTTTGGTTGTTAATATTAGTGTTCAAGAAATTGAGTTCATACCAGTACCAATACCAGTATCAATTTTGGAGATAATAATTTCCCATACGCATCGGGAATAACTTTCGTCTCTAATTTTAGTGAGGGATGTAACAATGCTATCACAGGAATGCATACCGGCGGATATAGTAGAAATTGGTGTTGAAAGTTACGTCCTGCCATTTAGAAAAGATTTTGATACTATTGAAACCCAATGAATAGCATAAATTGCCTCGGATAAATTGCTGATACCATCGATGTTATTTTTTGGCCTCAGAATATCGCCAATTTCAAAGAGTAATTTCTCTAGGATTCACTTCATTTTTATCCACGTGAAGATAATATCTGCGTGTAACCTCTTGAGATTATTTCTACTCGAATGACACCAAAATTCTGTTGATCTAGGTCTAAAACTTTGCCAATTAATTTCTTTACATCTCTCGATCCAGGAGAAGCGGTTCACACTTGGCCCGGAGAGTTTGAGATAGTCCACTATGATCTCTTATCTGCCTTAAGATTAATTTCAAGGGAAAATCAACAACGAGCATTCTGATGGAAAATCTTGAACTAGGCGAAGTCTTTCAAATTTAGTTCACTGAAATCCAAGGCGAAGCAATGAAGTGTAACAGATATGAGAAATCCTGGAAGGTCTTAGTGATGATTTGGAGGATATTCATATATTTCCTTACTCTCATTGTCAAAGTTTCAATTCTTAGCTGACTGAACTGAATCAAACTTGCAATTCCAAGTTCTGGGAGTGAATTTATCCCTTGATTGAAAGCACCAGGATTTTCGATAAGAACCGGAAAAGCGTAAGCCCGGTGGTCGTGGGAATTGGCAGCTCTACTTCTGACCGAGTAATTTCTATCTTCCAAGTCGAATTAGGCGTCATAAAAGATAGTTACTTCACCGTTTATTCATTAAAGGATTTCCTAATATTAAATATGTACTTGGTCAAAGAAAAAGTGGAAAGTGAAAATACTCGTTTATAGTTCACTCTGCCTGCCCTCAACTCGTAAGGTTATTTCTCATAATCTTTCTTCACACCTGATGATGAGTGGAAGAAATTGAGTTTCTATAACTGAAGTTTAAAATATAAATTGAATTACTGAAGGAGTTTTGAATATCGCAAAGCAAAACATTCGGTAAATTCAAAGTCTATAAAAATGGTATACACTGCACGAGAAATGCATAGCTAAGCTTAAATGTTGTATATATTTAAAGAATAATAACTGCCACAAAGGTTCTGTTGCATTATAGATTATATATAATAATTTTTAATTGGCTGAATGAATTAAATCGATTATTATCAGTCCTCAATTCTTTTGATTGATTTGATTCAGGTCGATTCTGGATCATACTATCGGTATGTAACCATTCGTGTATTAATTTTAATATCACTTACGATATCAATAATGATCTGCTTTACTTCAACTGAGATGATCTACACGGCTATTTAAGTATTATTTTTGTTACAGTAATGCCATAAAAAAGTTTTGTTAACAATTTCAGAGTGAGAAATTGCAAGCAGAGGAGAGGAGAAAGTATGCATTAAGACAGGAACCAATTATTTTGAGTGATTTTAGGACTTAATTCCCAGGATAAAATACCCAAAATTTCAACGTGTGCGATCCTTTGATTACTGATCACTATGCATTGACGGTATCGACATCATTTCTTTATTAAATTCACGAAATTGTAAGTATTATAAAAACTGTGGCCAAGTGAAGGGAAGGGAAGTTTCGAAATATTTCCATCGATCCAGCCGAGAGATTACTTCTGGCGAAATTTGGCCGCCAGATCGAAGGCAAATGTCGTCGGTAGTGAACGATTTGTGGCCCAGTTGCCGCCATGTTCGTGTATCGTGGCCGTTACATTTCGCATCAGGTTTGGGAATGACGAGCGGTATATTCTCGTCTCAACCCCCTTCCAAAAGCTACTCCTCGTCATTTCTCCCTCGAAAGATTCAATCCAATCCGTACTTCCTCGTTAACGCGATCCGGAGTACTTGCCCAATCCATGACACGTTCTTCCCTAGCTTCTAAACCTTATGCCTGTCCTCTCTCTTTTATTCCCAGCTCTCTGAAATGATGGGACACGCTCACCCTCCCTTGAACATCAATCTTAGCTTGGACCTGAGGCTATATTTCCTCTCGAAGTCCTGGACACACCGTAATACATTTTCCCGGGCGAACGTATTTCTCTTCTCCCTCCTTTTTCCTCTCTCTTTCTTCGCCTAGCATGGTTTCTATGACAACGATAATTGGTGAAACGTCGAATGATTCCTCGGTAGCTGCCCAATTTACTGGCCCGAGTAACGCATTCGGGAGAAGAGATGTTATTTTTGTGCTCCCTATCCTTATGATTTATCTGCTCCGCATTATCTGCCAATTAGAGAAACGATAAATCCAATCAAGGAGCGAGCTAAATATTTTTTTTCACTGTTTCACCCCTCTGAAAATATGTGGGCACGCTCGCGGGTGTGAAGGACAATGGGGACCTACCTCAAAATTTCACATAGAAGGGTTTAATGCGGGCAGCAGCCCGTGTCGTATTAAGGTCCCCTAGGTATTTATGGATCCTTATAAAGTCTGATGCTTGCAAAACACTGAAAAATGCTTTACCCTCCTTTTTACGATGGAAAATACGCAACAGAAAAGTTTAATCTAAAACATTTTTTCTTAAATTAAAACTTTTAATTTGCAAGCTGTGAGGAACATCATATTTTCCGTCAATGGAGATATTTTGAGGATTTTCTTTGAAATGGGTTCTCTTTGAAATTTGGTGAGGAATATAAAAAATGGCAATCCTGATCCTCGAATGCTTTTTCAGGCATGGAAGTGGTTTTCAGTGTTTTGAAACATGATTTTTTTTAATTTGCGTCGATGGCGCAAATAAAAATAATTACCCCAAAAATGATTATTCCTTCAATTAATTTGGAAGGAGCGTGCTGAATTTTGACGTCTGTAGCGTGTAGCAAGTGATAAATAATGTAAGGTTAATATCCTCTTAACTTACAAATATTTAACGATCAATGCTTTAAAAATTCATGCTTTATATTACAATGTATTAAATTGGCTAAGAATATCATTTGAATTTCATTCCACGTTGAAAATAATTCATAACAATAATGCCTTGTAATACTGCTAATTTTAAGTCAACGTTTTCGACTTAGTCATTTCTGGTGGTTAAATAACTCTTCTCTTTGTAGAAGTTTCATACTCCATAAAGTTATAAGAGAACTTCGGGGTCATTTCGGACAGTCCCCTAACTATTAAACTCCCACTAAAGTTTCAGAAAGAGTCTTCTTTGGGAAAAGTCATTATTAAATTCATTATTATCTTATAAAATGGATTAATTTCGTTGATCTTCCCTTCTGGGAGTTAAATTTCCACGAGATAATATAAATTTCGTGGTTGAGGACTTTGTAATTTAGAACTTGAATGAAAAAAGAAAGCGAAGCTCACTGACAACATTGTTTTAAAATACGATGTTCTTAAGAAATTAAATGAAAAAAAAATTTCACTGTAAATATATTCTCTTTTCTGGAGAATTGTCCATATTTATTCGAATTTAACAATTTTTCTGCTGGAAAAAGCTATATACGTTACAATTCTAAATATATTAATTTTTATCCATGTTGCCATTTGTTTGTGTAACAGGACTTTTTCCCGGTTGAGAGGTGTCGTGAGATGACGCAAGACTCACCAAATCTGTGGAAAACGAACAGTACACTTCATCTCGGACGGGGTGGCAGGAAATAGGTGTCTAAATTTCCGTGTAACTGCGTATTATTTTGTTTTCCATGTTTCCCTTGGAAGTATTATTTGAAAAATAAAATTGCCATAATTAGTTTTCAAAATGTTTGAATTGACTCGTGAAGTGTAATGCAGATCATAGTTGATCATAAAGCACATTCCATCATTATAAACTCTTTACCATATATATTCACCTACTTCTTTCATTCAGTTCTTAAGAAAATTTAATAGCTTTCACACCGTTCAAAATCTTTACCCTATTCCTCCCTGTTCTACGCTCATCAAAGAATTGCATGACATTGGGTTCTTTCTCTTAAGCGATATAAATTCATAGAAACATTAAAATTCCCAAAATAATTAAATAGTTCATGCTATAGTATTTTTCCCAGTTATATCTATTTCTTTGCTCTCATATATGATATATGGTGACCAATAAAGATGTTACAGGTCGCACGGGATATTTTTCCCCTAAGTTCACAATTAGAAATTGTTTAATAATACAAAGTGAAAACACTATTGAATACAAAGTGTAAAAGGGAAGAGTTTGCCATCAGAAGGAACGTTTGGTGTGAGCAATGAAAGCGTGACATCGGTTGGCGTAGACAGATCGATTCTGTGGGCGTTTCCTTCAAGGTAATCGTCTCAAGATATTGGAGTCTATTGATTGTAGGTCAACAGAAAAATTCACCAAACAAGTTATTATAATCTCCCGTTTCATCCATTATGCCATATCTAGACGTCCATTACAAAAGTCAAGATCTACGTTAGTAATTCCTACATCCTTGCATTATTTATCGATCACGTATAGATGCCTTATTACCTATTTTACTGATTTACCCCTAAAAACGGGTTGATGTTTATTCATAAACTGGAGGTAAATACCACATCATTAAACAGTGTGAGTACAAACATAGACAGTGGCCAATTGTGCAGTTTTTCAAATCGATGGTCCTCTGATAATAGAAGAAAATTTGAGAATTACATATGCATGTACGTCATTTAAAAAGTCAATAAAAATGGTTATTGGTTTCCATTTTGGATGGCATTATTTTCTCTTTGAAATTTCTACTTTCTCGATTTTTATCATGCGTAACTCACTCTGCGGGCTCAGTTTATGATGATTCCCAAAAAAATTGTTGCAAATATTTCTGAGCCTCCGCAACAGTTTCCACAGAGTGAAAACATATTCCCTCTCAGTACTGATTTCTACAGCTTATCATATTTTCCTCTGAAATCATACGCGTGTATATTACATTTCTTCCTTTTCAAAAATCACTTTCCTTTAACAATAACCGTCAATAACATCCCTAGATCTCAATGTATCCTCCATTTCCTTTTTCTACCCTCACTTCATATGACCATCATTATGCTCTACAAAACACAAATGCATTACATAGCATATCTGAAAGACCAATGTAATGCGCATTCAAAATGGCTCGGTAATTTATACTCTGATCATCTTAGGAAGCTCTCTGAGGGAACTCATGCCCTGGCCAAAGAGTGATCATCTTTCAATTGGATCTTTGAACTGTGTGAAAGTGCTAAATAGTCGGCATTGAAGTTGATATCCCTCTCTGGTTTTCCTTCTCCTTCGTCCTTGCCTTCCTTCTCACTTTCCACTTCCTTTTGCTTCCTCTGTCGCGGCCGAAGTCACACCTGGTCTATTCAATGCGTTATTGATTTCCTACAGCGCTTAGTTTCTTCGCGAAGTCGTCTGCCCACATGAGATTGCGACTGAAAACCCAAAGGAACCTCTTAGGATGAACCAAGATCACACTGGCAGGGAATGTTACCACGAAATTATTTGTTGAATTAAGTAAGGAGTATTTCTTTAACGTCATCAATCCCATACAAGTGATTAGAATGGCATCAACTCGTCAATTTTCTCCAAGATGCTTCACGCTTTCCTTTAGAACTGCTCGCACCGTAAATTTAAAAATGTTTTCCCCAAAGTTAGTGGATTGGAGTGAGGAATGGTTTCGCCAGGAAGAGAGTGGCATAATAAAGGGAGTGAAAAAAGTGAGTGGTTTTCAGACTTCATTCTGAGCTATAGCTCCAGGTTCTTTTCTCTCTCGGAAAAATTATTTTTTTTTAAAGGAGGGAAAAACCTCGGGGCACCTCTCTCGCATCGGAAATTGAATTAAACTTGAAACTTCAGCTAAGTATATTCATGGTTACCCTTGTGAAGGAGAAAGGTGTTGAGAAGTTTAAAAACGTATTAATTGCGGAAGAAGTATCGTTAAAAGGTTCTAATGTAACTGAGTTTGTGTTATAGGAACAGCGGCTACTTAAAATTCATGAGTAAAGTTATTTTGAGTTTACTAATTAGTTTTCTTATGCAATTGTAGTAATAGCTCTAAACTCTAGATGCGGTGTTCAATAAGCTTACGTTGAAATAATTAGGTAGCTGTAAACACAATTCATATACTTATACACTTTTGCAGTTGCTAGTTACTCATTTGTTAGCTCATTAATTGTAAAACTATTTCATGGAGATAGCATTTTGTTGCTTTAACAAAATACGAGAAAAAATGTGCAATTGAATGTATTGATAAAAATATTAAAATTTATATTTAGAGCTCTCGATGGATCTTTAGTCATGACTGTTCATTGACGGTCCAGTTCAGCTTGATGAGTAGATGGACGATAAATAAATAATTCTTTTTGCTCTATACCTCTAAAGATCTTTTTACACATTTTCTTGAAGCATTGCGTATGTTTTTAGAGTAAGGCAGCGAATTAGCACTGCTTTAATGGAAAAAAGTTTAGTTCCATAAAAATCACTTTATTGGGATTGAGAAATTCCAAATAAATAAATATAATTTAAAAGGTTTAATCTGGTTCTTTGGCGAGTAACAATGCATAAGAGCATATGTAAGAAGAATGTTTGGAAATTCATTATGTAAAGTGAGTACTATCATATTTTGCGTGATCTATATCGCAGAGTAATTTCATCTTCACCTGAAAGTATTGGTTATTTGCACTCGGAAGTTGGCATAAGCGATTCTAGTTTGCGTGATTGAGAAGAAAATTAATAAAAATTTAAATAATTATGCATTAGCCCACTTAATTGAAGCCAAGTGTGAGGTTTAAAATAACACTGGTATAAAATGTAAATCGTTTGGCTGAATTAAACGGTGACAGGCAGTCGTGTGCGACATCAGGAGCAGGGCGGCATAGTATTCTAGGTGTAGAGGCCTGATTGGCAAGATGTGGAACACCTTCTGTGGTTATATTGGGGAGATGAGTGAAATTTTAATCAAACACATTGAAAACAAATCAATTTAGTTAGAATCGTCAATTAGAACATTCCAAATATTTGGGTAGGCGGTATTAAATTATATGTGATTGCAGCATTAACTATAATAAGTCTATGGACACATCAAGAGTTTATCTATGGGAGTAAACTTATGGAGGGCATCGGTTAGTTTTGTATGAAACTTTCTTATTTCATTTATGTTCGAGATATTCAAGGAAGGCTATATCCCTATATACCAGTATACTTGTATAAAAATGTATGAATTTTTAGCAATAACACGTAAGATGAAATCATGCGATAACTGTTTTGTAAATTAAAATCCCTCAATACGGGAATAAATGCGACATTCAACGGGTATTATTCATGCCAAGATGTTCTAGGGGATTGATTACCCTCTCCACTCCCGTTATCATTAAACCCGTAGTGCCCTTGTATCACGAGCACCCTTAGCTGTCGAGAGTTCTTTGTTTTTTAGATAGTATTCTCTCGGCTTTCCTAACTCCGTCTGACCCCTGGGATTTTCCGTCCCAGTACCTGGGCGCTTCTGACAATGCCTCACGCGATAGTTGATTTTCACTTTCTCCCCTGAATGCGTCGAGTAACGTAGGTCTCATTACTGGGATTTCTTTGACACAGCATCCAGGGCAAATCTACTAAAACCCTATGCGTTTCACGACTCATAACTGTGGATACTGAACTGTCACTAATAAGGATCCCGTGGGGGCGTTCTCCTAGATTATTTTCCTCAATTTTTCCATTGGGGGGCCTCACCTCGTTAACTTGCCGTATCAAACTCCTTTTGCAGTATGTGTGTACCTTTGGCGAACCCTACGAAGCTCGTGTTCGCATCATCTTTCCTCACATTTTTTTGAATTGACCTTTCGAGAGGCCTCATACGGAATTGGGTGAGAGGGTTCGGGAGGTGAAAAAGGGACGATAAGTGGATAGTGGGGAGGATCGTATTTCAGATGATAAAAGACCTTTGTGACCGCTCCCAACGTCCCATATAAAAAATCTATATCCACGCGGGCACATTCTCGCATAAAGTTTTTGGGTATGCATACATATCACAAATTATGTATTAACTGAAGCACTTGTAACTAATTAGCTGAGATCGAGGAAAGCAGGTATAATGGCAAATCACTCAGTGTTTTATCCTTTTATGAGGGAATATGAACGTGATGGAGGAAGGTACTGTTCTGAATTATTGGTTTACCTGTGCATGCTATCTTCTGGAGCTAAATAATCGGTTTGACCATTGCAGAATAGTTGACGCACGGAATTGGATGACCCGATGATTCCTATGTAAGTACATTATGAATTTAACGGCCGTTGAAGTTTCAACACGATAATACATTTTAATTCCAATGTTAATTGGCCTTTCTGCATAGTTTGGGTTTTTCACAAAATTTTGATGGATGTCACATTCTATTTCGCTTGAATATATCCATTTCATTATTCTGGTACAGCATCCCTATTTTACTATATCCAATGTGTGAGAATTTGTGAGTTTCGACGGATGACTATGTTGCCGATATTTTATTTGCAATTCAGAAAGAAACACTAAGCTCAATAGCTCTTTCTTAAGGCTTAAGCGTGTCTTATCGAAAATGATGCATGACTTACCAGGGCTCGATCGTACTAATTACTGTATCATTAATGATAAATCCAACATACAAAAAAAATCTGGAAATGGTTGAGAATATGGCGATACATCTTCAGATATGAACATAGGACGCCAGGGTACACACTTTACTTCTCAACGAAGATCAATAAGTTAGGAGGGCACAAACTTAGAGTAGATAGATTTTCCTATTTAGTTTGCCATTTAGAGGGGTGATGGTTAATGAGAACATTACGAGAAGATATGCATTTGGTGAGTTCTACGCTCGGCATCCGAATAGGGATCAGAATTACTCAACTTTTTTGGTTTTTATCTTGCTAAAACGTTTAAATATCCCAGTATCTCGTTAATACATACATGGACAAAGTAATTAGCAGACTACTTGTAACCCCTACGCTATTGAAATTTTCCTGTGTTCACACGATTTACGTTGTTTCCTATATCAAATTGAGAAAATATCTATTTCCTGGTGATGATTTTGTCTACTTATAGTTTATTGTCTAGCTTAAGGAAATAAGATCAATGAGAATTAAAAAACGACATAAACCCGAATCAGCTGGCAATGAAATAATATTAATAAGAGCAATGACTATGCCAGTAGTTATTGTGCTAAATCTGAACTTCAAATGTCATTCATTCATCCTGTAATAATGCACTTTACGAGTATTTCTGCTCATTTCGTTAAGAGTTTTCTTGATTCCTTCTAAATATTCTACCGTAAAATCAAAATCTGCTTAATTCGTGAAAATACGTCCTGAAACAAGTCGGTTGTTACTAGATCTAATACCTAAGACATATGTGCAGCTAGAGATGGCTGGGTAAGGTAGTGGCAAACGGGATGTGCGGTAGAGAGAAAGGTTATAGAGAAACTTGGGAGTTTGGAATGCCAGACGGGACCGTTGGTGTAAAAGTCATAAATACTTAAGCTACCGTTCGACAATAATCCCCTTCTGTTTTGTTTGATCCTGTTCTGTTTTTTCATATGACGAAACTTGCCAGGGGAAAACAAACATTTAAAAGCATATATTAGTTTTACTTATTTATTCCTAATTATTTCCGATTCCCATAACCATTAGGGATTTCAAGATGATATTTTAGCCCACAGATGTCGCTTCTTTCATCAAAGGACACCAATCACATGTGGGCGAACAAATTTTTTTTAGTTCGTCGCAAATTCCTTCCGTTCTTTTTACGCTTGATGTTGCCTCCACAAAAGCAGTACGTAGGTATTTTGCGAGACACTTCGTAAAGGACCGGTAGGTACAACCTATACACAAAAACTCTCTTGGTTTATCCTCTCAATGAATGGGTGCTGAGGGAGAAAGAGAGAGTCGAGCTACAGCAAATGTAATTACCGCGTGCGCTCTCAGCAACTCGTGACCAACCCCTCTCGGAATGTTCGTATTTGGGGCGGGGGAGGTGGAGAACTGTCGCCTCGCGAGTGTTTGGACTCTTCACCACCGCTCCCTTCCCCGCCCCTCCTTCCTCCTCTCCCCGCTTCTTCCTCGCCCCCCCCCCCCCTCATCCCACCCCAGAGGACTTCGAGGGCGATAACTCCAGCGCCCTCCTGCGTCGGTGTCCCATTTTCCTCGCGGAGGATATCGTAACCATGGCAACGGGGATGATTGCCGTACGTGTTGAATAAATGAGTGCCGTGTGAGGTGGAGGATGGAGAGGGAAGGGTTGAGGGGAATTCGTTTCCCTTCCCAGCACGTGTGGCGCGACGCGGTCCTTCACCGCGTCTTACCGCCACCTCTTATACTTCCCTCCCTCTCTACAGCCATGGCAGCGGCCGATAGACCCGTCTCTTTCTTCCGCACTGTTAGGTGCGAATTCGTGCCGCCGACCGCTGAAGTAGACTTCTTCGGAGGGTTTGAGTCCTCACGTTCTCCCCGGGGTGTTCTCTGGCCTTTTCCCTCCGTTCCCGCTCCCGCCCCACCAATTTCAATCTCCTCACGGGCCTTGGACAAGCACACCGGTGTACGGGAACGCAAGCTAGGTAAGGGGATAAAAAAATCTCCCTTTAAAGAGTCCACTCACCCGTTTGGGTGGACGGTTGGAAGAAGTGGAGGCGGTAATAATGTGGTGACCGAAAAAAAGCTCAGTTCGGTGTCTAGTGACCGAACCAATTTTTTACAACTCGCAGGTAATCGGGGGTAAATGTATCTGAGATAAAATTATCGCAGATAATTATTGAATAAAATGCATGTTGCAGAAAAACACGTATGCAGATAGTTATTTAAGAAAGCGATGTGCGTAATTTATGTGAAGCTACGTAAATACAGTGTTCTTAAGTTTGTTTAACCTTTAAAATTTCAATAATATAGAAAGTAAACCACTTTATGGGAAATATTTCTGAAAGTGACTGAATATCCTCATTCATCCAAAATGTCATCTTTCCATGCTGAATCTTAATATAATTTTCTGGTAGTATTGGTTAGAAGGTTATTTTTCCTCTAAGATCGTAATTAATTTAACGTCATCATAAGCGAATATGATGCATTTTTTCATGCTATATTTGCATACGCCGCAACCGTGTGTAGAAATCTTAGGTAGGATTCGCGATTGTACCCTTTTGTTAATAAGATATCATCCATGTGACATTACTGGGAACTGTCGAATTTGTTTCAGAGTCAATGAGATAGAGTGTAACTGCTAATTAATGCATATTCAGCCAATTTCAGTGAACAAGCTTTTCAATACTCATCAGGTGACCCAAGTATATGATTGCCAAAACTGTAGGAGAAAGGTACATTGATATGAATATAATTGAACGAAAGTATTACATGTAAATGCATACACTTGAAAATTGTCCCATATAGATGAAGGTTTCGGTGCTGGTCTTGAATAAGATGCGTGTTAACCCTTGAAGTGGGTTTCATCATGTGATTATCCCACTGCCGGCATTTCGCTGACTGCCTCTCCATTTCATAATGCTAGAAGAATAGCTACTTCACCCAGAGGAACACCAATCGAGATCCTAATGCATCATTTCATTTAATTCTAGCATTAATCGAACAAAAAAAAATAATGATTGCATTAAATAGATGAATAGATGCTTGAATGATGCATGTGTGCTAATTACACGCGCGTCACACCCATTAGTTCATTTTGAGACTGCCAGTAAGTCGTCAATTTTTTTATATAGAATTATATATTAGATTATGGCACATATTGCCTTGCACATTAACGTTTAGTATGATTTATTTCGCATGAAATTAATGAAAAATATTTTGCTATTGGTTGAGAAGTTGATTTTAAATGCGATTTAATCACATTTTTGTATAAAAAAGCCAGCTATTCAGCGGCCAAAGCCTCATGACTAGTGTGCCATATTCAGTGGTTTCAACCTCGGCATGTTTTCTATATACTTTATTTGTAAAAGTGAACGCACACACAATGATTATCATGGATCTCGTCTCAGGGAAGTAATAGTGTCCGAAAATGCATTGTGACCAGCTACCTTACAGGTATGTGGTCATGATCCTTAGTCGGTAAAATTTGCTCCTCACGAAACGAAATTAATACGGTGTTATACCGCGGATTCTGGCAGCTTTGCCCCTTCGAAAGTTTTGGCGAATTTTATTCTAGCACACGGCCCAACTTTTCACATCCCAGATTTGTTGCCATTATAAAAAGAGAGAAGTTTAGATGGAGGTTTTGGAGAAGGCCTAGAACAAATTGGATAATGACGTAGGTTAGTTTAGAGGGGATAATTGAGAATTCCGGAGAGGAGACTTATATGAGAAATAAGAGATGGAGTGGAAAGTGAATTGACGAGAGATGGGAGGTTGACATGAATTCAATGACCTGAGGCTCAATTAGGTGAAAATTCATGGCCACGGAATTGGTCACTGTGTATTTATGAAAGACTACCGGATTCGACGCATCGCCAAAATTAACAGACGCAAAAGCCTCCTACTCACCTCGTATGGTAAGCATGGGAAATGGTATATGCATGTATATGTACGTGTCTATGTATGTATTCATATATATATATATATATATATATATATATACATATTTATATGTCTTGACGGAAAGTCTCACGGATGTGAACAATAATTTAAATTGAGAAGCGCTATCTTGCTTCTCTGTTTAATTTATATATGTTTTTCTTGCCTTGCCATCTCAAAAGTTTTGTAACTGGTGATATCGCCTATGTATTGTAACCCCTATAACCAAAATAAATTTCCTGTAAAAATAAACATAGTTTACTTGTTTCGTAAGGTTTTGAAGTTGTTGTATATCATCGAACTTTATTTCATCGGCCCGTCATTTTTAAGAAACTAAATAGATCTTTTATCGGTCTACCCGTATTGTGTATTTTAAAGCACTATAATAATATTCTTTTATAACTTGATTCAGATTCGCCTTATTCTCATTCACTCTTGCTACCACTAGGTGACCGTCTGAAAATTTAATCGCACTGATCTCGTGTCTCAGGGGAGGGTTTGAAATCTTTACCGAGGCTGTATATAGGGAGGAAAGAGGTTGGGGATGAGCAGACGCAAGCTATGCGTGAGACAGAGAGAGGGACAGGCAGGAAAAGGAAGCGGATGTAAGACGCCTTCATGCGTTTCCCAACTTTCGCGCAACTCTGAAGAGAATCATGGCGCAAAACTTCAGCCGAGCTGACCCTAACCCCCGAGTGGCTGGACTGAGGCAAGGATTGAAATGCCTACTCTGCGATACCGTAAGGTTAATGACTGAAAATGTGGGGTTCGTAGGGTTTTGGGTGGATGTAGATTCCTCCTGCTCGTTATATCCCCACTCCCAAGCCGGGAAACTCAGTTGCAATCAAGTCAGAGAAACACGTAGCAGGCATTCAAAATGGCGGAGGTGGAATACCCATGTCCCCCGCTCCCTTCCTCCACCCTCTCTCTCTTATCCACTCTCCCATTCCATCAAAAACATCGGTGCGCACGGTAGGGGCACACGCGGGAGGAAAACGGATGTTTTAGCAGGGATGGAAATCGGCTGTTAGCGGAGAATCGGAATGGCCTCGGTGGTAATTCTGGTGAGTGGTCAATATCTTTAGCACTCCGGGCCCACTCCGATTCTGCAGTCTCCCTTCCCTCTACCCTCCCCCCCCACTGGTTTTGCTGGAGGAAAGGGGTTTTGAGCGAGAGAGTGTTTTCGCGCTCCCTCCGCAAGATAAATGCTTTGGGGAACGTTGTTTAGCGGACTTTTTGTTCACCCCATATGCTGTCTGACGAAAAAATAGGAGAATGACGAGTGTATTTCTTCATGAAACGCGAGCGCAGCTGCCTATCGTGGAAGAATGCAATTCCGATCTGATATTCCGATTTTTCACTTCTTCCGGTAAAAGAGCTATAAAATTTGTCTTCAATTTATGTATGATAAGTACCAGAGGGCTCAAATAAGCGGGTTTGACTTGTGAAAATGTGAAAATCCATTTCTCCCTTCTCTTCAATGATGCGACAGAGATTCTAGACCCTTCCATAGACGACTGTCTACTGTTGGATTTTTAAATGGAAAAGAATGTACGTACGTACTTTAACGGGTAGGTTTTGAGTGACGATTCCGAAAGAGCTAGGGAAAATTTTGAGATTTGGATGCAGAGGAGAATGAAAAAAGTAAATTGGAGGTATGTAAAACAAACGAAGAAGTTCTAGGTGTGTGTGGGAAGAGAAGAAGGTTGTTGGGAGAAATTCAAAGAATACAGGAAAGGGGTGCTGCGCATATATCGTACATAGAGAGGCAATCTCTTGCTGGAGGGCGATAAAGGAAGGAGATAATATCGGGTAGACGAGGTCGATATGGAAGAGGGGATTAGACATGTTGAACGTGATGGAGAGAAGCGGGAAGTCTATGAAGTTAAACGCTTACTATTGTGTAGTGTTTGATATTGTATTAGTTGGGGCTTGGAAAGGTGACAGTGGTTAGTTTCTATGTCCATCAACAGCCTACTTTCACCGTTACACTTCTATGTATAATACGCGCAGCGCATAGGGAATTTTGTATAGCTCAGGGATGGATATCCGTGCATCATTTTTCTGTCACAGAAATCGAACTACTTAATTAAATTTTTTGAGTTGCTTCTGAAATTCTCAGAAGATTTCAAAAGCTGAATATTGCCATCGCTTTTTCGAAACATTTTAGAAACATACAACCAGTGAAACCACATTTTAGAAACCACAACCATGCCAACTTTTTAGAAACATACAGTCGATTTTTAGGAGCTAGCTCAATGAAGTTCCTATGGTACATGCTGAGTCTTTTTGGGTCGCTCTGAAGTAGTATGAATACACACCTATAAACTCGCAATAAGCCCAAGGCCCTTTATCCCCGCAATTGAGCGTTTTATTTTAGCAATATAAATATAAATTGACTCTCGGCTTCATTTCTGTGATAGCATTCCTTAACTCGGTCGTTCTAAATTTTAATATTATTAACATAAAATGACAGCTTTAGGACATTTTTCTCAAGGCATATCGTACGCCGACTGGCAAACAAAAACCGGTCCATCTTTATTTTTTCACGAACGAGATCAGTATATTCCATCTACACGCCTTTAGGTGACTTGAATTAATGGCTTACGTCATACCAATTAAATGTCCTGGCTGGTTAAAATATGGCAGAATAAATATGACCTGTGGGATTTCATTCGAGATTTATTACATTTATTTTCCAAATTATAAATCTTGAAATATTTTCACTAAATAATATTTTGTAGCATGTTTTAATTAAGCATTCGTTAATTTTTTTTCTCTGAATTTTACTTTATCAGTAGACCTCCACATTTTTAATAAATAGCTTTAAAATGTAATTTAATTATTGAAAAAAGGCGTAAATTCCTTAGTTATTGACGCCTAAATAATGTAATTAGAATTTAACTAGTTTAATTTAGTATTTGTTTATAACCTTACCGAAAACTGTAATTTTTTAGTTTCTTTTCTCGTTGTAGTGACTCCATTCAAATTCTCAGGTTGGCATACCCACAAATTTGCGAAAATAAAAACAAATTGAGAAAAGTTACACTTATGAAAGAATAACGTCATAGTCTCATTTGAAAACAAAACCCTGGCCGGGAGGAGTTCCGTAGTACGAGGACTCATTTTCTTATTTGGGTCCATAATTTTTTTTGGATTAATAAACAGAGGTGATTTTCCTTTGTCGTTCACAGTACTCGTTTTAACATGATACAAGTATTGAAATGGCCTCCCTTCTGTGGTCAGACATCTTCGTTGCCAACTCACTGTGTAACAGACACAATTATTATTGCTTTCATCATCACAGATCTTTGAGTTATTGGTACATGTAAGCCCTTTTACCACGTTGAGGTTGTAATCTACAGTGAAAGATAGAATGCTAGTTATAGGATAAGAAAAGACAAAGCAATTTGGAAACAAAAGAGAGAAGCAGACATTATGTAGTTTATTGTAAGGTAGGATGTTTAAGTGTTGTGTTAGGTAAAACTGGGAAGTGTATCAGTTGTTCTCTTAAAAGTCCATCTAAAATTGAAAAAAATTACCGGTAGATTACTGCTAATAATAATGCTTAGGACATTTTTAATACATCATAAATGGATAAAGCTGTTATTAAGAGAGCACCGTTGGAAACGGAATGAAAGGTAATAGATTAAATTAAGAGCCTTTGAAAAATATCTACTTGAATTCATCGGGTCGCCAAGGAAGCCAAAAAATTTGTAAATGTCCTATCATTCAACTTACTATATTTACGATCAAAGCACTACCCGGTGACAATTCAAAGATTACAAAGAGCGTGTAAATTTCTTACATTTAGCTTTAATTAAACTCATGTGATATTTTAAACCATTTTCTCAACATCTATAAAGATTTTATGTTAGTAATCAAGGGATAAAAACTAATTATACAATGTTATTAGCTATAAATATTTAAATGGAATGCAAAATAGTCACGCCATCAAGCTTTAGCTGATGTTTAAAGGACTCAAATACTGTATTCATGAAGAGAAATTCGGTGTATGTAGCAATGATTTAGCCTTTGTATGGTATCTAGATGAGCTACACTTTCGTTTTGACAATTAGCTGAAAATTTGCATTGGTTCCCTTTATGATTTGCGCGACTCTTCGGAATGACCTGGTTTGGCCCTCCCTTTCATATACATTACCTAGCGGCGCCTAGAGAATAAGGAGCAGAGTATTTCACTTTAGCACAGCTCAGATTTCAAAGGGTGGCAGCCGTGTTCGTTGTTTTGCACGGCGCAAAGCGGAGGGAGGCGCGCAGGCTTATTTATTTTTTTTATTACTACGATGCCGTTGTCACGGGGATTTGAGCCCTTTCGGAAAAAGCCAAGGGAACTTTCGGAGAGGAGGAGCTGACGGGGAAATGTGCTTTTGTATGGTAGAAGGAGCACATACACAGTCCCAATGGACTTAACTGGAGGCTGTGGAAGGGGGCTGAATATACGGCTCGTGCGCACACTCCTAATATACCAGCATCGGTTGACTAGTTATGCATGATAAAAAACGGTGGGAGAGACGGAGAGGAGTTGGCGCTTTCTCTTTTTCTATGGTTGCTTCCCGATTTTTCGAAACATTCTCTCCGACGGCATGTATTTGTTGAGGCGCAGGGTTTTGAAAACGAATTCAGAGAAGAGGCGCTTGACTCTGAGATATCGAGATGAGGGATCGTCGAATGACGGCCATGGTTGTTATACGAGCAACGTATTTGCAAAATATTTACTCGCCAGGGATCATTTATCGATAAAATGCCCTCTGAACTTGTATAATACAAACCGGAATTTGGATCGCACTGCGAGCTTGGTTTGAGAGGCCGGTGGGACCCTTTTAATTACCCTTGCCCAGTATTTTCCCTCCTTAAATTTTCCATTTCGAGAAAACAGGATTTTGAAATGAAACTGGTGAAACTTTTGGCCGACAAATCTGTGTACCTGATATTATGTTAATAGTTAATTTTTTATGCCAAATATAAAGTTATTCTAAGTGGCTATTTGGTCTAATCCATTCAGATAGTAAAAATATGTTATTATTCGGGTAAAGAAAAGTAAATAAAAACTTTATTGCGTTTACTATAACGCGTAGCTAAGAATATGCCATACACTTATGAACTATTTCATAAAATTAAATTTAGAATTTACCTAAGGGTATACAAAACTTTTAATTTAACTTAGCAAAGCTTATAATGAATGTATCTAGCTTCATAACTACGTTGCTACAGGTATATAATGCTGCAATATTGCACATTTTTGGGTGTACTCGTACTTGCTTTTTTGTAATAATTATTTTGAGAATCTGTTCTTTGAAACCTTATTATAACCGTGTTTTTTATACTTAAAAGAGTCCCGTGCAGAAGAAACATAAGCCTCGAAGCAGCGGAGTACTTCAATAGGTAAGATTAGAACTCCCCTAGTGCTAAGCCATACGGCGCGTGAAATTGTTGATTCAAGGTGTGGAGGACCACTATCCCCTTCTTGCATGGCTTCCCTGATAAATGTAATAGGTGAGAATCCAGAAAAATTCGCTGTTGGAGTGGTTGAGTATATCCAGAGTAACATTTCTGACACGAACCTGGGATCTCAGACCAGTAGCCTTGTGGTAGGGGAACTATGATCGGTAGATCACATTTTTTGGGTCACTAATATGTCTGAAATGGTTCCAATGGAGAAATCTAGAGTCCCTTCCAATTCCTTATTTACCCACTAATCTGGACTGTTTACTTTGATATGTTCATTCTTATAGCCGTTACCACCGTTATTATATAGTATCATCAATTATACTTACAATTTATTTATTAATCAGGAGGCTGAGTAGTAGTATAAATGTGATCATAATGTATCAAAATCTAACTATACGCAAATTCGAAGTAAGCGCGGGAGATGCCGCGACAGTAACTTTTTGTCGGAGTCATCCGCTAATATGCATTACAATGCAACAATTTCTGAGTGTAAAAATCATCTCGGTCAAGGCGAATAGTTTTTACACTCTGAAATTGTAGCATTCTAACTATACGCGTTTATTTTAAGTGCCGAATAATATTTTGATGCTTTTATGAAGAGTATTTTTCGCTGTCTTAGTAATTTTAAGAAATGCGAGAATCGTTCATCAATAAAAATACCAGATACTCCTTTAAATCGAGTGCCTAAGTAGAGGATCGCTTCCTTGCGCATTAACATTCTGCTATCATTTTCCTTTTTACTCCAATCATTATCCTGTGGAATTTCAAAACCCTTTGATCCGTCTGGGTTCTCAAAAGGCCAAATCCGATGGATATGTGGTGTACGTTTCACCCTTTCATCGTCTATGGATGCTTTGGCTCCGAAATGCGTGGCAAAACCTTGGCGTGGAATCAACTCTCGTTCCTTACCTTCAAGGGGAACCTATTTCCGCCTCCTAAAGCAATTCCTCGTATCCCTCAGAGGAGACGTCCCTTGAGAGGTCGATAAAGGCGTTGATTCGTGTGATCCCACCCGCTTTATCTCCCCGCATCCCACGGTCGCCTCATCCACCAGCTGAAAGCCCAGGCTTTCTCTGGAGTCAAACTGAGTCCGCGTAAGTTGCAGAGCCGGCAGATCATCTCTCCGTCTTTCATGACACCACCCCGGCGCACGGCGAAGCCGAACTGGCTGCTAGCTTTTAAATATGCTTCTCCTTCAGACTCAACTGAAGCTCTTTCGCTGTGCGTCAAGGTGAGAGAGAAAGATATCAGATGGCAATGACGGGGAAAATGCAGGTGACTCTGTACAGTAGAGATAACCTGTGATACAAAGGGGCGTAATAATCTAGTTATACAGACAGTTTGGCGTTGTCTGGGTGTTTAATTGGCGGCTTAATTAATTGATTTGCCTCCTCCCTCATTCGTCTGAAACGAAGGGTTTGGTGTAACCTAGGTGCGTTTATACAACAAAGGGTTGAGATACTGCTTTGTAAATTTCCATTCATGTGTATGCTTGTTGAATATGGACATTCCGCCGGTGAAATTTGAAAAAATGCACCTGATGGAACAGGTAAATGATCTATTTGGGGATTTGTTGTCCCAGATTTCATTCAGAAATTCTAGTTTAATCTGTGTTAGCGCCGGTGTTTCTATACATGGGGTGCCGCATTAAATTGCTTATTACCTGAAAAGAAAACTACAAAATTATAAGATGGAGAGTGCCTTGCTATGGGATTTGGTAGAGATGTTTCATTGTCTATATCAAGCAGATTCAGAATAGGGTATCAGAGTAGCGTTGAAACTCTTCAGCTGAGAAAGAAGTCACGATACTGTCGTAAGACCCGGTTTGAGAATGAATTGACGCTAATTTATGTTTTAAGAAATAAATCTGGCGGACGAAGTCCTAAAGATTAGTCATTTACTTATTATTCGTCACTCTATTGTCTTCTGCATAGTTCTCGATATGAACCCGGATATACTCGTAAGAACAATAACTGATACCGGAGCTAAGTGATTTTGGAATTCGCCGTAGACAAGAGCGAGGGATCTACTCCTAATGACCTTCAGTCTCTTTCCATCAGTGCGTCTACTGCTGCAAATGGGAGCCTATTCATATGAAATAAATTCATGCAAAAGAATGAATTAAGCACACTATACATGCCATGTGTTGGCTGAGGTGATCCATTTTGGCTATGCATTCAAGTTTCCTTCGCTATGTACTGCTTCTATGTTTGCAAAATCTTAAAACTATAAATATTTCTTGATCTTACTATTCTCTGCTTAGCATCTAATGACTCTCGATTGCTCATTGCCCAATTGGACTAACTGAATTTAACATATGCATAAGACTTCCCCATTGCTACATTTTTTTCGTTATTTCTCATTGATATACTATTTTTCAAAGATTTAACTTAGTGTAATCCAGCGTAACCATAAAAAATATGAAAATTGCTCCATAAGTACTGATTTTCACATTGTGAATACTTTTTATGGTATGCAGTAAAAAATTCGCTTTTATTTTTAAATCATACAAATCGAGTTCAGTTACGGCAGATGCTGTGTGAAGGGAGTCAGCGATGGGCATGCAAGAAAACTGACAACAGGATTAAGATAAGCCTTGTATGAATACCAAAGATTAAGTATCATGAAATGGATATTCGCCAATTATTTCTATCCTGTCACCTTTCAAAACTCCATATCAGTAGCGGCTTTCGTTCCCAGGATTTATTTGACATTGCTGCCCACTCAGTTTTTTTCAGCCAACCTCTTCAGGGCTTCATTACTCGTCTGCTGTTTATTGTGTACCTTCATGTATTACATACGGATTTTTCTGGATCTCTTTCCCTTCAGTTTGCCCCGAAAAAACTGTCTCCATCGATGAGTGAAAACGGAGTTTGGCAAATGAATAGGATGAGTTTATGTATCCCTACTTACCAACGGTGTTTTCCATAAATTTATTTCTTACTTCACTCAGCATATAGCTTCTTTATAGCTATTCGATCCTCCTAATAGAAGTTGATCTTTCACCTCCAAATCGAGCTGGGCAATGCTTCCTATCGTCTCTTTCCGAGTACTTTTGCCCATGTATCACCATAATTATAAGTATACTCCAGTTTTAATTACGTGCGTGAATACTATATTTTTTGTTTTATTTTCCTAATAATAAATTAAAATCTCCACATAACCTTTTATTAAAAAAACCGTCTTTTTGGATCCCCCTATCTACTATCAAACAGCTGTGTCGTCAGCAGAACACAGCACATTGATTATTAATTGACTGAGGATATTTCTTTGACACTTAATTTCATTTCATTCCTTGATTTTCTGAAAACGTTGTACAATGGAGGTCTTAGGTGGAGATGTACTTCCTCGCACTGCTCTTTTCTGATATTTTAACTCTTCACTGCCGAGGTCAGCTTACTTAAAAATCATTTGTGTTTATAGCAGCTGTTGACTGTTGTCTTAATAATGTCCCTTATCGCCTTCATCAACATCGCGTTTTCATTTTCGACCGTTTTTGTTCAGCGGTCTGTACCGATATTGTTTTATTTTATTTATTATTACCGATCAAGGTCATTGTATATTAAAAGAAATTATTTAGGTGGTAAGTTTATACTCATATAATATGAATATTATTTATAAAGAAACATATATTCAGATGTTTTTGCTTTTACAATTAATTTTTGTGAATATTTCCACTCTTAATTTGTGTCACATTTGTCCATTATATTATTTTATAACGGGATCATTTGAGAAAAGGATATTCAAAGCAAGATGATATTATTTAAATAAAAATGAAGCTTGTGGGTATTAATTTGATGCTTGGACAGTCTTTCTTAACGCAACTTATACGTCGTTCGGTTCATGTAAACACAGTTAAAGTTATGGATGCCAAAATTATACTAATAATACCAGAAATACTAATAATATAAATGACACTAATTCCAAGAATAGTAATAATAATGCATGGTACCTACGGATTAAAACTCTACCCCCTACCCTTTCATTTCTTAGCCCCGTGCACTCACCACCCGCTTCGCAGAATACATGTAAAATTGAACGTTTTGTGCTCGAGGTAGATGATCAAGATTTTGCTCTTTCAGGCTGTAATTTCGAGTGCTCAAATCTTTTCACCTTGGTACGCGAGACCTTTCCCCTTCACAGGTCACCCATTAGCTCGCGGACACCCATTTCTCACGGAAGCCTAAACGGGGTCTCTCACTTTCTGACCCAGCCACCCACTGTTCTGCATTGATTACCTCGTGGGTGACCTTGGCGCTTATCGGCGGCTCTTTTTGCCATTGGAGTTTGAAAAAAGAATGGCATTCCTCATGTCGTTTCTCCCTTTCCCCGATTTTGTGCCTTGCAGTGCGCCGTCGGTCCGGAGGCAAGAGGGAAGGGGGGGGGGGAGAGGAGGCAGAGGGTGGAGAAGTAAGATTTACTTGAGGAGCAGTCGCTTTTTCGTGGGAATAGAAATTCAGGGAGCGTTGGGGGAGGAAGTTGGGAGGAAGCGAGGAGTATCGGTGGAGTTAGTTGCTGTCTGAATCCCCCTCTCCTAGGAAGGATTTTTTCCCCACTTGCCGCAAAAAATAGTGGCTGCACGCGACTTCGCCGTCTTGCCGTCTGTCGCCGTGGCGTGCTTTTGTCCGACTCGCTCACAAAGAGATTTGTTTCTCCCTTCGTATGACTTCGGGATTTCCAGTTTGTTTGCTGTTTCTACAAGCGATTTCTTCCTTTCCGTCTCGAGTGACGACATTTTAGCCCACGTAGATATTCAAATCACATCATCAATCTTCTCATCTGACGCTTGTTGCATTTATTCCCTGCATGATGATCAATTTATAAACCTACGCTATAAATATTTTTTGATCTAAGTGTTTTCTACTTAGCATCTAATGACTCTCGATTGTTCATTGCCCAATTGAACTAACTGAATTCAACTTATGCATTAGAGTTCCCCATTGTTACGTTTTCCCGTTATCTCTCATGTATATGCTAATTTTCAAAGATTTAACTTAGTGTAATCCGGGGTAATCATAAAAAATATGAAATATTTCTTATATATATTTCATGTCCCTCTGTTGAGTGGCCCTCTTTCTTTTAGCTATGAACGTGCTTTGGCTTCAAGCACACAACCACAAGCATCTAACATGTCTTAATAGATTGAATTTTGTAACTGCGTATTTTAGTAAGTACATATGTGAGACATTTATTCAAGTAAGCCTACTATTTTAATCAACTTGATTTTTATTCTATATTTTAATTCAATTACTGCATTGAAATTTTTTATCATAGATTTTGAAATTATTTTTAGAATTCACAAGGAATTTATTCAAATTAGATTCAATCTTGATATTAATGTAAGTATTAGACACGAAATGACATTATTACAAAAGTATGTGCACCAGAGTTTTAAACGCATGCACTCAGTTGTCTAAAATATATTGAATTTGCCAAAGCCTTGCATTAAACCAAATATACTACAGAAAATGATCAATTTAACATATCAAATCGTAGCGTGATCTTACTTAAGGTACTCTGTGGTGAGCATTTTAAAGGAGTACGACGTCTGTCAGATAGGACGACAAATTATGGGCCTCTTACCGTATTTCGTTCAGAGTAGGCTAACGCCGACTTTGGGTTTTCTCCACCCTTATTCCATTCCTTGGACAACCTACCTCTACCAAATTAGCAATGTATCCCTGAGTCGCAAACGAGCTTCAGCTTCGGTTATTTATCCTATTTACTATTTATACTACTGAATTTAACATAAAAATATTTCTAAGATTAGTAAGTAGCATTCAATTTACAAAGGTCCTGATATTTAATTAGGTAGTTTTAATATTTAGTACGCAGAAAGACAAAAAAACATGTAAATATTGTAGGGATAGAATTATGTGCCTTTTAACGTGCGCCTTAATAAACGACAATCTTTTAATGAGATTGATAAACTTACAGCTAAAGTAATTAGTTGATTATCAATATTGTACTGTACTCGTGAAGCATAATACTAATGCATCGGCTGTACGTTACATTCTAGTTGCTTCAAAAGCATCAAGTACCGCGTGTTCCCCAAAATGTACCAAATTTTGATTATCTTACTTCGAAGCTGTGAACGTAGTTCGTTTACATGGCTGTGCCAATGCAATAAAAACGTTATTTTATTTTTCTCAATGGTGCCTGAAACTGCACTTTTTTTAAGAAACCAGACACAGCTACCATTGAATTGAAAACGCTATTTTTTTACGTCACTTAACAGTTGCTCGTGCATAATATTTCCTTGCAGTTACAAGTTTAACAACTCTTAACTGCAGCATGATGGAAAACACCTATCGTCCTTAGTGAAACAAGAAGTTTAACTTTTTAATCCGTTTTCCTAACTAGGCCGTGCTCGTTCATGAGGGAGGTGTAATAAAAGATTTAGGCTGCGACCTCGGGGTTAAAGAGATAGAGGGACCACTCTCGGAAGATGTTGAAGCATATTAACTACCCAAAAGCGCCTCTGTTCCCCGCGTGCCTCACTTCCTCCCGTCACCACAGCTCCTAGTCGATGAGGCGCGCGTCTCCTTCTCAACTTCCGCTTCGTGGGGCAACGCCCACTTTTTCGAGTGAAATGCGTTCGTACGAGGCAATTGCATTCCCGAGTAATCATTCAACCGTCCGTTGGCGCTACGGGCGCTGCCGAGAAAACGTCGCAACGTGGCGGGCAGGTTGGCAAGTCTCCGGAAAGAGGGATCTGTAATCTCTGGGGACTCTCCAGACTTATTACGGAGGTGATTTCCCTTCCAAGTAGCCCCAAGCCATCTTCCGGAGAGGAAATTATTTCGGACATAGAACTTTCAGAGAGCGTCGCAGAATTTCAACATTTTAATTTCGCTTGGCTAAGTGTGTTTAATTGTCAACTCGGAAGAGGGAAAATTGAAATCTGATTTCTTGTTTCTGTCTTCCAACATGGTTTGAATTTCGCCGTAATTTGCCATTTTTTATTATCAGCCGTAATTCCTTGCTTGAGTAAAATAATTATTATTAAAATCGTTTTATAAACATCACTTTAGCTAATTGTTACGAGGGGATGTCTTTAGCAGCCTTTTCATCACTTGATTCTGATACCCTGTCCTCGTAGTTTTTCTATTGATGCCTTCCGTATAAACGGCCTTCTTTATACTATTTCTCTGCTTCAAAATGTAACCAAATGGTTTTCCGCAATTCATCATTGTCTTTTAGAGACTTTCACTTCACCTTATCTTCAAGGGATTTATTCAGTAGGCAAGCACCCTATTCATTGTATATTCATCGTCCTCAGGAGCTACAGATTTCTATTGATCTTGATTTGTCTCTCTTCCTCGTTGCTGCTAACAAGAGCGCATTGCCGTCTATGTAAGTGAAATTCCATGCATCAATTTTTACAAGCGGTTTTGAAAAAATATTTTGGTCGAAACCTTAATAATGTGAAGGAGAAAAATTTTCAACTTCATTGTGACCGAGAGTTAAGATTTAAAGAAACCTTGTTTTGGTTGATTTTTTTTGCAAAGTCTCCTTATTGCCATTTCCTCCACTTTCAGTATGATTTTTTGTATTTAAAATATGCATTTCATTTCTCCTCCCTCTTCTTGTGTCATCATATATGCAGTTCTCTATTTCTTTGACTCTTTATAAAATGTTATGAATACTTCTAGATGAAGAAATCAGACAATATTCTAGTTGAACTATTGAAAGAAGTATATTTTTCCTGGCTAAAGTAGTTACCTATTTAGTAATTGTAAAATAGAACCTATGCGTAGTGGTCTCGAATAGTCTTGTTTTTAATTAAAAAATTTTATTTTTATTTTTTCACTACCTCACAGTATTTATACCAGCTCTTTGCGAGAGTCGTATTTATTTCATTTATGTAAATTACATCCATTTAACTTTGTCAGTTTTTCATGGAAAATCTTAAAACCCGCCAGTGCTTTACTTTTAAGTACTCATGGGTAACTCCAACGCTGCGGGTGACGCTTCGGTAGGATCCATATTCATATTTAAATATGCCGTAGGAGGTATGACCGAAGACAATGATGATTCAACGAGGCATAGTCTGAGCTTTGCATTACAATTTGCCGTGACGATTGCTGTCGCCTTTTTTAACAGGAGGTGACCGAGGTCACCGAGCTGGTTTAAAGGGTCACCGAGCCTAGTAGTTTAAATTAATATATGAATTTTAGAAAACCTGGTGGTATTTTGAAACCTGTGTATATTCTATTCTTATAATATTCTTATCATTATATTCTACAACGTAGTACATTAATACAAACAACACCTTGCCTGCTTCCATATTCCATTCTATTTACAAAGTAACATAGGATAGGTCCAATTTGAAAATGCTTTTCTGGAAACTTTTAGAACGAAAAACAACTTTTGTGAAAAAAATATTTTTTACACGCGACTCATGCCATGCAATAATTACTTTTGAAATAATTTCTAAAATCTGGGGGGCAGTAGTCCCGAGGATAGATTTCTTAGCTAATGACTGGAGGATCTGAAAGTTGAGTTCATTAATTGCAATCCTATTATTAATAATATAAACTAACATAGCCGACTTAGTATCGAAAAGTCAATTTTCCTAATATCTTATGACGATTTCCGGTACTAATTTGTCCATCAAATGGAAGGAGAGAATTTCAAATAATGTAATGTTATTAAATTGAAATCCTTTATTTACGTGTTATATTTGGTGGGAATCGGGGCCTATCCAGTCATCGCAACATGTGATATGGTTTAAAATAGCATTCAGTTCACATATTAATAAATACACGTACGACTAATTTTGGACATTTTTTTCAAAGATGTTATCACAATTTACTGAATATACCTGATGGCACGGCAGGGGAAGGGACCAAATGATTACTATGTCGGAGAGTATCACGGATGATATTAAGAATGAGCGAGAGAGAAGAGGCAGAACGAAATGGTCAGAATTTGTCTTAAAAACTCAAATATACATAAAGCAAAGAAATAGAAATAATTAATGTGTAAACAGAGCTTATATTATGCAGAGAAAATTGATTTGAGTGATCGTGCCAGAATTGTGATGGCATCGCTGGTTGATTTTTCTTTCGTCGTGGTTCACTTGGGTTCCTCGGGGAAGGGAGGGCCGGCATGAGCAAGTGTTGCACGTGCCGCCGGCACGGATGGAGGAAGAGAGGAGGAAGGAAGAAAAGCCTCCGTCGATATTACTTTCCCCAGGCGACAGCGCTCGGAGAGGTCCACACGGTTTGAATTCGTAATCGGTTGAGGGCGTATGGGAGACGCCGCTCGACAGCCTAACGGCGTACCAGGAGCGCGAATGGGAAGTTGAAATTGGAGGGGGAAAATTTTGTTCCATGGTTGAATCAAAGAGTGAAGGGATCGCATCTCTGGCATTGGTTGTCGGGACGTCACGTTTTCATGCCGCAGATTAACTGGAAGAGACTATTTAGCGACGCGTATTTGAAAACCATAAAAACAGGGAAGATAAGTGGTCTGGTGATAAACTAAGATACCTTTATGAAACAAAATCCTAGCCCAAAAAAGTTATAAGCACAGCGGAACACCATTTCTTATATTTCTTCAAAATAAGGGTATATTAAACGGACCATAGTCGCCAATCTGTTCGTAGCTGGAGCTAATATGCACGGAAACTGCATACGGAAAACTTGTTTATTTTATACTACGCATAAATTAATGGAATAAACGATCGGGATTGGAAATACCAGGCTGAATATTCTCTTGTTGGATTTTCGAATTTACCCCTGTGCCAGACGTCACTAATCTATTCGCCCTTACTTGAAGTTTATCTCTAGGCCTTCCTCTTTTCGTTACCTCCATCTCACGCTGTGTATCATTGCATTATCAAAAGTCGTCACAAGAGCCATTTAACTTTTGTTTAATGTGATTTTAGCCATATTAGACTCGGCAGTGGTCACCTTTCATACTTAAGTTATCTAGTATCATCGTGGATGTATTGCTGAAGTACCTCAAGTGTGATATTGAAATGAATTTATTCTACAATAATACGTTTCAACGCATGATTAGTCCAATAATTACTGAAATTAATATTACTTTGATTATATTATTTTAGCTGTACCTATGCATCTCATGGAATATTAAGCGAAGAAATGAAGTTGAAGAATGTAATTCTATCTCCCGTCGTGGTGCTACCTTTTATGCTGTAGGTTTTAAAATCTTACTGCGCATATTTTAAATGGGAACGTTCCAGTGGCGTTCTTACTGACAAAAGGTTGAATCCTCTTCTTGACGCTCGTACAACTCCCTCGATAAATTATCTCAATCAGATTTTAAAAGAAGTGCTCGTTAGCAAAATCTTTGTGAATGAGGAGATAGCTTATCCAACTTTTTTTCTCGTTTATACGTTCAGTATCCTCCTGCGAGCGAAAGATTAGCTCGTTAAGTGAAGGACTAGCCTGTAAATGTTCACCTCGTTTAAGAGGTCTTAAAAATATCGGTTGTTTGCATAACGAGAACGGAGTGGGAATTAAACATGATTAAATCCCATGAGTACTTCAGAGCAAACAAGATTGTCATGTATCGGCATTACCTCCAGTAACTCATTATATGTAACCTTCAATTGGAGGGTACATGAGGCGTTCTTTATTTTACGCCCCAAAAAAATGTTCCCTGCTGTGTTTCTAATATTACTTCATTACATACTTTCATTTCATGGAAATTGTGTTACCAATCAACATTTAAAGAGATAATTTAAAGAAAATTTTAATTTTATTCAAATCCCAGGGCAATTTTATTTTATATTGCACCAACTTTGTTTCTCAGTAAGTGAATATATTTTGAGTCCTAATATTTATGATAAAATGAAATAATAAGAAGATAATCGAAGAAAAAAATTAGATCCAAATGTTTGGACAGCTTCTGAAAACTAATACGAATCGTAGTTGACTATTTAGTACATGATAAAAGGAGACACTTTGGTTTTCCACGCATAATGTTTTTATTACGACCTAGGTTTCGTTACAGCGTAACATCCTCAGGTGAAGTAAAAAAAAATCCACGTGGAAAAGCATGTGCAATTCTACGTGCATGTTACGCCTGAAAATGTGTCATTTATTTAGTACATCCCAATCTGAACCCATGTTTTTCCTGAATTATTTTCTTCTTTCAGTTATTTCTGCTATCTTCAAAACGTCATGTTGTCCAAAATGTAAGTTCTCTTTCTCTCTCTTCACCGCTTGACATTCATTCTTTCTGCTATCGCAATCTTCTTCATTTAACGCACTTTCTTTATTTGAATACTTCGTATGACCAAGAAAACATATATTACTTTTTTCGGGATTCCAGTGGCCTGCGATATTTCCCATCTTTGGCCATAAAAATTCCTCCAAAAATTACTATTCCCATTTAGCCATAATCAGAGGGCTTTTTTTTAGCAAGGAAACAATTGTTACGATTGCAAATCCATCTGTGAAAGCGATTTTTCGCGGAAACCTTATTTCAAATTACCAGACTGGTGCATCAGCTGAATCTTGTCTACTCAGTCCCAACTCTGGCCTTGTTGGCATCATATGTGTAGTACTTTCGTAATTAATTTCCTGATATTTGGAACCTTTGCTTTTTCGGGAAATTTTGGATACATGCGTTTTTGTCAAATCATGAGAAGAATTAGCTCATGCAGGCTGTCACCTGTGTGTCTATTTGTCACTGATAGTGAAAAATGGCCAATCCCATTGACTCGTCTGTCTTAATTTTTTCAATTTAATACGATCTGTTACGTCAGAAAAGGCTTCATTTAACGACCGACCGCTTTTAAATAAGGAGATGACCTTAAATTAGTTTTCACAGATTTTTTTCTTAAGTATCCATCTTTAAGTATGAAATCTTTAGCAGTATTACTCTTCATAAATTTAGTTGCATTTTGGTCCAGCTGTATAGAAATTTTTTTCGTACCATAATGATAATTAGGCTGTGCCTTTTTATCAACTCAAAATCGAGCGGCTGTCTCTACCAGCTTTTTCTAAGATATCGCTATCAGAATTTCCCCTTACAACCCAAGAGATTTCTCTTTTATTTCAGCATAAGTTGTAGTTCACTGGTGCCGCATGCCCTTGCTTTTTATTTGTTTGCCATTTTCCTATCTATGCATTTAGTTTTTTTACCTTTCTATCTCCTTGTGGGTATAATCTATCATCGTCTCTCTCTGAAATCTCCAACGCTTGACTGTGGCATGAACGTTGCTAAAATGTACAAAGATAAGTAATCGCCATAATCAGCTCGTTCGGTCTGATATATGAAGCTAGAGCTCGCCTCGTTCTAAGCCGTACTTCTTTGAGAAACCCCAACATCACAGTAGGGGAAAGGGCTGGGGCAGTTCCTTTCCGTGTCACCTACGCTTTGCCACAAAGTTGTGTGATCCAGATAATCTTATGACGTGGGTGAAGGTGGTGGTGTCCTTCGGCATTATCTGGATTTGGACCTTCCAGTCAGTAACCGAATGCTTTACTCACAAGGCTTACCACACCACGCTCAATGAATAATAAATTACATGAAATCTAGAATATATAATAAAACAATCTAAGGATGCTCTACATATTACATCCAAAAAATATTGTCCATCGACCGACCAGTTTTCCACCCATTCAAAAGTGAGAGGATCAATAATCACCATTTATACTTCCTTTGCGAGAGATTCTTATAGACGGAGAGGAAATGAGGATTTCCTCCCTCATGCTTGTAAAACCAGTTGATTGGCTTTTGAGGAAGCGTTTATATTCTGAAATCACGTGATATATATTTGCATCATAGAAAGATATTACTCGTGAAGTTTGTCAGTATGCCTAGTTATATTACGCCTTTCAATCTCTATTAATGTTCACATAGCAGTTGCAACGAATATGATAAGATAAAATATTCAGTTGCCTTATCCCTTTAATGATTTAGCAAGTTATCAATAAAATTATGTAAGTTGCGTTACATCGTTGCATCGATTACATGTGGACCCTGTCGATCATTTAGCGTTGATGATGAAGAGTAAAAGAAAATATTCTAATGCTCGTCAAACAGTTATTTTACTTTCCCTAAAAACTATTCTGAACTTCTTTAATTCCCAGGCATATTCGTTTTAGTTTTTTGCTTATTTTCTTAGTGCACATCACATTAGGGACTTCAGTTGATTAAATGTTTACGAAGCTTTGAATATTTAATACATTGCAATGACAAACTGAATTAAATTTTTAATTTTTTTTCTGCGTCTAAGGAAATATTTAGTGCGATCATATTTATTTGAATAAAAACCATTGGGGAAGTTTAGGAAAAATCGACTTATTTCAGATTTTGCTACAATGTTTGAAAATTCTTCAAAGTACATCCCTTGAGCGTCAACACACTTTTGCCAGCGGGTTTTCCATGACTCGAAGGCTCCTTAGTAGGCGGATTCTGGAAGGTCCTTAAGGGCGCAAGTTTCTTTGACGGCACTTAAGGTCCCATGGTGGTGCCCGTTGAGATAGGATTTCACTTTTGGGAATAGGAAATACGTAGATTGCTGGAACCAAGTCTGGGCTATGAAGGGGTTGGGGAATCGTTGCGATGTCGTTGAAGAAGGTCTTCGCAAGCTGACACTCGACTCTACTCTTGGTCGTCCGTCAAGACCTTCTGGATGAGCACAGCGCAGAGCTTTCGCATCGCCGAATATTTAGTGATAATGGTGTGCACTGTCAAATCACCAATGCCAGTTCGATCTTTGACCATGCTCACAGTTAACCGATGGTGTAAATTCAGCACTTCACGCACACGTCTGAAAAACATTTATACTGATACTTTTCATAAAAACCTTGTACGTTCATTTTCTACATATTTGCAGTACTTAAATGAGTGCAGTCTCGTGTCTATTTTTTGTCTTTCCACAGGCGCTTACCATGAATGCATTGTACTAATTATTCTTGTGCATGTCTGCATTTTCGACTCCAAAGGGTTGATAAGACGCTATACGGTTTGCAACAATACGTTATAATTTTTCTTTGGTCAATGTGACGGCATAAAGAGGCAATTAAAAATGCTCAAGAGTTTTCAATACACGCAAAAGTAGGTGCGTAAATTCTCAAATTCATGTATATCATCTATGTGTGGTTTTTCAGTTTCCGTGACGTAAAATTTGTTGATAAAAAATGCAACCCACATATAATAAGTACAGTGTTTTATCAATATGATTTATTGGACGTGTATCTTCAAATTCTGCTACCCACTAAAATTTGTTTCCATATTTTAGCCGTATACATTTGTGAGTCAGTCAATAAATAGAATTTTGACTCAAGTTAAAATTCACGTTATATAGAAAAATTTTTGCAACAGTTCGACCCAATGATTTTAAAGGTAATTTAAAACTATATTGATATGTTTAAGGAATGTGAATAGTTTGTATAATGATAGATGTATTTCAAATCTTGATTTATTAATAGACTATGATGAGTGATATATTTTTATAGAATATGTTGATAAATTTGTCGGTGTTATGAATAATGATCACAATTTCAAAAAGGAGAATATTGAAGGAAAAGACCATTTCAGTATCATTTTAAAAATTATTTTGGCCTACAAAATTACTTGAGGGAGAAGTTGGATGAAATGTTATTGAACGGAGTCATGAAATGGTATATTTTGCGTTTATTTTGAATAAAAATGTTGAAACTAGCGAGGTTAAGGTTTTTCAACGTTAAGTCCGCCCCTTATAAATGCCATGTATGCGCAATTTCATGCGAAAAATAAAACGTCCCATTTCTTTGAATTATACGCCCATTTGCCATAAAATAGAACAGGGAATGGTAATTACAATCCGATTTGTAAAAGGTTATTTCATTTTTATTTCAACTTAATTACATTCCATATTGGTGAATCGCTCTCCCTATTTGTTTCCAGATTTAGGCCTTTAGCATGTTAAATCCTAATAGTTGAGTATAACGGGGGCAATTCTTAGGGAATAAGCATTATATTGGTCATTAATAGGTTTAACGGTCCGTAGTTCATTAGCTCGTGGCAAATAACGGCAGATAGAGGGCACATTAGAGGTCCGGGTTTCCGTAATTTCACCTTGGCTGGCGCACGACCGCAGGCAAAACTAATTTCGAGTGGTGGATATCTAGACAAAGATGGAAAACAACCGCAGCGAGTGACTCCACCACATTGGAAATCGTCCCTTTCCCATCCCCGCGATAAGCAAAGGTAAGAAGCATGCCTTTTCATATAATCGTCCGTTTCGGGAAACCCAATAAAAGCAGAGCGGCGTCGAAATATATGTATCCTCGGCCCGTGTTGCGGTTTTCGCGTCGTCAGTGAAATGTACATCTAAAGAGAGAATGCCCGCTCTACCTCTCCGTCCAGGCGCCCTCAGAAGATAAAGCTGCGGTCGACAAAAGACCCAAATCCGGCATACTGATAGATGCTCTTTCGTAGGGGACAAGAAGAATGTGGAAACCCTTTTTTTTATCTGGAAGGTTTTCACTTCAGTCATCGTAATAGTGAAACTGCCGAGAACTGCAACTTTTGTGTTTGTTTGTTTATTTTTATCAATGGTTTTTTCAAAATGCAATGTCACTTTAAAAGTGATTTACTCACCAGAGATATAAAGATTTATTTAGAAGGCTAATATTAGAAATTCCACAGAGTATTAATTATGGATGTGCTAGTTGTCAATCATAAACGTTACTTTGTTAGGTGATTGAGATTAGGACCTCATTAGGCCCAGGATCAGCTGATAATAGTTTCTTATACTTGTTAATCTTCAAAATTTTTCGTTTTATTCCTTACGCTAGCTTTTCCTTGCCTAGGTTTTTCTTTGGAGTTATTCCAAGTCCCACAAAAGACCTTGGATGAGGTATCCCTTCGTCCTTTTTTCTGTTTTCATATGATTTTTCGTCTCCCATTCTCTGTATAACCTCATTATCACTGAATATGTCCATGTCACCTTCATACATACCTGAAGCCCTCCATTTACATTGGTTCCATCTTTTTTGTACTGTAAGCTATATTTTTCATTTAAAAGGAACTATACTTCAAAAGCAACTTATTAAAAGTTTTTTGATTTGATGACTACAGTAATTGGTGATGATAATATAATTTTAATTTTTCCGAACTCATAATTGGGCTGTACTATGCCAATGAATGTACTCCTCTTGGATTTTCCATTGTTTGTGCTGCTCCTTATTGAGGAACGGCATTCAACTCTTTTACTTCAAATAGCTTTCTATCAAGTTCGTTGTATGTTTTCTTTGCCTTCTGTACTTCTGCAGCATCTTAATTAAATTTTGTTTTGCATTTTTTTATCGCCTTACTTAGTTGAAAATCGTCGTCTGCAGATCTAACTTATGATTCTGCCACTGGTTCGCTCGTAATGTGCGTAACGTGAAATATTTTTAAGTGTTCTCCATCGATAGAAATTTTCTGCAGGATTAATTTTAGCTACCCTATTTTTCTCAAGATTTAAATGCTCATTAGACAGAAGTCTTCGATAGAATTATTTTTGAATTCCAAATGGGCTGGATGTAAAACCGTTACTGCGTCCAATTTCCCAGTTTGGATCCCAGTTTTTTCGAATATTACGGAAAGGTTCGATATCGTATAGCTTATGTATTCTAAAGACAAGTGATTAAGTATAATCCAAATCATAATCGCTTTATGATAAAATATTTAGCCTAGACGCTTCGTATGCAAATGCCGGAGCTTAATACCTAAATTTAAATCCTTGAACGTGCGCCCGCCTAATGTCTTTTCAAGAAATACTTGCTGCGCGTAATAAATACCACCCGGGAACCTTTCCCTACGGTCTCATACTATTCCCAATACATATATCCTGGTTAAGAACAACATTTTACTAAGTTTTAAGCCATTCGCATTTCCCATCAAATCCAATTTCATGCGCATTTAATGTGGATTCCGTATCGTTTTAGTTTGCACGGAGGAGGGACGGGAGGGAAGCAGAAGTGGAGGCGGTGACGGGAAACCGGCCCGAAGGGATTATAACGAGCGGCGTGAAACAACTGCGGAACGCAAGGAAAAAGCGCAACTGTCGTTTTTGTTTCCTGCGTCTCCGTGCCTGCTTTTTCCCGAGCTCCCGTCCCGCATTATTTCACAACCATCCTCTCCGACACTTTCCCTTTCTCTTTTTCCGCCCCTTTAGCGAAGTGAGAGGGAGATAGAGAAAGAGAGAGGGAAAGCACCACCTTCGGACGCACCCTTTCACGCAACACCCGACGACCCGGCCATGCCCTTCGGCGGTTCGTTGACCCCGCTAACCCCCACTTCAATGGCACTCCCAAATCCCTTCGTGCTTCCTTCCGGAAACCCTTCGTCCTCCTTCATCCTAGCAGCACTCGACCCGGGACATGACGGGCTCGCCCTCAAATTTCACTCGCGCCCCTCCAAATGCTACGTCGACCAGGAGGGTTATTCCCTAACGATGGAGCCCGTTGTTATTTGCTTAAAATGCCATTATGACATCAGCTACGTGAAATGGCATCTGTAGCTATTCTGTAAAAGTCGCCGACGCCATTTTTGGAAGCTATCTAGGTGTCGGGCTACCGAGGCCGTCATTTAATGGCATCGCTGAAATAGCATCAACACACGCATTCTTGAAATGTGTTTCGTCTTCATGACACACAGATACTATAAACTTGAATATGGCACGAGGTTTCAGGGAGTGGATGCGGCTAATTTTTATTCACTTGCAACAGGATATGAAGCGATCAGTTGTAATAATTAAAAAAATACAAACTCAATCAAACGCTCTTGAGGAGTGCGACGAAGAATTTGTCCTCTATTTTTTATTTACCTAAGAAAAATGCATTATATTCCCTTCCCGACATTAAATTATGTTCCCTGAATATCTATATACTCATGTCATTAATTTGAGGCACACGTTAGATTTCAGCGATGCGTAACTGTCAACTTATAACTACACCTAATTTCTGGAAGACATTCCCATAGCACATTATAATCTGTAATATTATAATGACATACAATTATTAATTGGTAAATGAAGGGAAATTAATTATTAATATTTGACGAAGTAGCTCCTCAACGTTATCAATTAATTTTTATGGTGGAATGAAATTTTTATTTCATTACTGTTTGGAAAATTTAACGAAATAGTATTTAGTACAAAAACAGCTTTTGATCACACTGAGATTTATGAAGTTAGCTCAGCCAGAAGTTAAGCCAGGCATCAGTTTTAAAAACGTAGTGAAAATGATTAAATATCAAATTGGTCCTAAATCACTTTTAATTTTAATGTACTTCCGTATTAAAATCTAATTGCTTAAATGTATTGTGGCATGAGTGGTGTATACAGAAGCAAATGGATATGAACGTACGATGTTAATAGTGTAGGAAATAGTGCAAAAGGCTTTTTGTTTCATAATTTAATATCAGACTGTATAACCTGCCACAAACTATTCATGATGTAAAAATGATAATCAGAAAATACGAGGTAATGAGGTTTAAGAGGTGAGGCATAAGACTTAAACCCTTGAAGCCATGAATAAGGAGATAACTCTCCATATTCGTGCAGTGGACATAAATAACCCACGCTTGCTGTTTCTCAATCGCATGGAATTTCAACGGAGTGCACTGATATCTGAAAACTTTATTCTCATGTGAACCATTCATCAATATGACACGCCATGCTCAAGGTTATTAATTTAACTCTTCTCGCAAGCTTCTGTGGCACCAGAACTGTCATCGGTCTTAACCGATGCTGTTTGTCGACGTTAGTGCCGGGCGCTTTTACGGAATAACTGAGTTGCATTTACGTATGCAACTCAAGGAAAGGCATCAGACGATTTTAAATTTATGGAATAAACTTTCAGGTACCACTGGAACTAGAGGCCACTCGGTTTGAACTGTGAGTTCAGTATGAGACAATTTTAAAATACTTAAATTCTGTAAGGACCAGTAAATCATACATTTCAAAGTAATATTCCGCCGATAAATTAGTAGGAAATCCTACATTAAAACACTCGGAGCATGCAGTGCTCGTAATTATTTAAAAATAGTTTTTTAAAATCAAATTATCGTAATTTTCCATTCCACGAAATGAGAACTAATGAGCATCAGAGACACTAAATTCAGAGCTTTAATTTCTGTCCGAAGGAATCCGTGAGTTTAGTCGTATTTCGTTGAAGCTTATGGGTGCACAGCTTCATTTCGAGGTTTTTAGTCTTCCCGCGTGGAAGGGCCTTCATGTTCCCATATTTAGTGGCCCCACCATCATAGTCATCTCAGTCGAGTACATTCTTACGTATACAAAAATCCACTACGAACATACTTGATTACTGGGTTAGTCGAGTAGGGACATACTTACCGTCTCCCTTTCCGGAAGTCAGTTTGTTAAGCGCTCAATACGATTAATACTGGAAAATTTATAGGGTCTAAACTTTGGTGCCTTAGGAAGTCGCCTAATTTTGCCGGTAAGGGGCGCTCGGCGGGCGCCTGCCTTCTCCTCCTTTATGGCAGAGACTGCCCCGCGGAAAGCTAATCTACTCTAAACTTGCACGCACGACCAGCCATAGAGTAAAGTTCACCAGGACTGGCAAGGAAGGAACGGGACCACTGACCTTTCGCTTGCCAAGCGAATGCGCAGGTCACTGCGCCTCTCAATATTCCGAAGTTATCGGAATGAGGCATCTTGTTCCTTTAAAGCTCCCAGCCACAAAATGCATTGGGGTTATGAATCTTCGATAGCGAAATGACTCGCGCATAAAATGTGATGAGTTCTCTACTAAATAACTATTTCAGTAGAAAAATAAGCATCATTTAACAGTCATTTACATGAATATCCTAAAAACGTTTATCCTTATACTTGTTATAACAATAGTAGTTTGATTACCAATGGAAGGTAATATTTGCCATCCATGAGGAAGCAGGATTAGAGTGAAACATGTTTGGATCAAAGAACTCTCTCGTCACTTTACTCACCTTTATAAGCATTTCATTATTTAAATAATGACATGGGAGTTATAGAGAAAACCCGAGAATATGACCAGAAAATTAATAAGTGCCCGGAAAACGAATTTTTTTATTTATCACCGCGTATAAATAAAAAAATATGAATTTACACGGGCATACATAATCTGCATACAGTCATCGGGAGTTCTATCTTTTGGGAGCCGGCCCGAATATTAGAGAGAATCGCTCATAGTAAATAGCTTTAAATAGTTTCGTTTACAATGAAAATTTGTGAAGAAGGAATGTAATGGGTTCCGACGTGATTTGGAGAATATTTTTTATTATATCAGTGGATAATACCATGCAGTTTTACTTGTAATACTTGTATTACAGTTTTCATGGTAAAGAGTTAGCAGAATGCACCCCTTTACCGCTTACGTGAAAAAAAGTGTAGAGAATGGTAAAAATATTATTAACAGGATTTGACTAAGAGAAATAAACTATTGAGCTAAAAAGAGGGAGAAAGAATTCGAAAATACTGAAAAGGGCGTCAGTTATTAGTCAATTTATTTTTAGTGTTAGTGTTTAAACATTGTTAGTGAAATTTTCAAAATCTTCAGGCTTCAGAATTCATTTAACTCCACCATTCATTGACCCTAACATCGGCAGATCCGTTTGAACGCGTTTAAATTCTCTCCCAAAATAAACTCCCAACGGGTGAAGGAGCGGAGTGGTTCTAACATAATTAATTTTCAGGGAGAGAGGTAGCGACTCTAGGTGGTCTGACGACCAGCATCATTCGTAGGCAAACTTGTAGCTGTGAAAGTGTTATGTTGTAACATATAAAAATCACACCTGAATTGATTAAAGAATGCACTCACGTCCAAATGTTTAACCAGATTCATTTCTCTCATGTAATTGTATACTTTTATGTAGTTAGTGTCTTGCTAAGTGTACAGAGAGGAGAATATCTGCATTACGTGAATTAGAGGAATAATTACAATTAACAATTATTCAAGAGAAAATTGGACATTGAAAACAAAAAATAATCCATACAGATCCAATTTCAAAAAGGAGAACACTATGACAACATTGCGTGAATCATCCTTCAAAATTTTGGCGTTTTTATTTATCACCGCGTATAAATAAAAAAATATGAATTTACACGGGCATACATAATCTGCATACAGTCATCGGGAGTTCTATCTTTTGGGAGCCGGCCCGAATATTAGAGAGAATCGCTCATAGTAAATAGCTTTAAATAGTTTCGTTTACAATGAAAATTTGTGAAGAAGGAATGTAATGGGTTCCGACGTGATTTGGAGAATATTTTTTATTATATCAGTGGATAATACCATGCAGTTTTACTTGTAATACTTGTATTACAGTTTTCATGGTAAAGAGTTAGCAGAATGCACCCCTTTACCGCTTACGTGAAAAAAAGTGTAGAGAATGGTAAAAATATTATTAACAGGATTTGACTAAGAGAAATAAACTATTGAGCTAAAAAGAGGGAGAAAGAATTCGAAAATACTGAAAAGGGCGTCAGTTATTAGTCAATTTATTTTTAGTGTTAGTGTTTAAACATTGTTAGTGAAATTTTCAAAATCTTCAGGCTTCAGAATTCATTTAACTCCACCATTCATTGACCCTAACATCGGCAGATCCGTTTGAACGCGTTTAAATTCTCTCCCAAAATAAACTCCCAACGGGTGAAGGAGCGGAGTGGTTCTAACATAATTAATTTTCAGGGAGAGAGGTAGCGACTCTAGGTGGTCTGACGACCAGCATCATTCGTAGGCAAACTTGTAGCTGTGAAAGTGTTATGTTGTAACATATAAAAATCACACCTGAATTGATTAAAGAATGCACTCACGTCCAAATGTTTAACCAGATTCATTTCTCTCATGTAATTGTATACTTTTATGTAGTTAGTGTCTTGCTAAGTGTACAGAGAGGAGAATATCTGCATTACGTGAATTAGAGGAATAATTACAATTAACAATTATTCAAGAGAAAATTGGACATTGAAAACAAAAAATAATCCATACAGATCCAATTTCAAAAAGGAGAACACTATGACAACATTGCGTGAATCATCCTTCAAAATTTTGGCGTTTTCTGCTGCGATTCATATCGGCGCCAAAGTAGCAATACGTGTCACACTTCTACAGACGAATGCGGGGAACTCCAGGGACGTCAAGTCACCACGCTAGAGTCACTCGTTCCAATGTCACTCCCTTCCTTTCCCTTCACATGACCTCCTCTTCCCTTCATATCCTCCATCCTCTCTCTCACCCACTAGAACGTGACGTTCTGAGATTCACATCGATATGCATTTAATGCCATTCACGCGACGTGAGAGTGACGTGGACATCGCCAACCCATTGCTATGATAACATGGCCATCTGCCACTGGCATTCAACATTGAAAGTCAAAATTTGCATCCACCATCGAAACTCAGGTGACATCTTGCATGCCCGAGTCTTGTAACACGTTTTGCGCTCAACAAGCGATGAAATATGAGACCGATCAGCTTTCACCTATCTGCTCGTATGCTACCGGATTCAAAAAAGCACCTTACATTGATATTTAACTCTTAGATGAGATTATATACCTATTCAGGCAAACCTAACTAGTGACTTATGACTTAATAAACCATGATTAGTCACCAAACGCTATGAGTAATTAATAATTGTGTTTATTGTTCATTTTAATCTATTCTTGTTTCTGAGATAATTTCAGTGACTGCAATGCTGTCTGCTTAAGCAAACACTATTTGTAATGGCGATATGATGGAGGTGATTCTGTTAGTGGAAAGAGTAAATGTGTACTCAGTATACGTAAATATTGAGCACTCACTTGCTAATTGAACTCGTATTTCCTGAAAGAGGTAAATTTACTGTCTGGTTATACTACAAATATGACTCACACCACTCGTGGTCACATACGTATGTATGTTATGTTATAGTTTAATTATATATTTACATCATTATATGTGTGATTATATTTTTAATTTCACTAAAATTAACCCTTTGGCTCACCTTGCTTGTGTTATTTATTGAGATAGCGGGCACGGCACCGATGCCAGGAGAAGTATCTCATATATTACCCTTTGCTGTCTTTTCCTCTTTCATATCAATATTTTCACTATCCGACTGTTCTCTGTCCTCCTACTTTTTCGCGTTTACCTCTTCATCTTATTCATCTCATAACTGATATTACCCTCCCCCCTCAAAATTTTCCTTCCCTTTGGTGGTGATGGAACTTCGTCCGCTAGGGGTATACTTAAAGTAGTTTCAAAAGTCTCCCCAGGCCCGACCGCCTGCGGTCGGGATACTTTTCTGCACCATGAGGGATAAAATCGTACTTCTACAAACATTAAGATAGACTAGGCGGGAAAGGAAAGGTAGAAAATTGAAAAGGGCTCATACCAATGCAATATTGGGAGAATATTAGATTGCTGCCAAGGAGTTCCGAATCGTAGGCAGACTTAATTTTTCACTATTCATGCGGAATGGAAAACTTTTCTGCCTAAAGGTTGCCATCAAATCGAAATTGTCCATTTTTTTTTAGTTTGGTGATTTAAGTGAAATTTAATTCAGTGTTCGATGGTATTTCAGTGAATTTTATACCCTCACAATGGTGTAAATCTTCATTTTTTATGATTTATTTAAGAATTTCAGAGTTCATTTCACTGCTATTTTCTTTAAGACCGAGAATTATTCATTAGGATTACTATGAATACGATCGCGAGCAGAAATTTTCCGCGATCGGCAGTGACGTGCGCTTAATTGTTTTGCTTTGCTCTCCGGACGCCTTGAAACTTAAGAAACTTGGTTTTCCCTGCGGAAGACAATTTTCTAGTTAACATCGCACACTCACTCTCGACACAGTCGACTATATGTATACGAGGGCATGATTGATAAACCTTATGTAGAAATAAGTTCGTTTTCCAGCTACATATCTGCTGTACGATAGCGCTATTTTAATGCTTTTCGTGACTCTTTTCTTCTCTCTCATTTCTCTCAGTTTTCCTTGCACTTCTGCAGTATTACTTTGAAGCAGCGACGTTAGTTAAGTAAAAGATTTGTTATAGAGTACGCGTTTCAATGGTATCGGGCTCAACCTTTTGAACGTTCATCTTAAAGGGGTAAGACAAACCATGTGAATTCACAAAAATTTAATAATACGGTATAACCTAAGAAATATATCGTGCATATAGTGTGTTGTTTACCGATAAATTTATAGTATCTGCTGCTAATTATCGAGGCTTTTGCATTTGATTTATCCTCGCTGCTGTTTTATCTGCTCCATTATGTCTTGCCTTTTTTTAAATATTTTGCTTTGAGAGGTGTGTAAAATTTGTGAGAAAGCGATGAAATAGTTCAGGTTTGCTAAACTCATCGTTGATAGGAATGTATCGTATTTAAGGTATTGCACGTTGCTCTCTTGCGTTAAACCTTATGCTGAGAATGTCTTTTATACGGGAGCTGTCTAGGAAAAGTGCCATAGTAGATTGGGAAAAGTATTCTCGAATGTAAAGAAGCCTGATTCGTTGAAAATTGCTACGATTGTATTGAAGTATCACTACAGAGCTTCCAAACTCAAGTGGACATTGTTTAAATAATAGAGGAACGCTGTAGAGCGTATTGAAAAATCTAAAATCGAGTACTACTAGCCTACTTAATTGTACTAGCCGTACAATTGTTAATTATCTACAGTTCTACACATTAAGTAGGGTTTTTTGAAGTTGATATCTAAGACTTTTAGGCTAACCCTTTCAGATCAATTGAAACAATTATTCGTGCCATCTCACCTCCAATCCAGCGTCGGGTTTGATCTCATGGTATACATACTACCTTGATCAAAAAGTTCCCGGAATAACCACCGTGTGGCGCTCCCATCGTTCCGATTTGAGTTCTGTTTTTTTGTTAAATTGGTACATCTGTTGTTGATATTCCCTTTAAATCTTAGTGTCATAACTTGACATTTGCAAAAGTTACGTAGCCAAGAGTACATCTATCTCTGTGTGTGTTGGCGATTTTTTACAATTGCAGAAATGGATTTAAATTTGCAACAACGAACTTGTATTAAATTATGCGTAAAAAACGGATTTAGTGGCGCACGGACGTTGGAAATGTTGGAAAAGTGTTTCGGCAACGATTCTCTAAAAAAAACGGTCGTTTACCAGTGGCACGAGCGGTTCAGAAGTGGTCGTGAGTCAATCGAAGATGATGAACGCAGTGGCAGACCATCGACATCGAAAGTCGGTGAAAAAATTGATAAAGTAAAAGAAATGTTGGTCAATAACCGCAAATTAAGCATCAGAGAAATAGCGGAGGACTTGAACATTGCCTATGGATCCGCCCAAGACATTGTGGTTAATGATTTGGGTTTCCGTCGTGTAGCAGCAAAGTTGGTGCCAAAAGACCTCAATTTCATGCAAAAAAGAGACCGTGTTGACGTCGCAAAAGACATGATTTGCGAGGCTGAATCCGATCCCACATTCATCAAAAGGATCATTACTGGAGACGAGACGTGGGTTTATGAGTACGACACGCAATCCAGACATCAGGCAAGTAAATGGCGTTCACCAAATGAGCCGAGACCAAAAAAACCACGTCGTTTTCAGTCAAAAAAGAAGGCAATGCTGACGGTTTTCATGGATTACAACGGTGTAGTGCATCATGAATTTTTGCCAGAAGGCCAGACAGTAAACAAAGAGTATTATTTGGGCGTTATGAGACGTTTGCGTGAAGCAATTCGCCGAAAGAGACCAGAAATGTGGGCAGAAAACTCGTGGATTTTGCACCATGATAACGCACCGTCGCACAGTGCTATCATTATTCGTAATTTTTTGACGAAAAATGCAACAAATACCATCCGAACAGCCACCGAATTCACCTGATTTGGCTCCCTGTGACTTCTTTCTGTTCAATCGAGTTAAAAAACCATTACGGGGAACGCGTTTTAGCAGCCGAGAGGAAGTAATGGAAAAATCGCAGGAAGCACTGATGGACATACCGAAAACCGAATATAAAAAATGTTTCGAGGATTGGATCAAGCGCTGGCATAAGTGTGTTGCAGTCGATGGGGATTACTTTGAAGGGGACAATATAGATTTAGATGAATAAACTTGTATTTTTAATTTTCTGAATAAATTCCGGGAAATTTTTGATCAAGGTAGTATATGTGATTTCAGACATGACGTCCTTATTAAGATGTTTCATATTTTGTAAATGGGTCCTGGATAAAATTTAATTAAGAATTCTGTACAAAGTTTCCCGAGCGGCCAGGAGCCAGCCTTGGATCTCTCAAGAATGTTGCTCAATATAGTTTGCAAAGATGACGGGACAGGATGACCATCGCCCTTGTCAGATTGGGGACATGGCGACAGCCTTCCTTCCATACTGCCCCCTCCACGGTGCCCTTTTGTCCCCCTATCCAGGTCTCCGCCCTCGGGCCCTCAAAGAGGATAACAATGTTTGGGCTTACGTCCTCGAGTCTTGTCTGCGTCCTTCCCCAAAACCCTTGCTCCTACCTTTCACAGCCACCCTTAACCCTTTCTTTCCCTTATGCCTCTCGCCCCTCTCTCTAGCCGCCTACTCCCAAACTAGATCCGCCTTGATTACGAAGGAAGCCAAGCGAGGCTTAAGACTTGACACTGTGGTTTCCCCGAAATCCCTTTCCATTTTCTCGCTATTTTTGGTCGCAGCCAGAGGTTTTTGGAACTTAGTTGGCGTTTTAATGGTCACCCTGTACTGTGAGGCAAGAGTTAGTTCGGGTATCTCGTTTAATGATCGGTTTTTGGACAGCGCAGATGAATTTGGAGGGGATTTGCATGTTAACTAGGTCCTCGGGCATTCGGTCCAACGTTCGTCATTTCTGTAAACATGTTGTGTAATTGACATCGAGCTTGGTGTTTAAAAAGGGAGTAATATACTCGTAGACCGTTATAGATGGTCGAAATGTTTATATATATATATGTATACGTATGTATATATTATATTTACTAGGTAATCTATCGGTTAAGGTAGGTTTTTGGATGAACATAATTACTAATTACATAATTTGTAACCCCAAGCAAAACCTATTTCTCTCTCTCTCTCTCTCTCTCTCTCTCTCTCTATATATATATATATATATATATATATATATATATATATATATATACATATATACATATATATATATATATATATATATATATATACATATATATATATATTTATGTATATATATATACACACACGCACACACACACACACATATATATATGTGTGCGTGTATATATATATATATATATATGACTTATTGATAGTAATTTTGCAATGATAATAAATATTGGCATTAATTGGTGGGATCAATTTTAATAATGGTAATATCAATCCCTAGGAGTATCACCTCATGATCTATATGTGGATTAATTCGATAGTGGAATTAATTTTCAATTTTTTTTACTGCACGTTATAAATGATGTTTTTGTAATGCATATTATTCTATTCTGGTAAATAAATTATGCGTGGCTACTTTGTGACATTCTTGATTGGATGTAATTTCTCGAACCGTAATCTATTTGTTTAATTTATCTTGGGTGTGAAATTTTGTGGTTCGTGAATATTTTAACTAAATAGGTTTATAAAACGTAGTTCAACTGGGTATTAACCTTGATTTTTAGGAACTAATGTCTTGTCGTTTATTAAATTAATCAAATAAATAGATTTTTGGGATCTATAGCTCAAAACTTGCCATTTGGTATGTCTACACCATTTCGAAATCGTGCTAAGCGTGTAAATGTTCTTCCACTCGTTTCGGAATTTAGATTTAAAATACTGCGTCCTAGACGATAATAAATCAACTTAATTCTTCTTCATTCAGGCGAATAAATCTTGACTTTTTCACCGCATGTAGATTTTCGGGAAATGATTACGAAAAGAGGGATATAATTCCCGCAACATTTTTTCTTTCTCATTTGGAATCCTCCTCAAAAAGTTATCCTCCAGTGGAGGGATATCGTACGAGGGTCATCCGGAAAGTAGTACCCGTTCGTGAAATAAAGACACAAAAGTAAATATTAACAAACATAAAAAATTTTATTTGAAAGAGGATACTTTAAACTACTTCTCAACATAATCTCCAAGCAAATTAAGGCATTTGTCATAACGTGTGACAAGTTTCTGTATTCCTGCTGCATAGTCCTTCGCCGCCAGCTCATTGAGATACGCGAGGGACCCATCTTGCACAAATTTTTGCATAATGCAGATGGTGTTTAACAATTTCATGAACAATTGTTCGAGAAACATTGGGAAAATGCTCACAGATGTCATCAATTGTGACGCGCCGATCGTTCCTCACGAATTCGTCAACTGAGCTCACCAGTTGGTCTGTAATGACAGACGGTCTCTCCGAACGCTCATCGTCGTGTGTGTTCCCCCTCCCCATGTTGAAGTTGCGACACCACCGCCGAACAGACGACTCGTCCATTACATTGTCTCCATACACCTCCTTTAATTGGCGATGAATATCACATGGGCGAACGTTTCTTGCATTGAGGAATTTAATCACTGCCCTCACTTCACAACTGGCGGCGTTCTCAATTTTTTTAAACATTGTAAACAATCACAGAAACAACACAGGCAATGCTAGCGTCACGCAACTTGGCCCAGAGAAGGCAGACAAGCCACTGAAGCTATCTGACCTCGTCCAGCGGCTACTCGCGTCGTCAGCCCTTCATGCGGCACGAACGGGTACTACTTTCCGGATGACCCTCGTATTATCGTTGTCATCTTAGTCATCTTCCTAAATTTTATTCAGAGAATTGGACGAAAACTAATGAAAATTCTTTGGACTATTTTCTGTAGGTGAATGGGACTCACTTCAATATCATTGCTGTGACGACGAAATTCTTCCCCGTGACAAGACATGCGCAGAACTCACTCGAAATTTCAAAGCTAATCCCAACAGAAAATTTTCAAAAGCTGAGGAATGGACTTTGTTTCCCCCATATTATCGCTTCATGCCAATTCTTTTAATATTAATAGGTTATCAAATCTAGAATGAATTATTTTTGGCATGTTAGTGATCTGATTTTTAGTCGTGATTGTATGTATGTGTTATGAACTGGAGAAAATTATACCTCATTCCATGAAAGAAGCCGAACTTTTATTCATTTTATCTCTGATAATGATTTTGGAATTGTACAGAAAAAATATTTTCCCATCGTAATGCGGGTTTTATTAATGAAGGAAGAATTTAATGATATCATTTTTCAATAAAATGACGCTATAATTCCTACAATATAATATGTTGATGGTTTTCTCAATGAATGAGAACTTTAAATTCCAATTTTATTTTTAGGAAGTACATTAGGACATTGAACCAATGAGTGATCATCTCAGTGTGTATGAGACGGAGTGAGTTGGCGGAATCGGACGAATTATGGCACTCTATTATCAAAGAGCTTACTTTATCTCTTGAACCTCAGTTGACGGAGGGGCTCGGTGAAAATATTATTCAAGAATAAAAAAAAGTAATAAGAGACACTCCCTTCCACAATACGACATGCAACCTCGATCTCGCCTCTCTCCCTTCATCTGTCTCCCTCTTTTTTTATCAGGGTATCACGACCAAGCCGCTTCCTTGTCGAGACGTCTAAAAAAATATGAGAGCGGGAAGGGAACATTTTCGCGGATATCTATGCATCGGAGCAAAATATATTCCATCTTACTCCCTTCTTTCTACACTTGACAAAGGCGCCCTTTCTCGCTCGCGGAGGATGTGGAGTGGGTCGCCGCTTTGTAATGCCTGTGCTGCTAGAGATGAAGGGGAGAAGAGGGAGGCGCGGGGAATAAAGGAAAATCCGCCAGTTGCCGATGGGAGGGCCCCGTAATGTAACACGGGCCATTTAGTTCGAGTTTCTTTTTAGTAATACTTTTGTTCCTCCTTTATTTGCGCCGTTCGTTGACGCTAGAATTATTCTCTAATTAGTCCACATCTCTTTTTGTGCTCATAGTGGCCCTTTTTCTCTCTCCTCCATCAGGTTTCCTTACCTCGGAGCTGCCATGCTACTTGGATACTGTGTTTGTTCAGGCAAAGGTTTCTTTATCGAAAAATGTACGGACAAGTATTATATATATACACATATGGTCTATATGCTCATGTACTCACAAATCTCTACATATGCTGAGACCTAGATGTCCCATTATTCAGTATTGGGCTTGTTAATGCCATAAATGAGTCCAACTTTGGAGTGAGCTTAGTACATTAGTCATATTACGAATTAAAGCTGCATTCTATCGGGAAAACTGATAGAAAATTGGTAATTTTTGCTCCAAGATAGTATGTTTGTCGATAATGATAGTTTATTTTCTTACCCTTACCTTAATTTTTCCTTAGGTATTATACTCAAGGGCAGAAATAAAATGTGTATTTCAACGGGAATTTAATATGTATATTATAGATTTTGTATAAAGGACCTATGCTCAATGCTTAAAACTAAACTTAAAATATTCAAAGCCATCAGTGATATTTTAATTCATATTCTTCATACTATATTGTTTCAATCATATCACACATCACTTTGAACTCTGTGACTTAGGTTTAATCCATTTAGACTTTATGTTAATTTTTCGTTTACATAGCATTTTTAGCGAACTTATATGGGAAAGGCAAATTGAAACTCTCGGTTTGTGCTGAAGTGGACGTATTGTTACGGTATATCTGTCCAGTGTTCGGAATTAAAAAGGGCACGTGATTTTGCGATGAGACACAAAGCAAAATTCTCTTTATATTAATGAAAATTAGTGGCAGATTTACTGAACAGTGATATTTTCGAAGTAGGTCATAATAGTTACGTGATTTATAACAATGAATGTGCATTTTTAGCGTTAATGGAATATTTGCGTATAACTTTTTTTATTATAGCCAGAACTTAAGGACAAAATTCTCGCCGAAATACTTAAAGGTTAAGAAAACCTTGGGTGGCGGTGTAATTTATTTCATCAAAATTTATGAGAAAGGAATTTGGCAGGAGGTTTTGTTCAGACCAGTATTGATTTCCTCCCTAAAAAAACTCCAATGCTACATTATGTAAGGACTACAGGATAACAAGTTTGATTTCGCACGTAGCTAATGTGTTAGTTAAATTTATGAATAAAAGAATAGAAAACAGGTTAAACGATTACTTAGGGGATGAGCAGTTTGAGTTCAGAAAGGGGTGAAGTACGAGTGATGCTGTAGTAGTTGGGATTTTAAAGGAGGTAGTATAGGAGGAAGCACCGCGTTTTGATTGGGGATGGGGTGTTGAAGACTGTGATAGAGGGGAGTACGTTAGACAAGGGGAGGAAAAGGATCGGTGTTTGGACGGAATGAAAAGAGGAAGGAAGTCGGAGGAATTGAAGAACCGTTTAATTCATCGACGGTTGTCGAGCTGTTTTGCTTTGAGAGGCATTGAAATTCATGTATATCGTTTTTCAGTCTGTGCCCATCGAAAAGCTACGTTAAACGTTAGCATACCAAAAATATTTATTTCCATCGGTCGTTGAACTGAGAAATGATTCTTTATTTAAATTCGTTGGTCGTATTTTATTTCCTCCAGAATGGTTGATGTAATTTGTCGTCTTGTTTGTCTCCATTTTTTTTTCTTAGAAGGGAAAGGTCTTTTTTGTCGCTTGGGATTTTTTTTGTTTTAAATTGAATGCTACTGCCTCCGTCACCTTTCTCTCTCTCTGTATACTACTCCCGTTGTTATCATTTCTCTTAAGGAGCTCAAGCCTCCGTTTCGGATGTTCCCACCACCCTTTTCCCCGTTCCACTCTGGCGCCACCCACACACACCCCCCGCCAAATTCGTTACTTCACTCTCTCTCTGTCACCTTCACGACCGTCCTCTCCACCCATCACATTTCATTCGCCGTTTGTACTTTGATGTCACGAATGTCTCCTCCTCCTTTTTTTAGAAACCCTCATCATATTTATGCCTCCTCCCTTCTTCTTCTTTATTCCTAAACAAAGTTGGTCTCCCCGCAAATTCAGGGCCGCCTGTTCTCCGAAGGTGTTTTTATAATTCAAACTAATTGATTCGTCTTCGTCATTTTATCCTTATTGGTAACTGTGTAATGCGCTTCAGAGAGTGTTTTATGCAGAATTTTCCTTTGGCATGCGCTATGGGTAGGCTCGTATCAGACATTTGGTAAAGTCGATTGATGACGGCGAGTTGGTCTCAAAAATGTGGGTCTACATCTGGGGTTTAGTATTCGAACTGAAAAAATAATATTGGTGCAAAGTATATATTTTTGAGAAAAATTATCTCCCGTCATAATATGTTTTTATCGAGTAAAACATAGCGTTTCATTACAAATATTAAATACGTTCAATTTAAAATATTTTAGTTTTTGACAGTACAATATTATACTGCAATTATTAGATCTAAATGTGTCTGTGGCCTTTATAATCGTTACAAAGCAATAGTTCTTACTCATTTTTAACTTACACAACATTAGGGATTTCATGCAGTGGGGACACAATATTCAGAAAAGAAACATAATACATGTATGTACCGATGAAAATTTGGTTTGGGCTCATATGGACACATGGACCAACATCAGTCGGCTTTTTTTAGGTCAATTAATGCGGACTGATATATAGTATGGAATAAATATGTGTCACGTCAAGTATCCAGTTACAAAGCTACACTAAATTATTTAATATTTTTAAAAATAATTAGCGAATAGTGGCATATATTTATATATGGAAAATTTATAGGCTTATGGCTTGGAGAGCATCACTATGTTAAGTTTTTGCAGTCGGTTTCATGAAGTTATATGGTGAGAGATTCTTTGATGTGATGAAAGGTTGGCATTTGATTTTCCCGAATGATTTTCATTCTATCAATATGAAACGTATCCTGTAATACAAATATATTCTATCCAACTATCCTCAATTTGTTACTTAACCTTTAGTATTAATCAACTCGTAATATTTTCCCTTTTATCGTTTCGTTCTGCTTTTTTATTAGTTTTTCTTCGACAATAGCCGTCGACATTGTTATCGTTTCAATTATTTCCTCAAATTATTTCCTGAGGACCCTCGAATCATATGAAATAAGTAAAAAATAAATTCTTCGCAAAACCATGGCTGAAAAATTAATAAAACGCTCTTATTCTCTTAATTCGAATCCATTTCCTCTCATTATTTCGTCTGCTGCGGCTGTTCGTGGGTAAGGGTTATCGATAAAAATATCCAGAGATGCCTCCTTTTTATAATTTCCAAAACAATGCTTATCATTTTGCTCTCCCCAAGAGAATACCATCGGAATTGAGCAGGATTAAATATATTTTTATATAAGAAATACTTTTGGATACCGTTGAAAATATGAAAATCGTTAATAAAAATATCATAAATTTTATTAATGATTTGAAAACGAGTTAGTATTTCAAAAGAGTGACTGATGTCTAACAAATAAATACACGAAAACGCAAATTTGAAAGGGTTTTCTTCCCTCAAATACAGTCATTGTAATTTTAAGCTTAACATTATTCATGTACTCTATTCCTGGCATGATCCGCATTTGCCCCTTCGATAGTTAAATTTTCTTTTTTGATGAAATCATTTCCTGGAATTGGATTCAAATATGGTAGACGCCTCCGGGCGCATTCAGGTTTCCCCTAGCTTTTTTTTTCGTGTATTATACCCTGGGAAACTACTTGCGGTATAGGGATCAGAACTTACCCTTCGACCCTGATATATGAATTTCTCTCCCTGTACGTAGGCTCTTGGAGCGAGGGGCCGCTTTCCTATATCTTTGGTTCGATTACTATGTCTACTAATATTTCTTTTCCTATTCTAACATTATGATTTCAGATTTATGAACTGAATCTTTAAAGCACCTGGCAGAAACTTAGGGATGTATTGCCTTCGTATTAAATTGGCATTATTTGAACTTTTATTTCTGCTTCGAAGATTAAGGTATTTAAATTTGATTTGACTGACTCATTTGCATGCCTTAAGTACGATAATTATTTCTATAGTGTTCCCCCTCTGTAATATTAAAATTTTCATGACACTGTTTCATCATTCAAAATATTTCATTCTTAAGTCTACTTCATCTATTCGTATCAAACTTACTGGCTTGGATTTAAAAATAAAAATATTAGTATAAGGTTCTTAAGAATGTTGTTTGGACAAAAAATGTCAAATTTCATCGGATGTCAACCAAGTTAATTTAATTGGTATCTTCTTTATATCAACGGACAGATAAAAAATTGCCTGCTAAAAAGAATGAATGTTATATGTTTTTGTAACGTTAAATTTTTATGCTAATAATGCCGGAAAAATTAGTGGACATATTAAATTAAAGTCATTTGGGCGTTTACGTACTCAAGGATGTTACTAATTTTTTTGTGAAGGCGACATATTCACTCCTTAAGTTTTTCTTATTGTATCTCACTTAAAACTTTTCCTTGTTCCCGTTACAAATTTAAACGGCCTCCCTTGAGGTAATTTTCTCCCAGAAATGGTTTCCTCCGTTTACTAATTTTCTTAAGGATAAAAATTCTCTCAGCTTTCCGTATCTTATACTCAAAAAAGTAGATTGATATCTTCTTAAAACATTCTCCGCCAAGTAGCGTGCAGAAAAATTTCGTCTCCTCGCCATTTGCAGTCCACAAAGAGCTTCGAAGCCTTCAGGGGGTAGCAGTATCCGAGTTTGAATTGATATTAACTAACTGTTTGATTGCCGAGCTAATGAAAAATTAAACTGAAATATTTGGAAAATCAGCGATTGCAATCGACATTCGACCATGGTCTTACTCTAAACAGTCTCTTCGGCAGTTTATTTCCAGAAATATGGTCACTTCTGGCATTTTAGAGGTAATATAATTTGATAATATCTTTTGGATTTAATTTATTTAAATGTTATCAGGGCATTCTTTTTACCTCTATCTTTATACTTTTATTATGTAATGGTATATTCTTATATTAATATTCGAGATATTTTAACCAGCATGAAAATTCCTCTGGGCGACCTCATTTCCGCATTTTTTTCCGAAAAACATAATTATTGCTATAGCATATTGAATCCTAAAATCAATACCCCTAATTATTGGTTTGTACCATGCTCATTAGGTGCACCTAGTCAATTCTAATCATCATTTTATTATCTACAAATTTTCGTTAACATGAGCAATTATGCACTCCCAGACAAAAGTAGTAACTCTTTTTTAATATATCTGAATGGCATATTTACCAGTATGTCTTATTTTTTGCCACTCTCGCTCTCATGTCCTTATAAAATAAGTGAGCGTACTGCTGAAAGACTTGAATGGCTCAATTTATTCCCGCAGTATGAATATTATAATCTACCCATCACTCTCAGTCGTTTCCGGGTCTTCCCTCTCCTGATCTTTTTCCCCTCATCCTCTCATCTCTATCTACCTCCACCCTTTATACCCTCTTCGTCAGAAACAATGGCCACATAAAATATTACAGCTTTGCCTTGGCCTGGGATCCCGCCCACCGGGTCCATGCATTTTAAAGGGAGTTTCGAGTTCATGGGGGAGAAACGCGCAGCTATCAGACTGAAACCCCGTCTGCTCCTTTATGCGCGCTTTTTGTCCGGACCACCTCCCTGCCTATCCCGCTATCACCCATGGGACCCTTTCTATAAACCGGACTTACCCCTTGGTCTACTTACTCTAATATTTCTGTCATGTTTCTACTAAGAGCGTGACTCGTGGGGAAAGCTCTTTTGCTTCCACGGTCAAATTACGTTCACAATCTCTCTCAATTATAGTTCCATGTACCTTACTGCCTTTTCTTGATTTGCAAATTGTGCAAATTCCCCAAAATTCTCTTTCTTCTGAGGATTTGTCTTTGATGACGTCCAGCGCATTATTGGAAATACTCGTAGTAGCATTAGACGTGTGTAATCGGGGAAGAGGTCATTAGCTTCCGTCAAATATGAATTATTTGGTTAAATACGCCGCGAGGTATCAATCTATTTAATTCTTTTCATTCCTTGGTTACGTGGACGTTTTTCGGTCTTCATCACCTGAATGCTGACTATCACGGTGTCTTAGCCGTACGAAAAGCTTATATATCCTTTGCAATAGAATGGCCTTTTAATGAAAAAGTGAGCACAGTCAATTCTTCATCAAACCTTTACCTTCATATAACAAGGTTAGTCTCGTATTTCATTCGTTCTCAATTTTTCCTTGATCTACGATCTCTTCGCGCCAATTAATATCTCTGTAACTGGTCGGGATTCGTATACTTCAGATATTTTATTTTCATTTGAATAAAATAAATCATCTTCATTTTTGACAATTACTTTCCTTAGTCATCCCGTCAATATTGCTCGCCCTTCTGCGTAGTTATAAGGTCACTTATCTTTTTTTGACCCTCACTTCCCCCACCCGTTCTATTTGAACTCATCTTTGTGAGCGATAATGTATTCTCGTCAATCATATTTCGCGTTAGTGTCGTCGGATCTTCTCAGCTCTATTCTACTTTTTTTCCATCTTTGCAATTTTTCTTTTCATTTCCGACCGGGCAGTTTTTACTGTTTGTGACTGAAAGTCACTTTATGGCCTCGGCAATATATCTCTCGTAATTTATTTTTGTTCGTAACGTATCATCTTTTGCGCGATAGCATATATTGAGGCAAGGATATAAAAATATTTTATTTTCACAGTTTGACCCAAATCGGAAATTATTTTCTATAAAAATTCAAAAATAAAGAATGCACTGTTACGCGTGGCAAATCTGGGAGGCATGGATCTTCATAGCAGTATTGCTTCCGAGTATTGCGAAAAATACTTTTATATTTATCAAAAAAAAGGATCGGATAATGACAGTGCCTTATTTTTTATGTTATGATCACCACCAACAGAAGGTGGAAGGGAGAGAGCTATTAATCAATAGTGCAGTGCCTCCATACTAATTTTTGCCCAGTTGTCATATGCCGTGGAATATTAAATTACTCTAAACGGAATTTAAAATTTGTTCTTGAATAACATAGTATTTTATTATTGAAATGGGGAGGAACGGATGTTATTATCGTAATAGTCTATTCTCTGGAGGAAAATGAGATTATCCAGCTTTATTTTTTAAACTTTAATAGAATTCAATAACATTTCAATATTATCAATAAATTTGATCCCTGAAAATGATTCGCGTGGTTTCATTTATGAAATTCATTTCTGATCGTGCGGGGTTCAGAAGTTGTTGGGAGTTCATCCTGTTTATAATTTTATTTCCATAATTTCATGCTTTAGTTTATTTTTCAAAGTTTGCATACATGGGCGGTGGGTGATATATGTAGTGTTCTCTGGGAATGTAGAAAATGCATGATTGTGTTACAATACTTGCTTATTTTGGTGACACAACGTTAACTGAGGTCATTTGGCCCTCGAGCAAAAGGGAAATCCACATACCTGTAAAGAAAGAAGAAAAACATTTGTTACGTATCTTTAAATATAATAAATATGCACAATTATATAAAACCTGTGGAAAGTTTCAAGATACATTATCTCAGAAAATTTGTTAAATATAGGTAAATTTGTTCCTTGGTAGCTAAGACCCCTGTCTCACGTGCTTCAGTAATATGTTTTTTCTAATTATTTTGCTTCATCAAATAAGAGAAAGTCAGTTAATATTGTTTGGTATTCGTTATTAAGCTCTCACGGATTTATTATTCAGAAAATGTAACATATAAATAGCGCGGATAAAAAATCAAATATTTTGAGTGTTGGATATTGGGCGTTCTTTGGAAGAAAAGACATGAAAAGTCATCTTGGTTTAATACATATATATTTTATTTACCGAAGAATTTCGGTTTTGAAGCTAAAACCTTGATATTATGCCCAAGAGGTGAATTTATTCCTGAGAAATCGTCGCAATAAAATGGATGAATCAAAACTTTGAGGTTTCTGAAGAAAAGGGGAGCGAATTAATGGTAAACTTTTGGACCCAAATTAAATTTTAGGTAGACAATACTTGATGAATGAAAATATTTATTAAATTAAATGTATTGTGCATGAAATGCATTTTCCGAGGGGCTTGTTGTAGCATACTAAGCGAAATTTTGTATTTGCTGCTGTCTCATATCTAAGGAGACTTTTCTACTCTGATATAGTTTTACGTAGTGATAATTACGTAGCATTGTATGTATTTGATTGATAATGAGTCCATAGACTCAACTGGAGGGACCACATTTAACGAATATATCTATGTATTCAAAAATTTTAGAGATTGATTATTCCTTTTATTTACGACTCCTTGAATACGCCGTATCTTATTCCCTCATGACACAAAGAATTATACACAATTGAATTTCATTTTATAAGAATAATAACAGTAAAGATATGGGTCTTTTGAAGAAGCGATTCAATTTGCCTGTGTAAGTAATTCTCTTAATTTGCTCCAGTTGACCATGCCAGGTAGGTGTTATCTGCTATGTCAGCAGGGTAATTGCATAATTGATTTCGTTCTGATAGTTATTCTTCTTAATTAATAACCGTGACCTATGATGGAGAGACCTAGTATTGTGTCTGAATTTCACACAGTACAAGGCTTAGTACCTACGAGGTGAGATCCTCTTACCTCTTACCTTTGATTTCAATTATAAAATGAGTGAACGTTAGCAAATTTTTCGTCACAAAGTCTGTGGTAATTCTCGTTGGGGTTCCTCGCAAAGAGGGATGCTACGTTCTTATTCTTTACATTCTTGAATAAAATTCTTCATTTTGAAAATAAAAATCTAAGACTCGATGCTTTGAAGCGGTTGGGAATTTTGAAATGAGTCCGTTGCAAGGATGAACTTCTTGCCAACGAAATTTTGTATCCCTCCCACTCCCTACTTATAGACATGCCAATCTTCCAAGTCAACGATTGACACCGAAAGATGTACTTCTCTTTTCCTTCCAGCTACATTTTAACCCTTTTACCCCTGCACCCTCCCTCTCTGACCAGCCCCCCTTTCCAATCAGAAGGTATAAATACCAAGTTTGCTTCTATGAGGACCACCAGGTGATGACGTTCAACGCCGAAACCTGGGTCGTGTTTTTGAATAAAGTGTGTGGAATTATAAAGTCAATAATTTCATTTCATTTCAATTCTTAAATATACATTCCATTCGCTATTACTATATTTCTAAATAATGCCAGGTTACTTAAGGAACTACGTTTAAGGTTTACTTTGGCCATGATGACCAACGGAATATACTGAAATGATTACTTAAAATAATACGATAGCTATCCAGAAAGTAACCTCCGTTTTCGTGCAGCGTGAGAATTAGCGGAGGGAGCCGAATGGTCGCTGTTTTGACGCACACTGTAGGTTAGTACGCCTCGGGTTGGGGTGATTGGAAGGTCACTCCGCATGTCTTTTCGTTAAAAATAGCGATTCAAAATGATCAAAATCCCACGAAATGTGAAGTTTTTTCAGTAATAAGGTTTTTACGGATAAAAAAGGTTAAATCATCTGGCATTCATCGGAAAATTTCTGCTCTGTACGGACCAAATGTGATGAGTGACAAGAGTTGTGGACCAGGGTTTTCGTTTAAGAGTGAACATAAATATCAAAGATAATAGTAGAAATGACCACCCTTCAGGGATGAACTACGAACTACACCTGGTAATTGACGAAAAATCGTGAAAACCGGCGTTTAATGATATCTGAAAATTTTCAAAGGTTTTCCACAGATTTCTACGACTATTAAACACGATTTAAAAGTTGGGCTACTGCATTTTTAGTGCTCGTCTCGAAGAGGAACTTCAAGTTGCTGTCAACGGTTGTCTGCAATCTCAGGCGGCAGAATTTTATGCTGAAGGAATTTGAAAACCAGTTCAAAGATATGGCAAATGTTTAAATCTCTTGGGAGAATGTGTATAAAATAGTAACAATAGGTAGTTTTGGTATGAAAAATGTTCAGTATCTACTCCAATGTATTTTTTATTGCAAAACGGAAGTTACTTTCTAAACAGCCTTCGTAATTGAGCTCAAGTTCCAATCTCAGCGAAAGTTTGGTGGTGCTACAATGGCTACATAAAAACTTTTGAACCAATTCCCAATGAGGGGATTTACAACTTTACCTTAACGCTTTCATGAAGAATATAATCTTGAGTTGCTTCTTACTTTCAAATATTTTACCTATTTTTTAATACCTTACGGTTACACATCACAGTTAACAGCAGATGTGGCTTAAACCTTCGTTTGAATTGGGGAGTTCATAAATGATGACACACTAAAGGTTTTTTCTGTGTAATATCGATGGAAAAAAAATCGCAGCAAACTTCAAAAATGGAAATTCAGCAGAAAACTTTTAAAATTAAAATAATTCCGATGGCCTTTATCGTTCCTTTTTCTAACCTGTGTAATAATTCATGTGTAGGAATATATTTCAGCCAGATGGCGCTGAGTTTGCTAGAAGAAGACGGACCATCATGGCTAGGCAGGGATATGGAATAACCCAACGTCAGCATTAGACTGCTTTGAGGAAAAGACTGGAGGGTTCTTCGATGTCCACGTCACCTTAGAGTCTATGCACAACTCCGGCAAACGGAGAGCCTAAGTGTATAGGTATTCGTATGGATGTACTTATACATTTTATGGCTATTATATAACGCATATGATAATGGGTTAAATGGTAGAAGGGACCATTTGGTCATAATTTCACTCGAATAAAGACCTCTATAAATCTCTCTACATCAAGAAAAATTCTGTTTTAAACTTGAATCATGGACAGAAAAACGGTAATTATGAGACGGCGTTTATAAATGAAAGTGGCAAAAAATATTTTGTAATTAGCATTCTAAATTGAAATATTTCGGATTGAAGTAGCCTGTTTAAGTTACCAAACGCACATGAGAAATATTTTCCAACATAAAGTTATGAGTTGACAAAATTTTGGTTAATTTTCGTTTTAAAGAGAATAATGTCAAGAAAAACGCTTTTTTCTTTTCAATTTTGAGTATTCAAATTGTATTTTTTGTACTCTTTGCTGAAGTTGTCAACCAGTGGCGGCGTGTTGACGGAGTGGGGTGAGATTTAAAACTCCTCGTGTGATATATATCAATGGATGTTCTTGGGAGAACATGTTTTCAGGATATTTGTTTGATGTGCGATAGCTCATGGTGGACTTCATGGGATGTATTCCCAGTTAAAGGGGATGTCTCCTTTTTGCTTATGCGATATTTACAGTGTCCGGACTTCTACCAGACTTGATCGATACGGTTTATTTTTACTGTTTAGAAAACGGCTGAGTTTCGTAGAATAATTTTCAATTGCAAAAATTCTATTGGGTCTTTGTGTTTGAATTTAAATTTAGTTTTGTGTGTATTTTATTCAAATCCATATTCTTTTTTGCACTCGATTGAAAATATATGTTTTCTATTAAAATGCAACAAGTTTGAGAAGGAGATGATTTTGTCTATTAAATCGCTGCCAGATCTCAAGGCTGATCATACTTAAGTACTTATGTATTGCTTTTAAGAACAATTTTGTACGATATTTCGAGATTGTCACAAAAAAACATTCTGTATGTTTTTTCCATTAGTAAATATTTAGTTCGTCTCGAAATATTGATGTATTGCTTTCAATGACTTGAGACTTCCTCATTACTATTTTTATGATGGCGTTATTAATATATTTGCAAAACATGTACACTTAAAATGCATGAAAGAGTATAATTCATAAACCTTTTATATTCAAACTTAAGTTTTGAACTAATCAACTCCAAATTTCTCAACTCAGGGTAAATAGTAAAAACCTAGTTAAGAATGTATAAAGCTTTGTAAAATGGAGTACTGTTTTTTCATTTACAATATGGAGTGTCACAAATACGCCCAGAAATACCATGAATAAAAAGTGCGGGACTGATGATGGTCATCCTACGACTGTTTTCAGCACTAAGATCGGTTTAATAGATGAGGGTCGAGCTCAAGTGGCACTAAGCTCTCCATTGTATGAAATTTACACTTAGGGATAGAGATCCTGGTTAATTTGCTGTTTGTGGTTTTCCAGGAGGGTCTTGTGTCCAGAGAATTGCACAGCTCGGGTTTACCTTGGGGTGTTCTGACGCATCACCGTGGTTTGAAACCGGGTTCTTCTGACCGCTAATTTAACGTACTTACCGTTGATCTACTTGCATCCACCAGCTATTCATCTAAACCTCAAAATTCGAGGTGTCTTCATGCTTGGCGAACAGCTAGTATCCACTGACCTGTTATGCCACCACCGTCATAGTACAAGCAAGCAACTGCAAACCAAGCTACACGCCGAAGCTAAACCGAGATAATTTAGATTTCTTTGCACCAGGTTATGTGAACTTGTAATTAATCTGCAATTATGCCTTGATTCTTGAGTCATTTAAATAAATCATTAGGCTTCTCGCACATCGCTGCATTTTTGTTCGATTGAATGATCATCCAATTCTACCGGTTTCTTCCCTGTGTTGCTGTATCCTAAATGTTTTGGATGAAAATATGGAAAAATTCGAAATAATGCCAGTCTATGACAATTTTGCTAACTAGCCGGCGTCTGATTAACGTTTTTTATTCCAAATGAGTATGAAAATTTGCATAATCATTTGCATCAAAATTATATTGAAACATGGGGCCAAAATGCCCTTTATATTCTCTCATCATTTTATTGAATTTGGCATGAAATTTTTATTGCTCTATAGCACCATTTTATTTAGATAATACCAAAATTGTTAATTGTTCTTTGTATATTTAATTCCGCAATATTTTCTTTTAAAAATAACTTCACTCACCTATTCATTATAATAATTTTATCAAGCTTCCCTTTGCTAAGTATATTGGAATGATTTACGTATTATCACTTATAGGTCACATGTATTCATCTTGGCCGTCGAAAATAACTTCGAAAGAGTTAATATTAGTTGGTATAAATCATCCAAGGTCAATTTTTTTATCAGAATAGGAAAATTTATAAACATATGCCTAATCCTCTCATAGTTTGTCCTCATTTAACCGTGTTTGGCTTGATGTTGTGAAAATATATTATGTAAAGAGCACTATTCGTACTGCCCTATTGGCTATTAGAAGTTCATGTTTTTATCTACACCTAGGTGTTACTATTAGGTAAAACTTACCTCCTATCTTAGATAACTTATACTATAACGACTAAAGTACACAATACTGTGCGAGTATACTACTACACCACACCATATTACGCTACACCGCACTATACTTCACTATAGCCACCACAATATGCTACCTTTTAAAACAAAAATACCCTCTATTATTCTTAAAAACAAGGCAATATACTGCAGGCGTTTAAAGCCTATTGTAAGCTTTAATATTTTTTGCATTCTAATGCAGTGAAATCTGTTATTTGTTGCTTCATTGATGAAAACTTTCCATTCCTGTCAATTTGTTTTACAAATGCATCATGCAGATACATTTTGTATAAAAGATCCGAATAAGATACATTAATACCTACTGTGGAATTATGGTCTTAGGGAACTATTTTATGCAGGGGAATTCCTTAGCGGGTACTTTTCTCAGTCGTGACTTTTACTAAAATTTGAAAGCTTTTCTGCGAGCCCTTTTACTTTGATAAGTAAAAGAAATCCTGTGGATCTAAAGCCGCCGTGGGAGAAATTCACCCTTTTTCGCCCACTATCCCATTATCTGAATCCCTAGGCTTTAGCGTCCGGGGGTTCCTTTTGAGGTCCATCAAGCACGAATGAGAACCACCTACTTGCTTTTCACACTTGGTAGAGACCGCAGAAAAAGGAAAGAGACGGCCAAGAAGATGGCGGAGGGGAATAAGACTTGCTACCCTTTTGGAAGTATAATCATCTTCGCGCAATACTCAGATATGTTGGGGTCTTTGAGAAATCAGCTATTGAAAGACAGGATCTCGAGAAAAATCCTACTACAAAGAGGTTCAAAGTAGAAAAAGTTATCCTGGTTTTGGGATACTACTTCAAGGTAGTTATTTTGCATAAGCTCTCAGAGAAATGACAAATTCGCCGTCATAATATTTATAATAATTGGGACATCATATTCCTGTTTTAGAAATACAGTCCTGTAATATTATGACATCAATTGTGTTTTAGCGAGGTCTTGCAGCTAAATGGATATTTTGTGGTAAAAATCATAATTCACGAGGTATTTTCAAGAAAGAAAAAGCCTTATGACTTGTAAGAATATTTTTAATTAAGTGGTTTACACTGCAAAATTGTTTCTCAATTTATCTTACTCCCATATTGTTTCAATCACCAAATTTTAATTTTTTTCTTTGATTACTTCTAAGGAGAATGATGCTAAAAATTAGTGTTAGATCTTTAAACCAAAATGATCAGTCAGTGTTGTAGGTACACTTAAATCTAATTCATTTTTGTAATAATTGTACTATATTTTGCATAATTATATTACTAATAAGTGAAAATGGCTATGGAAACTTTTCTAACTTCGTCACGAATGCATTACATGCATTTACATCACCTCATTTCTTTTCTGGCTCATGTGTTGATTATTCATAAAATAGAATGCTGACAGCTTTGGTAGGCTGGTGAATCTGAGCTAACGCCATGAAAATTTTCGAGCCTTTTTCACTGTATTTCATGATCAATTTTCAACTAGTCCGCGTCGATGATGACATATAATGATAGAGATAAGTCACGAGAAAAAAATGCTTTGATAGCAGTTACGTGCGAGGCATTTCCGTTGGTTTATCCCGAAATGCGGGCGGGGATAATAGTTAGGGCTGACATCGGAGCATGCCGGGATTGCAGAGGCCTGTTAGGAGATGCAAATGGATGACGAAGATAGTGCATTTCCATGAGATTCAATCGTTAGATGGGTGCGTGAGTCGTTGATGGATATTTCGCTCCCATTCGCTCAGAGATTGTGGTCGTTTAGCTAGGTGGGAGTCCTTGTTCCCATGGATTATGATTTTCGATAAAGCCCCGCTTATGAGAACTGGACATGTACAACACACATTATATCCGTTATCAACTCTGGAGTTTCAAATCGTTGATACGCCGCGTAACAAGGTCGACTTTTTACATAGCGGTTTGAAAGGAGTGCTTATCCCATACAAATTACCAGTTTTCGTGTACTCTGGACTTTCGAATAATTAATTGGTTAAATACAATGGAATTAACATCATTAGCTCTGCATAATCATTTTCTATCAATTATCATAATTGATAGGCCATTAATAATCGTATTTATTATCTTATTTGACGTTTAATTTGAATATTTTTGAGTTAATTACGTTCTAATTATTTTTTGAAGCCGCGATTGACAGGTGTCTATTGGCAACTTTGTGTAGAGCTGCAGAAGGAGGAATTTTGATAATTTCCAAATAATATTTTTTCTTGTGTGTATTCGTTCCTGGAAGAGAAGGAAACCTGAAACTAAGGCGCTATTTGATAGGCGATATTAGGATTTAAGGCGATATTATAATCTCATGTGAATGGTTTGAAGATGACTGAAATCTTGTGATCATTCATTAGAATAATATGAAGTTAAATGCTTTTAGCCGAATAAACGTGTACATAAAGCAATCAGTAGCTTAATATTATATGGTTTTGATGATTGGTAACATGAATTACCAAAAGGTCGGGTAAAGGTAAAGTTTAAAATCAGTTCACAGGTTGAAAACAGTTGGATGATTCGTGATAGTGATTATCATTCTGGAATTGAATTAATAATGTAGAATGAACCATTACCGAAAATGTTTTATTGAAGTATGAGTCATTTTGTGAACATTATTTAGATTAATTAGACTGATAAGGAAGAGAAAATACATCAGGAATATTTTCAAAGATAATACTAACGCATTATTTGCTCAATTATCAAAACGCAGTTCACATTAATTGAATCTTCTGTGTGGAATTAAATAGACAAAGGTGAAAAGCAAATCATTATTTTTCGTAGTTTCACCATTAGCTGAGTTTTGCTCAAAGGAATTCAATCGAGCTGGGAGCCAACTTTTCATATGACTCGATTAATTGTTGGGGAACACGAATGACGCAGTCATCGACAAAAGCTATAAATTCACGGACTAAAATATTTCATAGAAATGCGCCAGTTCTCGTAAATCTTATAAGGCGAAGGTTATTCTGTGTTTAAATATGTTTCTCTCGCTCATTGTCACTTTATCGATTACATGAAGCCACAGTTCACCACCTACAGTAGCAGAAACGTCGAGTATCTGAACTCTCTAGGACTCAAGGGCCCTCTACGCTTCCGAAACTGCTTCCCCGATGAGGTATGGAGAAAAGTAGGCGCCAGAGCGAACACGTACAGGCTGTCACTCGCGGGAAGTACGTGAGACGTGAAAATTTTGAGATGTATGAGGGAAAAAAAGAAAACATTTTCTTTCCATATGACGGCGTGGGCGTATCGAGTCACATCACATCTTCCGGAGGGAGAGGTGGTGCTCTCGCGGAGAAATGAGTGAAGGGAGTATGGGTGAATAAGGGCGGGAGAGGGACGGATGGAGGAGGAGTTGTAGCGCCAGGGCATTATGAGCGTTAGAGATGAAAAGGAAAGGGATTTGCAAGGCAAAAAGTGAGACAGCCACGGGCGGATGGAGTGTGAGGTAAGGCCAGAAATGGAGGGAAAGGATGACTTAAAAGGTCGAGAAGGACGTGCGCCTTGTTATTTTTGCCATCTTATTTTTTAGGGAGAGGACCAGCGCGATAATAGGATGCAATGGAAGGAGCGGAAAGCCAAGCGCGGAGGCTGAAAGCGTCCAAGCGAAACTGTATCCCGAGGATCCCATCATTTTTTTGCCATACTCCTCGTCCTGAGTTATAATGTAGGTGCATGAGCAAACGTAAAATCGATAACCCACTGCCTCTATAGACGTATTTAGTGAAATATTTTAAATGGTGCTTTACCTGAAATGCAAAAAGTACATGGAACCCTAAAACTCCAGCGGAAGGAGCAATAGCTATTTCCTTCTTCTTCAACCTGTCCATTTGAAGGTGAGGTTAAACATATTTGCGTCTCAGAAATGTAGATTTCCTTTTCAAAAGTTCAACGGATATAATATTATTCTCTAATTTTTTTATATTAAGATCTCAAAAATATGAGGGTACAAAGAGATATGCTGCATTTGGATATGAACCAGATGAAGTAGAGATATGGTAGTTGTAACTACAAAGGAGATTGCGAGGAATTCTCACGATAGATGGCGAATTCAGCAACAGGAATCTTGATCGGTCGTGACTAATAAATTGCATTCGACTATTTTCTATAGAGTAGCCTCATACGGGGCTAATCGGGTGAGAAATGAGGCCGGGAGAAGAATAAAATCTCACAGAAGACAGTTTGAGGAACCGATACAACCGTAACCTCGTAAAAACTTGAACTATTTCTTGAAATATTTACCTTTGTATTTATGATTTGAAAACTTGGGAATACAGGGTTCGTCCGGAAAATAAGTGTACTGACTACTGATTTCTTCCCGCCGCTCCAGGCGCGCCCAGCACCGCTCTGACGGGCTGCGATTGGAGGGGGGTATGTTGGCAAGCGACGCTGAAAAAGGCAGTCGGCTCTGATCTGTGGTGTAGTGAGGAGCTCTGTTAACGCGAACCTCCACGCTCGACCCACGTCACGGAACGCGATGCCGAAATTTTTGGAGCAGCGTTATTCCATCAAATTTGCGGTAAAGCTTGGGAAATCGTCTACCGAAACTGTCGGTATGATTAACCAGGCTTACAGGGAGTCAGCCATGTCCAGAAACATGATCTTTCGGTGGCACAAGATGTTCGTGGAGGGCAGAGAAGAGGTCGACGACGAGTCTTCGAGAGGTTCCCGATGATGCCTTCGCGGGAGCGTTCCAGGAATGGGAACGCCGCTGGAACAAGTGTATCGACTCACAAGGGTCCTATTTTGAGGAATATTAGCTTAAGATATGTAAAAGTGTAATGAATTTTTTTTCCTGAGCTCAGTACACTTATTTTCCGGACGAACCCTGTATATAGCTTGATCTTAGCGAGTATTGGACACATTTACGGCTTTCAAAGCAGATAGTTGCAACAATGCAATGGGCATCAATTCATAGTTTTTTGGCTGAAAGAAATGCATTTAAATCTCTGAAGTTTGTCTTATTAATAGCCTTCAGTTCGTTTTTTCTTTTGGAAGTCGTTTGTTTGTTCCTTGTTTTTGAGGCCATTAATTTGTTTCGTTTTTGTCAAGTGTTTCCATGTTCACGAAAGGGTAATGCACTGAAGGAAGAGGTTTCCGATGGGTATGCGGTAATAAAGGCCTGAGAATATTTGGTCGAGCGAAAGGGGCTGTCGAGGAAGCACGCACTCACTTAATTTCGCCCCCCGGGGCGGGGGTGTTGCGGGCAGGATCGTCTGATCAAGAGGGATCCACAAGGCTCCCATGCCACTTCGTGAATGGCAGTGAGCCACCCTCTTTTCCCACGCCCAACTTCCTTGCAAAAGACAGGGATCACGTTACATGCGCGCGCGGAGTTTGAGCAAGCCCACCACCGTTTCCATCGCTTCTGCACACAATGGAGGCGATGGTTACGGGGAAGGGGATGGGAGGGCAGAGGAGGAAATTGCCCCGGGGGGCACGTTCGTGGATGGAGATAACTGAAGGGAAGAAATTCGGTAGGGTGGGAGAGGTGGAGAGGGGAGGGAGGAGATGGGGGTGGAGGGTATGTGATATGGGTGAGGAGAAATGGGGAAGGAGCGGTCGAAGAACGGAGATGGGAAGGACTATGCGATATTCCCATGTATAGACTGCGGTTTACGGTATGAATGCGAAGTCGTAATTCCATATCGATCCACCAAGGAATGCAGTATATCGTATTGTGATGTAAAATTCGATATTACGATGTTAATATAAACGATGTGGTATTCCATTTCCGACTTCGATCCTCAGCCAGGCGCAGCCATAGCTGATCATCCCTGGAACTTGCTGTGCATTTTAAAACCGTGTAAAATATAGCGAAAAGAAATGCATTGAAAATGGAGAGATTTTATTAGAATTTTGATCTCTAGTGGAACTGCAAAATACGAGGAATTTCGCAGTTTCGCATCGTTGACACTTTAAGATGGGTGAACTCACAGACATTCTTCTTTTCCGCGACTAATACTAAGTGTCAACTCCCTGCTGTCAATAAATAAGATCTCGAGACTTTGATGTCCTAGAGCGATACGGATATCATAAATATCCGTAAAATCTGCAATCAACGTTGTTCATATGTATGCATGAATGTTTACATCATATTTCAGTAGAAAGGACATTAATTCCGCAAACATATTGGGGCTCTGCAAATTGATGCGGGAGCTTTAATGAATGTGACCAATATTGCTGCTGTAGTAAAAATAAAAAATGATGTAGCTGTACATTCAAAGAATTATGGTAGGTTTGTTGATTCAAGCGATTTCTATGAATACGTTAAATGAATGTGTTATATCTTGGAGCTTATTGTATGGAAGCATGATGCTGACCTTGTAGCAAAGGGTACCGGTGGAAGAATGTTCATATGTTTTGCATTAGGTACTGTAATTAAGGGAGAGTTTTGTGCCTACAATACCACCTAAATATTGACTTTCCATACTCTTTGCAATCGTTTCCGTTGCTCCTTTATTTTCTCCGTCATTTAATTGTCTTTTAGACATTAATACTAAATTTTACTGTGATATTCAGGATCAAATATTGCAGACCCCTGGAGATATGGTCTGCAGAAATGTCGGAGTGAGGGGGGGGAGAGAGAGATGACGACTTCCGTTCTATGATGGGTGGAAAAGGTTTAGGGACGGCGGAGAGGAAAATGAGATAGTCGAACAGGGTAAAGGTGAGGGATTATTTTTTCGCCAGGATACGACCAGAACGTATGGGTTCGTCGAGAGAACGATAAGAATTGGATGAAAATTCATTTATCGAAGGTTGTCCCGTTGAAGGAGAGTTAAAAAAGGAGATGAGCAACAGGCTAGCGCCCTCCCGTCTCCTCGCACCCCGAGGCGAACTAAAATCGGTCGCTTGTCGTCGCCAGCTATCACTCGCTTGGGAACGCCGCTGGGACGCATGCCATGAGACAAAATCATTACTCATTCCCGTAAACTGTCGGAATCTGAAGGGAATATACAGACTTTGCTATGTTCAAGTTTTGCTAAGCGAAACTAGCTGTCAGAAGCCACTGCAAATAAGCCTTTAAAGAGCATGTCATAAAAAACGAAGGAAGACAGGAGTAATTTTGAATTGAGCGCAAGGGAAATTTTGAATAGCTTTTTATTCAAGAGAATAGTAGGAAGGATTTAGACCATTTTGGACGTCGTCAATCGTCCATAGTCTGTTTTACAGTTTATGCTGCATTTGATGGACATGGAACTCGCCAAGACCGAGACCCCTTATATTTTTCTCAGCGTTGCTTGTTATCATCAAATTTATTTGCTCAAAATTGTATAGAAATTCCTTGGATAGGATATAATTTTTTGTGGTTGGCGACTTTGAATTTGAGTGGTCGCATCATTTCATTGTTCTTGGTTTTCCTAATTTTATTTTTTACATATAAATGTCATATATGGTATAATGTAATATTACATATGTATACTATATTATAGTTTATTTTGACATTCAAAAAACTAGCTACTCGGATTTGGATGAGCATAATAAATTTAGTTGTCCATATTAGTTGTTATATTTTGGATAATGCAATCGTATTTTTTATGCTTGCCTAATTGCACGAATATAAAAAAATTAACACCAAAAGAAATAATGGAATGCTGAATATGCACGATACATCTTATTGTAGGAGAATTATAAAATTGGGTACATTTAAATTCTGCACATATTGTCTACTCATTCATTGTGATATGACCTTTTGAAATCACACACATGTAAAAAAGATTTTCTCATACATCTGATCGCGAGTTTTTTCTACTACAAATTTATACTTAATCCACGAACGTGGTCGAGGTATATATTTCTCCGCTTTATTGGAAATGTACTTGGATGAAATAGATTATTCGAATCGTAAACAAAATATGCGGTGAGGTTTTTAGTGAAAGGAGGTTTGTTGAAGGATCATTCCCTGTAGCTACGGAGAATAAGGAAAATGCCATAGCGCGCAGGCGAGGTGGTAAAAAGCAAGGGTCGCAGTCTCATATAGTCATTTATAAAAGGAGATGTTGAAGAACTAGGGAATGGGAACGAAAGAGGGTTGGATGGAAATGGGTAGGATGGAGATGAGAGCGGGAAAAGCGGCGAGAGAGAGAGAGAGAGAGAGAGAGAAGGGAAAATGGAGTGGGTCATATACGAGTATGATGGCGGTGAACGTATTTCGGCCAGTAATAAAGATTTAAAGCTGGGAAGGGTATGGATGCTCTTGAGAGCAGTCTTTTGGATGCCTACTTCTATTACAATGAGGTGTGGCAGTAGGTCCATTTCTTTTCTGACTCTTTACCTCTCACTACCCAGTCTAGGGTTTGCGAACGTTGTCAACTGCTGATTTATATCGAGACGTAACTAATCGACAAATCAAAATTACTGAAGTTGTACAGAGAGCGAGTTGTGAAGTTATTTAAAAATATGTGTTTAACACTCATTTATTGATAAAAATATAATATAGGACTATTTAATTATTATATTTCTTATATTGTCAATAGGAATTGAAAATAATACTGTAAAAAAGTATTGAATGAATAATAAAATGTAACAATCATTTACAAATAAATCCTCACGTTCGATCGAATCCGCAATAAAATAATCTGGTGTGAGTGGATAGCTATCAATGGCACGCATTTGTAACATTTTCAAACTGAAAATATTTTTATTTCGTCAGGGAAGAACTACAATCTAGTGTTCGAGACCGCCCTTAGACGTCCTTCTGGGAAGTAGGACCTTTATTATAATTAATATTCCTGTTTTTATTGGATGCTCATAATGTGAGCAAATTTGAACCCATTTCAGCCATTCTTTGCACGTATTTGGTCATAGAACAAGAGCGATGCCAAAGTATAGAGCACGTTTAAACAACACCATACTTGCTCTGATGGGTAGAGGAAAGACTTACCTCAATTAAAAAAAACGCGAATTACCAAAGATCCCGAAGTTATATTTTCCCCTAATCCCTTTCTCAGGGACAAGGCACTTTCTGTAGCTTAAAGCGTGAAACAAAGTTTGGAAATGATAAATCCGTCGTCCGAGAGGCAGCATAAAATTCATGGCTGTTATTTCGCGAGAAAATTTTCTCTACCAACTCCGAATAACGCAGTATTATGAATGGAGGACACTAATCGTGGTGTTGGCGTTTACAAAATGAGGTGAAAATATGGTTTGTCAACTATCCAGAATATTTTCTCTGTTATTCGAAAAGCAGTATCAATTCTGTGGATAAAATTCTACTGTTTATGTCCGAACTTACACTGAAGGAATTGAAATATGAATGATATGGTGAGGTGGAAGAGAGGAAGAATATAGGTGGTGAACGAAAGGGAAAAGAAAAAAATAGCTGAGGAAATATGGGTAAAATATGAACGAGGGAAATGGAAGAGTCGCAAAATTTAAAGGTCCTTGGTGGTGGAAAACTCGAGGAACGTGATTGAAAACGAAGATATGTAGAAGATAATGGAAATGAATGTACGAGGAGAAGGAGGCAAGTCGGGGAAATGGGTCGATTGGAAAATAATGAAGAACAAAGTAGGAGGCGACAGAAAATGAATGAGAGAAAGCAACTGATAATAGAGAGGACTGCGGCGGGTGGTATAGTACTCCGTAATTGATAAATCGAAAGAAAATATATTAACTGGAGGTGCCATGGAACGAATTCTGCATTTCTTCATGGTTATGCGGAATACCTTTTGCTGGGAATAGGCTCATTGTTTAAAGATATAAAGTCAAGTGAGATGCGAAGAAACACTGATTTTTTTAGGTTTTCCGAAAGCGGAGTTTTCATTATTCATTACAGCATTCTTCATATTTCACCATTCACACTATTTCTCCCACAGATAAAAATCTGTTCCAGAACAACACAATTTCTTTACCAAGACCTGTGATGCAGTTCCAAGTATATTGTTATTTCGTAAGTGTAGACTGCAATCACGGTTTGAAATCGAGCAACCTTTGCGACATCATATTTGAATATTTGTCGGCCTATCAAGATTTCAATTCCATTTCATTCAACCCAAGATTTAATCAAGAAGGGCAAATGCTAGATGAAGTATTCTAGAATTTAAATATCACGATCTCCTCGCCTCTCCCTATCTTTTGAAGCCAAACAAAATCCATTTGGTCGTTGTTATTCAGAATGTACATACATATCCAGCGAATATTTAGACCAAACAGGTAATGTCCATATCATTCTTTTAAAAAGATAAAGCATGGGGTAATACAATATGAGGTTATGCGCCAGATGTGGTAAAAGTTTCCGCTTTATAATATTTCCTGTTTTCTCTTTCCTATTTAAGTTTTTATGAACCAGTTTTTGCGTCCTCTTCCCTAAGAGTAGAGTGTTACAACTTTAATTTACGCCCACCCATCAAACAGGATTTTTATGGTTGTGTAACGATGAAAATGAAAAAAAATTAATTTCAATGAGTTTTAAAAATCAGCTGTACAATTTTCTTATACTGTGAGAGGTAGGATTAATTGAAACAAGTCTTCCGAAAAGTGTTGTTATTTTAATTCGCAAAATTCTATTAATAAAATCACAATCTAAATCTCTATCACGTACTTCACTGCTTTTTAAATGAATGAATTTTTCAACGAAAGTCCTTCCCCAGTTAATTTGTTGAATTTTGAAGGTTATACGACCAAGCGAAGAGTAGGAAGTATTGGCAAGCTTGAAAAGAATGTGTTGTGATTAATTAGACATGAATACCATGCAAAGTTTTTGTGCAAATAATAAGGTAATTTAAAATACAGATAATACGACATTTTTATATTGATATTTAATGACGACCATGGTTTTACCACTGTGAAACATACTTTGAGGGTGCCACACAGTGGTGAAGCCATTCGTCGACCAAACCAGTCGTCATAAATATTTATTGTGGAATTGCTGTATTTCTAGTATCTGTGCGATGGAGAAATTCCACCAAGTAACTGCTAAAACGATGTTATAAGGTGATTGAGGAGTTATTGGGATTTGGAAGACTAATTAGCAATCAATTATAGTCTAAAATATTCAGTGTACAAGTTTATTCAGTGTAATTCCCATACAATGTTTTCTTAGTATTTGGGAAAAAAGGGTGCGTGGATATGGTAAGTCTAATGGTTTGAGAATAAGGTGTAACCTTTTTTCCATACGCAGTTTTGGTATTCCTGAAAGAGAGTCTAATAAATTTAAATAAGGCTCGGGATTTACTCGATTAGAAATCTTAACTAAATGCTTCCGAAACATTAATAAAATAATTCTTTGGTGTGAACAGTGGGAATAATTATCGATTGTTAAATGTGAATCATAAAATTGTATTAATAGATGATTTTCACATAATAGCCAATTGTTTGTGAAAGATAGTAGGATTATCGAAGGAATAACAGGGTGTAAATTCCGGTACAAAGGTTGTTTGCAGAATGCGGCGAATTGTGAAAAATGAATGCTTGACTGAGGTAACAAAATAGCTCAGTAGTCTTCGTGTTATTGCATTGAAGTGAAAGTCTGACTCACTACAATAAGAATAAAGTTCGTATACATGCCGCGGTTATTGAATACTAGAGAACTAGACGGTTGCAGTAATATGTGGAGAGATGAGGTGGAGAATGGTTGGGACATGAAAGAAAGTTCATTGGACGCTCTGTAGTAGGCATGCGAGAAATGTGGTGCGCTCGTTTGTTCATTTAGACTCGAGGTATAATAGAAGAGAGAATCGATTGAGAGGAATGAATAAATGAAAATTTTACGGTTGAATATAGTCGAATAGACGTTCACGAAAAAATATATCAAGTAGAAATCTCAGGAACATAAGAAATTGTATGAAAGTACAGTGAAAGTACTATGCAAAAAAAGCATGCTAGAGAAGAAAGTAATAGGAGAGACTTAGTTTCGAGTTAATTAAAATCAAGTTTTTTTACTCAGCCTATAATGCAAGGGAGCGTGGAAGAATATGTTTATATTTATTGCATTGTGGAATTTAAAGAAGTGGTTGGTTTCATGGCGCTCTATGGGTATGATTATGTATATTTAATTGGACTTTGTTTCACCTTTGGCCATTTAGATATTAGCTTTTTGGCAGTTTTCGCTGAATTATATGCTCTAAATCTCCATATTTTTACTAGAGGGTATACATTTCTCCCTCATATCACAATCGAAATGAGGTGCTATGTTCAGAGCCATCTTGGGTTTAAGGCACCATCTAGTTCTTTTCCTAAAGATGCGGACGAAATAGTCATTGTTTTTGGGGGAACTTATTATTACAGAGGGAAAATACTATATAAAGAAATTATTGAAGTGTGCCACATCTATACAAGTTTTATACTTCGAGTTACGCAAAGATAAATGATATTTCAAAAATAACCTATACTTCGCTTTTCATAATGTCACAAGGCACATCTATGACAAAGCTGTGTTATTTTTAAAATGTGGTATGTAGTGTCACGAAATATTTCCCTAGTTAGGCTATCTGGAGTATTATTATTGACATTATATATTTGTGAGAATCTCGTCTCTTCACAGGTATTGAATATTTAATGAATAATTTAGAGAAGTACCAGTCTCCTCTTGCGCTTTGAACACCCATTGAGAAATCTTATTAACTATCTGGGTCTTAAACATATTTCCTTCCAATTTTACTGACCCCATTACCTTCTGCGGTCAGCCTATCCGTTCCCATATTTTCCTTACTCAGCAATTTACTTTTATCCCATCCTATCCTCGACTCTCTTGGCTAAGTATGACCTCACCAATATTGCATTACTCTCCTTTGCTTTTCTTCGTACGCTCCATAGGTAATTGAAGAACTTTCATGTCTATCAAATATGACAACCTAAAATCTGTTTTGCTTTTCCGGGCAACCATATCTCTACATTTTCGTGGAAAACTCTAACAAATGAACTCAATACATGCGATTTTGTTTCTGTGGCGTTTGCTAAAAATTAAAAAGTTTAAACGTTTCATGTCTCAGAAACATATGAGTCACAAGAAAGTCACCCAATGGGTTTATGGGCAAGTTGAATGTTGAAAGAAAGATAATTTCGACCAGAGATAAGTTTACCAGGGCCGAAAGTATAAACTTCAACTCACCAGCTGGATGCACAAACTACTATAAAACTAATATAATGTATTATAATTTAATTAAATTTTTTTAAAATTTCACGATTTCAGAGTGTAAAAATTATTCGCCTCAACCGAGATGATAGTCCCGGTCAAGAAGAATGATTTTTACAATCTGAAATTGTTGCATTGTAATGCACACTTAGCGTATGACACTGGTGAAAGTTACTGTCGCGGCATCTTCCATAGTTTCTTGGTAATAGTTTTTATCTTCGCAATAGTTTTTGTATTAAGAACACATGCATTATTTTGGATTTAAAAGAAGTTCTGCTACAAAACTTGTAGCTAATTAAATCTGCGGCTACCCGTTTGGGGTTAAAGAGCGATGGCTTAATTTCTCACTATGAATGAAGAAAAGTTTAGATGCACATTGGCACATTTATTGCACATAGTAAATAACAATATTTTATGATCGCGGCTGTCTAATATAACATACAGAAATGAATAATGAGGTAATGAATCTATGGATAGTATCAAGACGAAATATATGTCATATGAGCAAGTGTAAGAATATTATTTGTCACATTAAAATCTTTCTAAATGCATATCTCGATTCATCAACCCTACCGCAGAAAAATTAATCAGAGCGTGGTTAATATGGACTGTATTAACATTTCCTTTAATGTCAGTCTTTTTTATGACATTATGTCTATTAATGATTCATTTTTTTGTATCTTTTCTTGAATTATTGTACATTGGGGAAGTAATACGGACAATGGTATTTGAATTCGATGGTTTTAGGCTAAGCTTAACGGAAGCTTAGGTTCACGTAATGAAAAACGGTATGTATTCTTCCGATAAAATTTTATCAAGCACCACCAGATTAACTCAACGTATCGGCGTTACATTCAGGTAGTCTATGATTTCGATATGTTAAAACTAATAATGTCCAATAAAATTCAAGTGGAAAAATACATAGTCTTCTCATGACGTGTTTCTCAACTGTTTCTTATTTTGTGAATGGATAATCTAACACCAAATTGAATGAGCAAAGAAGAGCTTGTAATTACCCGCCCTCTCGACTTTAATGATCATTATTGCAATATCATTCCTTCTCGATTTAATCCGCATTTTTCTCTCCTGCTAATTCACGGACGCACTTCTTCGCGCGGATTTTCTTTTTTGGTTACCTCAGGGGTATTGTGTACCCTTGGAGATGCATGCTCGGGATGAAATAATGCTCGGAGCGGAGGTGGAGGGATGGAATAGGATCGGGAGAGAATAAGGGAAGGGGTTTCAAAGAAAAAAGGAATTAGGGAGGAAAAAAAATGGAAGTGGTAAGGTGAGGCGGGGGGAGAGAGGGGTGGAGCCCATGGGAAGATGGAAAGGGATGGAGGACGCGAGCTCAAATTTTAAGCCCCATCGGAGTAAAAATAGAGAAGGGAGTTAAGGGTATGCTTGAAGGAATCGGGCGTACGTAGTGTGAAGGGTTCCGCGTGTGGAGGTGGAAATAGGGATAGGTCTCTGCATCGCCTCGGGTCGTACAAAGCGGTTGGGGGTGGAAGGGAGTGAGTCGCAGTCGTAGAGGAAGGCGGCGAAGGAAGGAGCGATGAAGGAGGGAAGCGAACGTAGAGCGCAAGGAGGGAGAGATCGAGAGGAGAGGGCATGGGGGAGAGATAGCTGCGTGGGGAGAAGGGGCGGGCGAGCGAGGAGATGGATGGGAGCGAGTGGGTGGGAATTGGATAGTGGGCGGAATTGGGGATGTATGGGGGTCGATGGGAGGTCGGGTGGGGGTTTCTGGGGAGGACCGGAATGTAGCAGGGGAGAAGGGGAGAATGGCGTGAGGATCCGAAGGAGGTTGAGCCCGTGCTGAATAGACAGAATCGCCATGGGAGGTCGAGATTGCGTCGTGCAAATCCTCTCCATCTAACCACCTGGAGCTAGATAAAACTGTTTTCTGTTATCGCAGACGCGGCGTGCTGATGAATCAATTAATTAACCGACGGTGGTAAAAATAATTGTGACCATATACATGTAATTTCACTGCATTAAAACGATAGGTGTGCCACAAAACAAAAATAATAATTTGTTAAGTTTATTTCGGGCCAGGTCCACCCAAGCTGCTGCCATTTCCTCTATCGCGATTGTCTAAACGGACGGGCGCAATGCCGAACCGAGCTCAGTAAATTGATGATTAAACATCAGGAGGTTGGCTTTTGCGAATTTTCGTCACCAATCACCGGCAGCTTTTGGGATCCAAGTTAATTGAAAATGCAGCCATTTTTTGGTTCCGAAGTGTTTTCTTGCTTGCGAAAACTGAATTATTTTGCCAATTTGAGTATATTTTCTGATCCAAATATTGAAGAAAAATCACTTTTTCCTCTTTTTAAATGCCAGGTACTTGTCCTCTCTTGCCCTCTTCAAACGAGTACCAGATGCCATTAACGGTTCGTAAGACAAACTATGGTACTTTCACGATCAATCGCTGATATTATGTGCTTGGTATTATAAGTTTATGGTAAGTGTATTACTTCTTTTCTTACTCAGGGGGACAAATTTTATAATTTATAATTATATGCTTCTTCATTTAATTCTCTTTTTAAGGATATCATAATAATTGTTATTTAGTAAATGGTTTTCTTATAAAATGTTAGTCGATTTTTTGTTGAAGGAAGAAAGAAGCGTCCCAGAAGTTCATTCTATCAAGTATTGACGCTTAATAATCTTTGAGCACTGTTAATAGAAATTTATTTCTAGTTGATATTTCGACTAAATATATGAATAAAACATAACAGAATGTATTCAAATGTCTGTATGATATTCCAGTATATTTTAATCTCTGACAGTAAACATGACAGGCAATTATTAAACCATAAAACTGTTAGCGTAGTATGCAGTTTCAGCTCCCTTATTTTCCTTGAGTCCAAGGAATCGCTGTGTTCGCTTCGTGTATAATTCCGTGTATGTTTCCGATGCTCAGTAGACAAGTTTTTCAATTCCTATGTCATCGATGGAAAACAACGGTATATTTCAGAAGGGAAGTAAAAGCAGACAAGAGTCAAAAAAGCTTGTGATAAGGATCACCTGATGATATAAATGATTTTTGCTGTAAAAAATTCTAAGAAAGAGCCTGAATGAACCTTAAAGGGATTTCCTATTACAGATTCACCAGATAAGCCAACGTTTTTATTTTCTGAGAGGGTATTAAGGGCTCACATTTGCACTAACTTTTCCGGCTTTGGAAGCTTTCCACCCGTTATAGGATTCCCGCAGGCGGAGCAGCTCCGAAATGAATGAAAGAGTAAGTAAAAGGATTTTGATAAAAGAAGATGTGGTGTGGAGAAGCATGGGGGAGTAAAGGAAAGAGAAGGGATGTTGGGAATTTGAGGGAAAAGAACGGTCAGAGTTAGAGGCCCTAGCCTAGCGGTCATCATTAACAGTTACTGCTGATGGATCCATTCAAAATTCAAACAGCGACAGTAGAAAAAATAGTAAAAATAGGAATAACGCTCTCGCATATTGTTGACAACGATTAAACGTAAAACCTGGAAACATCCAACTTTTGATTTTTTTGTCATATAAAGAGAAAGAAGTAATCATGTATATGAGAACATTTGTTTAAAGCTTAACTATTCTGGATGGGAATAAAATTGCTTTAATCAACTCATTTTCTGATGTTTTTATTTCGGAATGTCCATTTTAGTATTTTTATGAATTGTAATCTATTTCTTCAACAAAAATAAATTTAATTTGACCGATCACTCTTATTTTATCGTATTGATATTTTTTAAATTAAATTATCCTGCTTTGATAATCATCTTCAAGGCCTGCAGTGGGCGGGGTGAGCACGCAATATCTGATTGATGTCAGTGGAGCATCATAAAGGATGGGCAATGGGTTGGCTGCGTCGGCATTTTTCCCCATAGAATACTTACCACACTACGTTTGTGATTGGTGATCCTAAGCACATTTCTTCACTAGTCGTTCCGTCGCCCTGACATGTGCTTAACATGTACTTAGAAGTTGGCTTATTCCTTAGACACTAACTTGTGATTCTGCTGAAATCTGATAGCTCTCATTATTAATTTTTACTGGCAAATATTTTAGAGATGGTTCTGGCGGGCATGAAACACATTTATATAATGTGCATGATTTTGAAAATAATGGAGACTTGCCAATAAACATCTCTTTACCGGCTTTAAGTGACCGTTTGCCTAAATAAAGTTAGTAGAGCTACCAACCAAAAGAAATGTTGAACTTGGCAAATATGCCTATAATTACGATGAACAATGTGGAGAGGAAACTGTTCTAATGCTTGCCGTTTTTGAGGAACACTTTTTGTTGGGATGTAGAAAAAGAGTTATCTCCATCTTGTTCTGTATCATTGTTTGGAGTCGAAGCTTTCATCCCTTACATTAGTCGGCGGGTGGACAATACCAAAATTCAGTCCCTTTGGGTTGAAAACAGGGAGAGCAAACGTGGTAGATCCGTCGAAATCGGGTAAAGTACAGCTTAGCTCAGTTGAGACGTAAAACTAAGTCGAGGTTATGCCAACTTTGTCGAATTATTTAGGATGAATCGTCGTGAAAATTGGTGCAGGGTGAGGGGCTTGCGTTAAGAAAAGAAGGGGACCGACTCGAATAACGAGGTTTTAAAAAATTGAGGAGTGTAGGCTTCGAGAGGGAAGAGCGGTGCATGATGGGGGATCGAACGGCCCAGCCGGGAGGGCGGAGAGGGATGGAGACGAGGGGGAGGGGGTTGTCTGGGTGGCGAAAACGGTATAGGGAGTGGGCGGGGGGTTTGGAGTGAGAGGAAGGCCCAGTCGGTAACCATGGGAACGGCATATCGGCTCCCGGCCCTTTCACCCCCTCGCATCTGCCAGACTACGGCTTGCCACGCCCAATGAGGACTGCCAACCCCTTTCACCAGAGTCTACCCCTGCCTGAAAACCCGCCTCCTCCCCATTCCCCCTGTCACCCTCTCTTGGGGAAATCCCTCCTCCCATACCCCGGCGACCCCTCTCCCCTCCTTCCATGGAGTGAAAATAAAAGTAAAAAAAAACAGTAATTCTTCACTCTCCTCCTCAGTGGTTCCAACTAGTATCGTCGACGCACGCCACGGATCTCTCTCCAGTACTCCGCCGATCAATCAATCAATCCTCTGCGCGCCCCATGTGTCTGTGTGGCTAGGAACGGCGGGGAGGTCAACCGAGGTCATTGACCTTGCAGGTCAATTCGTCCTTGACCTGACCTATCTCTCCGCCCTCGCCCCCGCGGCTTCGAATCCCAGTCAGAATGGCGTAGCGAGGGAGCAGGGGAAATACCTGCTAGGAATGTATTACAAGAGTATCCGGGTGCTTCTCCTCTCCCTCCCTCACCCATGTGTGTTCTGCGTCGCTCCCCCTGCCATTTATTTGAAACCTGGTTTGTGTGTTAGCGCGCCCTCGAGTCGATGTGCGTCCGTGTGCATTTGTGTGTTTGACATTGCTTCGGTCTTATTTTTTTCCGTTTGTCTTTTATATTTCCCCCTCTCACTCTCCCCGAGCACGGCGGCAGAGGTGGTTTCACGTGTACCTTCCAGCCTTCTCCTCTTACCCAGAGGAAGCATATTTATTCTTCTCTTCTTCCCCTTTATTCGCCTCGCCGAGATTTGGGTTGTTTTCAGCAGTAGGTTTTCGGGGAATGAGTACGAGCACGTTCCTTTCATCCCACCCCTTCCGACTGCCGAAATGCATTGCTCTTGTCATTCGTTTCGCAGCTTCCGTTAATTTCCGCTATCGCGATGGCCCACTGAAGTCAGCGTCGATTTTTCACCGGCAGCCATCCGTCTCATTTATTCGGGCCGCCTTGTTTCATTTTAATATAAGCGCTCGAGACTTATTTTCCCACTCGACAGCGATATCGGTTACATGTACTGGTATTTGCTGTCGACATAGTAGCGAGCTCGCATCTTTCGTCCATCACTCTCCTCCAACCCTACACCCGGAGCATTGAAAATATTGGGAATTGGAAAATCGCAGTACCTCGTGATAATGGCTCTATTGGACTCGCTTGACTCATCAGTAGACCTTTCTGCACGCAAGTCAGTGGCAATAAATGACTGCCTCCGATTGCAAATCTAGACTTTTTTTTAATGCTCTTGTCACTTTGGCTGCCTTTTATTTTAATACACCGTACTCATGCTCAGTGGATCCTATTTTCAATTACTATGAAATATAACAAAATTAAAGAAATGCTTATTTTTCTCTTTTTACCTTAAAAGCATCATCAAACATAGTCAATTCCGTTTGTTTGGATGATACTGTACTGCTGTTATGAAACTAGTTCCCTTAGTATATCGTAACGGTTAGATTTTGTCAGAAAATTGCAGAACACATATTGGCATGCATGTAAATGTTAAATCTTTTTCTTAGTATAAATACTTAATAACTCACACGCTCTCTTTTTATGTCATCTTAAAGTATGGATTAATCAGGGTGTACATATAAAGGGGTTAGATGGAAAAAGGGACTATCTAGTCTCAATCTCGCCTCAATAAAGACGTTTTTTCATTATTACCTGTATTATTATGTAAAACGCTACTGTGATAGTTACTCATGGTCACGGAAATTTTCCGTAAATCTTTTAAAACTACGCTTAAAAGTAGCAGGCCTAATGAAATAAAAATGGTAACATATTACATTTTAGATTTGAACCGTCTGAACAAGTGAAGTAAATGAAATTGGGCTATGCCACTTAAACTCACCTAGGATGAAAAGCTTCCTTTTAACCGTAGAAATATTATTCACCTGGCAGTGTCGTTTCTGATTTTGTTTAGATTGACTGAACTAGCTATCGAAAAAGGGTAAATAATGCTTAAAATCAAGTACATCTTCATGTGACCAAATTACCCGGTTCTTTTTTAATGTGAAGATTTAATATTATGGAGATTTTTTGGGTTATCGAAATGGAGAGTATCCTCCACAAGTGTGGCGAAAATATATTTGCTTTTAGGAACGTATGGAGATTCTAATAGGAACAAAGTCATTTGTATATGTACTTTTTGTTAATTTTTATGCTCTCACAAACTAGGCAGAAAGAAAGGCCAGGAGTTCTTATTTTGATAAGGAAGGGTAAAAAGTTTAAGAAATTATGAAAAGCTGAGGTCTCAAATGGAAGGGAGCGTGCAATTGTAGCTGTGAAGAGGAACCAAAAAATAGGCATTTTGGAAGATATTTGGACTAGAAAGTATGGAGAGATGAAGGTAGTACGAAGGTAGAGTATACAGTTTGTTATATTATTGAATATACAAAAACCTTCCTTTACGTGATAGACCGCCAATACTTAAATAAAAGCTCACTTGAGTATTCATAGCTTTTGTTGTTGATAGCCTAAACGGAAAATTTATCTAGCTTCTGGTATTTGGTGTGAAAATCATTGGTTAGCGATAAGCCGTGTAACACGAAGTCAAATGGTAACTGGGAGATTTACAATGATTACTTTGAATATTAACCTTATTTTAGGGGTTCGGAGTTTTTTGAGATAAGATTCTAGTAGGTTCAAAATTTTTCGTTGAGGAAAAGAAATTGAGAAATCCAGTGAGAAATAATTACATTGGGAGTCTTTATTAGCCATCGGTGAATATAAAAAATGTTTATCTGTCACGACTATAGACAATAAACTGTGAATTTATTGATCCTAAGCAGTTGATACTCGTTCAACTTAATTTATTGTAAATATTCCTCACTTAATACTTCGTCCATTTGAAAGAAAGTAAATGCTATCAAGACTTAAAGTTTATCCCATTCTGATGCATGGACCAACAATGTACTGAAGCCAAGCGGGCTCTCATTCTGTTATTATCTCCTCTTTATTTTATATCGATGATTTATATTTTCGATTAGGATAATTAACATCGACTCATGTTGATGGTAAAACCTAATCGTATTTTGATGAAAAATTTCGACCGAAGTTACCAGCTCTCCCACCCGCGGGCCCATTGCATTCCCGGGCGCCACTCAGGAATCATCTCGTCTGCCTCCGCCAGAGCGGTCGTAGTGAGAGTACCGAGCGTGATGTTCGCATCTTTTTTTTCACGAGTGCGCGGAGGATGAAGTGATTGAATGACGTTCAGCAGCGTTTCGTTGCACCGGCGATGCGGTAGTCTAGCGACGGTGCAGTTGCCAGTCAAAGAGAGCTCTCCTCTTGTCGATTTCGAATTACGGGCTCGCCAACACGGGAGTGGCATTAAAATTGTTGTAATAGGGTGACTCGCAAAAGATAGAATCTCTTTTTTGAACGTCATTCACAAGTGTGAGGGATATTAAGCTCATAACCAAAGCTACCCGTCCATGCGATCAATATCCAAATGATAGTCCTATGTAGACTCCTTGAACTAAAAATAGTAGTAAATAATTACCTGATTTTTTACACATGTTTATTCCTTAACCTCACCACTTATCGTGACCCTCTGAAGCCATCGTGCTCCTTGCTACTTTACAAGATGAATGAAAATTCATATTTTAAATTATACTTTTTTCAGACTGTTCTGTATTCAACTAGATATGCAATTTCACGAATAATTAATGTTTACAGTTTTGTTATGGTATCAGTTTATTTGGAATCTTATTTTTCAATTTCCATAAAGAAATATGAGTAGAAGTTGCTAGTATTAATTCAAACTTCTTCCATTTGATTTCATCCATATTCGAAATATAACTGGAATCAAATTGTTAAATTTTATGACGCAGGAAATATTTACTAAATACTATTGACCTTCAATGGTTTCCTGTAACCTTCATCATCAAGGCTCTTTTTCACCATCATATCCCTGCAAGAAATCATTACCTTTCATTAAAGTTAATTTTTGTGATCCTGATTTATTACAACCATCTTGTTCAATAGCTTTACACTCAAGCTGAATGGATTATCTCGTTTATGATGGATTCATATCGGGTTTAGTGTTGAAGTAAGCCGATTGAATGTGACAGGAGATGGTAACATTTGTCACTGCACTTTTTAATGGAGTTAAATTTCTTCGGAAACGCATATCAAAATTTCTGAAGATGGGCGTAGGCTTGGGTAACATAAGGGTTTAATAATTGATTCAAATGTAAGATCCTTTTTAAAAGATTATATTATTGACTGAAGGCATTGGTGCCGTCGTAACGCGAAACTTTTTCTTTTGACAGTCTGTCTATCACTGCATTTTCTGATCACGTCTTCCACAGATGCTTGAGGGCAGAATACGAAGTTTACCACTAATTTCTTAGCCTCAGTATAAAAATTGTTATCTTACGCTGTGTTGCGTTCTACCTCTGGGATCCTAGTCTGGGGCACGATCATCCATCATATTCGTGAGACAGCCGAACGGCGAAAATCTTCAATCCGTGGGATCAGGGCGTTAGATAAGGGAAATTGATATGGTGTCTATTGGAAGATCAATGGTTTACCTCCTCTTTCCCTTTTTTACACAATTTCTTTCCAATCACTCAATCTTCTTCTTACACGATGTATCTTAGACTTTCCTTCGCTGTGTGGAATGTAACTGGTGAAAAAGCTGTTGTGCTGTTGAAATCCCTGACCAGTGCGACTCATATCCTAATCTCTCAAATCGAAAAGTTCTTAAATATTCTACAATAGTGCAGCCACTATATTGCATATTATCCTATCATCACTGGTTTTCTAAGTTAGGATAATTTGGTTTGATGTAATAGTAATGCTTATTACCATATCCATTCCATATTTTCGTTTCATCACATTCGGGGGCCTGTATATTATAATACGTTTCTAGGCCAACTGTTAATCTACCTGAAAATTTGGAATAATAACATAAGAGTGGTATTGTCTTTAATCAAAGGTCTTTGTTACGCTCATATTAGGACATCGAAAATAATTTAAACCTAGCGTCGGATTAATAGCTATAGTACGTAATAGCCGCATTGCGACATGAGTGATTGGTCGTATTTTAGAATCACTTTGGATAACCATTTACAATGAATTTATATGCGGTAAGAATAGAATTTTTTAGATGCTTATTTTCTAACGTCTGCTAAAATACTGTCGGTAATGTTTACTCAATTTTGTCGAATCATTATGTCGCCAATGCATATAGGATATTTACATGAATGATGTACATTCTCATTTCACTATATTATTTATATTATAATATTTATACTATAATATTCATATCTATTATTATTTCACTACATTAACACTATATTTATTTATTCCGATATCTCTCGATCACATCGACATATGTATTATTGATGACCGATGTGGTAAATCAAAATCCCGCAGCTCAAATTTTCATCGCTATTTCGCATTTACGTACGCTTTATTACTAGAAATTCCGCATTCGCAATACATTTTCGCTTTCAAATGGCATTTAATGCGGTTCTATCTCGTACGAGATTCCTAACGGGACCCCCATAACCCACCGTGGTGTGCCCATGAAGGAGAATTTGCTGGAAATCTAAATCCCGAAGTCCGATCCCTTTGGTGCGGACCAAAGTAGCATGGGTACCGTACCTAAGACTGGGTACATATGCAAGCAAAGCACACGTGCAGTGTGGGGATCGATTCTTTGCTTCCGAGGGAAGCCCAAAAATATCCCGCTCCGGACTCCTCTCCGCTCAAGTTTAGTAAAGGTCAGAAATATCGCGCCATGCAGACGACGGAATCAATTTTTTAATATATTTTCTTCCCTCTCCTTCCTCACCATTTTCGCCTCGAGTCTACCTCTCTCCCCACCTGCTCCTCGCTCTCAGCTAAGCCGCCCCTGTCCCACCATTCTCCCACTCGCTCCCCGTCCGACCCTTGAGATCCCTAGCTACCAAGCCGGGCCTTCTCCCACCCTTTACGCTCTTTCCTTCTCTCCTCTCCCCGCCAGTCTCTCTCTCTCTCTCTCTCGCTCATCTCAAGGCTTTTTTTAAAAAAAGTCTTCCCCTCCTCTTCTCCCATAAGAGACCGAGAGAGGAATCTCAGAAAATAAAGAGTGACAAACCATGTCCCTGGGATGGGTGGTTTTTATTGGTGCCTTGAGGTTATCGAAAGAAGTGGTTTCCTATTGGCAGGGGGCCTCGCCCTCTGCACCCTGTGTGTGAGTGTGTATCTTCCTCGAGAGTCGGATTGCCGAAACAGGTGGATCCTGGAAAGATTGGAAGGGGAATGAGTTTGATTTGGGAAGGGGATGATAGGAGGTCGGGGGCGATTAGGGTGCTCTCCGAGCACCAGGCTGAAGGGTAAAAAAGGGAGAGGATGGGCTGTTGGACGATGGGGAACCTGATCAGTGGCCTTTCTCTCTAACCTTATCGTCCTCTTAATATGAGTTTACCCACAGGGCATGTCACGCTGATGCCATCCTAAGGCCATTTTCTGCAATAATGGATGAGGCTAGATTGATGATATCGGCAGAAAATAGGTTATTAGGCACTTTCATCATCTACCCTTATAAAACCAAGGGTTACTCGTGAGCATAGCCGGTAGAAGATATTTTAACAAATTTCACTTAGTCATCCCATAGTTAAGCATAACTGATGATATCTTAATGAATGTACGATAACTCAAAAAGGTTTTTTTACTAAAAGCAGGAATTTCTCGCAAACAAAATTCCTCGCTGATACCTTTTTGTTGTGTGATGTGTATAACGCTAAAATTTCTTTTCTGGAATAACATATACCTCCGCCATCAAACTAATGTCCACATATATACACATATCATTGCATGTGCTTATATAATGAAAACGTTTTGGCCTCATATTTTTGCATAGTTTCTTTACTTAAGGGCTGCCTAAATGTGTATTGACTACTACGTCGCCGAATGCGTGTAAAAGGAAGGACCTTTTTATCGATGAAGGGTCACTAACTAAAAATAATATAAAAAGGGGGATGACAATTATTATAATTTTAACTGTTAATTTTGGCTCTCCTTTGATAGAATTTAGAAAAAATAAAATTGTTGGACTTTGAGATTTACGGGGTGTGATTTTAGCTTTAACGCGTGCTTCTCCAGGTTAGCAATTTAGGAGCCGAAGATATGACCCGGCTGGGATACCCGGGTAGAATTCACTGGTAAACTTTTAAGATCTTAGTTATATTAAAAAATGACTTTGACGTTAGAATATGGAAACGATGTATAATTAGGATTACAAAGGGATAGCTTTGTGAAGATATTATTAATCGGGATTGATAAGATGGGACAGATTGTGCCATTTTGCCAGTTGATAGGAATATCTTCATCAAATTGGGAGATTCATCAATCACTACTGCGGAAGTATGCATAGGCTGGTCGTTGGTAGTTCTTTATATTAGAATCATAAGGCTAGTTAAATCATCATTTTATAAAGCATTTATCGGAAAATGATATTGTTTTCAATTCGAACTATTGCGAAATGGTACGCTTGCCAGAATGTCCTTGAAGAGGATATACAGGTACATTAGGCTCTTCAAGGTCGTTGAACAAAATGAGGCTAAAAAAATACAACAAGTTGTATTGAAAAAATATGTACATTAATTGTAACAATCTTCAATTCTCAAAAATTCAGTTTTCTAATTAAATTCTAGCTTTTTCTCCCGAGTCCTCATTTTTATGTAGGGTTCAAGAAATATATCTGAATTTACCTTCTACGTCTAAAATAAGGATTTTTACTATGGTATAACTCATCCAATGGCTAAATATGTTAAGTCAGCTAAAAGGTAGGTTTCTTAAAGACTTAAATGAGGCCAGAATACGACTATTTAAAGTCTCCCTCGCATGTGGACTCTAAAAAATATTTGACATTATTTTTAATACATATGTTTTAAGGAACATTAAAATTTAAAGGTTTCAAGAATATAGGTTGTTTTGGGGTAGTTTTAATAGTTTTTAGCTAATTATTTATCAAGATCCTCAAGAAGATTAAAGATGGTGTTGAGGAGAGCACTAACGTGTCGAAACCTAGACTGTGCAATTGAAAAATTATAGAGTGGTATTTGAAAAGCTGTTTCATTTCTCCTCAATATGAAGTAACATTTACTATACCAGAAATCGGATCTCTCTACTGATGCTATGAATATGCTTTGAAAGGTTTAAAATAAGCTGTATTAGGAATAGCGTTGTTTAAAATATTTCTGAATATTTCGCTTCAGTAATACTCAAATTTGATTTGAATTTATTCATTGAGGTTCGCCTACATATATAACTGTGGCCTGATTGCTAGGAACGAAGAGCGTTGCTTACAGAGTACCGGTAAGTATTCTGGCCGTGATGTATTCGTGCAAAGAGCAGGAGATTTGAACTTGGAAATGGGAAGCGCGGAGGTGGTGGCTAAGTATATGAGATTTTAGAGTGGGCTAAGGAGTGTGAGGGATGAGAGGAAGTGAAAGTTAAGGTCTCGGGGAGAAGGGAAGGAGACGGGAATCTTGAAGATGCTGGGCGGAATCATAGAGGGGCTGGATTAGGGGATGGGAGGTACGGGATACGGGGGGGGGGCGAGAAGTCGGCGTGGGATCGAGAAGCCGTAGACGAAGGATTGCCAACTTATGAGAAACGGTACTCATTTTACTTGGGATCATACACTATAATGGTATATGCGAAGATTTTGGAAATAAAAATTAATAGTTGTTAATGTGAAGTAATTAAATCGCGGAAGACCCCACCAATTTTTAATCACTTTCTATTACCGCAAACGCCCATTGAGGGCTACTAAACTGTTGATAATGTTCGCAATCTTGAACTTTTGACCGTCAAAGTTGAAACTATATTTTAATTGCATGCTTTTCCTATGATTTTCCTTAAATTTTAAGGGTTTTGTGCGTATGACAATACGTCTGTGTCTCTTGACATGTCGTGTGTTGACGTTGTAGAATGGTTTCCGCGAAGATAATGCATAGTGTCACGTTTGCGCTACATTGGTATCCATAGTTACTCCTATATAATTTTCTTCGGTTGACATTACAAAATAACAGCCCCTGATTTCAATATGTTTGTAAAACTAAACTGAGTCTTTTTAGGACAAATATTTTGTTACAGCTCCCACGAAATTAATATCAGATTGGTGTGCGTTAAGTACCAGAACACAAAACTCCGTATTCCATCGCGCTGTAAAAATTAATTGTAAAGAAAACCACCGTTCACTAGAATTTTCATCATAGTTTATTTAGTTCAGTTCATTCAAAACTTTCATATCTACATATTTTGTCTTAATTTCATTTACGTTTCTGCCTGCCAGAAAGCGGTCTTATGTAATGGAGTTTCTTGGTCCAGGTAAAAAAATTCAGGGATTATAGGAAACTGCGTCTCGATTAACTGAGTTTGCCTGGGAAAAGTCGTTTTGAATTCCAATTTGAACTATAATCCAAAATTTATAAATAGCAACCTATGGTTGTGACGAGGGAAGAAAAATGGGCTCGAGCGCCATTTATTTATACGGTCAGACTGTCACTCCAACGGTTTTGCTCAACTCCTATCGTATTTCATTATGATTGTTCGTGGATTTCTGTGCAATGAATTTTAGTGATTCATCAATGTGTGGAAGCGTACGGAGAAAGGTCTTCAACATCGCCTTAGAAGTACGGGGTTTTATGCGTCGAGAATAGTCGTGTGTCTACGTGAATATCCTTAAATTCCCCTCAAGAATTTTGTGAGGCTCCTTTTGAACCAGTTGTGTTAGTGCTCCTTGGTGTGCGGGGGTTGCCGGTGGGCGGGTCAGGGAGGGTCTGGCGAAGGGGAAGCGGAGGATCCAAGTCGGGGGAAGTGGGCAAGGGGTGAGGAAGGGGAGAAGCGCGAGATGAGAAACGGTATTGCGTGGAAAAAGCGGAATGGAAAAGTCGGGCGGAAATTGGGACCGAGTCCTCAAGGGGTTGGAAACACACCTGGTAAGATATTTACTCGAAGGCGTAATAAAAAAAATGAAAATGGAGCGTAGAAATGGTTTTCCGAGAGGAGAGAAATAGTGGATGAGAAAAGTCGACGACGCTGGAGGATGCCGTGCCTCATGTTTATTTTTCAAGGATAAAGCATTCATATTTCTGCCCTGTCCGTTTACAAATTAGAAAAAAATGCGAGTTAATTAAAAACGAGCGCAAATATTACTGGCAGTCACATGGTGGATATGCCTGATATTTCTTATCCTTGTAAATATTTGAGAATTGTAGGATTTATACAGTTACTTTACCTATATTCTCCCGGATAACAAAGAAAATAGGCTTTTCGTACTTAGAGTGGTTAATGGTTGTTCCATACTGCTGCGTATATGATGGGGTACGTATATGGATTATTTAGTCATAGTCTTTTGTTAGACCGATTCAATCTTTCGGATGTCCAATAAAAAAATAACTCATGAAACCAAACGAATACAAATTTCTTTCGAAATGATACTGTGTATCGCGAGTGGCATGCAGTAATATTTTGAAAATGAAAATGTTCTTGGAATCAAAGAAATTTGAATTAGTATTTCATTCTTTTCCATTATCATTTCAAAACACTTCATGCAATTCTTATATGAAATAGTGTTTTAGCAGCTTCTTTCAAGGTCATTGTAAACAGTTTAATATGGAATTAACGTGGTGTGAATATTACTGTAAAATGCAATTGTGTTATTTTCCTCCGTTCCCGTTCTGGTTTTGGTACCTACTTGTTTACAAGCTCTTTGAAGCAAGAACTATTGCCAGAAATGTTCAAATACACTTAACTAAAAGCGCGATATATTCTATTTTAAACTGAAAGAGTTTTCAAATTTTTTCTACTATTATGCACGTACGTTTCAGACGGGGTTTCATGACATAAAAATTGAATTTCCGACCTTGATATTTAATTTGCAACAATATTAGCATTTCAGAATATCTTAACTCTAGGGAATGTATTTATTGTAAATATTGATTGGTTATGCTAGAAACTCTTGAGCGATAATTCGGATCTTGTTTTTAAAAGCTTATGGGGAGAATAATTAAGCAATAAGTAGTTCTTTAATTATTTTGGTAAATTAAAATTATGACATTTTGAGTGCGATGGATCTTAAAAATATTGAGTGATGGAGTTCCCGGATTATTACATAGCAATATGAGGGCTTACGGGCGGTCCAAATGTCCAAATTCACGTTTAATATCTTTTCAATATAAATTAATGATTAACGCGTCATTAGTCCTTCCTGTTAGTTACTCATCACTGCATATGATAAAACAAAAAACATGACCTTAAGCTGACGTGCAGGTAATAAAGATTACATCCGGCAGTTGAAAGCTAATTCCTCTGGAAATAAATTAGCATTAATTAAATTAACAATCCTGAATGTCACGTACCTTATTCTGGTATCAATATTATGATATTGCGTGAAGTAATGCTAGAAAACAAAGTGAAGATGATTACAGATGTTTTAGAACTATTACAATATATACATGTTTTGTTAACTTCGACGAAAATGAATAACTAATTCGTTGTGCTCATATAACTGTATCCATTGATTGTGCAAATACCAGTACGTGGAGTAATTCGTTGGAAATAATGTTTGTGCAAAGAAATATCTTTCCAACAGACTCTTGTCCAATTCATCAGAATACCTATTAGAGGATCCAATTTTGTTCTTAAATTGATACAGTTCGGGGATAGTGACGGCGATTGTCGAATGTCATGTTCCAAGATTTTGCCGAGTGAGAGTTAAAATATTTGATCGCGATGCATATTCCTTCCGAGATTTAAGACAGACTAGAAGTTAACCTTTCCATACATCTAGGGGTTACATTATTTCCTTATAAATTATTATTAAACTCCATGAATATAGATTTATTATTATGTGCTACGGAAACTATAATTGGCAACGAAACTCTGCAGAAACGTATTTCGAGGTGTATTTTAAAGTAAATTTCTAAGCCCTTCCATATTAATTCCATCATTTCCCCGTAACTCGCTACTATAACACTCGAATGAGCGAATAAAGAAAAGACAAAAACTTGGACTTTCCCGGAATGATCTCATCGGTGAAAAAATATACCTAATCTATTTATCCGTAAGGAGAGATGACGGAGAAGAATCTCATTTGCGAGGAGACTTAGCGGTGCGTGGCGTTCAAAATCGAAGTGGACTGTGTTTATTACATGTGAAGGGATCGAAAGGATCTTTTTGTTATTTCATTGTATTGGCTTTCGGGTTGCGAAACGGTGAGGTGGATCGGGAGAGTGGTGCGGGGTGAGCTATCGATATCGAACCGACTCCGCGTCACGAGAGTGAAGGGAATCGCGTCAAGGGGGCAGTGGGGTGGCGTGGGGCACCCTGGAGGAGGGGTGCCTTCTCATTGGGTGGGGAACCAGGGGGAGGGATTGAGAAAGGGGGCGAGACAGACTACCCGAGAATTGAGCGCCGTCAGAAAATTGGAGAGCTACGGGGGAAGGGCTGAAGTGGGCAGAAGAGAACTTCGGCTGGGCGGTCGGGCAGGTTAGAGTGGGGGGAGGGTTGTCTAGGACCAGTTTTGCGTTGGGGGAAGCCTAAGGGTACGCGAGGGGAAGGACCCGGGGGTTGGGGGTATCAAGACGGCGGGGGGAGGGGTGGTAAGATGTCCATAGAAAGCTTTTGACTTTTCTTCCTCAACCCCATTACGCTTCCGTTCTCGGACAGGTTCGGGGAGACTGCACCCACCCCATTCCACCTTCCCCCTCACCCAATTCCACAGACCGTCTGAAAAAAAGAATAGAGGACCCCCACTGATTTCATCCCCCAGGGTACGTCCGTGGGTGTGTGTGTGTGCAACGGAAGAAGTTCCCTCCTTGGTATCTATCCTCCTTACTGGGCTCTTCTTAATCCTCCTGCTCCCGTCTTTATCCTGGAGTCAAGGGAGGGACCTCATTTGGGGGAGAGTTGGAGCCGACTTGGCATTTGTGGAGGTCTGGCCGCACTCTCATTAGAATGGCTACTGAGTTTGATTTCTTGGATGAGGGGAGTTAGGTCTCCTTTCTGCCGAAGGAAGTGCAGGGCGAGGTTTGAGGCAAGGGGAGGGATATTCATTTAGCCTCAAAGGAATCTCTATCCGTAAATGAGTCTTGTCAAATTAATTTAGTCTCAAGGGTAGATTATAAGGCTCTTATGGAAAACCTCCTCATCTTTTCATTTCGTCATTTTCTTACTTTTTCCAGAATTTCCAATGTTTTTAATTTGAATAAAAATAGGCGGTGGCAATAATGCAGTCTCTTAGAATGTATTCAACCTATAAAGGGCATTACTTCAGTTTGGAAGAATTCATCAAATACTTCAGCTAGGTAGTCCCTTTCTATTTTCTTTAGGCTTCGCCTGGGTTATTAGCTTTCGACTGTTTTCATCCATTTAATATAATACCTTGGCTTGGGATCTTTCCCGTGTAATTTAACGTTATAATCCGCGACGAAATATTAGGATAGGTGAACTATATCTTCCATGGTTGCACGATTAAGTAATAACTTTTCCACAAAAGTCAATATTTAGCCCAAGCAGGATGATTAACTTGTGATAAAAATGGGTTTTTGAACTTAATTACATGAATTAATTTTTTAATAAATTTACGTTTGATACTAATTTTGTGTAATTAGGTTGGTGCAATTTAAAACAATTACGTTTATGTGATTTATTTTTTGGCGCCCGGCATATTCAATGGAGATTCATTAGTGCCATATATGCTGATATTACTTATTAATAAAAGTATAATTAATTCAACTTTGCGATAGACTCAAGAAAATAAAAATAAGAATAAATATAGAAAATATCGTCTTTTTCTAATTTTTATTTCCTGGTTATGCTCAATTTTCCTTTCGATCAAACCACCAGTTATTATATATTTCCAACCCAAACTCCGTGGAATTTTGATGAGATGTGAACAGAGTTGAAGAAGTTGCAATACTTCAACTAAGATTCTGAATCATTTGCGAAGGAACTTCCAATTTATGAAAGAGTTGCTTTTGAACTCCGTTTCCGTCGCTCCTAATCGTTTTTGTTACCCAAATTTGAGATATCATGCAAATTGGGTCTCAGAATTTCGACCAAGATACTCCTATTCATCTGCGATATTCAATTATGCTAATTCCTTGTCTGTTAGATTGGTCGATGACGATCACAATAAATTCCCTAAGACGGTAAAATCAATTTGAAGAAACATGAGAAAATCTAGGTAATTTCAGAAAAACCTATTTTTAACTATTAACTACGTTTTAGAAAAAATTTAGGCATTTACTTTGAAGAAACCAGAATCTGCTATGTGCGGGAATGGGAAGTTTTTGTGTCAGTTTGAAGGTAAATACCTTTATTTGGTAATCCAAGGGACAAAATAGATTTAAAATTATTAATTTTGAAGAGGTAATATTTTCCCCAATTATTTTTCAAAACTAAAAATTTAAATTTAATAATATACGTTTATAAATCGGAAAGGAAGTCTTCTATTGAGAGAGTAGAATTTTCATTTTGCAATTATATTTCACTTGATTAGAATTCAAAGTTAGGGTTTTTACTGAATCGACTGATAATGAGATTAATCAGCGATATTTAATTATGCTAATTAATTTTCTGTTGGATTGGTCGATGACGTTCATAATTAGCTCCTAGAGGATAGAAACAATTTGAAGAATCATAAGGTAATCTAGGGAATGCCAGGAAAATATATTTATAGTGCTACCGGACAATGTCTATCAGCACATGTGGATTTTTAATGATAATAATAACTGTTAATAATCTGGACTGAATGATGGAGGGATCGAAATAATGACAAAATATGAAATTAATGTATTGTACCTGGATATATATGCTGATATCAGTCCACGAGAGTACGATTCCATTTAATGCATTCATCGTTTCAAAGGTGTGAGTAGAAATCAATGAAATTATTTTGGCATTAATTCCTTCTAACTAAATAGCATGTATCATCCCCTTGATCCAAGGTAAATCGTATTTTTTAATGTGTAATTTTCCTTAGACAGAGTTCCTTTCTCTCTGGAAGTCTCCTTGAAGAGTTCAAAAAATTACTACGCATGGTCGTTTTAACTCATATTTGTATTTTCAATGTATATTCTGCATGCAATATATTTTGAGCTATTTTAAGTAAAACATTTTGACAGTGCTGTAACTGTGCGTGTCTTTTCTTAATACGCCTTCTCCGCATTGTGTGTATTAAACAATCGTCCTATGACCACCTCTTTTAAGTAACTTATTATTGAATAAACTTTAGTTGAAATATTTGCTCTATAGAAGTTTCCAAGCTCTATTGCAACCTTTCAGGCCCACGTCAGAAGCGGTCCTTGATGATTTATTTCGATACTCAAGTCAAATGGTACTCCCTCATGGCTAGGACAAAATGCTTTTGCCAAATAATCTTGCCTTTCATCGTTCATTTTGAGCCTTATAAATAAAAATTTGATTTTATCGTTCGATTGATGAAAGGAACCATGGAAAGAAGCATCAGGTATCCACTCAGAAGATTTACTATCTTGTGATTGGAAACCCGGGTGCACAAAGGGGTGATTTTAGATCATTATTTTTGCCTCTTTATGCGATCGTTATCTCTTTATCCATTCTTTGTTACAAGGGGATAGAGAGCGGGATTATTGATATTACAATGGTGTCTTTTGAAGTGCAGGAATGGAGGTCTGAAATAATGAGCTAGTTGGAGTGGCATGCAAACAAAGAAGTGATAGTATGAGAAAGAAATTTGGCTGAAAAGACCTCGAGGGAGGGGACGAAGGGGATATTGAGTGGTAGTGGGATTTTAAGAGCTGTGATTCAAGGGAGAATGATCGAAGAGAAGTGAGGAAGTCAGGGGTATTCGGGAATATCTGATGGAGGGAGAAAAATAATAACTATCCACAGCCAATGTCATGCAAGAAGTATAGGGAGAACATTAACCGAAAGAAAAAAACGAATTTGATCCTGAACAATTAGGAAGGCTGAGTTAAACATTCAAGTATGAGCGTAGAAACCAGAGCGGCAGGGGTGATTAAACAGCTTAGGGTTTTTTGGCGGTATTTATGAGGAAACTGGGTGTAGCAGTAGGAAAGTTAGTAGAAGCGAGAGAAGAATTCGCAGAAAGAAGGACTTTGATTACACCGCATACTACGTAAAGTTGCAAAAAGTTGCAAAAAATGAGGTTAGAAAATATTTTAATATGAAGCATAGCGAAAGTTAGCTTAGTATGAATCTGAAGTCCGGTATTTGAGACCAGAGGATTGGAGTATATTATTGAATGAAGAAGATTTGAGAATGTAGGTTGTATAGAAGGGAAGAATAACGATGAAGTTTTGAGCATGGTGGAAGGAGAGAGTAGAATGCTTGGTGAAGGTAGGAAAAGTGAATATAGGAAATAAATACAAAATGTATTGAGAGGCACGTAGTGGGCTTCCTCAGACCGTGATAGAAGGGAGAATATTCGGTGACAAGGGTGGAGAGAGGAAGAGAATTTGTTTTTGGCGGCACAAAGGCAGATAGATTGTGCGTAGTAATGAAGAAGGAAATGATGTAAGTCCATCGATAGGAAGTCACGCTCTTTGGAGTATATAATACTTAAAGGGACCACCCAAAACCAACATTTTATGAATAGATTACTAATGATAATGAGATAGAAATAATTCTGGATAAAATTCATTTATGCTCTTAGGAATAAATATAGAAATATGCAGGATTCATGCAATTGCTATCGACCCTCCAAGGATAGCTTTACACTTAAGCTCTCCATGGTATTTCTATTTTATCGAATCATTGGAAACAGTCAATTATTTCTATATGCTATGCTCTGATATCCCGATTTGCACTGCAATTTATCCTTTGGCTAGAACGAGCCCTGTTCGCAAAAGGGCCTCATAAATTTACCCACCCATCTTGTATATTCTGTTGATCGCTTCACCCCACGCTCCGTTCTTAGTTTCTCACCTCCTACGCTCACCGAAGTTCCTCCTCTCTGCTCCAATAGATCCCGCCTCTCATCTCACACTCCACCCCAATCCTCCTCTCCCACGCCCGCCTCTCCCACTCACCCACATTTGAACAACTCCTCGCCTCCCATGTAAAACCCTCTCTCCGCCTCTCCCTTCTGCCCCACTCAAAAGATTGACGCATAATGACGCAGAACCGCCATATTGGCAGTCTGGCCCTCTCACGCTCCCACAACCCGAAAAATCCTATCCGCTCGACTATTCCTCTACATATCTACCCTCCCATACCCTCATTATTACTCGGATCCATTCGTATAGTCTCAATACTTCATCCAACCTCTCTCTTCTATCCCTCCACCCCCGCGAATCACCTCGCTGCACCCTTTTTATTCGGCACCACCTACGCTGCTTCAATCTCCGATCCTCAAATCCGCATTCACCGCAGCCTGTTGATATGCCCACAGGCTTTGCCTTGCCTCCAGCCTCATTTTCATTCTTTCTCTCGTTACGCGGCCACCCGGGATTCGCTACTGCAATCTGATCAATCCTCACGCTTCCTCCGATTTGAGAGACGTACGCCATTTTATCACTCCCGAAAGCATGGAGTGGTACACCAAGGGTTCGGGGAAATCGGCCAAAAGAATAGAGGTATTTGACAAAAGGAATACTGGGACAGCAGTTAGGCCCTCGAATTAAGGTGTTCAAGGACCGTGAGATAGGAGGAGGGAGGTCGAAAGGAAATAAATAGAGGGTGGGCTTGGCTCTGACGGGTAGCATTTGCGGATAATAAGGTCGTTAGCGCTAACGGTGGCATTTCCGAGCGCTCAAGCACGGAAATTATCATTTTGAAGTGGTTTTTCGAGGTAGGTAGATAATGATGCTCACCCTAGCTTGTTGTACAGCTTAATTAAGAGATAATACCGTGGTCGTTAAATTGTAATAAATTCTCTGCTGTTTGATTCTTTGAACGCTTCAGATATGATGAAGGCTAGATGAGGTTGAGGCGTCTCATTTATTTTTAGTTTTAGAAAAGGGTATAGAATTGTTTATCAACGTGCCTTAGAATCTAGCCACGTTCTGCAGGCTATTTATTTTATTTACCAGTGAATGGTTTATTGCATTATAAGAAGTAAGGCTTTTGGTTTTACGTTAGACGGAAGCTACTTTAAGTTAGCATTGCGTAGGACCTGGGTCGATCCTAGTGAAAACGTAAAAGGGCCAATAGTCTGCAGCTCAAAACTGTAACAGTACGTTGCAAAAGACAGTTGATTTAGGCCTTATTCTCATTTTCACGTTTCACTCAAGCATATTTACTCTTACTAGCACTCTAAATCAGTGTTCACTGATCAGTGTTTACTGATTTACAGTAGAAACCAGCGTGTAGAGCGCTGGACTACTGACTGTAAGGCCCAGGTTTCATTCTGGATGACTCCTCTGGGTACCCTCTAAATCACCCAAGCCGTGTGATTTTTGGGTATCAGTTCTTCTTGAGAAACCATAGGTGGTAAGGGGCAAGGAATTCCCTCCCTCCTATCGTGGGATGTTTGAATTTCACATTACGTTGGACTAAGTTAGCTCTATCCTCACTCACCAAACCAATTTTTGGGTTGATATCTATATTTTTCATCAGATCCCTCTTAGATGAAGTTATAAGTCTTGTTATTATGCTAGAATAGAACAAGACAAATAGAAGCCGCATATACTATGGAAAATAAATACAAATAAATTGGAGCTATCAGTAAAAAAAACTTATTCCTACTTGTAAATCCGCGGGTTCAAATTTGATGCCATACCATAGTAACGAAATCTATGCATGAAAATGCGGCCTAGGTAAATTTCTTCCATTCGTGAAGAAATTTTAATAGTTCTTCTAAACACTTCATTGAAAATAGAATATGAAATATTCAGGTCGTGCGGTCTTTACAAAATTCCGGCTACGATTACTACTTTTGGCTGACCTTTTTAATATTCCTGTGTATACAGGATTATTATAATAGACGATGTACTGTACCGTGTGCAGTGGGCTGTTTGCGTGATGGTACCCTGAGGGGCAGAGACTTTCGGCGCTTTCTCTGTAAGTATGCAAATAAAACCCCTAAACTTATGCCATATTTAATCTTCGCAGTTCGTGTTCCGCTTCAAATACGGAGGTAAAGTAAATAAGCTACACTATTCTCATTTCCCATGAACTGTTTTTGATGTCATGAACTCACTGTGTGAGTAAAAGGTAAGCAACTGCTTACTCTGCTTTATCCGATATCGCACAAGGTATGAATCAGAATGAGATCCCGGCATACTATTTCCATGTCTACATCATTTGTATCGCAGTATTAGGTAAATAAATATAGTCACCCTACTAAATAGATAATTGTGGGAATTCTTTGGTCTTATGGTTCATCTTATGGTATCTCTTTGGCATGGTTCTCAGAATCCATGTCTTTTACTTTTTTTTATTATTTCCTTAATTTTATCGATTCCACAGTTACACAATTTTCAAGACAGGATATACGTAACGTTCTTTTTGCTTACGTCGTAGTCTCCCATACCAACATTATGCGTTGGTTTTCTTTCAGACTTAGCTACGCTGCTCGTAATGGCACTTTTTGTTTCCAGGCATTTTCCTTATTAAATATATCGTCAATTAATGCTTCAGGGCCCACGGATTGGGGTGAGAAGCGAATAGCGAGTCTTGAAGTCTGGCAAACGAGGAGTAGAAGCGGGACTGGCAATTAGAGCGGGGGAAAAGATTTAGAGGTGAATAAAATACCGCGTAAGCATTAAAGTTGTAGTGAGAAAGGGATCGGGCGGCCTCTCGCTTATTTCCCCATGCCGAGCGGTAAACTAAAGACGATAGCTTTTAGTAGATTCCGTAGAGACACTAATTCTCATCCCGTGCCATTAACTCTTATATGTATTGAAAAAACAATATATTATACTAAGTAGCTCATTATTCGTCGTTCAAGGCATAAATCAACGGCGTTTTTCCAATTTTTAATTAAATTTGATATTTCCGTTCTACAAAGATATTTATTAGTTGGCCTGCGGAAGCTTGTGTTATGTTGAATATTGGACAGAGCTCATTGAAATACTTTATGCGTTTATGCAAACATATCTTGGGCTGTACTTACGATTTTATTATTCTCGTATATTCACAAGTGAGTTTATATTCCCCTGCAGTTTGCTCACAGCAATAACTCTAATCAAATTTAACCTGTTATAAGAAATCATTTGAGTTTGCTATAGCAGGGTGTGAGTTGTAAAGCATATTATGACTGTTACTTTGTTTACAGAACATTCTAATTTAGATTTAGCTTTGATAAATGAACTCCAGGTGGGGAAATAATTTACTGCTTTCAATAAAGGTAATTATTGTACATTTCTTAAACTCTGTTCACAATTGAACATCATTCATGCTTTGGGAAATCTTTTAAGAAATAATTTTTAATGGGTGCAATTCCATTGTACCCAATTTATCAACTGGAAAAATATTTCCAGCCAAAATTGTTGCTCGAACAAATGCTATTTGCAATGAGTATTGCTTTTCATAGTAATTGGTTAATTTTGCATTCCCAAAAAAACTCAAAAGGCAAGTGATCTCCATCATTAATGATGAAACTAGTTGAAACTTAGCTCTTGCTCAAGCCTGAAAAAATATATAACACAACTTAATTATTAAATTATTTATTTCTATTGAATCTATTGAAATTTACCATGCTAACTATTTTTTACTCTTTTATTAATTTTACATTTGTATCAAAGCTATGGGAGTAACTCTTCCATGCTATGGAATAAACGTCCATTTTCAATCGACATTGTAAGGTTTAAACCTATTGACATCAATCAATATAAAAAGTGACAGTTCTCTAAAGTTAATATGCTTTAATTGAAAAATATTGTAATTGAAAAATATTTTAATTGTAAAATAAGTTAAACAGTTAATGGATATTGCTTGAAAATCGGAAGTTACACATTTCAATTCGGGTAGAGGCAGTTTATTGGAAAAATTAAAAATGTATTTTTGGAAGTTTTTCTTCAGTTTAAGAGCATTAAGAGTCGCAAAAATGTTTCATATTTTACATTTACTGAGTGCAAATAAAAGTTTACGAGGCCATTTAGCTCGTGAAAAGCATAAGTACATGCGATTTGATACGGCTTCATTATGTTTTCCAACTTGTCATCAATGCGCTGTTAAACATTATGCGGATTAATTTGGCATAAGCTCCTTTTGCAGCCTGCGATCTGGTTAACTTTTCTTTTTAATCAGATTTATACGTGAGCATTCAGTAGACGAGTGTTCTTTCGCCCGCTTCCCTCCCTCCCGGCCCCGTCCGGCTGATAATCTGCTGGCCGCCTCCTCCTTGTGTGAACCCACAGTGTTGCATTTTTACCCTGCCGACGGCGTTTTTCCTCTATGCGATGAACTTCTCTCATTATTGATTCGCAAAGCTCCCTCCGAGAGAAAAAAATCCTCTTGAAATTGTTTTTTTTAATCCCTTGGAATTCGTTTTCCCTAGACGCTTTCACTTCTATTCCTCATCAAGTTTCCCCACTTTTGTTCCCCATCCACTGATTGCCTCCTGTGTGCACATCACGCCATTTGCGATTTTCGGAGACAATGGCCATTTTTTGTCACATTTCCATTCCCTGAACGTGTTTATCTTTTCATTCATACAGCTAACTGTTTTACGCAGACTTTTTTTGCGATTGAACTAAACGGACTTAATTGCGTTTTGTGGTCCCAGTCACCATAAAATTTTAGCTGAACGTTTTCCATCTCATGTCATAGGTAATATTTTAGAACTCTTTAATAATTGGATTAAACTCATGATAACGAGATGAAATATTTGAGGTGAAACTAGCATATAGTAGTATAGAAGTATATTTCATGTAACTGCATACTTAAATTTTTGATTTGAAGGTAAAAACCGGGCATAGGTTAAAAAATTATTGATATAAAAATAATTATGATACCTTAATACATGCCTCTCAAGAGGATATCAATGAGAAAATTTATTTTTCAATTAATATTATATCTAATGCCCAGATTTGGAAATTCTATGCTATTATTAATTTTATGATCATTGTTTTTTTATAAACGCGTTTTAAGAATGTTCAGCTGCTTTATTAATAGCGGTGTTATTTCTTCTTTGCAACTGCAAGATCTTGTCCCAGTGCATCATAAATGTTGTAGCACCACGAATATTTTCTGCATACTGAAGTATGAAATTTTCCCTAAAACACTACTTCCTCATTTCAGTTTTTCATTTAAGTAAAAATGACTTGAAATGACCCCAATAAAAGGCCTGAAATGGTGTTCAGTTGCGTTTTAAATAATGCTGAAATGAGCTGTACTAAGGTACGCCGCTTATAACATTTCTAATACTCAGGAAAAGCGATTATGAATACAGAAACAAGAGACTAGCATGAAAATCGTTTTACCGACGCTTCTCTGGGATAATAATTCGTGTTGATTCTAGAGGGTGGCTGACTTACATCGCACCTTTGGTGGAAAAAGAAAATAATTGTGCACTGTTAGGCCCTGGGGCAAAATAGCGAGGCATGTCAAAGGTATAGTGAAAGGAACAAACATAGCTGGAAAAACAGCAGTGATTGATTAATATTGCTCTGAATTAGTTTAGCGATGCAAATTCAGTTAAAACATGGAGAACGGGTGTTGACACCATCCGTGCATGCATTGCTACGGCTATAAGTGTCAATTAAAGCTTTCTCGGAATTCAAACGGAATATTACATACTATGCAGGGGCTTGTAATTTAGTGAAAATTGTAAGGTGATGTAGTGCAAATAACGGCATTCTAATTTTAAATGACAGGGGTGGATGAATTAATGGTTAATAGAACTGAAATAATTGTCTTAAGATAAAGTTCTGAAAATATTCTGGGAAGCATTTTAGATCTTTCTCATTTAAATCATTTCATTTTAGTCGTCGCAATCAGGTCATTATCTATGCCATTTCTTATTTATTTTTTAAGGTGATGAATTATGTCGACTTTCTTATGAAGAGAGTAAAAAATTATGTATTGCAATTTATTTGCGGATAAATTACTTGAAGTAGTCGGGGTCATATTTACCTAAGCGTTCAATTACTTTGGCAAATAGATTTGGCGTTTGATTACTTTTGGCAAATCGCCATTAGTTTTGGTAAATACCTTGCGCAGAAGGTCTTTAATACATTATACGTATTTCATAATATCAATATAAGGTAATAGTATAAAAATGTAAATACATTGGATAATGATTCAGCATCAAAGCACCTGAAAATAGAGGTGCAGTTTGATGGAAGTTTTCAGGCATGCCGAGAAACCCATGGATAAAACTCTGCTTTACCTTTAGGTACACTCGGCTAAAAGTCCCAAGATAGTTCTAAAACATTCTCTGAAACAATTGCCATAATCTTTCATTCAAAACCATCTAAGAATGCTGAAACCCATCTGATTCGTTCACATTTGGTATATTATATCCACACCACATAAACATCGGCGTGCTGAGTAGTCTAACTTAAAAAATACTTAATTCATTCCATGTGATTACTTATAAACTTGATTTCCGTTCTGAAGAGCATTTGATACAATTAGGGATTTGAAATTTGTTAGGGGCGTTCTATCTGATACTCAACCGATTTCATAAATTATAAACATGAAAATCTATATTTAAAATTGATAAATATAAAATTTACTCACTTCTATAGTCCGGGTTGTCAGTTAAGGGTAAGGAAAGGGGGAGCTAAGGTTAAAAGTCTATTGGATTATGGTAACTCTGATTTTGTAAAATCTAATTTTCATTTTAATACATTTTTGTGGACTAAAAAAGAATCTGAGCCCTCGGTAAATAATTCATTTCCCAAGCTTCATTTCTGAAAAACTCGATAAAAGTCTCTTTTATCCCGGATCGCTGATAAAATTTCGCGTTTGATGAACGGCGATTCAGCTACACGCTTATTTTTTGCCTCTACTGTCGAAAAATTCTGCCTGATGATTTCTTTTTTTTTCTCTTATGCCGTTTCCTAAAAGTTCCATCCGCAATCACGGTTACATTCCTTCCCTGTGTCTGTCAGTACCTATCCGGAAATATCAGTAATATTGAAATGCGCTGCAATTTCCAATCCGCTAGCTTCACGATATCCACATTTCGCTGTAATTTTTTTCCTACCCCCTGAACTCCTTTTCTCCTTCCAATCACGCCCTTCTACAAAATCACCGAAGACTCGCATTTGGAATTTATCTTGACTCTGGAATTTTTGTTTTTTCTCCACCATCCCTAAAGTTCTCTCAATCTTTTGTTCGTATGAATTCCATGTTTTCTGGGAGGCAGAAGCGCCCTAGGAAGTTGACATTGGACCTGAGTTCAGCGCTATTTTTATCCCTCTCAGTAATTAGTGACATTTCCCAGCTATATTTCTGTTTCAAGATTCTCATACAAATTGAAATGGCACAATTAAATTAAGGAATAGTTAAGTTCCAAGTTTCTTGATAATTATTAATTCATCGTTGATATTTTTAAGCTTTTCCGGATGTAAACGGATTACGTTAGTACATAGGATACGTATTTAATTGATTTATTTTAAGTGTGGCCATCAAATATTTATAAATAGGGTATAATCTCAACTCTTTTAATGTGGAAAATATGGAAATTAACATAATACTTTAGTGCTCTAATTTGAAGACATACGTTAGCCAATTAAAGTTAATGAAATACTCGTATCTGGGATTGCCACTTGCTCTCCATTCTCGGCTTATTTACATAGATCTCCTGAATAAAATGTCTATGGTTTTGTATTTGTAAATACCCTTTTAGAATTGCGTTTCTATAAATCTTATATGCACTTTATATACCTTCTTTGCTTGATCTTCATGATAATTTTACTCGTAATTCTCTTGCAAAATGAGCAGCTGTATTGGTGTAGTTATGCTATTTCCTTTCTTAAATATTTTCCTTGGTCTGTTTCTCTCTTTTAAGCTTGCTACTCTTGAGTTTGTTGACACTTAAGCATTTTCCTATCCTGTTACGTTTCCTCCGAGCTCTTTATTCGCGTCCCCTTTCACATAACAATCGCTCTCTTTTCTCTATACACTGCAGCGCAGCCGATGGCAGTTCTCTTTGCAAAACGCTGGAATAAAATATCCCGTGAAGTGAGATTACTTCGGCTACAGACATTTTTTTAAAATTTCTTCTATTCATATCTCCCCCTGCCTTCCCTTTTTGTGATGCCTGGCTCCCATTGTACAATTTTCCTCATTCATAATTGCTGGCATTACATAGTGTTACTTCTAATCTCAGCCTTTACTTTATTTGTCAGGAAATGAGAACCACTGATACCTGATGGTATAATTTTATCAGACTCTGGTGCACGCACATTTCCCTCGGATCACAAGACACTGTAAATGCCGTCTTTTTTATTTCCTGGTCATATATTGTTTTACTTGACCTGGAACCCTCTAGACATTTGTAGATTATAATTCTTAACATGACTTTCGATAATTTTTAAATTCACAATTACAAAAGACTTCCAGCGCCGTGGTAGTGAAATACGTCGAGCTCCCGACTAAGGAGTCGCGGGTTAAATTTTGGTTAGAGCCCTTCAGGAACTTTAGTTAAATCCAATATACTACTAATATATAGTACTATCGTACTATATTACATTTTTTTGGATTAAATAACTAAGTAAGAAGCAAAATGGTGCCACTGATTATGAAACTGGCCCTTCAAATTCTACATTTCTGAGCTTCACAGAACTGGAGGTTTAGCTTTGGGGTTATACTCTCCTCGCCTATCAAAATGAATATTATACTTAGATGTAGTCTTATTCCTATTCCGATTTCTCCATCATAACTATTATTTCTCTGCACATTTGTACACTTCTGAAGTTATATCAATACTTATTTATGTGCAAAATGATGGAGGAAAATTAATTGGAAAGACAGTTGATTATCGTAAGGAATATATGTTTGGAAAGTTGTTGAACTTAAGGAGAAGCTATGAACCTCTTAGTCCAGTGCCATTAAAATGAATTATAATTTCAAATTGACATCTTTTTTATTCCTTGAGGACCAATAAATTTTCCTCTTTGTGAAATGAGAAACTTTCTGAATTCGATGTGATGAAAATAAAAGTAGTATGCGTTATCATCCCTTCTCGATTCAGTTTTTGTTTATATTTGATTGTTAGTTATTTAGGAATTTTAAGTGAGTTAATTTACTAAGATTGTATGTTATTTATTACTTTCAAACCACTATTTATAATTCATTTAATTTCCACCATCATACTCGATCGACTGTTTTTTCCCTCCTACTTCAGCTCACCTAATATTCTCCACCCTGTTCCCATTAGCCTCAACCTCTTGATCTCTCTAAATCTCGCTTTTCCCTCTTCTTTGAATTTTCCCTAGCCAGCGCTTTTATTCCTCCGCGATATCTAACATATCTTGGTTTATCCTCCACTCTATCCGGCTTAGTGCCACCATCCTTCTCTATACACACTTTCAATAGCCTTCAATATAGCCTCATCCTCATCCGTAAAAGGTTAAGGTTCTGAAACAAAGGACGCTTCAGTCCGTGTTAGATTTAAAAATTTTCCTTTATGAATATAATAGATTCTCTCGATTTATCTTTGTGAGCTCTACTTTTGGAAACAATTTCTCTTCCGATGTCTCTTATCTTATGTAATACGCGAGTTTGGAATAATATATTCCAGATATTTCGTTATAATAATGTATTATACTTCCTCTTTGCTATATGCTTCTATCAAAAGTATTGAAATATTCCCAAAGAATTCCTGAGAAAGTTATTGGTGTTCCACTTATTCACATACTCACTTACAGATTTGATGATATTCTGAAATTATGAATAGTCAGTGATTTTCTTCATTATCGATTGTATTGGCATAGGTTTAGAGGAACTTTCGTAGCTTATGTTTCCGACCATTTATATGACAAGGATATGAATACTTGCATTATAAAGGCTTTTATTACTGTTAAAACCTTCCATCGTGGTCACGTTGTAATAAAAAAGTAGAATATTAGGAGGTCACCACTTTCAGCGACTGCCAGCTTCATTTCATTGCATGAGCAGCCGAGGTCTTTTCACATATCCCGTGTACATTTGAGGTCTATATGTATAAAAAAATTAACACTTCGAGTTAATTATTAATTGTAAATTATGGATATTTTACAGATTCTTTATTGGTCATTCTTTCATTCTAAATGTTGATAACTACATATGGCCATAGAATAGCCAGCTGGATATGACTCAAAATTTGAGGAATTGGAGAAACTGAATTTTCACGTGCAAATTCAAGTTATTTTTATGTTCAAGGGCCTAAAATCTATGTTATTCTTTCAAGCACATATGGAAACGGACAAGGTTTACAAGAGGAAATATTCTCAAATTAATCCTATGTTTTTAACCTCTCTCGAAATATATCCATACACTACATGACCTCTCTCTTAATTTGCTTCCCTCAAATCGGAGCTTCGTTGCTGTGGAAGGACGTCTTGAGAGGTCATCTTCCATTTATTGGAGTACCGTGTTGCGTATCTTCTTTTGACACAACTTTCAAAAAGGATCCATTGATCTTTGGTCTCCTGGGATCAATCAATTCGATAGAATCCCCGTACCACATTAACAGTTCAATTCCTTTTGCGGGACGAAAAGAAGGAATACCGGAACGATTGCGAATGTCATGAAAAACGCATTAATATGGACAGTCAAGGAAAACGCACTCCGGGGTATTGGAGGCCACATCCTTTTTTCTCTTGCTCCCGCCTTCTTTTTGTATCTCCCCCACCTCACAATTCTTCGCATCGCCTCTTCCATCTCGTTTTCCTCACAGCCACCCATTTCGTTTATCTTCTCCCCCGGCTCCTGACGGGGTCGGAAGGGGAGGATAATGATGACGCAAGGCACACCGAGGCTCGTTTGCTGGTCCCACAGCCTCTCCTCCGGCACCCCACACTCTCCGCTCCCATTCTCGCAACCATCGCTACTTTGCCTCCCGTTCTCCACGACTGTGAGGCCCTGGAGCGTGTCAGACCCGATTATCGGGGGCTGTGGGACTATTTCCGATTTGCTCTCCGGCTGTACGTTTCCACCCCGTCCTCCATCTGCCCCTGTCGCCCCGCGGGCTGCTTGCACCCTTCCTTTCACATCACGCGCGTCGGTGGTCGAGCCAGTCAGCTTCCAAAACTTGGTTCGCGCTAATGGTATTTCCACATCGCTCTTCTCCACACTCCCGCTCGAAGGGTTTTCCGTTAGGCGAGGTGATGATTGAACTCCTAATATCCTTGAATCATCCGTGATTCTAGAGGAGTAACGCCCTGCCAGTTTCTTTTTCTTTTTGATATTTCCTGGGCTCCTAATTTCGTTGACCAGGGGCTCAATTTTGGGGAGTATTTCGGAGCATGATTGAATTACTTCCCCGTTTCGTACATATTTAAGTTCAAGTTGGTCACTTTTTTTCAATATACCCCAGAAAATGAACAGATTTCGTGAAACGCAGTAGTATTGGCTCGTAAAATGACGAAAAATGGGAACGTTGTAAAATCTTTATCTTAAAAATTAAAAGTTACGGTTATTCTGTAAAACCTTTCTGTGAAATTGTTGCATGTGAAATGAGTTGATAAAACCCATTAGCAGGTTTACATATGGCCCATATAAATAAATACCTCCATGAGTATCAATATGTAGCACTGCTACCTTTCCTTTGACGTTTTTGAAGTATTTAGAAAACACGCCTCTTGGACATTTACCGTATCCTTTTTTTTTACTTACACCTAATTAAATCTTTGTACTATTTAAAACTTATTCAGAGTGAACCTGTAAAATTCTTTTAAAAAAAAGAGCAATATTCATCAGATTTAGAGACACATAAAACAGATATTTTTCATCCCTGAAAGACAATAAGGTTCGCTAAATCTCAAAAAGTAAATTTTTTGGTGGGATTCAAATAATAGATCTTGGAACTCTCGTATTATTATTAAAGATTTTGTTTTTTTACCAAATTTGTTCGAATGCATTTATATTTATTCCATCATTATAGGTATTAAAAAGTCTGCGAATATTTGCTCTTCAAAGATGTGCGCCCCGAGCAACGTAAACTGAAATCCTCTTTAGTCATCTATTAAATAGCAATAGAAGTTAATACATGGGCATTTTTTTTATTAGAAATTGAATATTTCCCTACGATTTTCTACTCATGCTCGATCATCACGCCTTCACCATGGAAGTATCTTTAGGTAGGAGAAAAATGCTCAGAATTGCTTTCAAATAGATAATAATACTGTCCCCATGGTATTTATAGAGGTCGAAAGGGCTAAGGTGTGCTGAGTGGGTAGGAAGTCACCAGCTTCCTTCTCATCACGGTGACTCTGCTTTCTCTCCTGCCCTTTAAGGACCGGAGATAATAACTGTGGGGTCATGAGTATAAATAGACGCATTCACTCAAGGTTGGGAGGTGGTTGCGGAGAGGTATAGGCAGAGGAGAGGAGGAACCTAAAATTCGACTTCCCGCTGCTTGTATTCCTCCTACTGGTGAAGTCGACATCGTGAAGAGTTAGAGTGTTTTTCTTTTTAGTAATTTAAAATTTTCTTCTTATTTAAAAGAACAGGCACGAGTACAACTCTCCGGTGGGAGCTTCAATAAAGTTACGGTTTAATCTTATTTGCGATTTAAATAGTTTAAGGTAGCATAAAGCAATAGAGCTCGAATTAAAATTATTTTTAGAATATATTAAACGGTATTTACACTTTATTCTCCAATATGTTCTGGTAGTATTTCACTTTGATTTCCGATGGTAAATCTCTGCTACTTCCATATCTATGTAAGTGTAGTGGCAATGGGTGGTAATTCTTTCTTAACCTAGAGTTTTACCTCTATTAGTTTTGCAACTTTAATTAGTTAGTACATTTATCAATCAACTAAATAATACATTTATAGTGCATATAGTTCAACTTTAGTTGTTTTGTTGGCGGAACGATTTCGTTGATTGTTGTGATTATTTTCGTGCAGACCTTTGGGTCTATGTTATATTTCGTTCAGATTAAAAAAAATCAGATCTGCATAAGCAATATAATGAGTAAAGATTCTGTGTTAAAACTATGTACACATATTTTATATTCCTAGTCGTATTTATCTAAATTTGCACCCAACGTGAGGAAATGTGATTCCAAATAATTTTCAGGAGAATGGAAGTTAAAATTGATGAATTATAAAAAGGAGGATCTAAATATTTTTGGAAGAAATAAGATTGTTGGCAATCTAATGAAGATGTAAATTATATTTGAACCTTGAATGTAGTTTAGAATAATATAATTAAGACAGTTTTCAAATTAACAGAAAAAACAGAGTGCCACTTATCCATTACATATATGCAGCCGTATTGATGAAAATTCATTTAAATAATTTTTTTGTAAAATAATTTATAGAATATAATTTAAAACACTTGGCTTCGTCAAGTTTATATCGGCATTGATTATCAATGCGTGATTATCGGATATAGTTAAAGGAATTATCTATATTAAATGAGCAGAGAACTACTAAAAATTAATCATGATTCTCATGGGCGTCATTGTTCCTTGCCACCGTAGCATTTTATACAGGCTGAGAGAAATAGCTAGCAAAGCATTTGTTCTGATCCCGGAGGGTATCCCTGTTGTGTAATGTAATAACTAGGTTAGCAGCGACCGAAGCCCTGCGTGGTTCAGAGAGATTAGTACACCGTCGGAGCCAGGTAATGCGACACTGTGAACTCATTGTGACGGATGAGGGCGAAGAAAGACGAAAGGACCTGCGAATCACGAGTCCTGAGGGATAAATGCCGTGGTCGAGTGTTGAGGGGTTACGTTATTACTCCGTAGTAATTGCAAATGTTCACATCAACAAGCGCATTGGATGGAAATGTGAGTTACAAGAGTGGAAGGTATTTTTTCATGAAGTAATTTAGCTGGGGAGCTAAATGTGCATCCCAAGAATATGAGTTATATATCAATTTAATATGCTTATAATATCACACTGGGATAATTCTAAAGTAATTAATTTAATTCTATTTTTAATGCATTTAGAATAATTTTTTTTCATTTTGATTTTGAGCATGACATCATTCTCTCCCTCAGGATTTTTAGTTGACATAATTAATAGAAAGAATACTGGATGAGTACTTCTGACATTCTTTTATTCCCCGTATCTATTTATGAACGTCACCTTTTTGTTTTTTCGTCGTTCACATCTTTAAATGGCTGATAAGTCTTGGAATGGAAACGGATTTTAATCCTTATAATAAAATAGGAGGGTCAAGAAAATCCCAACGAGATGGAATCAAGTTAACTTCCAGGATAAGTTCAAATGAGTACACATTCATACTTCCAAGATTAGCGACGACGGAATTAAGTTGCCTCGTATGAAACGCTGTTAAAACACGAGCGCACCTGTGACCTCGGTGCGATGAAGCCAGTATCAGAAATAATGAAAATGAAATTAAAATCTTACCCGAATTCTTTAAATTAGGAAATTCACAACCAATTATTACCTAAAGGTAAGAGCAGTTATCTATATTAAAATATTTTCGCCTGATAAAATGTTGTTACAGCTGTCACTTAAGTTTCCAAGAAGATTTTAGGTGATATTTGGAAGTATATTTTTATTTAAATGTTATAAATAGTCGCTAGGTTAGTCAGAATGTCCTTATTAAAATTATTAAATTTCTATGTTAAGTTCAAGGTTGTTAAAATTATAAATTAATTCTTAATAAATTAAGGTAATGCGCACTTTTAAGTGGTGGATCAATAATAAAGTTTGGAAAGCAAATTTGAGCCCCACAAATAAATCAGATGATTGTGAGATATTAGCTGTTATGACACGAAAACCAGTGTGGTGCTTAAAACAGCGCTAGGGAATATTGGATATCTACACATACCGGAAATTCTCCACGCATCCTGAATTGTATGCAACCCACGCTTCGGATTGTGTACAAAATAGCCTAAGCGCCAGGATACATTCTTGCATCGATTTCTATTATAGCTCCCCGAAGCGTGCTAATCACCAGAATTGCTTGAGTCATGCCTCACCCGACATGACGTGAGCCCTATTAATGCCATCGGTTTGAAAGTCGGTACTGTCGAAGTTTGACATAATCTGTAAGATAACACTTACAAGTTATGGGTAAAAAGATTGCATATTGTAATTTTTATTTTGTCACGAATGGTTATAAAATCGTAATTAACAGTGGATAAAATCAGCGAGGTCCTTGGGCTCTAAATTCCGTATGAAAATAGAGTAAAAATGGTATTGCAAAGCATCATCAATGAGAAATAATATTTTTTTCCATCTGTTAACAGTGGGAACTGGAAATACTAACTCAATACAGGTACTCATCATAGTGAATATACTCTTTTCTGCCTGTGTTAACTTGGTCTCGTTAATTTCAGCATATCAAATGAGTAGGCGTATAAGATCTATTGCTGTATGTTGTCTACAAAACATTTCTATGTTTGATTTCCATTAGGCAACATCTTTAGTGATTTTTTTATAATGAACACGGTTCCTGCTAGAGAAGAAGGGAAATGTTACTTAGTTAATTACTAACTTATACTGTGCTTATTGCACGGCAGGGAAATTTTGGATCCATCAGATACTATCTGCTTAAAATACATTGTTGCGTGTTTTATTGTCATTGAGGAAAAAAACTAAATTGGGTTCCTCAATACATTGTGGGAAAGTTATTGGGATTCAGTCGATTAGCCAAAGAGAAGCCATCATAAACTTTGTGAAAAAAACATTTTTGATTTATTAAAGAATTAAAATAAACGCCTGCCTTTTTGTGCTGATTGTTTCTCAATGAATTGAGAATTTCTTTGGTTTCAGACTCTCACGGTTTCAGACTCTAATGGCAACTTAATTCCACTGCATTGTATGCAGTGGAATCAGTAAGATCTAATCGAACACAATTATGTAAAATAGTAATGCTACAAGAGTCAGTATGCGTCCACTTTACTGAAAAAGTTTTCAGTTTGTTTTATATGAAAAAATCATGTAATCACATACGTATATTTAAAAAAAGCCAGTCTTAGAGCCAAACCTAGGACGTCAGTAAGGCGTTCACTGGCAAATCGGTCCTATTTCGAATCTTATTTCAAGAACTCGTTGAAAAATATCATATAAAAATAAATTTTCGTTTTGGTTTAAGATATATTGTGACATCAGCCATTGAAATTCAATTTTTAAACTTATGAATGGAAGAGATTTGAGGCATTTCAAGTGGAGCCAAGATATTTGAGGAAGGCAGCGAACGCGAGCCTGACCATCATCATCGGTGCGTTCTTTCACCTTGGATGCCAATAAGCTGCCAACAGGAGTCCCACCGCCTCGCAACCCCATCCTCCCCTCCTCTCTACCGGCTTCATCCTCCTTGTCCGTCCGTCTGTCTCGCCGCCCACGCACATCCCCTCCTTCCCCAAAATAAGCCCCTCCCCCATTCAACCCACCCCACCCTCCCCCCTCCTCCGTGTTTCTACGCGTCGACGGGCCATCGATCTGTCTGAGCGAACCGATGTTGCCTTCCCCTTCCGGCCCCACCCCTCCCGGCCCCGCCCCTCCCGTCCCCGTGGGCGGGTGCAGTAGCTGTCTGGCAGGGAGTGGAGGGAGAGGCCTCTCTCTCTGCGCCCGACCGCCTTCCCGAGACACGGGGGGATGTGTGTGGGCAGACGGAGCAGGAAAGGCCCGAGACCAGAATCGGCCGCTCGACGGGGGTTTACCTCCAGCTCGTCGTTGGGGTTCGGAAGTTTAGGTTCCTCGCCACTCCCACCGCACCGCTCCCAGCTGCCTTCCCCCTCTCTCCTCCTCGCCCAGCATACTCGTACATCCCTTCATTTGAGGCTCTATGCCCTTTGGTCAGTTCGAGAATTTCTAATCAATTAGTGCGGTGCTTAATGAAGACGATGGGTGTCGTCAACGGTCTCTTCATTCATCTGGGTGTGATTGAACAAGCTGGGCCATGAGGGATGCTGTAATTGCCTGTGAGGATTTAGTGGCGAAAGGGCCCGACTGCCAGGGTTAATGACAACGAGCATATCGGAATCTTTGTCGTGCATACCCAGGCTCATTAACTCCCCTCTCTCTAAGCCTGGTGAGCACATTTTTGCAAATGAAGATAGATCCTCTGCATGTATTCCTCGTTGTTGGAGATTATGCTAATTTTGGCAATTAGGAGGGAGATAAAATTCCTTGATATGGGAGTCCCCTGGGGTTTGATGAAGCATTATGGGATTCCCGTATCCTACGGTTTACGTCTTTGTCGGGAAACCTTGGGAAGCCATAGGAACTAATAGCTACCTTCTCTTATTAGATACAACACGTCATTCCAATCTTGATAGTTTGGCGCTAGACCTGCAAAATCTTAATTTTTATCATGTAAAAGTAGTTAGATTTCATCAGGTTAAGAACATATGCTGAATTCTACTTGAATATTACGCTATATTTACTGTGTTCCTCTACGCCACTACTGTACATTATATTTAATATTAAAATATTGGTGATATCTTTCGAATTTTTTTGCCAACAAGGATTGTATTTTTTTAATAAGGGAATGCAGAATATAGTTTCCCTTGGTATACTTTTCAAAACATTCCATTAATCGTAAAATATTGATGTCTTCCTTGTATTTTATAACAAGAAGTTTTGCTGAAGATTTCAAATTGAATTAAAGCTGAATAGTCTATAGTCCCTAGAATCTTTGATAGGAACTTCGGGAGTATGAGCGTTGAAGTTTGGTGTTTTCATTTCATATACGAAGCTGTACCGGTAATTTTCAATTTTATTTTTGCATTTAAAAACTCGTGAAATGGCTATAACTATTATAAAAATACTTGAATGTACAGTGTAATATTCAAATGGTTGTACAAGGACATAGAGAATATCATGGACATTTCAAACAGAAACTTAAGTATCCATAATTGTTTAGTCTGCATTTGATGTGCTGTAAGAACTCAAAAAACCGAAGTGAGTGTATTTTTCTTGGAAAATATTCACACCTTATAGTTTTATGATTTCTATCTCTTTTATATGGTACAGGATCCTTCCATATAGTCACATTTTGGCCAGTTAGCATTTATTCTATCACGGGCATGACTCTGAAAACAGTAATCGTCATTAACTCCGTCATCATATTAGGTAATATAACTCTCATGAATAAATGATAAAAATTGTCAGCTAAAGCAATACTACTCTTTAAAGCACAAGTTTCTTGCTGGTCATTTTCCCTCATTTCCCCATATTCACCATTTCTATTCTCTTTCTGATTATCTCACTCTCAACCCCTTGTTTAAATTTAAAAGTTCAAGCGTCCTTGGGGCTCAAAGATCATCCAGATTCTATATCTTGTCCCAGACGTGCTTTCGTGCGTTCAAGAACTTTCTATATAATAGCTGCTGTTTTTCGAGTCCAGCGTAGATGCAAACGGCCAAGCCCGTTTCACTTCCTTTCCGTTGTTCCTTCGGTTTCCTGCCTTAAATTCTACCCTCGCCTCTCTTAAGATTTCCACCTCCGTATATTTTCATAGTTATTTTCGCTGAATTAAAATTAGGAGTAAATTAGCTGGTAGAGCCAAATTTCTTGGTCAGCTATTGCTAAGGAATCGTATTTTTAACACCTAATTTTGGGGAATTTCGAATGTGATCATTGTTTTGTATTGGGAATGGAAACAAACACAATTTACAAATATTTCAATTTAGGTGAAACCTTTGAATTTCAAAATGATATTTGCTTATTTTGAACAGTAAATAGTGAAATGTTGACAAGAAATTGCGGTTTCAAATAAATGTGATGCACCGGAAATGGCTGACTCAGATGGAAGAGTTTGTAGACCAATTTTGAAATTTAATTTTGTACCAGATTGTATGAAAGTGACAGGGTATGGAAAGATTATCTGGTTACTTTAACTTCCAAATACACAAACTCTTTTCATTACATACCCAAATTTCTTTTGAAAGCCTTTTTGTGATTTTAAATTTAAGTGAAAATACGCGCACTTTAAATCCTAGGAGTGACGCTTCAAATGGACTACTTACAGCCGAGTGTACGCAAATATCGAAAATAGGAGCCAATTGATATTTTGTACGCGTCATCTTCATAAACAGCCTCGAGGTATGTAAAAAATCAAGTATTGCCGAGGAACTTGAGTTTCACGGGTATCGTCGTTTAATGAAAACGAAGCAATGACCAAAGAGTTGTTTTAAGTTCTGGAAATAAATCGTAAAAGTTTTCTTGGGAATTCTTGGCAAGATAAAGGGATATAGATGTGAGTGCGAATGTAATGTATATCATCATTACAGGAACTATTCTGATGTGGCTACAAAAGATGAAAATTTAAGAGAAAATTGTGGTGACTGGGATATTTTATGCTGGTTTCTGTGGCTTCAACTTCTTTGGCATGCTTTGCTATTGGTCGAAATATCGTCGTGCTTTAATTAAAATCCTCCTTTAATGTTCAAGGTTTCCCATAGGTAACATGCGCGAATTGTTTCAATGAATAAAACACTAAAAATATTAAAAGTAATACTTAAACCTTTTATTTAAGAGCTACCAAAGTACAACCGCAATCAAAGTTATCAAAATTTATACCTTCGGTATTAACGTGTTATAAAACACATACTCATGGACATATTTAGAACCTAGTCCCTTCCAATCCGAGCTTATCTAAATATTCTGCTAATAGATATATCCATTATTTCTGTTGAGGAGATAGCTCTTATTTTCTTTTTAATATAATTTCGAAATTAAGAGCTAAAATGTACATATCAATCCAACATATGGTTGAAAAATCATTTGTTAATGTAGCTTGATTGAACCACATTGATGCATGTGTTTTCAGCTCACTCTTGATCATAGTCGAATCTCGAAAACGACTCAAAATAACCTTGTTACAAATAACCATATCCCCTTGTGTTCGAAAACAAATCTCAGGAAAAATGATATTCCTGACATGACGCTGTTTTTCCCGTGACATGTAGAAAGTTGATCTAGAGCCTTAGCTGTCTCAATGAGCGAATGTTATCAGGATCGTTATTAACGCGACGAATTAAGAAAACTCGATCATATTTCTCAGAATTGCTCACTGCAAAACAAAATGACGCAATGCAGATAGAAGTAGCAATCATGTAAAGTAATGATAGGTGCTCAAGCTCTACATTCTTTTTCCCTAATTATTTATAACCAGTTATATTCATATGAGTTTTATATGTCCTTGGAGAAGTTATGCATCCATAGAATTAATTGTGAATATTAAGTAAATGATGAATATATTTAATTTTTTAGATAATAATTCCCTTATATCATCTGACACCATGTCACATATTTCTCACTGATTAACGAATTCATTCACCTGAAGTAATTTTGAGCATAGGTTTTAGAAGAATGCAAGCCATAGCTACTAAATCATTATATGTTTGACAGAAATTTTATGCCTTCATTTGTAGACCATCTCACGTCTATTTCACGTATTATGCTTTGTAAAGAAAAATGTGTCTATGGGAAAACAAATTACTCTTTGAAACACTTTCATCTTTATTAGCTACCAAGTACCCTATTTAATATTTCTGACGAAGATGCTCCTACCAACTTACTGGTGCCTAATCTAACCTGACGCAATTTCTACACCACTTCTTGGATAAGATTTCGTCCTACGTAAAGAATCTATGTATTTTTTAGAAACTATCTAGGAGATGAAGCTGAAGAAATACGGCATCCTTGAGAGTTTCATCGTGGCGTTACTCTTCACCATTGTTCCCATTATGGAAGCAGTTATATTTAGTGAGGGTTTGACAAAGAAAGATCTTCTCAAATAATGCCCTGATCTGGTGAGATTTTATCTGAGAAAATTAAATTTCCATTGGAATATTAGAATGGCGAGTTCCATGAACAAACTTAGGGGGTTTCTATGGAAATTGCGAGCCTTTTCAAGGAGGAATTGGAGAAGAAGGCCATGGAAACTTCTGACAAGGAGCATACGAGATAGCTTCGCTAAGTCAATGATACCTGTATCGTATAGTCGCGTGGAAGAAAACCTGATTGTCGTCCTACGACTCCTCAACTCCTAGCACAGCTCCATGAAATTCACCATGGAATAGAAAACCTGCGAACTCACCGTATTCAATGGTTTTATTTTAAGGTGATTGTGATAGTAAGGTATGAGTCCTAATTTAATGTTCAAAACCTGGCTGCTGAGGGGTAGTCATAATACACCATATGACTACAGCAGCTTTACCATTTCCCTAAATTAAAACTTTATTCGGGCATAACCTTGTCCCCTGCCGTTTGCTGATATCATAATCACTCCATGGTTTTGGTCATCTCAAATTTGTCAGAATTATACATATTCTAATCTATCCTTCGACTTTGAAAATTTATATCCAATCCAGGACAACATCCTTCCGAGTGACTCTGAGAAAGGAAAGAGAAAAACTGCACTCAAAGTGAGTGGAAAAATTTTGCATTCATTTTTACTCGCGGAAGACGATATGGCATAAGGGTGGGGCCGAACAGATAGTAGGATGAAAGTAGGGGCGAGGGGTCATTCTTTTCTGAATAGCGTCCTGGTAGATGAAGCATGAACGGTCCGCTGGATAGGGATCAATTCAGCGGAAAAGGGTTAGGAGGAGTACGGAAGGCGAAGTTGAAATGGTGCATCTCAAGGTGAAGTATTGGGTTATGGGTTTTGGGGGTGGTGAGAGATCGGAGGGATGGAAAGGGCGGCAGCATGGAGAAGACGGAAGCGGCATTCGCGCAAGGGAGGCGCCAAAGAGACTGGGAGAAAACACCGCATTGAACAACAGGCAGCCGTCAGTTGTCGCAGCCATGGGGAAGGCGTCGATGGCGATGAGTACTATGGCGAACCTTTCCGCCTTCCTGCCTAAATTCGAAGGAAAATCTTTGCTCGGAAAATTCCAGTTTTGTGTCTAAGATCTATCGGAATTATTTAAAAATATACAATACGTCACGTTTTGTTCCTTAAATGAGGCTTTGTATCTTTAAGTTTGTGGTTTCTTAAAGAACATAATTTAAGACCATTACAAAATGGATGTACGAATGGTAATTATGTGGTCAGTCCTTCATGTACTCCTTTTACTTTGAAAAATTGTAAAAATTCAATATTAACTGTATTAATAAATTCTTTTGGGGTACCATTAACATTTTTGCGGAAGTAAAAATAAAACAGAAAACGTTTTATTCCCTTTTTATTCTCTGCCAGAGAGGACTGAGTATATCTAAATAATCATATGACACCTTATTATCTTCATTATAGGTGTTCCGTTTCGAGCAGAAGGGTTTTTTCCGTCACATTCATAGGCCAATTCCTCCAAAAAGTGTTGTTTTTTCCATAATCTCCCGTGTGATCTATGAATTCCTCATGCCAACACCAAAAATTTCTCGTAATCAAATGTAATAGGACTGTTACCATAGGAAAACTCAGCAGATATTTTAGCCTGGAAAGAAAGCGGCATGAAGGAACGAAACCAAAGTTTTACAGGCCAATTACTATCGTTATATGCAATGAACAGGAGCAGTTGTTTGATTGGATTATTATTTAAGTAATATTAATTGTGACCCGGATGATTATTAATAAAACTTATTTTCGAAAGAAAATCTTGTTTTATGCTATCAGTTTAAGAATAAATATAATAAATAGATGGATTCCGGTAGTCTGATAAGGTACATGTTATTATTTTCCTTTGATTTGATACTTTATTGATGACAAATAAAAAAATATAGCGGAAAATACTGGTAGTGTCACCACTTCTAGGCTGCGAGGCAAATGTGATCTGGATTTCGCTCAATTTAAATGGTGGTAACAGCGTCCATAAAAATTTTGAATTATTCATTAGCCGCTGATGAAAAAATGATTAAAAATAAGAATACATACAATACAGGGAGTAGGAATACATTATGTCCCCCGAAATGCTAACTACATGGGCTCTTAAGATAAATTAATTCTCGCAAGACCCTTTTAACAACTCTTTTATCTTTATTTTTTTCCTCCCGCACGTGATATAGTCGAGATTGAAATAGTGAGACGTTTGCTTAAGGCTTGAGGCATTGATGGGACACTTTTGAAAAATATGTCAAGGGAGTTAAAAATAAATGGCCACTTTATCGCCATATCTTGCTCTACCTGTATACACACACATTTTTATATATATGTGTGTGTGTTTGGCTGTATATGTATATAATTATATATATATATATATATATATATATATATATATATATATATATATATATATATATAACTTACTTACACTTCCATCCAGTAAAAATGTGGCGCACCCGAAATAATATGTTGGAAAACGAAAAAATATAACGCGGAGCTAGTTTTTTGCCAGGATAAATTGCTCTCTCACGTGGAGGAAGGAAGTTTCATTATCTTAGCCATGGTAACGGGAAGAATCACCTGAAGAAGCGTGCTTCATCTACCTCCTTTCTCTCCCATTCTATTCAGGATACGCCGAAAGGAGCATATACACGTAAATATTTTTTTTAGAGAAACGCGCTCAGCTAACCCTTTTTCTCCCAGTATACCATTTTCTCCTTTGGAGATGATGTCGTTTGGAGAGATGATTTCGGGCCGATGACGTCACAGAGGAAGATGGACCACTAAGCTCTTTCCGAAAAAATGAGAGACGATGGAGGGAAAGGTGGAAACCATAATGCTTAGATAGCGTTCGGGGGGCCATTTTTTCATAAAATTGAGTAAAGAGAGAGAGAATGGGAACAATTCAATTTCCTACACTCAGGCGATAATTTTGTTCTTTTTTTTGCCACGGCGAATGGAGATGGGATTTTCATCCTTATTTGATATCTCAGAGGACAGCGCTACGGCAAAGGAAAAAACGATTATATTCTTGCAAAACAAGGAACACAATGGGTCTCAATGCGGCTGTGGAAGACTTAAATTGCTCGTCATAATTAATTACTTATTTTCTTAGTCTTATGGGAAGCTCCTAATCCCTTACCAGCATGAACTGAGAAGCATTTTTTTATTGAATGTACCCAAAACAGCTTTATTTTTATCTTAAGTTGTGTGTCTGAACGGCATTAAAAACAAAGAAAGAGCATCACAAAATCAAAGGATTATATTTCCATTTGGTATTCATCGTATATTTAGATATTTTAAAAAAATAAAAATATTATCAATTGTATTATTTCGTTAATAATCATTCTGATTTTTGATTCATTGCTCTTACGTGTAGTAATGACATCATATTACCGAACATCTAGTTAGGTGAAGGATATCAACACAAACTTAAAGCAACCGGAACGAAATAATGTGATCTCTATCGCTCAAATGTACTTCAGTCTATGGATATGTTGCCAGTTTTCTTCCTCGTTTCCAACCAATGTACCCAAAAGTGGTAGTACTGATTTTTTTACAAGAATTTTATTGACGATATACTTACATCGACTTAATAATCTTCAAAGTATGCTCCTTGAGCTGCTACACACTTAGTATAACGTTGCTACCATTCCCCGTACGCCTGCTGGAAATTTTCTTTGAGGATGCCGTTGATGACCCTCGTCGAAGCCTCTTGAACGGCCTTTATCGAGTCAAAACGTCGTCACTTGAGCTGTCTTTTCATCAGGGGGAAGAAGAAGAAGTCTGGTGGTGCCAGATCGGGAGAATTGGGCGGGTGCGGCAACGTGGCAACGCCGAATTTGGCCAGGAGCTGTCTGACGACGAGAGCGCCATGGCACGGCGCGTTGTGATGATGAAGCATCCAGCAGTTTGCGATGGCCGGTCGGACTCTTTTCACGCGTTCTCGGAGGCGGGTGAGCACCTGCACGTAAACGTTCACATTCACTGTCTCCCCTGGTGGGACAAACTACTTGTGAACTACTCCATGACGGTCGAAAAACACAATCAACATCGTTTTGATTTTTCATTTGCTCATGCGAGCCTTTTTTGGAGGTGGGGACGCGGAAGTGTGCCATTCCACGGATTGTCTTTTCGTTTCGGGATCATATAGAAAAACCCATGTTATCATCACCAGTTATCACATTGTCCAAACAATTTTCATCTCGGTGCAAATTGGCTAACACTTCTTCGGAAATGCGCACACGAGTTGTCTGTTGGTCGACACTCAGAATATTCGGCGCCATCTTGGCGCACACCTTGCGAATGGCCAAATCCTGTGAAATAATGCGTTGGACGTTGGATGTAGACAGACCCAACTGGTCTGCAATTTCTTCACTGGTTAAGCGTCGGTCTGTGTTCAGCAGTGTCCTCACTCTGTCAACATTCGTGTCGGTTCTTGCCGTCGACGGCCGCCCGGAGCGATGGTCGTCTTCAACGAGCTCCCTACCCTCTTTAAACAACTTGTGCCACTCAAATAGTGTGGAACGGCTTAAGGCAGTATCCCCATAAGCCTGCTTGGTCATATCGAGGGTCTCAGTGGCCGTCTTCCCGAGTTTCGCACAAAACGTCACGGAATAACGTTACTCTAAATTCAGATTCATTTTGTTTTTCGACGCGGACAAAAAATTTGCTTTACTAAAAACGGTGTCCTCACTCAACGACAGCCCGCAGGTGGCTGAGGTTGGTGTCGGCCTGTTGCTAAGAGCCCCCTCCACCTTACCCTGCCAGACAGACCCCCCTCCACCGCTCCGTTCGCGCCAGAGAAAACCAGTCCTACCACTTTTGGGTGCGACCCTGTATGTAAAGCACATTCCACCTGACGACTAGCCCATTCTTTTCTTGCGTCGCTCAATTTGATTCACCCTGCTTGCCTTGCGGCATTTTTTGTGAGGTCTTCTCTCAAATCACCCACTCTAAAATCAATACTTAAAGTTGTTCTTAAACATTTTCAAAGTAGTACTTCCTTTCTTCTGATGTTTTTTTTTATCATTCTCTGTTTCCCAAATCATTTGTTTATTCGATATGCAGCATCTAGCACGAGGGTTCGGTTTGCTATGTCATTGTTCATATCACTGATATAAAATTTACCAAACTTAATATGAATGCTTTGGTACTTTGATTTATTGTTTGTTAAATGTTATGTGTATCAATGGTAGTTGCCTGATCATGGAATATGCTGTTTTTCCTTGACTCACTCTTCCTTTGATGTCCGTCGAGCTCCTTCAATCCAAAATGAAGCTAGTTGCGAGGTAGATAAATGTTATATTTTTTTGCATACTCCTTTCATTGCAGCTGTTAGTATTGCTGTTTTATATCTGTTGGTCTTCATATTTTCCATTATTTTTTTCCCTATTCAGCTCAATTTCTGCAATGCAATTTTTTGTACTTTTGTTGCATCGCACAAGCTTATTTATGATACAGGTACTTTTAGGCAATCAAAGCGAGATATTGCGTGCTAGCTTAACGATTTAATTTATTTCTGTTTTATTTTGCATTGTTCTCACACTCGCACAATGGCGATATGAGTTCCATTGCTTTTAATGCATGATTACTCTGTCGTCATTACTACTTAGTTCGCCTAGTAATTGATGGATCTCAACCCAATCGTTGTTGCCAGAGGCTTTCTTTAGGAACAGCTTCATCTATTGTTATTTACCCTTGGCTGATTATTTATGTTATTAATTTGGACTCGTATGGCTTAAAACCCGTTCTGGACACGTGTGGCACCAGGGCCAATGTTCTTCTGCCTAATCAATACCTGAATTCCCTTGGTCCTCATTTCCGTGGGTATTGCAATCATACTCTGTTCTCGACGCCCTCTTTCCTTTTGAGTCAAACTGTGTTTAATTATTACAAAATGAGTTTTTTGCTCTTCCTCTGGCCTTCCGATAATCAAAAAAATCCATTTAAAATGTTAAAGTAAAGGTTAAAATTAGAAAAAAAATGGTTGATTTATTCTTGTGTCTTTTCATAAATGATCGTTAAAGAAATACGTTCGGTAGAATATATAATTCAAGATCCTATGCATAGTGTTAATTTCTCATTGTATTGCGTTTTACTTTTTTAATTAATTCGGATAAATACTATCCGCTTTATATATTTTCAATGTATTGCCGAATTTCCCAGTAGATATGTATTTACAAATTATAAATGCAGCATTTTTTTAAATGCAAAAACTCTGAATGCACTGGCTAGTTAAGCAATGGCCGGGAGTAAAATTTTTGCAAATTCATCGACAGTTACAGCTTCATATACTTTTATTGTGCAGGGAATAATTCCGAAGTCCAAATTATAAGCTGAAGAAATGTTAAGTGGTATTAATTATGCAAGTATTTTGTGGGTATTACTAATAATACTAATACTATAATAATACTAATACTAATAATACTAATGTGGGTAATAATAATAATAGTAATACTGCTGATGAAAACAAAAACGCTAAATGTATTCCTTGGGTAGTAAGGGAATCCTTCTGTTTTTGTTCGGGTAAGATATATAGTGGTGGCGCGAAGGTAGGGCGGTCGTCTTTCTTGATTTAACGGATTAGAAAGGAGTGAGGGTATTGGTTTGGTTTTAGGGTCGCTAATTGATTTTTGGTGAAGATTTCATTGAAAGTGCTGCCCTCAATAAAGCTGGCAATGGTTTTATCTCTAGTTAAATTTAACCTTTCTAACCTACTGTAATTGTATGGGATGTTTGTTAACTCAATTTCCCCTGGGTTGTCCAACTTATGACTGGCTGAAAAACAGTAATGTGTTTATTAGACAGTTATAAATTCTGAGTAGAAAGAAAGAAAGTAAGGAGAGGGTGGAATGCTCTTCAATTGTTATATATTTCCAGTACTTGTTTATAGAAGTTATAAGAGTTCCAAAATACCATGTTTTCACTTCATAATCACATTAATGCTATTCCATCTTATATTTTAGACAATGATGAAGTGTATATGAAACAGTACTCGGAGGAAAAGTTCCTGGAGGTTGTTTCCTAAAACTGAAGGGATGTTTCCTAACGAAAAAATGTTTGAATTACATTGAAATTTTAGCCCTTCTGGAATGGAAACTTTTGCATTCACTTAAAATGACACTTGTACATATCCAGTCCCATTTGTCTCGAAGCCTGTATAATATATTTTAAGCATCAATATAATTAAAAAACAAAACCTATTTTCATCAACAAGTCACAGAGAAATTATTCACTTGATTCGGATGCTTATATATTATTTCACATTCTAATTCCCCCTGCACATTTTGATTAAGTTCTTCCAATATACTCGTATATCCGAGGTAAATTATCTCTTTATTTATTAGAAAAAGCCATCAAAATTAAGATGAAACCTAGGGGGTATTTCTTTTAAGTTTTCGAACGAAGTAAAGAAAATAAGGTCCGAGGAAGAGGGAAGATTTTTTGTGTCCCCATTTAAATGGATTCCAAACTTTTGACGTGCCCAAACCCTGTCCCTCTTTAAGTTTTTCGATTTGAATAAATCCCGAGGGTGCTAATTTCTGACGAGAGGGAAGTAGGGGAGGGTCAGTGGGATGGGCGAGAGATGGAGTGTGGGAGCAAGGAGGAGATGTGAATCCTTAATGGCTTTCTGGGGGTGGGGCGGGGCGACGGGGGTGAACCGACAGACGGTTGGAGGGATGGAATGCTCGATGGAATAGAGAAAAGAATCCGGGGAAGATGGGTGAGGCGTGAGATGGTACCCCCGAGGGAATTCGAAGCTGAAGGGGAAAACAATAGGGCATCTCTTAAGTATTGATCAAGTGAGTACGTGTTCGGAAGGGTGAAATAAAAAAAAACGCCCGCGAGACGGACCGTAGTCCCGAGATGGAAGGCTAACCATTGACTTTTACTGACCCGGACTAATCGGATTCCGAAGTGAACCGACGATCTAAATCTCTTCAATTAATTTCCATCGGACTGCTCCGAGACCTTTCCATTTTTCCCTTCTCGTCTTCTTCCTCCAAAATCTTCCCCACCTTTATCGTCTTTTCCTCATAGGCAACGCATAGTGGATGCAAGCGTTTCACGTTTTGTGATTATTGTCTCGTTCGCATGAGGCCTAATAATGTACATGTTCTAAAGAAATACAAGCTTTGATAATCGGGAATATTTGAACACATCATTCAATGAAACCTAGGGGGTTTTTGAAATTTTTGGTTAAATATCTATGGTATAGCATTTTATGGATGACATTGTTGCATTATATTTTAAATTTTAAAAATATTTGCTATCGTTTGACGGGCGATTTGTTGGTTTAATGTGTGGTAAAGGATTTTTCACTTTGTGGAATCTTATAAATTTCACTGCTACACGTGAACAGGGATTTCGGCACCAAATATATAGCAAATGCAATATAGGTAATAGGTAGGTAATGCTAGGCCACGGCAAAAAGATGATTTTTGCCGTGGCCTAGCATTAATGATTTTTGCCTAATACCTTTTACAACTTTGCTCGTCTTTGAAGCAGACATTTTATTGATTGATCATAGTAAATGCATTTTATTATGTCCAAACATATATTTCTTATCGATGAAATTATTTTGAGAAATAATTGTAATTAATATTTATTTTGAACTCATTCATTATCTGGTTTTTCAGATGTTTTAACAACGCCATTTGGTAATATGGTAAGAAAAACTTGAGGCATTTTATAATATCTTCGCGTGAATATAAATTACTAGTATTTACATTTAAGTATCAACCTAGGATAAAACGAGCAAATATGTTTTTTAAAGAATCGTGAATTGCATAGAAAGATGTCTAATGAAATTTATATCACTATAATCTAAATTAGCAACTAACATTTATATTATTAGCGCTGACAATGGGATGTTGAAGACTATGACATAGGGAAAAACGTCAGGCAAGCAAGGAATGGGTGAAAATAGGATAGGCATGTTGGATGGGATGAAGTATGCGGAATCGAAGAAATGTTTATCGTAGTATTGGATGTTGGGTTGTGTTTCGTTAGGATATGCAAAGAAATAAATTGTTGTTCAGTCTACACCCAATCAAAACCTACATCAAATCGTTTAATATCTAATAATAAAGACAGTAATAATATAAATGTCTACCGAGAAAACTATATAGATAATAAACTGGTGAATAAAGCACAACATACACGTACCTGTAGGTGAAATATGGTGAAAAATGGATGATAGAAATCCAAACAATTTTGATGAGTAGTAAAACCCAAATTTATGCACACGAGCAATCGTCAGACAACGTTGATCTTTTTCCGGGATTGAGGAATATCGAAGTTAAAGGCAACAACCGGATCCTTGATTGGAAACATTGCTTTTGAGATCTGGATTTATCCTACCCATCACCAGGTAGTAAGTTTTAATGTGCTGAATATGTTATTCTACGTATAAAGATGGAGCACGGGAGCACATCGCGGTTATCCATGTTTAAATGCATGTTTTTCGTGCAGTGAACGTTGTCCCCTTGCATTAGTGCACATTATATATCCGAGGGATTCACTTCTTCCTAGTTAAATATTTATCCCCCAATGATAAACTGAATCTTAATCAGCTGGAATGCTCATCCTTATCCTTATACCATCCTGTGGATAGATCAACTGAGCCTTAAATGTGACCTTCTCTTGAAGATACGGAAAATGCTCATCCTCAATGGTGCTTTTAATGAGTACATTAGTCTCTGTGGTCTTCCTAAGTATATATTTATTGCTACTTATTGATTAGAACTGAAGAAGGAGTTGTAGCTTCTACTTTCCGGCTCCAAATTTCGTTTTCGTTTCCTTGAGGTTTGTCTTCCTCCCTGACTTCCTTGCGTCCTTTAGCAAGTGGAAGGCGGTCCTGATTAAATTAACCTTTGACCTCCGTTTGCCTTTCCCATTTTATCATGGTGTGGGTCATTTGCTCAGTGTCATGAAGGACTGACCCAAGTGGACGTTCTTTGAGAAGAAAGAGATGAGGTAAGTAGTTGAACTAATTTCATGGAGTACGAACGATCCATTTGAAGAGAAAAGTCAACCCTTAGATGTATGTTTTGTATTAAACAAACTTATGTTTGTTTTTTCAATTCAAGGCAGACTTCATCCATAGGTCGCTCATTGATGTGAAATTCAATTTTCGGTAAATTTAATTTCAGAATAAAATTACTCAACATACGCAACTCACCCTGAAATTATCTCACCGCATAAGTACGAGCAATAAATTATGAGACCAAATTAACTCTGACTATTTCAGAGGGATTACATCGTTAAATTTTGGGCTTTTGAATTGTGTTAAATAAAAATTATTTTTCAATCAAAATCCAATTCACTGTTTTAATTGGCAGTTATATTGTACTCAAGTATATTTATTGCCTTTTGAGACAAATCCTCAAGTAATTCATCTGATAAGTTTTTTCGGTGTATATTCAACATATGTACCTTAAAAGCCTAAATAGGCGCGATTATAGTTTTTTCTAGACATTGGACACGAATGAGGATTTATAATGTAAGCTTTGAGAGGGAGTGTAAATTTCATAAGTTTTTCCACTTTTGCTAGGGATAGACGATGCCTTGTCTTCACATATACGATATGCTTCGTAATCGCTCTGTTACGTCATTATGACCAAACTGCCTGTCTACTTTGTGCAAAAGATTAAACTTGTTTGTTATTTCACAGTTCATAGGAATAGAACCCACTTTACAATTTGAAAAAAAATTGATGCTAATACAAAGGCAATTGCGATGTGATGGCAATTAAATAAATACTGCCTTGCAAAAAAACAATCTTGCAGTTTCACCTTTCTAATTTGCGGATTTTGAAAATTAGCTCAAAGAGATGAAACATCCCTTTCTTCAGTATTTTCTTGACACTTTTTTGAAACATTCTATATTATTATATTTTCTGCATTTCAATGCTTTTCCCTAAAGGAGACGGTAGACTGGCCATCACTGGGTGTCGGGTTCCAGTACTATTTCTTGAAGAACGTGTAACACTTATTTTGACTCATTTCATTATGTAAGATCTTCTATGATGTAACATGTTTAAATATGGGTTTTGATAAACTTATTTCTAGTGGAAAATTACAATTATGTGGCCATTCTTCAAATTTAGGCGTAGTCGTTTACTTGGTTTTGGGGAATAAATCCATTTGGTAATTATGAGCTATTTCTAATGAGTAATTAGAGAATATTTTTTCAGCCCCAAAGATTTTGAAAAGGATTTGTGTGAAGTAGTTTTGAATATGAATTTTATATCCCCACAGGAAAGCCTCTGGCAAGGCTTCGTTTGGAGTCCTCGCCCTTCATTTGCCGTCATTAAAGTGTCATCCTTACTGAAATTAATAGGATGTAGACCCATAAAAGTGCCAAGATGGATGTAGCGTAAGATATATAGCGGTGTGCTGGAATGATTCTCCAGCTGAATATAGTTTCCACTCATAAGAAATCGCCGTAGCTTTTAGAGGAATATACTAGAAAGCACATAAAAAGTATCAATCAAAAATAAAAAATAAATAAAAAATGGAAATTTGGGAAATAATACACTGCTATAAGTTGAACAAAAGCACTTAGGAATTAAATTTGAAATATTACGATAATTTTTACGGTTTTTACTAGGCATAGAGTCCCAAATGGGGACCCAATCATTATAATTACTACATAAGCTAATAAAATAAATCTCTGCCAAAAACACAAAAGATTTTATGGCTACATGTAGAATCTGTGGACCACTCGTCACCCTTTTTTTATACTGCATCGAAAACAACTTGTTTCATTACTTCCTAACATGTATTGAAGCACCATCATTGCAACGCAAAGAGTAATATTTCAGACAAACAAATATCCCGCCTGCCTTTTGAAGTCGTATAACGTTATTTTGTGTAATACTCCTTTCTATGTATGCATAACCTTCAATGCAACTCGGAAGGAAATTTTAGATTCTTATTTCAAATAGATCTTTAAATCACCGTTTTGGTTTAAAAAACAGAGGCACTAATGGCAGTAAGGATAGCACTGGATTTACTGGCGTAATATCTTCTCAAAAACACGCTTACCTTTAATAGCATTCGCGCATTATCGGAAAGTGACTCATTGGGAAATCTAGAGCTCTAAGAAAGTCAATATGAGAAATATATCTCTTGTAATGGTTTTCGATATCTCCCCCCGAAAATAGACTGGTTTTCTGTTCTTAATAGCTTACCAAGTCTCTGAGTTGTTTCCCATGCTTAATATCCGTAATGACATTGTTAAAGACTACATTAATATTCACCGCGCACAAATATTTCGGAAGTGCTCATGTAAGTCCTTCAATCATTAGCGAGAAAGATGCAATCCAGGCAATTTTAATGACTGGTTTTGGAGGAATATAGAATGTCTTTTATTACGGTTGTGTGATGTATGCTGGCCAATTTTAGGCGTCGCTATTCCCATATTTTGGCATTTATTTATTAGGTAAGCTGCTCTCAGCTGTGGAAGCAAATTATAAAAGTTTAGCTTATATTCAGGCTTATGAAGGATGTATGGGGTTGAATTTTTCAGCGATAACTTCTCTGGGAGCGTAGAAAGTGACCATGTTTTGGAAGCTCCATGCACAACTTGTACGACAGAAGTGAGACAAATTTAGGAATGCTGGGTTTAATATCAGGCGCATGCGGAAAGACGCACATATATTAATAAGTACCCCTCTTAATATTGGTACACCGTATTGATAATTATATTACAAGTGAAAAATGAACCATATTAAACCTATGGGATATATCTTTGATAATTTTTGAAAGGAAGACTAGTGAAATAAGAATGTTGGTTGTAGATGCACAATGTAAAAATAGAATGGAGAGCATTTGCATTTCTTGGCTCAATTGGGCTACATTATCTCTTCACCAATTATATTTTTTGTTCGCGAATTACTAACGGTAATTGCTTCAATTTAGGGTAGGAGAATTTTCCGTTTCGTATAAGCGTCACTCTGGGACTGTTATAGTATCAGCTAATGCCTTATTTTCTAGATCCACGTTACGCGGCATCATTTATTAAGAAAACCGGGAATCAGGATTTCATTGCCATTATTTTTTACGTATATGGATACGGCTACTTTTATAATTTTAGTATAATTATCATTAGTTTAAGTTTTAGTAGTTTTTAAGTGGTAATTTTAGTCATTATAAGTAATTTTTTTAAATTTGACATTTCAGAACTACCGAATTTAGTAAATCGTATAGTAGTAGGTAAGCCAAAGCAGTACATTTAATAATTTTTATTAATTTTAAAATACACTCAGGAACAAATAATGATGAGCAATCTATGAAGGTTGCCATAAAAAATATGTAGCTTTAATATACGTCATAATGGTTGTCACGGCGGAAATTGTCAAAAAGAACAGACCGAATTAGCCACCCCCGACTAATATAGAGCTAAGATCAAAGTACCACTGAAATATAGCATTGAATATAAAACAGTTATTACAGATATTACACACCCTAGGCGTCCAACAGAATATTATATTCACATTAACTTTCAACGACAGGCTAATGTGCAGAAATACCTTCACTTTCGTTCGCAATGACGCCGAGTACCGTAAAATGGAAGGGAATATACCGGGTCCCTCAGGTGACAATCTCGGTACCCCACGACTCCTTCATGAAACTCACCTGAAAGAAAAGGAAAAGATGCATCAAACTCTTGATTTTGAATAGGCAACGTAATAGCAAAAACGAACAGACCGTCATATCATCGTAAAAGGGCGTATTGTACACATGAATACATCTATTTATCTATGGCCATTTTTCCTTGGTCTGATCGGAGGGTAAGTATTTCCCGAGCCCGAGATATCACTCCATTATTTCCACGAATACTTCCCCCGCGGCGGTCCATCGTCCACCCCAACTCATTGTTATGACAAACTCCTCCCTCCCAAATGCCGTGGAAAATCCCCAACGATGTAAAATTCTCGTCCTCCTGCCGCCGAGTCCCCCGGTGAATTGGTCTGGGTGTCCTCCTTTCAGTCCCCGCTCTCTGTTCCCCGAGACGACACGTGGGGAAGGGGAGAGTTTTGGGGAGAAGATGGGGCCATGGAAGGTTCACCGGCCTGAATGGCAGGGAATTAAGGCTCCCTTGAGCCACCCCTCGCCTTGTCCCCATCACAAATTCGATCTCGAAACCCGGAGGACGATATGGAAATTTGAAAAAAAATGATGAAAAAATTTGAGGATATACTTCTTACATGACACTGAAGGGCTTTGAAGTTTTTAGTCATATTTCGCATCCGCGAAGATTGCCGGAATATTCAATTAGGTAGTTTGACAAAATGTGTCACCGGCGGAAATTATTCTTTTACCAATTTCTGTGCATTGGAATATTTATTTAAGATTGTGAGAGCTCTGCACGGCCTTGTCCATTATTTCAATAAATCATTATAATTTACAAATGGGGTTCCTGTGCGTCAAACGCATTTTAATTATTGAATCACTATGTTTGTACAATCCGGAAAATTGGTTATTGAGATGATTATACATTTAAGACTTTTAAGCTAACGTGTGTCTATGCTGGATCGATAAAGTGGTTTGAGAGAATAGAAAATAAATATTCCTTAATATGTGATAAAATCTCAGTGGAAAAGCTAAGGATATAGAAAAAGAAATTGATAAACTTGTAATGCATAGGAATATTAAAGCTAGCTAGAGGAAGGATAGCACGTAAGCCGGTGGCAAGGATGTGTAAAATTAGGAAGGAAACATTTCCTGTTATAAAACGTTTCCAATCATAATGGTAAGAAGGAAGTAAAAATGAGTGTAAAACAAGCAATTGTTTGGAAGAAATATGTTGTCTTGTTGACATGCTAAAAAGAACAATACACTAGTTTTCGGGAAAAAAGCTCAAAGATTAAAACTTAATACATACTGGCTCATAGCAAATATTACGATAAGGAAAGTAGTATTTTACGGCTTACGGAACATACGTGATACAGTCACCTATAGATTTGTACTATTTTAACCCGAAATGCTACATATTAAGGTGAATAATTGACTATTTCTCTTAAAGATTCTCTCAAAGTATGATATTAACGTGCCAATAATTTTCGGAAAAAAATCAAAAATTAATTACGCAAATAACACTGGATCACACTGTATAGTGGATGTTCCCTCTCCGTTTCGTTCAAAATTATGTTGCTGTAATAAGAAAGATAGGATTTCGATGACGCGGAAAAAGCTTTACTAGATTGATTTGAATTCATCTCGTTTCGTACATAGCATGAAAATATATTTTATGAGAAAATAGTATTTCCTGTGTTAGGAATTTTGAAAATAAAATTTCGTTTTAACTTACTTTTACTATTAAGTTTACCTATTAATACTTACAAATTTGTCGTAATTACTAATATTTACCACTAATTAAACGCTAGCACTAGTATTTAAATAAAAGTGAGAAAACCAATTACCAATTTTTCTTTACATATTTAGTCCTCTGTGACTCATAAATAATATCGAAAAGAGTGCCATTGAAAAAGAAAAATTGCAACGTGAAGACATTTGGATAACTATTGCCTCTTTGTTTACATTGGGTGTAATGAAACATGACTTGCCACTATAAACGGCCAATTCGCTCTTCTCGATTGCCTAAATACCTTTAATATTATTCTAACATCGTCTGGTGTTAGACTGGCGAATTAATCTCAAATTGCGGTCGCCGTCTTTAGATTAGTGGAAAGTAGTTCTGAAATCGGCGATCGCGAATTAGATTTAAACCTAGCTAACGTTTATGTGACGATTGCTAGTAGATAATTCAACAGTTAATTCAGAGTTGAAGAATACATTCGGGAGAATTTTATTTTAGACAGGCTGTATGACAATCAAAGAAAGGAGGAATATGGCATTCCCACGATCTCGGCGTCGGCTCGTAGAATTCATTGGGAGATTTTGTGGTTGAAGGAACCGGAAGATAGAACGAGGGTCTGCTGGTGCTTTCAATTGGTTCGACCAGTACACCGATTTTCGGGGTATCATTGTAATGTATAGGCTTTGTCAGGGGGGACATGAGATGTTCCCTGTTCCTCCCAGCCCAGAAACCAATATTGACCGCCGTGGTAGTTTCCGGATGGTCTGCCGTCCGGATGCGGCGGCGGTGGGAGTGGGCAGTTCCGCGGAGGTCTCACAGCAGCTGCTGCTGGCATGAAAACGTGTTGAAAACGAGGGCGGTGGGGCGTGAGAGGCACGGGAAGGGGTGTGGCCAGTGGAGAGGGGGAAGGGAATGGCCTTCCATGACGTCAGTATCTCTGCATAATAGAATCCACATCGGCCATTGCCGATGACGGAGGGGCGTTATTGTCAATGGCTGGTGGGACACACTTTACGAAGCCCGTTTCGGTGTAGACCCTCCAAGGTGAAGGGAGAAGGTGAAGGCTGATTTGTGTATTTCCTGTAGTTTGAAATAATTTGATTGAAACGTCACGCGATCATTTGCGTTCCCATTTTCATTAGTCGATAGTGAAAGTTTAAACCTCTTTGGTATACTAAGAGATGACTTAGAGCTGAAGCTCTGCGAGACGTGAAGGAGTAGTTACTACAGGAGGAGAAGAAGACCTTGATGACTACCCATACTAACCGGAAAAATACAACCATAGCTACAGATGCTTCAATTCCTACTTCTTTCATGGTAAAATGTACTGAGTGAATACAACGATGAAAAACTACGATGTTCATTCGAGGAATTTGACTACATCGTGAAAGACCTGTCTGGTAATTAGAATTTGTCTTTGGTTTATAGTCTAAATGATATTTCAGGTTCTAGAAAATCTATTCATTCGAATTTACTTGTAACCGATCAGTTTTGAAGATTTATATACTCTTTTTATGGATGTGAATACTTATGATAATATTAATAATACTTAGCACTATGCCTGCAATATTCTTGGAAAAGTTTTAAGGGAGGAGAAATGAAATGCAGAAGGGTAAAGTTCTTAATCAAAAATGTATCCCTAACTCTAGGAGCATCTACTTGCTTTCTTTGTATTTATAGCTATTTTCATTAAGTAATAGTGATTTCATATCTTGAATTTCTGAATTAAATTTTCTTCACTTTCTTAACCAGGTATAAATGCAAAACATTGAAATAATTTTAAGAAATTTGTCTCAGTCTTGAATCTGTTCACTTATGATGGTTATTTGATTAATTTCTTAAAAATACGTTTTCACCGGGGTTTTTAATGGATACCCATATACAAATATTTTGCTAAATTTCCCTATGAGCTAAGATATGTTATTTCAATTCCGTAATTTACCACATAATTGAATAGAAAACGTTTGAAAGATCTGGTGCTTTCCCAGCGTATGAGTTGGGTAAATTCTTCTCGGATCTTCCACCGGGTAGAAGACCCGAGAAGAATTCACCCTAGAAAACGTTTACTTTTCAATTTATTTCTAAATCATTTGGGGTAAAAATATGTAGCACACCATATAGCAGTAATTTACCCATACAGTCACAAAACAAACATCAAAATTATGTTAGACATAGTTTATTTTTTATTATTTCGATACTTTATATTATGTACGAAATATCGCATAGTATTAATTACAAGTAGTATTTAATAATACACGCCGGAGTTACTTTTATTCAAGTTAATTTTATTCTCGGTTAAATTTAAGCTCCATTGTTATGAAAGAAGTCGTATTTAGTCTAGCCGTTAGCAAGAAAACTTCCTATTTTGAGGAACAGCCGCGTTTCCCTATTTCCGGTGTATTCGAAAACCCTCATTCCTTTTGGAAGGTATTCATACTTGAGGGCGTATCGGTGCATTTTATGTTCCACGGGAATCTTTCATGTGTGATCATCCCTCAGAATGTTTCTTACATCCAGTTCTTCCTTAGCTTTTTAAAATCATCGTTCTGAACCCTTTTTATATCTTCTTTGATGGATCGGGAAGAAATAAAAAAAGAGTCTGGGTGAGGACATATTTTTTAAGATTTCAGCTTGCTCTCGAGATTTTCCCCTTTAGTGTCCTTTCACCGAGCGTCGTGGATTTTCTTCCTTCCCCAAGCCCGTGATCCCTTGGGATCTTGGGAAGTATTGCTCTCTCCCTGCGGTTGGGGGGAGACATTTCTCCTCATTGCTTTCATATTGGGTCAAGATGTGTTCAATAAGACACGGCCCGATTTCATACGTGGTTTTTTAAATGTGTACGTGCGTTTCCGAAAAAAATATTTATATGTGTATATGTATATAATATGTGTGTGTGTGACCAATGAACTCTAACCTTGATTAGGAACGCTTTCAATCGAGAGTCTATGACATTTTAGTCTACTTTCTGTTCCCGAGTTGTTATTGACATGTGAAAAAACACTATTCAAGTATCGGATTCCAATATCCAATTTTTATATTTTAGCCAGCATCAAATATTTCTAATCCATGTTCCAGAAGTGCGGTGTAAAATATGTTAGATAACATTGCAATATTATTTAACCTATACGGCTTTTGCCTTGCTATTGTAGAGTTAAATTAGATATAAGGTATTTTTGAATATGATAGGGATCATCCCATGACGTAAGGCTATCTACGCTTGAGCATTAGACCTAACTGCCATGTCACCTGGATGAAGTCAGTATCGTTATCAATATCGATGTCTCGCAGTATCGGTTGTTTACTCAGAGTTTACCTAGAGCTATAAGCTTATATTGCGGTAAAAAAGATTTTAATTAGGAATAACGGGCTGGAGTAAAATATGTATGTAGTGGTGTACAATCCACGATGTCGCATCAGAGTTTTTTTATGGTAACCATATTTTCCATATACTGAGAAAATTCAATAGTTCAATCATACAAAATATGCTAAATTATTGATAAGCAGGTTAAGTCGTGATGTTTCTAGTTTCCTGTACTTGAGATTGTCACTCTTGGCGATGAGATATAGGTGAACAGTGTTCAAATTTCATTTTACCGTGCTCTTGACAATGTGCTCAGGAAACGGCTCTTGGTATATTTTCCTACTTTGCCGCTATCTTTCCGTTCCCCTACCCTTTTCTTCTATAACTGCGTAGGATGTAACTTCTATAACGTTCCTTCAGCGATCGAGGCCCATCCTCCAAGGATACCAGAGCTTCCGTCCACGAAGTACGGTCAGGAACCGAAGGAGACATCCCATTTCAAAAGCCATGGAATTGTTTCGCTCCTTGGTCTGGAGATAAAAGAGAAAGGGGACGGAGGGTCTGCCGAAGGGCTTCCTCGGTGGAAGCCAAGGCGACGCTGAATCAGGACCTCCTCCCTTGGGTGTATGTCTAGGGTTTGATGCTGCAAGTGAGATGAGGAGAGGCTGCGAATCTTGGGGTCCCAGCACTTCCTTCCCGTGTTTCTCCTCGAAGAATGGGCCGGGCCTCGCCAAGACTGGGTGGGATTGACGGGGATCAGTGCGGGGGAATGAGGCGCGGTGAGAGAGGAAATTGTTGAAGATTTAGGGGAGGCCCAAGGAGGATTGCTCGTTTGGTGGACTATGGTGAGGCCTTGCTTGGTAAGCCAATGCCACAAGGAATGGCTGATAGCCAAGAGAATGGGATGTTTGGAGTCTAGGCAATGATCCTCGTATTTAGGGGGTCACTATTACGTAAAATATGTTTCTCACACTCGCATGCGAGACCCCATTCGTGTAGATAGCTTTGGCTTCTCGAGTAGAAATATTTCCGCGACAAGGTTCATGCTTGCAAGATGTCACGGAATGAGTGCAATGAATAGCCTTTGGACGTCATTCGTTATGGTTTCCATTTGTATTGAAAAAATTTACGTTTTCCTTTTACAGAAAGCATAGTTTACTAAATAAGACGTCTTACCTTGCAATCCGTGTCGAGGATGTATTGCAGGGGGTATAGGGTCACCAGCCATTAGAGTAATTGGTGAAATAAACAATTCGTAATATGTAATTTTTCGTAAGTTGTAACACTGATTTATCCGATTTCTGCTTGAACTAAGTATAATATTCATTTTTATTAGCAGTTTGCACCATTAAGATAACATATAAAAGTCATTAATTTTCCTTCCATTTCTTGAAGAGGTCATATGTGGTTATTTCAAACATTTTGCCCATCTGCAATTGAAATGTGGCATCAATATCGTTCTGTGACAATCATCGTCAATGCATATTTTTTCCAATTAAAAAGTAACTTTGTAGTGATGAGTCACCTGATCTACCGTCAATTGTCTGGAAATGAAAAAATGCGAACATGTTACTTTTAATGTTTTTTGATAAAAGTCAAGTACGTATTCAAAAATGACATATATCTACCGCACGTTTTGAGAAATTCAATACTTTTTAAAGCATTCATTTGTTTGCGGTTCGAGGGATTAGATTAAATTTAATCTTATGTAGTATCTTCTGAATTCGCTTCAATAACGATTCAGCGGAAGTCATTATTATTCATCGAGGGCCTTGTACTTTCAGAATAATGTAAAAAGAAAGAATCATGATTGTTTTGACTGTTTGACTTCAACCGCTATAATCTTTTTTTATAAGTTTTATCATGAGTAAAAATGCCATCAGGAGTACGAAATATTATCCGATATAGGATCCAGCGGTGAACTCGAAATCCCTTATCGGTTGGAATGAGTTCCAATATCGGATAGATTCATTTTACGTAACTTCTTGGGAGGGTGAACAGGATTCGATTGACCGTGAAATGATGCGTTGCAGGATCCCATCCATTATGAATGACCCTCGTGGATTGAGCAGCGCGTGAAAGATCAATTTATCTTCCTTCATCCTTCTTCCATCCGATAAGCTCACATTTCCTCAAACTTCCCGAGTTCCTTATTTTGATATTTTTCTCTTTTTCCGTTGAAACGTCTTGGTGGTCGACCATAAATTACGTACGGTGTTTACTTCCATACGATAGTGTCAATGTTGGTGGGTGTCACGACCGCGAAGCTTTACACTATGTATACTTATATCATTTGAAAAGGTCAACATTTGTTTTACTGCAGTAAATTTAGAAACGATATTCTCTATAAATCATTTGGAAATATTGTTGTTCACATTCTTTGTTATTTTATTCCCGTAGCAGAGAAATTTCAATTCAATTCAATGACGCTATCATTTTTTCAACTTGGTCGAGGAAATGATTTTAGTCATGAGATAACTCTATAAGAAGAAATATTGAATATATACTATATTTATCTATGATATGTGGCAAATCTAACTGCATGTGTATTTCGTGTACCATTGAAATGAATTTTTGTATTTATTATTTGCAGTAGTGTAACAGATTAGGGTGGGTTTCCGATGGACCTAAGCACGCCACTCTGTTGTGCATCCAAGCCGAGACTAATACATCATACAACGACCTTAAATCCTGTACTAATTATAACACTAACTCTTTCCCTTGCACTGCACACCTTCAATTATTTCATTCCGTCCAAAATACCCGTTATTTTCTCCATCTACCGCGATTTCTCAGCACTCAACCCAATGTTAGAGTATTAAGTTCGTTCTCCTTTCTGTCCATTGTATTTTCTCCATTCTTCTCCGCGCGCACATATGAAAATCCTCCAACCTACGTTTATCCTCCCTCTAAAACAACCAATTATCCTAGTTCTAAAAAAAACTATGCTCTATGCTAAGTTTTTTACTAGTGTTAATCGAATATTTTGTTAAGATATGATGTATATCATTTCGCAAAAGTTTCTTTACTTAAACAATTCTTGTTTTAACTTCTTAAATACTATGTCCACCTTCTCCATATACACTTATAATAGTTGAGCGATTCCAGCGGTTCTAGTTTATATCCCTCAGCTTGAACATTTACCTTAGCATTCTCATTTCTTGAGAAGCTGACAGCCTTCATTTTCATATGCATGATTCTCATCCCATACATATTACACTGACTTTATAATGAACTAAGCAATGATTGCAATCCTTAATTATATCTTATACGGGAACTTGTTTGTTGTTATTTGATTTTGCTCTACCGCTCTTTACGATCAGTCCCTGAATTAGAGGTGTTATGGGATATATCTTCACCTTGAACTTGATTTCACTTTGATAAGGTGCCACGAAATGATTTTCTTTGAGTACGTCCCTTATTACATCCAATTTGCGCGCATGTGCCCCTCACTCTTATACAAAAACTATTACCTGAGTAATGGTAAAAAATACCAAGTTAGAGGGTACCACTGCGTTTTTGTCAAAGTATTTCCTCACGTTATCTTGGCAAAAAATTAACGACCACAGCTGATCGTTGCGAAGCGAAGAGTGCTTCACTGAACATGATATTGCACTCATCACGCTCTCCAAAAACTACGATTTCGAGCATTATGATCAAAATTATCTAAAATGGCTGAAAACTAAAATATCGGTCCTTCTGTGCCATGTACTACGAAATCAACCCTCAGTTTCTATCTCCAATTCCACCCTTCCTCATGATTTTTCGACTTACATGACTCGACTCTATGTATACCGTAAAGCATGGACCGCTCCTTATGTAAATTGTAGAATTTTTGTTCAGGTGTCGGTCTCGGGAACGAATTTCATTTCTACAAGTCATACGTATGCATGAGGTGGATCAACTTTTGAGTCTTGAACATCGCCTTGCGCAGACGCTAGTGTTGGTGCCACTTTACCCAGCACTTTAGGTTTATTTCGTCTCCACTACGTTTAGGAAGCACGGATCCTACTGCTTGGAGCTAGAAGAGAGTCCTATAATCATGTATTTTTTGAGTTTTTATCGTCTCTTTTATTAGTCCACGTTTATCTGTGATGGAATTTGATTGGCACCGTTTGCTCAGTTAAACGAACATAAAATTCCGCAAAATGATTTAAATAGTTTTTATTTAACTAAATGTTTGGATTTTAATGAATTTGTCTTAAGGTTAAGTTTTTAAACTTATCACTACACACGAATAAATTTTGATATAGGTGTTTTGTCATCTGAAGGAGTACTGATGAATTTATAAAATAAAAATCTATTTTTGCTCGATTTTTGTGTGCTCATGTTACTGCGTGGGTTTAAAGGAATAATATTGTTTTTGGAGCACTGAATGCGTTAGGGCCTACATTTTACTCTCGAATTTATTTGTCAATAAATAATTTTGAACCACATAGTATCAGATTTGTTTTCTACTCACGGTAGGTATTAACCTCGCAAAAGATGGAGCACATACCTGTATTTTAAATTTACCTCAGAACAGGATTTTTGGTTTCTCTCTCATAATGCAACGGAACAATTATCAGAGGTGATAATTCCCTCGGATTTACAAAACTTTATGTTATTATCACTATTCCATTTCAAGGCCATAATCCACATTGTATAAATGGGCCTTTGTCTAAGGGCCACGAAGCCAGAAGACGTCTTATAAGCAGTGATAAGATTTTAACTTTTGGAAAAGCTTACTGCAACAGCTGTTCCTACAACTAAAGGCGAACGAATTTATTGTGACCCATGGACTTCCACGTAAAACCTCCTTCTTTCCAATTAATAATAATTTCCGTTGCATATTTTCCCCTGTTGCTGGTTCATGCACTGAAGTTCTGCCCGGGTACAAGTGGTGCGATGCGGCAGGCACGCTGTCGATTTTTTTAAAACCGCTGGAATTTTATCTCATTTTCTGTGGTGAATGGGGAGTTAGTTCATATTTTTTCGTCTCTTGGTGCATTTTTAAACGCGAAGTCCTCCAAATGTTTTTTTTCTGTAATTGAATGAAGGTGAGTACTGGAAATTCAGGATCACACCGCAGAATTTATTAAAGTTCGTAGAATGGGTAAAAAATTTCACGACGTTAGTCAGATTCATTTCATGGCACCATGTCTACGGAAACGTTAAGATATTCACACACGGCTAATGTAAGTCAATGTTAGGGAGTTATACCGAACAAAATAGAGGCCCTACCTTTTCAAAAATCCGCAAAATTTTCTAGCATTCCACGAGGACATTCATGAGAAATTCTAAAGATCCACAGATCACGGCGTTTATTTTGCATTTGAGTTTGTATAAAAATAAAAACATTCAGAAAAACTGGGTGAACTATATATATACGGAAATTTGCTGGTATTAAAACTTTTGGGCGATGGAAAACTCAACTCTTTTAGTATTTAATGTTGAAAAGATTAGAGCAGTAGAATTTAGTCACGATGTGAAATTACTCAATTGAATCGAAGTTAAAATACGTATTGACTCTTCAGGATAGCTAAGTAGACGGAGTTGATATTGTATTCTGCCTAGAGATTGTGAGAAAAATTCAAGAGTGACTTTAAGCATAAATATTTTCGAATTTGGTCTGACGGGTTAGTCTAGCGGTTAACTTGTTCTCCAATTCGTCTCCCGACTATAACATGAATGATGTTAAGTTGTAATGCAATAATTATTAATCTTAAAACCAGTTGGAGGCACTTCTGCAAATAGCAAGTGTAATTGAAAATGGTAAAGGCTTAGGTTGTAAGGCATCACCAAATAAATAAAATGAAAATAATGCACCGGATGTTCAAGCAGTTCAAGCAGTGAAACGCGTTGTAAAGCATTAAAAAATGAATATAAACAAGTAAATTTTTAATAAATTTATCATCATAATACTTTTCCACGAATTTTCGCCTAAAATATTGAATTGATATCTATCTTTTAAAATAAACAGTGAATTTGAAGCGATCATTATATGGAGATGCATGGTAATTCACAAAAGGCTGGTTTTATTTTTAAATGAAATTAAGCGCAACTTGAATAAATGAGTCTTCTTGAATTAGGTCATTTAATAAATGTTATCCTGGGATTGCAGTGGAATACTCTGGGCAAAAAATAAATATTCCACTATTGTTTGATAACATTTTGCCGTTTGTCGATTTCTTGAATCAGTAATTTTTTTATTTGGTGGTTTTATGTATAATATTAGTTTTGTGGTAATTTGATATTTAGTTTGAATGCAGTTCGTTGACAATGTGCTAAGAGAGGAATTCAATGAAAAACATTTAGACTCTATGTAGCATTTATACCATATTTAGATTCAAATTTTTGCTTGTTTGACTTATAAATGAATTAAAATTATAATTATTCGGTACCCATTTGCAACTTTGATTTATATCCAGGGATTTGTCAACTGGCATGAATTCGTTGCCACGCACCGCCTCGGCAGACCTATAAACAATTTAGAATTCATTTGTAGTCTGCCTTATTTCTCACTCACTCCGGCATTTATTTCTTCATCTGTTCTCTCCTCAAAAAACAGTTGTAAATCTATTTTGCAGGATCAGTGAAGAGTGGAGCTGTAATTAGGCTAGGGAATCATTCGAGGATATCAGATGTCTCACTTCCTTTCAGAATTGCATATATTATTTCGCTCATCGATCGTTTGTGGAGTTTCACACATCCTTGCTTACGCGCAGCCTTGCGTGTAATCTTGTAAACACGTGTTGATAGTACTCCGTCAATAACATATCTTCAACGGCTTAAAATATTTAATGATGAAATAAAAAAAAATGTCTTCAACATTTTATGAGTTATTCTTTCTTTTAAACCATGGCTAGGTTTATCTAATGAACATTAATTTGACGTTCAAACTTCTATTTCGCGCGTAGAAATTAATTCTGTGGACACCATATAGAGAAATGAATAGAAATCCATTTCCTTTTTGTTAGTTTATTGCTTTGTAAACCACGCGGTGTACACGTATGTTTCAGGTTCAATAAATTGGAATATATCTATACATATATATATATATATATATATATATATATATATATATATATATATATATATATATATATATATATATATATATATATATATTGGAATACATAAAATGTCTGTAAACACTGCGTACGTTAATATTTTATTCTTTTATTCGGAACCTTTTCAGTTTGCTGGTCTCCAATCATGGTGCGAATCAAGGCAACGTGAAGATATATATCTCTAAGGAATATTAACCTAGAATGTGGATACATGATAATGTATAAAGAGATAACCTAGACGATGAAGAGACTTATTTCGCGCTTATTCGAGTTTTTCTAAAGACAAACGACGATTTTCATTCCCTGATTTTATGATTACTTGGCTTAATTCCTGTGTTTTATCTCTCAGTCAAAATTTGAGGTCTTTTTGACTTTCACGAGGGGCAGATTTCACGTCACATCTTGACTTGATTTTTGATAAGCCCAAATATTTAATCCAATTAACAGTTGTTGGATAATATTTTCAGAAATTTCAGTTTAGACCGTTTTATTTCCAAATAATTTTTCTAATCTAATTCAAGTCCCCCATAAATTTAATAGTATTCGAATACATTGAATCTTAATCGCTCCGGAAATAATCTATTCTTTAATATGTAATGATACCAGCTGAAATTACTTCTACATCTTCAAACCCTAATACAGTTTCAACTGCAAGAGCATTTAGTATATAATCAAAGAAAAATATGTAAATGAAAATATTCCTAATATCTCTATGATTGATAACATTTTAGTCCCACAAAAATCAAGTCGGAGTTGGGAGATTTATAACTTAACTTGAATGATACTAATAGCGCGAACCTGTTTCTAATACTTGACTACATTCCACTTTTTAGATATTATAACACGAATAGAAGGATTTAAAGCGTCTTATTTTTTTCCACAGAAATTATATAGTAATGTATTTTGGGTATACACACTGTATAGAGGTGTAGCAGGTATATCAATTGGTTCCTGGCAGTAGGACCTGAGTCAAAAGCCGAGTGGCTCTGGGCCCTTTCATCCTCACTAAAACTGTGTGATTTTTCGGTTACCAGGTCTCTCTGGGACATCACAGATGGCACAAAAAAGCAAATGAACTGGTCTCCCTTTTCTGTTGCGTGAATTTCACGCTACGGAGGGCTTAGTACTAAATGAGCAGAGAACAACTAACAAACTAGGGGACGATTACTATGGTTGATGTTATTTGGGGAGATAACGGCTATACATTAAATTTAGCAAGGAGAGTGAACCTTATCTGGATTAAGCTGTCATGTTGCATTGTAAATCCCCTTTATGACTTCCTTTCGCGCTGTGAATTCTCAAGCAAATTTGATTCAAACATTGAGGCTGAAATCAAGTCCTCTGTGGGGAAAGGAATTCTTAGATGGGGTTTTTCTGGAACATTTGGGTGTCCTTTACAATAAGGGGATTCAGGCATGACGACATTCCGCCTTTGCGAGTAATCTATTGATATTGAAATGCGTGAGGGAAATTCAATATTGAAGATTTTATCCCGTTGAGGAGACATGGGGATTAATTTCTCATCAATGAAGGACAAATCAGTCAGGCAGAGAAAATATTATCGAAAGGGGAGAGTTCCTAACTCTACCGGAATTGAGTGGCGATTTTAGTTAGAAAACTAACTCTCTTTCTCTGTGAGATGTGAGATGCGACAACACGACTAAAAAACACACCTTTACCTCGTAATATTCATTATCTTTTTTTTCTCTTTTTCACTCCTCGCAGTCCTCACACTCCCACCTACTATGTGAGACCCTAAGAGAGAGTGTGAAAGGTCATCCCATTCAGGAAGGGAAGCGAAAAAAAATCCTACCTACGTTGACTCGCTTTCCCGACATTTGACCCTAGTTGGGCCAACGAATTAAAACGTGCTATAGATTTAATTAACGGGCGGGCCCCGTAGAAAGTTTTAAATTACAGACCCATGCTTTCCTGTCCTAAATTAGCTAGTTTTAAGGTTGTTTGGCGTTTCTATGAGCAAAGAAATTACGGAGTTAGTGCCTCTCGTAAATGTTACCTTTTCTGTTGAATAGGAAGCTTGAAATCAATGTTTAAGCTACCATTTCTTTTTCATTACCCAAGTTGAGCATAGATTCCATTTTTTAATTTTTATAATTTCTTGTCAAACTTAAATTTGGGTTATTCAGGATAAAATATCATACCAATGGTCCTTTGGTGGATTTTGGCTGCCATCAAAATTATCCTTATTCAGCTCTATTTTTTTATGGTCATGTAGAATGGATTTGGACGGATGAATGATATTGGACTGGTAAACACAGTGTCGAGGAGGCGTCCTCCGTTTGTATTGCTTTTTTTATCGTCTGCATTAATTGAGTCCCGTTGTAGCATCTCTTGAATAAATCATGCTCCGGTTTCGAGTGTCCTTATCGATTATTGGTTACATTGACATCGGGATACGTTTCTGGCTGTTTCACGTTTTTCTCCTCATATCCTCTCAAAACAACCAGACTGGGCAGGAAGGAGTCCAACGCTGCTCATAATCCGACGAAAGAGACATCCACTCCGTCATTGGTATTACTACCGTAAAAATATTCACGTGGGACTGGGAGTTGCTTGCCAAAAAATGGAAATAACTCTTTTTTCGTGTTCTTTTTACATCAAAGTCGTTTTTCTAATACTTATAGTATACAACAGTTATTTAATGTATGCGTGCATATATATATATATATATATATATATATATATATATATATATATATTTATATTTTTTTTGTGTGTATGTATTAGTATATATATATATATATATATATATATATATATATATATATATATATATATGTATATATATATGTATACATACATATGGGCTGACACAATATAACACAAATAGAATAGAATAGCAACATTTAAAAGGACACTCACACGGTAAATTGTTCCAGCTTTCGGCCCTCTCAGAGGCCTTCTTCAAGTGAGACTGAAAATATTTTCAGTCTCACTGGAAGAAGGCCTCTGAGAGGGCCGAAAGCTCGAACAATTTACCGTGTGAGTGTCCTTTTAAATGTTGCTATTCTATTCTATTTCTGTTATATGGTGTCAGCCCATTATTGTGCCGCTCGTGTGAGTTTTTCCGTACAATCGTTATATATATATATATATATATATATATATATATATATATATATATATATGTATATATATATATATATGTGTAATAATGTATATATAATATATGAACCTGTGTGCCTATATCTGCTATATTCTCAAATATAATCCTGACCATCGGAATGAAATAAAAGTGTCTAAAATAGAGCATAACACTCGATTTTCCCTTTTACGATATAATTAACGATCATAGCATAATCAAGCTTAAATATTTAAATAACATTTATGATAAATAGATATAGATGTCATTATTTGCACTGCCACTAGAACTTATTAAAAGAAATGCCTAACTCTGTGAGCTAAGTCTTCCACCACTCTCTTTGTACCAGAAAGCTAGCAAAATTTGGTAGGTCTGTTTATGCTCAACATATACCAGACAGGCATACCAAATTCATTAATACGACCATCAATGATTTTACGCCAATCGTAAAACTAGTGTATTGTCATTCTTCACTAGAGAATCCCTCCAGAACTTAACTCTTAATACCTGAATAGTTATTCTCTCAGACATATCTCGATATTTTTTATCTCCTCTGGGGATCATATCTGTAGTCCTAACGTAGACATTTCCTTCCACGACCGTCTTCATCAGGACATTGTGTTCCTTATGTATCATACGAATAATGTTCCCCTCTACCTCTTCAGCGTATTAATTAGACTTATTTTCTCCCGTATTCTTCCTACAACTACTTCTTATGTCATTAGATTCATCCACGTGACCTTAATCATTACCTTTTGAACCGCATTTCCAATGCTTGTATTCATCTCTTTACCACTGCTGTTTTCGTTTGTACTTCACGAACGGCGATCATTTTATGGCTTGTGTGACTTTGGATAGATCGGGGTGTATATCTTGATTTGTGGGAAATTCGTCTCTGAAGAGATGCAATCACTCCTTGGTTCAGCATCGAAAGTCGTTGTGGAGACCGTACATATCAATTTGGGAAGATCCGCTTTACATTCGAGGAGCGTGCGGTGTGCGCCTCTTCGCCGTGAAGGGAAATCTCTGTCCCCTCGGGACCGCATAACCTACTAGCGTGAAGAGGACAATCGACAAGTTACCGTCGAGGATGTTCAATAATTTGTTGCGAACGCGACCCCGTTGCCACATTTGGCTGGTGATATCGAAGTTGTGCCATCTCGTGCTGATCCCTACGGCTGTCTAAATCTGAGGTCATCAATAAAGTCCTCCTGCGCGGATCTGCATGCGTATTTGTACATAGTTCAGGGACTAAACGAAAGTAACATTATTCTTTTATGCAATTAAACTTTCCTACGTTTTTCTCTGCTAATGACAGTCAATACGTGGTCAATAAACTGATCTTTATTTGTATGAACTTGAAAAAAAATGAGATTTTAATGTTTATCATCAATAAATTTGTCACAATAGTGATATGAATAATTAAAATATAACCATAAAATTATTTTCATTCATAATATCACAATTAATTAGTCTGAGCTATAATACTCAATAAATTGGTGCTTTTAGGCAGACGTTGATTGATGTGTTTTGGTAAAGCATCCCGATTTCACGATAGATGTGCATTTTTTTATTTTCCTAACCAGGATTTGACATATTTTATTTGAGAAATTGATATTTTATGGAGCTGAAAATCTATGTCAAGAAAGTTGATAATGTAAATAATTGATGTTCAGTTTAAACAGCACTTTTACAGTTTATTCACACCTTGTGCACTCGATTAGTGTACAGAAACTAGGTCGATGGTAATTTGCTTTAAATCACAATTTTCTTAGTTTGGGGGTCAACCATTAGTCACAATAGGACATTAAACTGAATCACTCCAAGAAAGTTCATTTAAGTTCTTGCTTGATGTAAAAATTAGTGCATATTATAAAATTAGTTAGTTTCCTGTTGTAATGAATAATAAAATGACATTGTCAATCCCTGAAAAAATTAATCCCCGTTATCTACATTTCATATTTTTCTTTCAAATTAATGCAGCAGAATTCTATTAAGGCTAGAAATTTTGTGAGCTCATTTTGCGGGAATCGGATGTCGTTTGTTTCATTTTATCTACGGAAAAAAACCCTCAGGACGTTATTCTGCTATATTAGGTCCGGAAGACCAGTCGCCATGGCTTTTGAAATGCTTTATCACGACGTCTCTTTTAACGTGTCGTTTTTGGATAATGCAGTCTCCATGCCATTTGATAGCGAAATAACAATCGTCGGGAAAAAAAATCAATTCACCGGAAGAATCCCTTGATTACGCCGTTGGATTCATATTCCCTTTTATTAAGCTGTCAACAGAATTTCCATTGCATGAAACCCAGCGGCGCGAAGACTTTTCTGGATCTGCTATTGTGCCATTGTTCGGTGCGGAATCATTATTTAATTATTAGACTCTCGTTTATTTCAGGTATACTATTATATTACATATCTATCAACTTTATGACCGTTTTCAGAACGCTTTGGATTTCACTTTTGGTGAAATTTGAAAATAAAAAGTTGAAAAGTAGTACAATGAGGCCAAAAAATTACTAGGATAAAATACATAATAATATTACGTCCCTTAGGAATGTGAGTCACAACTGTTATTTCGAAGGAAGTTCGGTCAAATGGCCGTAGATGATAAATGGTGATAAGCATAATGGTGTTTGCACCAAAATATCCGGTGATTAATCGGTGTATTTGAATTAATTCTTCTCGATTATTTTAATGAATCACGGTCTTCATATATGCCATCGTTTCGATTTCCAATTAGTCCATTGACTTTTGAGAGTCTCAGTTACTAGTGAGGTCCAGAAAAAGTCTCAGTAGCCTTAAAGCCGATGGGAGATTCGATACCGAAGCGAGACTCATGGGCGTACGCCAAATAATGTACCTATCCACAGCCTCAGGTACCTAAACACTCGATCCTCGACGCAGTTCAATTGGTTCTTAGATTAAAAAGACACCTCCACCAAAGACCTGAGATCGAATTTCGGCGGTGCCAAAACGTTTCCCAATTACTACTTCAGCGCTGTATGGAGATCACTACAAGTGCAGTGCGTCGTCCAATGGGTGAAGCATTAAATTGCGTTTTCTGTTAACAGCGGTTTAATTTCAACGGTGGGTTTCTCTCTTACCGTTTCCCAATTCCTTGAAAAACATATTCTACCAAATTACCACATATCCCCAATGGCACAAATTGACCTCAGCTTTGGGCCATCTCCATTAATAACTTTTACTGAGTCTCGCACCCAACACCTATTAACCGTTGTGTTGCACCCACTGTCCCACCTTGTAAACATCCACCATTATAGACATTGGTGGCAATAGTATTTTTTCAAAATTATTGAAAATGAGTCAAATCCCTGTAGTCCCTTTTGTGTTGGTATATTCACTATGTAACCTATATTTACAAGATAGGGCAATATTTACTCCCGTTTTCACCCAAGAGTCACTCATTTCATAGTTATCTCCATACCATTGTTTTGGAAAAATTGATGAGTATACTCAACATTATTGTAGAATCTGCGTACCTTTCATCATAAATTATGAAGTGTTCGGTCATTAGAGCTACTGCTTTAGAACTTTTTCTGTCAGTACAATTATGGTTGTCAGCTAATTACTCCTCCCATTTGTACCTATTTTAAATAACTGGGTTTTTACCATGATTACAAGGAATTAGAGAAGATTACTGACATGCTTAAAAGCATGTAGTATTAATTAAACTCTCCTTTAATTCCGTAAAATCGGATTATAGGGCGTAAATTACGACCGAAACGAGAGTGCGCTGTTGGTTTTCTCAGTATCGCAATGGCCAGATTCCCCCTGCCACTTGCACGAGATTAGCGACGGAAACTTTGATTAGAATCCGAGAAACCTTGATAATCTGTTGCTTTTAGTGCATCTGCGTTCAAAACACCTTTTGGCGCTACTGTTCGGAGCTCGCTAGCTTAAGGACCCTTGTCTGCATGAGCACCCTGGAGTACTCTCTCCCTGCCTATGGAGTGGCTGCACACTGCTTGGTTCTGGCTGTTGACGAACGCAATGATCACTTCCCTACTGTTTCCGAGATTATACTCGAGGATTGCCCGGCATCCGAATCAATTACTTCCCAAGAGGTTGGCCGCTCCACGACCGGAAATCCCGCGGCTGCTGCGGCCGCGAGCCGCACTGGAGTGGCCCCAAACGAGGAGACTTGCGAGGGAGAGGAGGCGAGACGGACGGGGATGGAGGGGCTCCCAGGTGCTGCAACTCAAGAGGTTTTCGTAGACAGGAATACTAGCATACCTCTCTTCCCATCCATCATCCAGCGTTCCGAAACCTGCGCAAATTGATGTTTTTCCCTCGTAAAAATAGCCGCTATTAAAAAAATACGAACCTGCCTTAAATCCGCCTAAACCTGGGGAGTAGGTACCGAATGCAATATCAATGGCGTAACTGTGCAGTAATTTTGAACTGCCACCAATCTTTGAGGGGAAGGTTGCCTCCATGGCTGAAATGGAGAGGAGGGAAAATTTATGGTAACCAAATAAAGTATTCTGTACGTATTAGAGAAATTTATTTTGATACTCTTTTAAATTGTATTTACTATCGTGGACAAACTCATTCATCTATCCTTAAATAGATTAAGATTGTAAAAATCTGTACAAATTTAGGCAGCCCATGAGAAGCGTTGACGAATTTAACTCCGAAAATGGTTCCATTCCTTGATCATCTCGATCAAGATGATCCACTCTTACTTAGCATTGGTTCACATACCCGTTTCAGGCTTATTTTTTGTACTCCTCCAATTCATTCTTGTACCTTGATTAAATGCACCTTAAAAGGTAACATTGTCTATTCATGTATAGATGAGTCTGTGTATCTATCATATATACTAATATATACATAGTGCAAAGTCACGCATCTGTGTATGTGTGTTAAAGAGTTATAAGGATAGAGGTAACAACTTGTTTCCTATGAGGAATGAAAAAAACGGCGTGTGGGGGCTCGAAAAGTTAACAAGGACAAAACACCTTCACCATAAGTTCTACAAAGAAAAACTTTTCACGCTTTCTGACTTGCGCCACTTCTCTCCCTCTCCTTCTTCTTTGTTTCCAACTACCTCTCTTCCCCCTCCCTCTTCTCAGCCTTTATTAATTTCACTGCCAACTCGTCTCTTCCTTCCACTCTTCGCTTCGACTCACTCTTCTAACTCCCCCACCCGCCCTCCATTTTACACCCCACCCACTTGCCCTCTCTCCCGAACCTCTTTTCACCCTCTTTCCAATCCTTCCATCCCGCCCCACCCTACTATGCCTTACGAGTCCCCCTCCCGGCCCGCAATCTCCCTCCACTTTCCTCCCTCCAACCCACCCCAGCCTACCCCTCTGCCTCGCCTCCGCCTTATTGATCCGAGAGGCGCCTGTGCTCCGCTGAGTCGTTGTGTGTAAACTCGTCTGTGTGTGATGGTGTGGGTTAGTGTTTATCTGTGTATGTGTGTGTGTGGTGGACTTTCCCCTAAAAAGCCTCTCGTGCTTGCTGTATATTTCCATCGCCATCGGTCGTCTTCTGCTCTATGCTAGTTATCGATGCCTCCATAGGAACTCCATGGTTGCGACAAAACTGGCGAATCCAGAGAAATTAAATATATCTGGAAACGTTGAAGATTATGACAATTTATAGAAGTGCGTTTTATTATTTATTTTGTGTAATAAGACCTTCAAACTACAAGTATTCCTGCGGCACGGGGGATGGGACTGTTCCTCCCTCCACAGGTCTTAGATTTGAATCTTTGCTAGACCGAAGGGCTTATTGCCAGTGGAGCCCCACTCTCGCCAATCTAACCGACAATTGGTTTCAGTATTGTTGTTTGATTGATATAATTTGCAAATATTAAACAAAATAATTAAAGCTTAGCTAATGGGTAAGCAAATGCCGAGACAGCGAAAGAGGCAGAAATCTGTGATCCATCTAGTTAGCAATGTGTTGCATATACGTAGCTCACTCTATAAAAAGATGTGTTTACAAATATCCCTGAGATTAATTTAAAGTTTAAATCCACTGCCGACGAGTGCATTTAACATATTTTCCAAGCCGCACATATTACATTTTAGTAGCCGAAATAGTTATCTATTCCTTTTATAGCATAAGGGTATCTAATATCCACTTTTACAAGTTACAGTCGCTGTATCAGGAGAAAAAAATTAGTTGCATGTAGATTTAGAAAGTAGCCACATCATAATATGTTTCGTTAATCTTTCTTTTGCCCTGTTTTTTCCGTCAGTAAAACATTTCGTTATAACAAGCTTTGCACAGCTTTTTCTTGACCCTTTACTTTGCCACGTGTGAATAGAACAATTCTTCCACCGAAACATTTGCATCGTGGGCTTCAAACAGACCCTTGTTTCACGGCTCGAACAGCCGCCTTTATTGAACGGTAATTATCATGTATGTGATATGATGCTATGGTTGTCAATCTGAATCTGCAGCAGAATAAATTATGGCTATTTTTTTCGAAACAAGTGCTATTGACTGCAGTGTACGGCTATTTGTTTTCGAATAGCGCCCATTGGGGAACAAGCGTGAAACTTCAATACAAATCGTAAGATTTTTGGAGTATTGAGGCTAATGCATGCATAGACATTCTCTTAATAAGTTATCCGCATTCATTTTCATTCTGAATCATCAAATAAATTTAAAGTCAAAAATAAAATTTGGGGTGGTGATTTAAAATATTGAAGCACAATCTTCTGGGTTGGAAATGAAAAATATTTTATTTTATTGGTCAATAAAACTTTTCTTTTGATTTATATCATGCCTAAGATATTATTTTACAATTTTCATGCGTGATTTTTTGGTTTATAAATCAAAAGAACGTGCATTTGAATATGATATAACCCCAGAAATATAATCTCTCTTCACGAGAAACATATTTTCAATGGAAATATTGGCTAAAAGATAATGTACTGGAATGTATTTTTATATATCAGGGTTTATTTAATGAGCATTAGTAAATACGACTTGGGCAAAAGCTCTCTAAAGGTTACAATGGGTGATTGAATACATCGAAAATCAATTCAAATTATTTGGTAGAAATCGAGTATGCAGTATAATTTCAGTTTCTACCCTCCCAAAAATGACACTATCATTATTCCGCGTAGTTGATCGTACTCTAACTCAAAGTGCCTTAAAACGTGGTTTTCGAAGCAGCTAACACAAGGGTTAAATGTTAATGACGCGTCATGCGTCTGTGGCAAATTAATGTGTATCTTCATCACTAAATTTCGTTCAGCGGCGTGTCTCGAGTGCTCACAAAGAAAAATCTTCCGTAAGGAATTATAACGAGACTATCTTGCACCCTTATAGAAATGTCTTTATTTCCGGAGAACACCTGCTCTCCCGGTTTTAATATCCACTTCTTGGCAATTAACGTCACCATCAGAGCAAGCATTCATTTGTTTTCTTTAGGAAGACGTTTCTGGGCTGAATAAGCCGTTGGGGGCGAGGCGCCTAATAACCACGAAATTCGATTACCTAAACTTCCAAATGATGGGGATATTTCTCCATTTGCATAATGTGCTATCAACTTCATAATGCTGAGATGCAAAATGGGATGAAGTACTTTAATTTAAGTCATAATGTATGTGAAAAGGATGGGAACATCATTTTTTAGCATATAGGCATGCAAATTGGCCTATGATAGTCTACATTTGACTCGATTCTATCACGGCTAAAAATTAAAGTAGCTTAATTTTAATAGAAAGGAAAAGGTTTATCGTTTTCTATTTATGTTAATGATTATAGCTCTTATTTAGTCTGCAATTGCATTTATTTTTGGTTGTGTTTTATCAGTAAATTGACATTTGGATTGCAATAAAAATATTCATGTGCGGATTTGATTTACCTTTGGAAAAAACTGACCTTAAGGACTGAGACTCAGAGCAAACTTCCTTTCTCCTATCATAAAGAAAATGGTACTGTAGCCAAGGTAAAGGTCACAGAGTGATGGCCTTTAAAAATGCGTTAGGTAGTTTCGTTTAGTAACCATAATGATTAATTGCACGGCATAGTTTCAATACCTCATTTATCATGAGAGAAGCTACTCATGCCATATTTCTTTCCATTTTTTTAAACATACGCAAATGGCGTGAACATTGATTCAAATTTAATACTAGCACTGCTATCACTTCCTTTATTAATTCAAAATCCAAGAGAGAACTTCAGTGAAACTGACTCTGATAGATTACTTGTTAAACTCAGTTACTGTGCACTGTTTCACCTATTGGACCACGAAGCCCATGCGCGTGGATGCTAAAATCAAGAAATAATTACATGAAACGGTAGATAAGGCTTTGGAAATATAATTTAATATTTGCGTTACATTGATTACTATTAACCTCTATTCTGGGATAACTATTTTTTATTACTAGAACGCGTCGTTACCAGCATGTTTATGGAACAAATATTAATTCTAAGATTAAGTGTATGTTATAAAGTATGAGTAGACAATTTACATTATGAAAATCGAATAAATTTTATCAATCCACTGAATAATCCGAAGAGAAATGTAATTATTTCACATTGGAAATTTTTTCAAATGGATTTATAGTTATTATTATCTCTCTGATGAGAATTTAGTAATCTTAAGCTGTTTTAACGGATGAATGCAATATGAAGGCTTTGGATTTTAGTACGAATAGAATTACCTCCGTGTGTATCAAGCGCCTAAACGTGTAGTTTCCTTCATTTTGTACAATAGTCTTCCGTTCGTACCAAACTTATCAGACAAAAGATCTAGCTTACCGAATTCCGTAAGACGTCATAAGACACCAATCGTGCTTTAGTTGGAGTTATTGAAAGGCATTTTTGTGCATTAACTGCGTTAAAAACTGAAAAAATGGAGAGAGATTATTTAAAATTTCATTCGGCAATTGGGAATGATCTTATACCTTTAATTCAAGACGAATGCTTTTTACGAAGTTATCGCGTTGTACTTTTAATTCCGTTTGAGATAAAGAACAAAGAATTTTTATTCTATCCTAGTCTCTAGTTGTCTCTCGCATTGTGTTAAGATAGTTTTGTTATTGGTAAACAGTAATTTGCACTATAACTTTGAGAGTAAATCTTTGCTTATTGAAATCTTGTGAGGGTAAAAGGAGCTACTGAAGAAAGGGAAATGTCTAAGCTATTGGAGGATCAAAATTGCCAGCGGGAATAGTCGTCAATATATCCTTTGTTTTCGTCGAGGATTCTTCTCATGTATCTTTGCGTATATTTTGCGAATTCACAGCCATTCTCCATTACCATTATTTCGAACGGACATTATTTTTCTACGGTATCGGTGCCTTCTTTTGTCTGTTCCTCCCCGCCCTATGGCATACACAAAACATCACTCTGGAAAAGAAAATAATTGCCCCTTTGGATGACACTTCTTGTCTTTCAAACCCTTTCTCTCCCTCGGATGGGTCAGGTTCATAAGAAGCACTCCTCTCTTGCCCTCGATCGCAAATACTAAATGAAAGAGATGGCATCCGAAAGATGAGAGCGATTTTCACACAGTTGAGAGTTATACTTTATATATTCTTTGTTTAAAATATATACACGCGATCCTAGAAACCGTTCCTGACATTTACCCGGGAAACTTCATGACAAATAATAAACTTCTGTATTTTTCCAGTCAGACATCACTTCTGAAAACTCTACAGACAATTAAAGCCATCATGTTCACCGAAGAAAGTTTACCATTTAAAGGATTCGACACGGTCTCTCGCAAACCCGTGGTTGTCACCCAAGTATTTTATTCCAGCCCAACCCATGGTTTTTCATTTGTGCCTTCTTCCGTACTTCATACTTTTTAGCACCCTCCGTGCCATCTAAAATGCTTATTCTCTTCATTCCTCTTAAGTGCTTGCATGTAACTTTGCATTTTATCGCATCCTAAAGCATCCTCATTCCACTCAATCTCTCCAACATCCACATTTTTCTTCGAAATCTGCTTAGCAACTTCTTCTCTTCCTTAACATATGTAAAGCTTCATTAATAATCTAATAATGTAATAGCTTAATTGTTTCAATTTATCTTTTTTTTCTTGTTGATTAATGGTTGCAAATGGGATGGGGATTCGCTTGTTTTCTTAAAGAGATTTGTGTCTTGAAGTCTGATTTTATCTATTATCTTTTGCGATTATTTGGGACTTGTGTGCCACCTGACACTGTCTATCAGCACATGTTTATTTTCAATAATGGTAATAATTAATTCACATGATCTTAAAAATTAACTTTGAAATAACTCCATAAAAATATATTTGGAATTATAAACCAATGAAATAAAAATACGTTTGGCTTAATAAAATGGAGTGCTGTCGGGTGTCAAGATTCAACTGAATTAATTTCCGCTGGAAAAAATTGTAGTACAATGCCATACAATGCCATGTAGTCCAAAAGGCTTTTGTTGAAATGAATACTTTAATCATCGCAGCAGGATTTTGACATCCTATTTTCTGATGAGTTTTACTGGACGCTTCGGGTGTTATAACATTTACAGTGGGTCATTAGACTTAATAATTTATGTATATACGTTTATATATTGTATACATATATATACACAAATATTATTTTGTAGCTGTTCATCCAAAAACCTATCTTAACCGGTAGATTACCTAATAATATATATATATATATATATATATATATATATATATATATATATATATATATATATATATATATATATATATATATATATATATATGCGTTTTTTACCAAAGAAACTCATTGCCTAATGGCATTAATTATAATTTTTTTGAACAAATACATCAGCCAATGAAGCTATTTTTTGAAAGGGGAGCAAAAACGACGCTGTGTTTATTAATGCAAATGGAAACAATTTGGTCCGGGAATCTCTTTAAAATAATCGTGGGATATGGCCATGCTGGTTTTCATCAGTGAAAATCTCCCTGCGGATTCTCCAAAACCAATCTCCCATTCTCGCTTACGGCTTAAGCCACCGCGTAGGCACCACCACGCTTTTATGCAAATTTGCCGATCGTTCACAATCTGGAGCCTGACATGCTGTCGATATATCTTGGGAACCCCTCCGTGTAAAAGGTTTGGATATTTACGCTAGGGAATCGCAATTAGATCGATGGGCTTAATAATTCCCGTTTGTTTTACCCGGCACTCTTGGTGAAAGTGTCGGCGGGAAGAGCGGGAAAGGCACGCTCTGGATTGATGCCGGCCTCTCAGCAGCCTCGTCTCCGTCTGAATTGAGACGTTCAGTGATGAGTCCCGGGCGCTTGTATTTGTGCGGCAATCTGCTCTGTATACATTCCACTCCAGGCGAGAGAGCGCACGCTCCCACTTCCCCCGCCTCACCCATCGCCTGCTCGCGCCCCGGACCGCGCGGCGACCGCCCTGCTGCTACGGCTGTTTCTTTTTTATCTCCCGTCTCACATTCCCCTTCTAGTTATGCGTGTGTCCTCTGACCTTTCGCCCCCGGCTCCCCCTCCCTCTCCCCAGTGCTCTTCCCTTCGCCGCGATGTGCCCATATCGCGTGCCATTGTCTGCACCATCGGGTGCTTCTCTCTTCCTCCTCTCCCCCGCCCGCAATCCCCTCTCCTCTCTCTCCCCCTCTATAGTGGTGTGTGCGCAAGAGAGTCCGTGCTCGCCAACTGCCGACTGCATACACCGCGGACGACATAACCGCTTAATCCTCCCCACCTCCGCGAAAACCATCTGCATGACGAATACACCGCTTATGAGGATTAAAATTCTGCGCGGGCAGGCTCCGCGAAAATGTCCGCCGGGCAGGCGACGCCGCGTCTGCCGGGTCGAAGGATTTCCCGAGCGCCGCTAGTATGTTGTGGGCTCAATAGAAGCGGACCCCGGGAACCGTTGCGTGGTTACGGGCGCTCTCTGGGGAGATCTCGCCAGCTCTTTTGTCCGGGGATTCCTCTCGGTTTACGCCTGTAATTTACGACTGCGGAGAAGGGTGGGGACAAAGGGTTTTGGAGGAGGAGGGGGTCATTTTGGGTGGTATTTATTCGAAAATGGGAGTTCCCCGTGTTATTGGGACACCTCGGACGTTGTTTGGGGATCATATCCTAGCTCTCGGGAGGTTGTGTTGTTCTTCCTAGTGAAAGCGGGCCGGGGGGCATTGGGGGTGGATGTCGTCGTCTTGTTTTAGTGGCGGCCTTCACTTTAAACTAGCGCGGGAACGTTGTCTTCATTATTGCGGTGTGAGGAGGTATTGGTGTCGGTAGACGGGCATGTAATCCCTCTAATACCTTGAGAGCGAAATGGGACTACGGAGCACGCTGCATCCGTGCCTTGAGCCATGCTGCCTGGCGTGATTTCCTCAATTTACCACGGGCAATATATAACATACAACTGCAGTTATGTAAGTCTTTGCCGTCAGTCTCTTTGCGCGTACTCGATGGTAATTTAATAATTAAATTTGACTAAAGTTTTATAGTCCCGTACTTGAAAGTAACTTGCTTTGAATTACTCGCGCGGAATTTTTAAGCAGTGATAAATAGCATGTGGTCTGCAAATCATGGAATCATTTGTGGCCATGCTGCCGATTTAATGCTACGGAATTTGTGTATCGCGAAAATATTGTGCCTTTTTCATTCCATATTAGTTGATATTGGGAAGGCGACCGACGGTTGAGGTTATGCCACCGGGAGGCCACCGGGATTTGGTGGGTAGTTTGGGAGAGGTAGGATTTTCAGCATTAGCTTCCTCTGGACGAAAGGCGACCAGAGGTCCACAGTGCCATCCATCGGACCGCGTACTCCACTTGAAATGATCTCCACGTATCACTCAAGTTGGGAGCGGAGAACTTTGGAAAATATCGTTACCGCTGGGATTCAAACCCGGCCCTTGTGATTAGAAGCCACTTCCATTTGATCCTCTTTCATTTTATCAAGCAAACGAAATGCGGCCCATGTTACGCTTCTTGATGAAAAAGTATTTTGCCGAGTGAATTTGTTAAGACACGGAAATTTTTCGAATTACCGTTTAGTGTGATTTTTCATTTCAGCGGAAAAAAAATACTGAGCAAAACTATCTGTTTTATTATGATGAGACGTTACGTTGGCATCAGTTACGGTACTGAGGGATTAATAAGGTCTTTAAATCAAACCTCTCTCTTATTAAAAAAAGATTAAATCTTACATGACGTTCCAAAAATAACATGTAGGAATCATTTAGAAGCTCCAATGATATAGGAAGAACATGTACCTGCGTGTCGCATTCATATCGAGAAACGGTAGATTTTACTCATGCTTATTTTAGTCGGTCTAGATTTCAGCCGTTCTCTAGTTTTTCCAAAGTGTGAATTATAAAAATTATGTGCACACTGTCTACGATAATTTCTTCTTGGTCGACGTATATATATCGACGTAAAGCAGGTGATATTTGCTACATAATGCTACCGTTATTAGAGCTCTACCAGCAGACGGGAAACAGAAAAAGATAAGTGTTTGCTGAGACCCTTAGTTAATAAGTAAAAATCAAATTTGATAATTCTCTGAAGGCGGTGGTCTGATTTAGAACAAACACAGGATCGTTAGGAGTCGGTTTGTAATAACAGTAATATTTTTTACTCATTTTATGATGAAAATAATTATTCAAAAGAAATATTTTCCTTCTATTCATATCCCTGAATACTTACTCGTCCCGTTATTTCAGATTGAGGGTCCCTCAAATTATCCTACCAGGTACTTAGTCACGTAGTGACCAATTCAGTTATTAAGGCTATTAAATAAGGAACAATGCATTTTTATATTGCACTTTTAAAACACCAGGTCATGCATTTAAAAATGTAATATAATTTCTACATCTTTTTCTTCCTCTTTACAAACATACATGTATTAGTAAGGAGGACAGAGGAACATAAAATATAGCCAGGATATATTTGTTTGTCTGATAGATCTTGAGAAGGCGTGCTGGAGTAGGTCGGAGGGATAGGAGAAATATCCACGACCTGTACATGTCTCAGACTGCTAAGGCGCGTGCGGCAGATGTAGGGTCCAGATGGGCAGAGTTAGCAAGAAGTGTAAGGCAATGCGGAAAGAGGAGTAAGTAATTATCACATGTGCTGTTCAATGCATATGCGGAGGAAATTATCAAAGAGGCATGGGAAAAACTGGAGATAGGAATGAAGTCGGTGGGTAATTAATAAAATCAGTTAAATTTGTGGATGACCAAGCTTTAGTTAGTCTGCCAAAAGTTTGCAAACTCTGCTGTGTGCATTGCAAGGTCAGTACAAGAGGAAGTGCGATGAGAAGAAGTGTAAATAAAAAAATATTATGCACTTTTCTAGGAAGGGAAAAGCTAAGCTATATGTTAAATCAGGAGGACAGATGCAGTTTATCTATCTCGGAAGTGTGTTGGACTAAAATGGTCAATGTAGTAGGGACTTAAGAAGAAGAATTGCGTTTGGTAAAGATGTTGATGCAAGAAAAAAGATTTAATCACTGAAAGTTTAGTAAAGATGTTTAAAAAAATGCTCATTAACACTTTGATATGGAATGAGGGGCAGAAACATGTTCTTTGAAAAAAGATGATGGAGGCTTTTGAAGGGTGGGTGTGGAGAATGATGGAAAAGGTGAAATGGACAAAAAGAAACCAAACAAGACATGGTGAGGGAGAAAAGGGTTTGTCTGGAGAAATCCAAAGGTTACAGAAAAGATAAATGCAGAGCATTTTGATTGGCAATGGGATGCTAAAGGCTGATGGGAGAACGTTAGGCAAGAGCTGCATTCCACCTTCCAGTAGCATTAAATAAGACATGTAATTCTAATATAACTTTTTACCTTTTTACATAGTTTAAATATTATTTTTCCTCAACTATAGTTGAAGAATGGAGCATATACTTTAAAACTATTTTCACTGAATACATACCTCAGACACGTCATCAATTGAATGCTCAGTTCATCGTATTTCTATGGAGTGAATCTCCTTACCTGTGGGAAAATAAAAAGGTATAATTAGTGAAAAAGATTAAAAAATAACTTGGTATACTAGCGGGGAGTGGTTCTTTGAGTGAGTGTTTAAAATTTAAATTAAATTCCCTGTTTTTTAAAATAATGATCGAGTTTAATTTATAATATTTTATTGAGCAAAATTTAAATTATGTCTTAGGGTTCATTGTAAAATTATTTCTAAACAGTATTATTTTAAACCTCGAACTTCATCTTAAAGTTTTTTTGCGGCATTAATTGGTAAATAAATATTTATTGACATTTTCTGAAATTTTATTAATTAAATAACCGAATTGAATTTTCCTCAAATAGCAATTTAGTTACGTGAACTTGTGTTTTAAAAATAATTAAAGAAGACATGAAAAATTCACAGAAATATTTCCTAATTGATAAAAATAGTTCAGAACCATATAGGCCCCATCACATGTTTTAGCTAATTCATTCGGGTTATTTTAAATACTATTTGTAGTCCAAAAATCTCATTTACATCGATTTTCGTGCATAGTAATAGTTGTATGACTGTAGGTATTGTCCTTCCATTCACATAGGTTATACTTTTTGATACATATACATACTTATTTATACATATTATAAAGGACAAGCAGAGGAGTCTTTTAGGCTTATAATGATGAATTTTCTAAATATATAGCATTTATATTTCCTGATTTGTGAAATTTGTTACCTTTCTTCACCGCTTTTGTTCTTGGCTAACTATTTGAATTTTTAGTTGCAAACAAAAAACAGATTATAACACAATTTTCGTGTAACTATAATGGTGAAAATAGAGTTTGATTTCACCTAATCAATAATTCGTCAAAATATTTGGAAAGAACAGCATAAATATAGTAATGAGTCGTGGTTGGAGTCATAGGGTGAGGTTGGGTAACAAAGGTCACGATTAACAACGTGTGAAATTCTCATATTGGAGCAATCTCGTAGTTACTTTCTCAATGTCACATGCAGAAAGATCCGACACCTGAAAGATACGCATGCTTGGATGAATCTCATAGTGTGCGGAATTGAACCCGAGTCTTATGGTTATTAGCCTAGGACATTACCCACTAAGCTTCCACGCTCTACCGACACGGAAGAAAATTCATTTCCTAAAACCATACCTGGCGCGTGATTAGTAACCAAATTCAACAACCCAAAAAAGTCACGGTGTCGTGTGTTGAAATGTAACTTCAGGATCAGTTTCCATGGTTAAATATGGCTTAAATTGGGAGAACGAAATTCCTATGCATGCGGAACGGATGGAGAATTCCAAAACATTTACACGAAAGAGAAGGCGGTTTCATTCATGAGAGAATATGATTCGAGAGAATTTTGGCAGAATCATATTGTCACTCGGCGAAAGAGGGGTTTTGAAGTGTCGAATCTTCCTTAGAGGTAGAAAGACGGGAATTGATGTTGATGTTATGCGTAACATCTTTAAAATTGAAAATTACCATATCATTTTTAATTTTGCATCTCTGCACTCAGTTAAATCGGTACCGTTCAAAAGACCAAGATCTCTTAGAGCGTTAAAAGACAAGTGAAAAAATCCAACGTAGAGGAGAAATGGTAAATGAATTTTTTCAGCGACTCCGGTAACTTAATTAATATTTCATAAAATGATGAATTTCATTTGTGTTTTATTTAGAATAAAAATAAATATCCAATTACTATATCTATAGTATTCAACGACTTACTCCCTTCAATTAAATTAAAAGCATATGTAATGTACTGTGCTGTACATTTTACGAGAACTGACCTAAACAATCTGGGAAATATATCTATGGCACCATAGATAAACAATAAATATGTCTTTGAAAGTCAGCATAACATTTAATTAACGAATAAGTTATTATCAAATTTGGCAGCAGCTGAGGTGGACAGGCGGGTTTTCATTCTAAAGCTATATCAAATTGCATTTTTGTTGTTAATTTTTATACAACGATGATTTTTTTGCGGTTTTTTATTCTCCTGGTTTGAGCACATCAGAATTAACTAAATCGGTTTTACGGATTTTAATAAATGGTTTTAAAAATAAGAGTTGAATTACGATCGTGGTTGCCGAACAACTGCACGTAATTAGAATATTTATTATTATTTAAATATAGATTCAGAATTTATACCGATTTCAAGTAGTTATCAAATTATACTGTGTGGTATGAAGAAGGGTCACATTTTATAATATCCAGCAATATTAAATTTAAATCTGCAGATTTTTTGTCCAAAGGAATGGATAGTTACATGCCACGATCCGCTATATTAATAAACGTGTTCATTCCGTCGTTCACCCGAATCATGAATAAATAAAGGAATTTAGTTGTTTCTATATACATTTTATAAGTTATACTGAGCCATAAATCGCCGGTCTGTTTGCTCTAGCGTGTTTTGCGACCGGCTACTAATCCAAAGGTCGCGGGTGCGCGTCGATCTCCCTTCGGGCATGGTGTTTTGCAGTGCTACTGGCTCGTCCTCTGTAAATCCCGGAAAAAAGCAAAATCTGCTTTATCATGATCCCAACCACACACGGACCGTTGTGGACGTCCGGCAATGGAAAAACAACTCAATTGGGACCTTGTCCGGTAAACAATGAAGGGATACACAATCCATTGGACGGATTTCAATTTTTTAAGGAACATCAAAGGGATTCTGCACTTGATTGACGCAAAAACAAATATTTACCGGTTTCTTCAAGTATTAGAACTATACTGTATGAGCGCAACATTGAAAGTAATAGGAATTGAAATGATATGACGTTGACGCTCATGGAAATATTATTAAGAACTCTGCTATAGACATATTCTCGCAAATGAAAACATTAAGCTCATTACAGTTTAAAAAAATCCCTATAACCCTTGGTGGAATAATATCTGATCTTAAAGCAATATCAGCATTAAAAATGTAGACCAATGTAAGCTCTTTCAGTGCAGCACGAATTAATCAACATATTTAAAATTACTTTTAAAACATATTGTATAATAATACTATTTAGAAAGTGTAAAACTGTTCATCGGTAAATTTTGTTGATGTAGAATAAATATATGATTGAATTAAGGTGTGTTTCAAATGTTGATTTTTGGAATATAGGGTGTTTACAACTCGAGTTAGCATTCCCTCTGGACATCACCATCTATTTTTAATTTGATTCGAAAAATTGAAAACGCTTCGCAGCCATATCGGGTATTCCGATGGTGTTTGCGTAATTTTTAATGGTGTCAATATGCCTGAGCAACCTTAATCCCTTCAAAGCTGCCGGTTAAACAACAGCAATAGATAAAAATTCTATTATTCAATATTTTTGTCCAAACACGATGAGTACTATTTTACAAATGTTATACCTTGAGTAAAATTATCTACTTGTTCAGGTTTTGAAGTTCAGCTAGTAATAATACGGGTTTAATTCATTTCATTATATCGGGATATTTATTCAACTAATGCGTTGAAATATATTTACTTGTCCTCTAAAATAATTAATTTCCTTCCCACCGTTCTTAAAATGCCTTGAAATATCCCGAAATTCATTAATTATCTGAACTAAATCGCTTTCATTGCTGGGACTTAGATGTAAAAGTTTAGAAAAATGTTCATTATACTGAAAATATGAATATCTTATTTTGTACAGCAACACTCGACAGTGTAGTCTATGATTCTCACCCTCTTTGAAACTTCGCGTAAAAATACGTCGCTGCTCCTCCCACACGTCCCTAGCGATGAGAAGCGACTGGAAGAGGAGACGGTGAGTAGATATAGAGGCGCACGTTAGAGGGGAGTAGTGAGGTGGGACGGGTAAGTGTGGGCTGGGAGTGGGATGGAGAGCATTCATAATGGAGTGGAAATGAGATGGTCGCTCAAGCGAGGCGGTGCGGTTCTTAAGGGGTGGGGGGCGATGGCGATGACAGACACGAGCACTCCTGCAGCATCTTGGTTCCTCTCCGTTGCCCCTGGGAAGCGCGGACCGTGAAAAGCGAGATGCGGAAGGATGACGTGGGGCCCGGGATTGATCTCGCGTCGCCCATTGCCGGGAAAACTCTTAGAAACACGCCGCCGTGACCTTTTAAATGCTTGCTAATGTATCTTCCCCTTCCCGCCCGTTTCGATGTACATTCTCCGGCAGACACAACGCTCCCTAGTGATTATTTGGTTACATGGCATATTTTCACTCAAAATAAATACGGACGTTGAGACAATGCTCGAAGAGTGATTTTTTTCGTTTTCCTTGTTGCTTCGACCCTCGAATTCTTTTTTATGTGAATGTGATTTGGTCTCCTGTCGCATTCTGGAGTAATTTCTTCATCTCTATTTGACGGCAGTGTAATTTTTTCCTCCTCGTGAGATTGAATTTGCGGTACCTCGAGAGTACGATGCATAAACTGAAGTCATTTAACTGAGGACGGATGAAAATCAAACAGGGTGGAGAAATGCAAGTACATGTTTGTGTCATCATCGAGGGAAGAGGAAATAAATGAACGCAGGGAGAAACACATTAGCCTAAAATTTTAATTTTTTTTGCAAAGAACATTGCTATGTGAATATTTAAGATTTTATCTAAATAGGAAAAATGAAAAAATAAAAGTGTGCTCCTTCGCACCTGGAAGCGAGAATAAACGTAAATATTTAATAAATGCGCTGATCATTGGCTACTTGAGTGCTCCCGCTAAAACTTGAGGAGATTGTGAGAAATTAGTGGCTAAGGATTGGATATGTATAAAAAAATTTGCGTCACTGGTTTGGTCATCTTAAAATTATGGATGAAAGTAATTTATGAAGATAATAGTGGCTTAAGTAATATGAATGAAAGACCGCATAGAAGAAATGAGGTAAGGAGAGCAATTTTTATTTCCTAACCTAAAATCAGACTTTTCTTGATTGTTTTCATTATGAAAGAATGGCATATATATAATATATATATATGCCATTAAGCAATATTCTAAAAAATACTGTGTATTGGCATGGGTAAGATTGAACAATGTTGGAAGTGTTTCTTCTCGTTGACATAATTGAACCACTGTACCTTCATAGGAAACGCAGTGACAAAATTTTCTTTCAAATGATATGGGATTCTTTTCAAATAATTATTTCCTTAAGCGCATTTTTGGATTTCAAACATGCGTTGTGTCAACGCTTTCCAAACATAACTTTGAAAACTGTGAAGAAATAAATCGCATTATGCTAATGTTGGTTATTGATTTACTGTCTACAAAGAATTAATTGGCCCGAAAATAATGGGAACACTATAAAATGTATTCTATTAATGCCTACCACAAATATAGGATAATATTACAGTTGCTAAAAGTGCTCCGATAACTGTTTTATCAATTATATTGAATGTTTTTTTGTCATTTTTAGGACAACATAGCAAAATTAAAGCATTTTAATATGTGCCAAGGTTGCAGCAAGTCAATCCTCTTATCAAATATAAAATTATCCTGACTACGATATATTGATATATTTTAATATGAAATACTAATGTACGTAGGGTTAAATGGACATTGTATTTTAGAATGGATTATACAAATAGTGAATAATATAGGTTGGAAATAATACCTAATTATGATGCTAAGTTACTGGCACTAAAAAATTAGAGACTCCAAAAGTAACTATTTCAGTGCAATTAAATTCATACAATATATGTATTTATCATTTTGAAACACAGAAAAACATTCCTTGGGAAAAGACTAGGGTAAAGTAAAAAAAAACAAAAATGCCCTTGTAAAATTCCCGCGCCAGCTACGTAGAATTTTTCGATGAGAAACTAATTTTTGCGGTTAATAAATGCGTCTTTTTGGAAGTTAACAGCTTATTGACCGTAAAACTTTATGGCCTCCCAGGGTTTACGGCCTAACCTTGAATGGGGCAATAAAATTTTCTGAGAACTTTAACCTGATTTCTATATCGAGAGATTGGTTTGACTAGACTGCATTCCTTTTCCTGCCCTCGCGACGAATGAATTGCTGCTGGAGGACAAAATGGAAAAAAAGCAAAATTTATTATATTGTTTTTAAGCTTGCATAATGTACGGTCATGATAATAAAATGAACTTTGTTAACATACATAAGATTCAACTGTACTTGATGATGACTTATCAGGTGAAACTCATTGCACCCTTATTAAATCGACCTGTGGATGCTAACGATGCCTATTTTAATTTTAGGACTACTCATACTACATGCCCCGTGTCCATAAAATAACGCCTAACAGTTTGAATGCTTTAGATAATACAAATAATATCAACACAACTAAACTTTCACACGATGCCTTGTAATTGGCTGTGATTATTTTTGAGAAAACGGAAAACTGATTTAAATATTTGCGAATCACTCTCGCTCCTATGGTTGGCTTAAGAATGCAGTTTTTACAATACGGGTTTCTGCGTAAAAAGTGGAACGTAGGGATTTCCTGCCAATAAATTTCCCACATGTAGTCAAATTAGTTAATATTTTACTTTTGTGCATTAATTTCAGTTGAGCTTTATTTATTTTATGTAATCCTATCGGCTGACAAATGGTAATTCTTTTTTTATATCATAATTGAAATTAGGTAGTATTATTTTTAAGACATGTTTTCGTTAAATGCTGTTACGATCAAAAGCCATTAATTCTGGAATTTTTATGCGTAGATTTCTGCTCAAAATCATCTCGGTCATTTAATTTGTCTTTTTTTTCTTATTTTCTCCTATATCTTTAAATTGTTGAAGAAGTCCACTTATTCATCTGCCATTGTCTTTTCGTGTATTCTTTCTGGGGTCTTCCTTGATTGCTCTTTCCGTTTGCTTTTCCACCCACAGCATTTTTCAGCAAACCATGCGGTCTTAAAAATGTCCCATAAGCCCCTTCTTAGAATGCCCTTCTTTATAACGATTTACATTATTTTTTTCTTCCCTCTGTCTTAGATGTATTTCTTCGTTAGTCAGTCGAGCCATTCATGCGTCGAGAAGTAGACATCTTTCACGTTTTTATACCATTTTTTTTAATTTGGAGATATATTTTTTCTGTCTCAATGTCTTCTTCACTAGTTATATCCGCTCATAGCTTAAGGTTTCAAAACGTAATGATGTTGGACCCAAAATATCCTGAACATGAATAAGCTTCCAGACTTTAATTCCGCCTTGTTCTCCCCTATTATTTACAGGAACCGGATCTGTGATTCACGGCCGAAAGAGAAGAAAAAGAAGATTGATTTTTCCCTACGGTCTTATTGACGTTACTTGGCCACTTGAGCGACAGACGCCGCCGTCGGATACGCAAGGTAAGCGGGCAGACTGCAGCTCCAATAATCGAGCTCTGACTCACTCGACAAAGGTTTTAATGTGCCTCTCCCTTTCCACCATAGCCGGGTCTACTCTCCCACGAACCTCTGTCGTCGAGCTCGATACTGCGTGTCTCGAGGCTGCTAAAAATCCTTTTTTTTAGCCTCTCCGAGTTTCGTGCAAAGCACGAGTTACCTCACCAATCTCTCTTACTGTTTTTCGTCATCTCTCGAAAATTGACACAGGATATTTCGCTATTGTGCAGATATCATTTAATGTAGCAAGAGCCACGATTTACGGAAAGAAAGTACTCTTTTAAATCGCCTATTGCCCTGAATTGCTCCTTCTTTATTCTCATTCCTTATCTTTTATTTCGTAATATGCAAGTTTTTTTACAGTAGATACCCTATCAATAGCTTAGTTGTACAAAAAAACTTCTTATTGCTTTTGGGTAAGTATTGTTACGAAGGGTAAATAGCTGGAATATTAAAGGAACGAGTATATTTTTTCTCCCTTGATTTTGCCTGAATGATGCTAATTCAATTAATCATATAAGAGTACAGCATACGATTGATCGATTGTTGTTAATTTCTTCACGCACATTTTAACTTTTTCATAAACGGTAATATTTTAAGGAGAAACAGGGTCGATTTGAAGGTAAGAGAACTACAGCTTATCAAACACGCTCTTGTTTTTTTATCGTAAAATAAAGAAGCAAAATCGCTAATTTTGCGAAATGAAAAACATCTCTTATTTTATTTTGCAAGTAAAGCTAATGCAAGATGGTATAAAATTTTTAAAATAAAAAATGACAATTGTTTGTTTCTGAATAATTGCGGAATACTTTTATAATTGGGGTATTCGGGAATTTTCGGTATGGCAGCGCTCGTTTTGGTATGCATCCGTCACCCATAGGTGACAGATGCATACAAAATGGGTTATGGGTTTTCCGCATCTGGCAACTATTTGAAGCCGTAGGCTAATAATAAATTATTCTTTGCGGGTGTATTATAAATCAAGGTGTAAGGTTATCCTTTCAGATTGAGATATGATTGACCTATAGATATTGTTCAAGTACTTCACTGGAAAGTGTTATGTTATTTCCTAAGCGATGATTGCTTTCTGAAGTTAGTCGCGCGGTTCGCGTGGTTAGGTCACGTGCGGAATTCAACCTTTCGGTGTACACCTGTCACACTATCTCACTATGCCTCGGGTTCATTATGCGGGTTGTCATAATGGACGCTAAAATTCTCATCCACTAACACCCCTGTGGTGATTTCAAGTCGAACCATTTGGAATAATAAAAAGCCTTAATCAACGGTGCGTGGACCGTAAGCCTGACATCATAATATCGATTACAAAATCCGGTGGTGGGTTATTATTTCCTTCGTATCTTGGATCTCCCGCCGGGGCTACAATTGCTCCTTGATTAGCGTAACGCCTCCCCGGACAGACACAACTGCTCCCCAACTTTTCCTCTCCTTCCTGTTGTCCCAGCGAGTTTTTTTTTCAAGCGGCGCGTGTCTGCCGGCTCTTGTTTTCGCGTGGCTCCACTCACGTCACCACGATAAACATTGGTGCGTGACGGCTGGCGCGCGCCAGTTCACCGCCGACGGCCGCGAGCTCGTGCGGTGTCCCGTGTCCCTCCCTCGACTTCCCGAGCGGAGGAAGGGGGCTATCAGGCGGTGGGGGTGGCGGGAAGTCCCGGTCTTTCGACCCCAACAGCAGTTCCGCCAGGTGTCCCAGTCTGTCTGCCCCGCTCCAGGCGGATGAGGTGCAGACGGAAAACAGATGTGGTTTTCGTATTACTGCCTCTCCCGACAGAATGAGTTTGTTGTTTCGATGGCAGGAGGATGAGTAAGGCACGCATAATACAGCTTCTGTGGCGTGATTTTTTTTCCTCGGAGGTCTGTGTCCATCCCCGAAGGGTTTCTGAATCATCCACTGAGAATTTATAGGCGAAGGCCTTCAATTTCGTTGAAATTATTCGGCTCATTTGCACAATCGTGAGATAATGTCTATTCTGCTGACTTGGAAGTACATTTATCCTTTACATATTATATATATGTATATAAATATATCGATGATATAATATGACATTTGGATGGCACAATAGAACACAAAATAAAATAGATAACACTTAAAAGGACACTCACATTTCAGATTGTTTGAGCTTTCGGTCCTCTCTGAGGCCTTGTGTGAATGTCATTTTGCGTGTTATCTATTTTATTTTGTGTTCCTGTGTGTCAGGAAAATATTATATATATATATATTTATATAATTATATATATATATTTATATATATATAATTATATATATATAATTATATATATAATTATATATATATATATAATTATTATTATTAAAAATACACATGTGCTGATAGACAGTGTCAGGTGGCACACAAGTCCCAAATAATCGCAAAATATAATAGATAAAATCAGACTTCAAAACACAAATCTCTTTAAGAAAACAAGCGAATCCCCATCCCATTTGCATCCATTAATCAGCAAGAAAAAAGATAAATTAAAAAAATTAAGCTGTTACATATAATACAATACACCACACATCAATTAAATTATTACATGTATTCCTTACATCTATTATTAAAAGTATACTCTGATAGGAAAGGGCTCGAATATTTTAGCAGGTAAGATGTTCCAATCAACAATTTTTCTATTTAGAAAAGAAAATTTTTTAAATTTGTTCTCTCTACCCGACATTTTACCTTAAATTTGTGATCATTTCTGCCTATAAAATTTGGGTTCCCCGCCTCTTTCCTAAGACCTGCCCAAGCTTTCTCCCCCTTTAGAATGCGGAACATTCCACAAAGTCTCCTTACTTTCCTTCTAGTTTGTAGAGGTTCCCAGCCCAGCGTTTCTAGCATATCAGACACACTCTCCATCCTCCTATGCTTCCCCAGTACATATCGGGCAGCCTTTCTTTGCACCTTTTCCAGTTTTTTAACATGAACTTCTTCATGAGGGTCTAATACAAGAGAAGCGTACTCTAAAATTGGTCTTACTAGGGTCTGATAAGCCTTCTTCTTGGCTGCTCTAACGCTCCCTTTGAGGTTTCTCATCACCCAATGAAGAGTTTTGAAAGCTTTCTTAAAGATGTACTCCACATTTAGCCCCCACCCTAAGTCCTTAGTTAAATATACACCTAAGTTTTTACAAGTATCAATTCTAGGAATGACATTTTCTGAGAATTTATATTCCCTATTGTTTCCTTTTACCTTGTTGCTAAAAGTGATAGATTTGCATTTGCTAACATGAATATCCATCCCATTTTTTGTCACCCAATCCACCATTTTATTAATGTCCCTTTGAAGTTTGTCACGGTCTCTGTCATTTTCGACTTTCCTGTAGACAATACAGTCGTCTGCAAAAAGTCTTATCTGAGAATTAATATTTACTGGGAGATCATTTATATAGATTAAAAACAAGAGCGGGCCGAGTACGCTTCCTTGTGGGACTCCCGATGTTACCCTTGTTTTTTCAGAATACACTTGTCCTAATTTGACCCTCTGTGTTCGACCTTCCATGAAATTTTTGACCCAAGAGATTACTCTTCCATCTGTGTGTAGTGGCAATTGGCCCATCTTAAGCACTAAGCGATCCTGGTCAAATTTGTCAAAGGCTTTTGACAGGTCGACTATTATAGCATCCACTTCTATTCCCGCATCCATAGAGTCGAAAATTTCTTGGCAGAACCCTAATAGCTGAGTTTCGCAAGAGTGTCCTTTTCTAAAACCTTATTGGCGACTATACAACCAATTCTCACTGTCCCACAAATCCCAGAGATAATCAGCCATTATTTTTTCTAGTAGCTTGCATACAACTGATGTCAAGCTTACTGGTCTATAATTATCAATTAGTGCATTATCTCCTCCTTTGAAAATTGGCGTAACATATGCCTCCTTCCAAGCATTTGGCAGGGCATTTTTGTTTAAGGTAAAAATGAATAAATGATTTATATAATCTGAAACTACACTACCACCCAATTTAAGCAAGTCAATTGAGATACCATCTGGCCCTTTTGATTTATTTGCCCTCATTTTCATAATTATTTTATAAATTTCTGCGATCGTCGTTTTCATAATTTTTGTATTTAATATTTTTTCGCCTCCTTGTTGACTCAGAGATGTATCTACAGAATCCTTTTTATTTACCATAACCTTAAATACACTTGCATACCAATTATTAAACGCTTTAGTTTCCTTATCGTCAACGATTAGTGTTCCATCCTCTTTTTTTAAAGATGTTATGTTTTCCCTATTGTCTTTCCTCCGGAGGTACTTGTACAATAGAACACAAATAAAATAATGTCCTTTTAATGTTACTGTTCTATTTGTGTTCTATTGTGCCGTCCCATTATTATACTGCTCGTGTGTGTTTCCGCATAATCGATATATATATATATATAATGTTCAATTTTTGCAATGAAATTTTTCTAGCCAGTATGTATGGAGTCTCACTCGACTTGAAAACATTTAAATAGATAATTAGTTTTCTTTATTTTGGAGCGAGAGTGAGGATATGGAGTTTTATGTGGCATTGTTGAAAATACGGATTGATTTGACCTGTTTGAAGGGTTCTCTTTCAATGCTTCAATGGTTAGCCGGAAATCGTGCTTGGTTTCATGAGACCTTCGGGCTGTTGTGCATTAGATTAATGGCTCGAGAAGTGAAAAAAAACATTCATTGGCCTTGAGATTAGTCATTGCAGTATGTATCGAAGCTTTAGACTAAATATTTTGGAAAAAGACAGGGTGTTGGGTGATTGTCCAACTACGTAAACCTCCCTTTCTCTACGCAAATCTCTTCTCCCAATGTAATCCATGGTGATAAATTCAAAAATCTCCATTTGGTTGAATGAAAATCTCTTTTAACGTGAATACAAAAGTTGATAGATATTTATATAAAAAAATCATACCATATCCAAATATACAGTCAGTATTACATGGTATAACAAGAGTATTAGCAAAAACAATATTCGAAGGAAAAATACCAATTCATATTATTTCAATTCAAAAATGTCCATTTGGTTAAATGAAAATCCCTTTTCACGTGAATACAAAAGTTGATAGATATTTATGTAAACAAAATCATACAATATACAAATATACAGTCAGTGTTACTTAGTATAACAAGAGTATTAGCAAAAACAATACTCGTAGCAAAAATACCAATTCATATTATTCATTCAGTAAAAAAATGATGATTATATTATAAGAGTACAGTAAAAATGATGTGGAATTGTTGGAATTTTCCTTAGGTTTTCATTTCATTTGCATAATTATGCCGATGATATCTTGGCAGTGACTTTGTTCTGAGGTAGTTAAGATAAACATACATTATCAGTCGACAAGTGAATGTAAATGACCAAAATGTGAAAATATGAAGATAATAGTACTACAGGCTGTATATCGGTTAGAAAGTGATTGAAATGTTTCAAATTTGTTGCAGTTCCGTCTGGCACAATTCGTGGCCACTCACTACCTGTACTTTTTTTGCTTCGCCTGATGACCGTAGTGGCGCATGCACACCACCTGGAGTTCCGCCTCAACCAGATGGCGCTTTTTATCAGATTTCCAAGTAGTCGTGACGCTAAAATTTACACAAAATCAGTGACTGAGGCGGAACTCTAATCTGCTAATTGACTAAGGTAGTGAGAGCATTAGTCATCCGACTTACCCGGCCGGCTATATACGATAGAAATGCAATTCTCGAAAAATTCTCATCATAGACGCGTTCAGTCTGAATTAAACTTTACCACTAATATTTCAAATAAGCTTCTGCACAACGAGGCTTAATATTTACGATGCGAAAACAGAGAATCGAAATTAACCTCTTGGTTTTTAATATTGCGTAATTATAATATCAAAAAGGTCGAGTTTTCATTTATCGACGTTTTATATGCCCAATTTATTTAAATACTATTATTTCACTCATCTGAATATATAATTTGTTCATTCATTTTCATTGACCATCCTAAACCAAATGTTACATGATAGATTAACTTATTTACTGTCGATTTATTAATTTATATTGTAGATTAACATGGCCATATAATTATTAACGGTGACTGTTAAATGAAAGTTTTTCCCGTTTTTTCGCATTTTGGTGATAATTAGAGTAGTTAACATGAAGCTACTTTTCTATCTCAAGCTATAAATTCGAAAGGCTATCGAAATTGTTATTCGTTACTGATTTACTTTAAAGAAAAAAAATATTCTTCTATCATTCCCTGTTAGTCTTATTGTCTTATTTTAAATATTTTTCATATTCAAATTGGATGGAAATATTAATTTTCCTGTCGTGTTTCCAGCCCTGCGATGAAAGATTGTTTCTGATGTCAGCAGTAATAGCACTTTCACTTGAAGTGCATAAAAATAATGGCGAGGAAATAAAAAAGAGAGCATTCAGCTTAGTCAGGGCCCTAGGGTAAGGTTTGAGAAGAGCAACGTTTTCATTCCCCAGTCTTTATACTTATCGCCTCACGAAACAGCGGGAAAAAATGTCGGCTCCAAATCCCGAACATTTCTACACCATCGACAAAAACCTTCGATACGACCTGAGGCATTCGCGGGAATGGGATGGGGATAGAGGCAAGGTAATAAAACCGCCAAATGTCGTATCCAACAGTGTTTTTCGCTCTCCCTCTTTCCCTCGGGCACGCGACGGAAATAATATCCCGACTTGGCCCCTATGGCCCCCTCCCATGGCGTGCGATAAACATCATACCATACCGCTCGGATGGGAATGATCCTTACTCCCCCTCAAGCTCCGCAGTTATCGCTCACATGTCATCAAACTCCACGATTCCAAGAAATCGTTTACATTATATTGACAACGCTATCCTCTTCAGTGGATGTTTTAATACTGTTGTCTCATTTTCCATTTTCAGTAAGGATATTTGGAAGGTATTTCCTTTCTGTTTCCCTTGTCTCAAATGCTCTCCTAAATTTTCTTGCGCTCTTCCTCTACGTCTCACTTGCTTGCTTTCGCAGATTCTCGTAGCCGTGTCACACTCCTCAATCTTCCACTCCTATCAGCTTTGCCAAACATTTTTTCTTCCAGTTTCGCCTTACTTTGATTTTTCCGTCCTTTCGACTTTGAAGTATTTCATGAATCCATCGTGTCAAATTTTTTCTATACTTTTATTCTATACGTTTCTAAAACGTTCAGCGTTGACATCAACTACAAGTCATATTACGCGATGGCATTCGTTTCTGTAGGATTACCCAAGTTGATCGTAATTTCACGATATTGAAACGAGTAGTCAGCTGTTGTACAGTAAGAAAAACATTTTTCCCATTCGTAAATTTCCTTAGTTTATTTAGCATTCAAGTGCTGCATGTTTGTAACATTTAATTTGGTGAACACTTTTATAATACCGCTTTGATATCTGTACTTTTTGCTAATTATGAGGCGATTATTATTCCAAAGAAGTCTACATTACTTATTGAGTCGCCAGCTAACGTGTGCTCAGGTAACATGGCGTATACGCTGCAGTCATTCACATCGATTGCGAATCGGAGTTCCGCAGTAGCGGAGGCATTGCTAACGACATCGGTTCTGATTATTTTCTTTATATAATGCTATCCTCGAAGGTCAGTTAAATGAACTTAGTTACTCTAGATGTCGGAGTGAGTAATGTTAGGTGATGAGAAAGAGCACCACCTTAATTAACGAGTGTGCTTCTGCTGATAGACGAGACTAGAGGTTGTCCCAAAACAAGCTGTTGTTGCAAGTTGTTAAATTCAAATATTCAGAGAAGGGAACAAGTACCTTTCTCTTTACAGCCTTCAGTTTCCATGAATATTGCAAATGGATTTAAGATAGGGTTGTCCAAAGCCATCTATCACAATTTGAACCGGAGATTTTTTGTTCCGATATCGATTAGTCCACTTCGCCGTCCAGCAGTGTAGGATTTGTGTCTAAATATAAAATTTAGTGGTATCACTGATGACCAGCTCAAGGTCTTTTATGGAGAAGTATCATATTGATTTTTTTTAAGGTAATCTACCGGTTAAGGTAGGTTTTTGGATGGACACAACTACCAAACAAATATTTCATTACTCCTAACAAAACACAAAATCCATCATCCTACTCTATATCAGGTCCCTCTTCATCTCTGAGTACTTTCTTCCTCCCTTCATCCCGTCCAGCATCCCTATCCTGTTCCTTCCCTTTCCTCTTTTGCCCAACATTCTACCCTCTATCACAGTCTTCAACATCCCACTGCCGGTCAACACCCCCTTGATCCACTTTTCCTGCCTCCATAGGATTTCTCCCAACAAACCCCTCTCTTCGCCCACCATACCAAGTACTTCCTCATTTGTTTTCTTCTCTGTCCATTTCACCTTCTCCATTCTTCTCCACACCCACATTTCAAAAGCCTCCAATCTACGTCTATCCTCCTGCTTCAATGACCACGTTTCCGCACCGTACATAGCTACGCTCCATATCAAAGTTTTTACGAGTCTTTTCTTAACATTCTTACTCAAAGTCCCCGTCATCAACTCCCTCCTCCTTGTGAAAGCCTCTTTGCCTAGCGCAATTCTTCTCCTTACGTCCCAACTACTTTGACCGTGTTGGTCCAAAACACTACCGAGATACGTAAACTGTTCTACCTGCTCTAGTTTTTGCCCTCCTATTTCAATGTTAATCTTGGCCTTTTTCTTTCTAGAAAATCGCATAACCTTTGTTTTATTAATATTGATTCTCATCCCATACCTGTCGGACTGAATTTCCAATTCACTTAGCAATGCTTGCAGCCCTTTGGCTGACTGACAAACTAAAGCTTGGTCATCAGCCAACCTAACTGATTTTACGAATTCCCCGCCCACTTTTATTCCTACCTCGAGTTCTTCCCATGCCTCTTTGATCATTTCCTCTGCATACAGGTTGAACAGCAACGGTGATAATGGGCAACCCTGCCTTACACCCCTTCCTAACACTGCCCATTCTGACTCCCCGTTTCCCACCCGCACCTGAGCAGTCTGAGACATGTACAGGTTGCGGATTAGCCTCCTTTCCCTCCAATCTATTCCTATTTTCTGCAATATACTCATTAGTTTTTCCCAATACACTGTATCAAACGCTTTTTCGAAATCTACGAAACAGGCAAATACCTCCTGGTTGTGTTCTATATTCCTCTCGATTAATAATCTAATTACTGCAATGGCATCACGAGTACCTCTCCCCTTCCTAAACCCAAACTGGTGGTCATCCCCTTAGTAAACATTTGCCCTGCTTTCTATCCTTTTGTTTATGATCCTGAGAACAACTTTAGCTGCGTGGGATATCAAACTAATTGTCCTATAGTCCTCACATGACGTGGCCTTTACCTTTTTCGGAATAGGAACTAAAACTGATCTCACAAAGTCTTCCGGCCAGATTCCCTCCTCATAAATACTACGGATCAGCCCATATAGCCTCTTCCTCCCACATTTTCCTAAGCATTTTAAAAGTTCCACGGGAATGTTATCTACCCCCACGGCCTTATTTAGTTTCATCTCCCTTAATGCCCTTTCTATCTCATTGTCTAGTATGCCTGGACCTAAGCTGTCTTCCTCTACGTCATTTTCTTTTTCAATGTCTAACTTTGTTGGTCTGAGTTCTTTACCATACAGTTCTTCTATATACTCCATCCATCTCTCTTGGATCTTTCCTGCGTCAACTATTACCTTACCCGCCTTATCTCTAACTGTTAGCATAGCTCTTCCTTTCTTACTTCCCGATAACGATTTAACTTTGCTGTACAGCGCACCGATTTCACCCTTCCTCTGCAGACTTTCCATATCCTCGCACTGCGTCTTCCACCATGCGTCTTTTGCCTTATTCGTTGCCCGCCTCAATTTATTGTTCAATTCTTTGTACTTCATTTTGCCTAATTCTGTATTTATATTCTTCCATTTTCGCCGCTCATCCATCTTTGTAATCATCTCATCCGTGATCCATGGTTTCATAGTCCTTTTAGCGTTAACGGTTCCAATAGTGTCTTTTGCGGCTTTAGACAACCCTCTTTTGATCATTTCCCAATTTTCTTCAATAGTAATAAGCCCTTTACCATCCTCCATTATTTTCTCTACCGCCTGTTTGTATTCCTTCCTTTTCAACCCATTTAATGCTTCTACATTCCATTTTCTAACTCGCCGCCCCTGCCTTATCTTTTTTAAACGTACGCTACATTTCATAACAACTAAATTGTGGTCTGAGTCCGCATCCGCTCCCGGGAAGCTGTGGGAGTTTATCGCACTGTTCCTAAACCTGTGTCTAACCAGGATATAATCTAGCTGATACCTTTCTGAGTCACATAGCATTTTCCATGTATACCTGCGTCTTTTGTGGTGTCTAAACCAAGTGTTGGTGATGACTAACCCCTGTCTCCTGCAGAACTCAACTGCTTTCTCCCCGCGGTCATTCCTCGTGCCTAAACCGTAGTCCCCCACCTCATCACCATCTCTTCATTCGCCTACCGTCGCATTCCAATCCCCCATCACTATCAAATGTTTCCCTGCAGGAACACACGCGATTACCTCGTCTAACTGATCGTATATCCTATCGACCTCTTCTTCCTTATGGTTGCTCGGTGGTATGTATACCTGAATAACAACTAAGTTCGTCGGTTCTGCTTTTATCTCCACTAGTAGTATTCTATCCGTTACCTGCTCTATGTTGACTACGCTTCTTCCTACCTCTTCATTTAATACTATGGCAACCCCTCGTTGGCTCTCGTCCCCACCGCTGTATATTATTCTATACTTATCACTTCAGTAATCCCCGCTATCTTTCCATCTCACCTCGCATAGACCTAAAATATCTATATTTCCCCTTTCCATCTCTCGCTTAACATTCTCCAATTTCCCTGTCCTCATCATTGTCCTAACATTCCACGTTCCTATTCTAACTAATTTGGTCTTCTTCTCCTGCGTCTTCTGTCCTGCTGCTGCTGGTTTGCCCTTGCAAGGGTTTCGTGGGATGGCGACCGCGGAAGCCTTGCCTCCCCCGCTGCCGGGCACGACACACGGCCGATTGGGCCGAGCCCCGTGGTTGCCAGGATTCAAAATATCTATATTGTCATCACATTTTTCTTGGGAATGTTAATTGAGGTGGTTTCCCGTTGCCTTCCTCAATAGTGTTTTTAACGTGACACCATCACTTACTGGCCGCCCCACTGGGGTCAGACGCCATTGCAGCCGCCTCACTGAGGAACAGACGCTGCGTGGACTACCTTTCGTCTGGCTCCTAACCTTCGACCTATCTGGCATGGGTGACCCTACCAGGAGCAATAATTATTACTCCCGCCAGCACAGCTCTAGGGGTCATCGGAACGCACAAGCCCTTCCACCACGTCAAGTTTGTAGTCCGGGGAGGGATCATATTGAATATTAAATGGAATATGCTTTGTAGTATTCAACAAGTTATTCCCTTTGGCTACCTCTAGGGATGTTTTATTGGTTTCCTTGACCCCCAGGCTGAGAATTATTTCCTCCAGATCGCTTCTGGTTAAAACAGTGGGGACGAAGCCAAAAGTAATAAACACCGTGTCCTTACTTATTAGAGGTAACGTCTCTGGCGTCTGACTTAAGTGAGACGATCCATTGAAAGGCTCAGTCTTTTATGGAGAGGTGTACACAGTAGATAGAAGCGTTGACCGAAAACCGTTATTGCGCTGGATGTCAAGAAAAAAACCATGGACACAAATCACCCACAACAAGTATAAAAAGTTGTTGCGTAGTTTTTGGGAGATATGAAAATGGGATAATTTGTCGTCCAAACTTTCCTTTGTTTTGTCAAGTAGCCGCGGAACGTCTCCGTCTGAATTATGCGTCCTTCATGAAGGTTCTGCCAGCTCAACTTGTATATTCCATCATTTTCCTTATCAGACCCATTTACTTCTCATAGTAGTCGAGGGCTTTGCGGCCTTTTATGGCATTTCTATTCTCCTTCAATTCTTTTGCTCGCTTCCCGAATCCTGTGCAAATCTTAATGAATCTCTCCTTCACTCTTTTTTCACTCAATGGTCCTCAAGCGCAGCTTTTGTGTGACATGTTCACTCCGTTGTTGACCTACGAGAAATACATCAGCGAGGAGCATTTCATGTGCACCTGTGAAAGGCGTCACCACTGTTCCCTTCACGCCACCAGCACCAAATACATGCCCCATTCGTCAATGAAAATTGATTCGCCCCCCCCAACCCGGTTGATTATAATCCCCATCCCGGCTGCTATTCTTTTTGCCGCTCTGCCTTCGTCTAATTTCCTACCTCATGAAGAAAGAGGTTCCTACGTGGTTCGTTCAATAATTCCTTAGAATTCCAAGAGATGGCGCTCGTAGTATCGAAATGGGTTTGGTTTAACGACTAGCAAGCATCATGCCCCACTAAACTGTTGTTAACGGTTCAGCTGTATCCATTTCGTGGTTTCATTTTCTTAATTGACAAACAAAAAACTTTTGTTCATTGAGAAAATTAAAACAAAAGAGCTTGGTGTGGTTATGAAACGCTCATATTTGAATGGCTAAATTAAAAACTTAACTATTCGTATTTCTGAACTTGGAAAAATGGCTGTGCGGGAAACGATATACGTTGAATGAGGAGATAATCAACGACTAAGATGTCTATTTTGAGGACCTTCGAAAATCCTGATGTTTGGGTATCTTAATAAAGTTGGAGAACCGCTGGGAGAAGTGTATCAAATAGAAAGGAGATTATGTTGAAAAAAAATTACCCAATTTTTTGTTCTTTTTTCCTGCAGACTTATTGAACGGCCCACGTATCCAAGGGATGTCCGATATCCTCTCCCCCCCCTACGTCTATGAATTGGCTCCATATGTAATTTTTTTAACACCCGTTAATTACTGTTCCACGGAAATAGTAACGCAAGTAAAGTACATCTTCATGTGCGGATAAATTTACCCCTGCGTCTTAGTTTTGAGATACGTAGAGTGAGATGGATTATTGTTCATCGACTGGATTTCATTGTAAACTTTCCGTCAAGGCGGAACTATACAATTGTACTAGTAAACCAATTTAGCGATAAATAGGTTAAGTTATTGTGCTTATTCCTAAAGATATTATCTATATTTTAAAAAATACAAAAAAGATCCTGAAATTACTCTGAAACACGTTGAGAAGAGATCAGATAAGCGTCCTTGTTAAGCTGGTTTGTGATGTACTCGTTATGCTACGTACAATATTTGGTTCAGTCATTAAGTAAAATATCTTTTAATTAAAATATGAACAGTTGTACAAAACTCTACATTATGTTGCTCAATTAGCTGCGTAGAGCTGTACGTTCCTTCTAAGTTTAGAAATTCTTTCTAAGTTTAACCCAAAATGATACGAGTATATTTCGTATATTTTAAAGGGCGTATATATCGTTGGATTTTATGAGTTTCCTGTTTATCAAGCAGAATCACGCGGTGGAACAGTCGTCTAAGTACACACAACTGGCAACATTTTTGTCTTATTATTCAAAAGCCCCAAGCAAAATGTCCACATTTATAAGCGAAATCGCGTAGTAAAATGTGAGGTAAATAAAAAGTGGGGACAAAATTAGGTCACGATTAATAATGCGAGGGATAGCTATCGTATTTCCACGTGAAATGTTCAGTGAAAACATATAGTAAGTCAGTACACTCTCAAATCAGTCGTTATATATTTCTAGCAAAACTTTCGAGTATGTATTTAGTGAAGCCTTAATTCTCATAATGCATTTGTGATCATTTAATTTTTGGGAAGTTTTAGAGTTCAGAGTTATAACTACTCACTTATTCCTCAAATTGTGTGTATTATTTCTCTTTTCAACAGTAGTGGAAGAGGTTGCTTGCAGCAAACATTCATAATGCGTTGCAAGATTTTCTTTTTTTGTGATACTTCTGCAATTTATGTTGCATTAAACTTTCGAGAACATCTCGTCGAAAGGAATTGAAGGAGCAAAAATAAAACCGTGGAGTGTTTCATGCGTCTTTGTTTTTGCTCATTGGTTTCCTTGGAATGAGAAGAAGAGGCATTTAAAACAAAAGCGTTTGTGACATTAGGTTCGGATAATCGGGCGGACTCGGCGCCCGCCGGCTAGCCAAAAAGATCAGGAAGTGTGACCGCCGCATCGCGGTAGTGGATGTGTTTGGCTCCTGGGAAACCCAATGGCAAACGAAGGCTTATCTCGATGCCAGTGGGAATTTGCGCCACTAGTGACGTCTGACTGGCTTTAAAAAAAATCCCTTTCCCCTTTCATATTAAGACCGCTTTGAATTAATGAGGATCTTGAGGCTAACTCGCCAGTCGGATGCTTGTCGGTTTCAGGAAAAGATTTTTCTCACCCTTGGTAAAGACGAGGGAGTTCTAAGAAAAGTGTGTTAATAGGAGGGCAAATATTTAGTGCGGCCGGCGTTCCATTTAAAAATAAATGAACAACCATTTTCTTAAATCCGGTCTTTTCTCAATTTAGTACCCAACCTTTCTGCTCAGTCTGCTTTCCCCTTCTTAATACTTCTGGATATCTCCTATTTCCCTTTTCCCTTCCTTCCGTTCAATCCTCATTCTGAATGTCTTTCCGTTTTCATTTACAGCATTTACGCCGAGAAAACATGAGAGGACTCAAAATATCTACGCTCCTTTTCAACATGGCCTTTTTCTCTTTTCCTTCATCCTCAAACATTATTTAGAAGCCTACATATATGTTTTCTTTCTCTCTCATCTTTCGTCATTCACCTCAATTTGAACCGAATTGGACCTCCTGGACAGCATTTACAAAACAATATTTGTTATAATATTTGACCCTTAGCGTTCATTTTAAGACTTCCCTTGGTTGGTGCTTAAATATCCAGCAGCTCGTACGGGCCTAGGAAACAGCTGTAACCCAGAAGAGCATCAGATTATTTTATGGTTTTCTCTTCATTCAAACCTCCTTTTCTTCACAAAAAGATAATTGAGGCAGCCTCTGATCAACTAATACTACCAACCCCTTCCATAAGAACACATTTCCCTGAGTTTTATGAATCCTGTTTGAGGGAAAAAGTTTTATCGAAAGAAAGTATAATTGGGACAGGTAAAGTGTATTATTTTGCTCTGTCGTTTTAATAGTGCTGCTCTGATGGGAGCTCTTAGCCAAATGAATTAAAATTAACTCGGCGATAAAGGCATGTGCACATGCTATATGATAGCAGTAAAATTCAAATAATTATTTTTATTTTCAGTTTGAGTTTCTAAAAGAAACAGCGAGTTAGTTTTGTTGCAGCGAACCGTAAATTTGATGCAATTATGATGTTAAGTGACAACATAAATTGAAATTGAAATACAAGTTCGGACCCTCTCCACTTAAAGAGTACGAGACACTCTTGCAAATAAATAATTGCTTTTTATAAAATTTCGTCTTCCTGAAGGAAGGTCTTATTTTTTCACGTTAATACTCTTCCCGTCTGTTCCAACAGGCTCCCTTTCCCCTCATTACCTTTTCCTCAAAATTCATTTCCCACCCATTCCCTTGCCTTTTTAGCCGCGAATCATTCACCCTCTCATCATCTCTCCCCCTGCGATTTTTCCTTTTCAGTGTGGAGGGGGGTGTTAAAGGGAAAAGCCGTACTTTCTCGTCTTCCTCGTCGGAAAGAAGGAAGGAATTCCGGTGAGGAAAGGTTTTTCTCGAGAGATGGAAATGGTCCTAAAGAGAGAGTGAGAGGGTGTCTGGGTATAGGGTGGGAGTCGGCCACCCACCACACTCTCTCACGGATAGCCTTGGAATGAATGAGGAAGGTGGATGGAAAAATAAGAAATTTTGCCGTTTCTTCCTCCTCTTGCCTATACGGTTTTATCCCCTCCAACATTCATGGGGCCCGTCGGAGTTTAGCGGAAATTTCCACGAATGAAAAAGCGACTGGCGCTCATTTGGAGGAGAGTCACGAAAAGCGAGAATCAAATGAACGCTGGCGAATTAGGGGCGTCGTCCCATTTAAGCTGTTTGGGACAGAGCCAAAAAAACCGTAGTACAAGTTTATGGGGTGAAATATAATCGCCTGTGTCCTCTTGGAAAATTGTGCTAACTGCTCTCTGGAGCATGAGATACAAGCATTCTCCAGAAAAAAACACTAATAAGTTAAGTGCAATGAAATTTAATTATTTTTCTTATTTGCTTGTAAGAATTTCCACAGGAGATAAAAGTTGTACGACTTACTTATCAGGGGAAGTTGGAAGAGGAAATTAAAGGCAAAAAACGGGATGAATGAATTAATGAATTGTAATGGAATCCTTGGGGCGGTAGAATTGAATAGGATGGTAAAGAACTGATATTTGAGGAGGCGTATAGGTGATTAAGGAAATACATCAAGAAGAAATAAAGGGAATATGGTAGGAAAGAAGGTGATTATGCAGAGCTGAATGGATTACTAAATTTATTTTAATGTGTAGTAATATTTTGGAGCAATTAAAGACCTTAATCATATACTAGGCTACCTATTAAAACTTAATACTCGTGCAAAGAATTACTGCCAAAAGAACAGGTATACAATATACTACGGTATGATAATGGCGATATTTTATTTTTCTAGTTGAAAATATACATTTCATGTTTCGCTTCCCCTTCATTGTATTTTTATGTTTGTGGTAATGTTTAAAATTCCGTTGTATATACCAGTGTAGCATTTTAGCTGAAAGGAAATTTTTTGTTAAAACAGCTTGAATTTCTGCTTTCGATTCCCTGTAGGTCAGACCCATGCTGATTTTGTGATTTTTTCATTTTTTCATTGACAGTGTTTAAAAAAGGTTCACACTAGAATCTGCTCACAGCGTTGAAATTAAACTACCTCTTGGCGACCACAGTAAAACCACTTCCGAGACAACTTTTCTATTCTCAAAGGAACCCTTCCCAGTTAGAGAGTCACGCTCATTTTCTGTATCGAAATCATTAATATATTTTCTGTCATTGATGTATTCATTCCGGTATAGGCACAAGCCGGCAGTTGCCATATTCAAGGTATCACACGACTTCTATTCCGAAGGACATGGCGTCATTTTTCAAGTTTGTTTCAGATAAAAGTCACGGTGAAAAGAAAGCCGGGTAAAATCCTTATTCATCGAGGATTGAACCTTTGAGACTTAAGGTCTGAGCGCAGATTAATCGTTCCTCCAGCCGACACTTTAAAATCGTGCTCTTTCCATCCTTAGGGATCACACGTGAGGAGGAGAACAACCATTCGAATCAGATTTTATGTAATTTCGAAACCGCTCGTCCCCCTTATTTTTTGCCGAAACTAACAGGAGGAAATAGCGTTCTCCAAAAGTGGCCACCCGAGTACAATAACGGTGTTGACGTTTGGAGGTGGGGGTGGGAAGAAGGGACAAATGAAATGATGAATGAACAGGGGCGTTAAATGGCCTACGAAGTGAGGAGAGGGAAGGCGGTCTGGGTGGAGGGGGCGTACGTGAGGAGGCCGAGGGGGAGAGGTGACGGGCTGGCTGGGGACTCGCACGCACGTATTTTTTCCCTGCAAATGAACGTGCCGAGATCTCCAGAGACAAAAGGTTTTCGAAACGGGGAGTGGGGAGATGGGAAAGGCACAGAAGACTCCCTTTCTCTGCGAAAAATAATAAATCCCTTAAAATTACTGCGAGGGTACGTCGTGAGTCGTGGAAAGCGCCGGGGCGATGGGAAGGGAATGGAAAAGACTCGCCGAGATGCAAACGGAAAGGGCTGGGGGGGGGGGGGACGGGAGACCGTTGTCGGTGGAGCGGTGGGCGGTGCATTGTTCAAGGGACGCGTCGCATTATTCTCCCTCTATTCTCCAATTTTTTTTAGGTTGTACCCCAACCCTTTATCGCCCCTCATCCCTCCTTCCCACATTCTCCTCTCCTTTTCCCGTTTTCTCTCTTGGCTAGGGATGTTTTTCTCTTTGATGTACTTCTCATATGATATTTTCCCCCCCCTCTCCCTTTTTAACTTTTCAATCACTCCTCCTTGCTCTCCCTAGCGCACTCTCTTCGTTTCGCTGTCCGTTCCGGTCCTTTTAGTGGCGAGTTCGTTCGAAAGCGGCCATTTATTTTCGCTCGGTGTTTATGTAAAACGCCGCGGCTCAAGTTGCCTCTCCGTCTGTGTCCGTGCGCCCATCTGCGGCTTTCCCATGGGCATCGCTATGCCGAAAAAAGTTTCTCATGGCTCTTCCCTTCCGATGAGGCTTGCAGTGAAATGGATCCAAGGAGATTTTCAATCTTCTTGGATCCATATCACTGAGCCCATTACTTGTTTCTTCCAAAGGGCCACACGCAACTAGTTTAAAGCACCCAGACGATTACTCTTCCCACGAGACGCATATTACTTTCAACCTTGTCTTTTCTCTGTCCTAGGTCGGGAGTTGCAGACTGAGGCCGACGTCGATAAAATCTCATATGACTTTCTTTATCAAATATTTGAATTTTTTCTAGCACTAAGGCAGGAATAATGTTTGCTCGATATTATTTTATTATTGTGTTTTGCCAATTACCGCAATAAAAATCTTCACTCGTTCGATACCTCATTCTAATTCCGCCATAATTTTGCAATTCTAGTTCATTCCGTTTGAAAAATAAGTGTTGTTGAATTCCTCAGTTGCATTCATTTACAATAAAGCATTTCACAAATAGCACTTGGGTTAGGTGGAGGACAAAATTTATATTTATTATTATAAATACACATGTGCTAATAGACACTGTCAGGTGGCACACAAGTCCCAAACAATTGCAAAATATAATACATAAAACCAGACAAACACAGATCTCTTTAACAAAACAAGTGAATCCCCATCCCATTTACAACCATTAACCAGCAAGAAAAAAAAAGATACATAAAAAAAAAAATTAAGCTATAACATATAATACCATACACCACACTTAAATCAAATTTTTACATATATACCTTACATCTATTCTTAAAAGTATACACTCTGTTAGGAAAGGGCTCGAATATTTTTGCAGGTAAGGTGTTCCACTCAACAATTGTTCTATTTAGAAATGAAAATTTTTTTTTATTTGTCCTCTGTGCCCGGCATTTTATCTTAAATTTGTGATCATTTCTGCCTATAAAATTTGGGTTCCCCGCCTCTTTCCTAAGATCTGCCCAAGCTTTCTCCCCCTTCAAAATTCGGAACATTCCACAAAGTCTGCTTACTTTTCTTCTAGATTCTAGAGGTTCCCAGCCCAGCGTTTCTAGCATGTCAGACACACTCTCCATCCTCCTATGCTTCCCCAGTACATATCGGGCAGCCTTTCTTTGCACCTTTTCCAGTTTTTTAATATGACCTTCTTCATGAGGGTCCCATACAAGAGAAGCGTACTCTAAAATTGGTCTTACTAGGCTCTGATAAGCCTTCTCCTTGGTTGCTCTAACGCTCCCTTTTAGGTTTCTCATTACCCAATGAAGAGTTTTGAAAGCTTTCTTATAGATGTACTCCACATTTAGCCCCCACCCTAAGTCCTTAGTTAAATATACACCTAAGTATTTGACAGTATCACTTCTAGGAATGACATTTTCTGAGAATTTATATTCCCTATGGTTTCCATTTACCTTATTGCTAAAAGTGATGGATTTGCATTTGTTAACATTAATATCCATCCCATTTTTAATCATATCAATGGGGCGAGAGCTAAAGTGCCAGGATATATTTTTTCGGATAAAATGCTCGCCATAAATATCACCTAAATGAATTACGCCGTGATAAAATAGGAATTATAAGGTAGCCGTAAATAATTCGGTGAAATCCAAGTTATTGTGAGTAACTTTTTCCATAAAATTCGCCCTGTCCTGCGAGAATAGTGTTTCCTTCCCACCAACGTCATAGACGCCGTTGGAAATTCACTGGTTTTAAGCGAGACATCCAAGTACATGTTAACTTTTCCCTATCCAATTAGATTTATGTGAGATCAGCGAAGAATTTGATATTAAAAGTCATGATATATTCTGTCAAAAATCACTTCATGTGAACATTCATGGGATTGATGAGTAAAATTGAGATGTGCTGTCATAGTGAACGATCCCACTTTTTACTACATTTTAATGGATTTAATGGATTGCTATGGGCATGCGCCGTATTTGTACATTTTGCATCCATGATTTTAATCATCATACCTCAATAACCTAATGTTTAAAAGAAAGCAGTACCAAGCTCATAGAGCTTCTAATAGAACGCGAAAATATTACTCCTTTATTGGTGTAACGATTATCCTAGTGAATATTCCGACGTGCGAAATTTAAGTGTTTGATTTAATTCAATTAATATAAGTCGGACGCTGTCGTTAGCAATCAATTAGTTGGCCGGAGACCTCAAGATAGCTTGTAGCATATTGCAGCGTCAACTTTCTGTGATACCAGTGCTGAGACAATTGATGTGATTCACTCTTATCAAACCACGGAAGCGTTCCATAACTACGAACGATAGACCGAGTGACAAATTAGCCCTTCATACGCGGCGGCATTGAGAAATATCTGATGGATTGCCTTTCTCTTTAATTGCACCCTTTCCGCCGTCTTTTTGAACAGCTGCCACACCCAACTGGGATCCACGTTTTGAGCGCCACTGCGTCTCCCGTCTCCTTCCTCTCTCATCTTTAACCCCTCCCCGACCTCTCCCTTTAATGCTCGCTCCCCTCCTCCCCCGAGCCATCTCCTTTTCCTCTCCTCCATCCACTCCTTGTCATGCCGACGGCGAATATTTCCTTCCCTCCGTAAGTCCGCAAAATCATTAACATCGCCCCAAACTTCGAGGCAATTAATTGCTGCTAGCATTTGGGTCGAGTGATACGGAGCTGTTTTCCGATGAATCAGGTCGGGAGTCGTGTAATTGGAGTCGAGATGAAGGAAGAGTGGCGCGATTGAATCATGGCCTCGCCATCGAAATATTTCTCTTTTCTCATGCGGAGCGGGGGATTCATTTTGAAGAATGTTCATTATGATGACACAGCTACTTAATTCTACTTCGTTTCATTACGCGGGAGTCTTTTTTCCGGGATTCTCTTCAGAAAACCAAATCTGTTATCGCTTAACCGTCGTGCTCTTGCTCGTGGTTAAGGTCATTGGTACGAAATATTTTTTTGTATTTTATCCATTCATGTATTTGAGAGTTGTTCCCTTCGTACCTATTCCTTAGTATAGACCTTCGTACGTATTCACGGGAGAAACAATTATTTGTAAAGAAATATTGTATTTCAATAAAATCCGAATAATGAATTTACTATATATTGAAGTGCCCCATCTAAATTCACGAAAGGAACTACTTAACAGCAAGCCACAATTCCTCTGGGATGTTTAAATAGATTAAGAAATGAACCTGAAAAGGAAGAACCTACAATTTCTTTTTAGGGTTTTTCTAATTTTGATAATTAGGGTACTGTGACATTTGTGAGATAAAGAATTTCGGAAAAGTGCATTGGTTTAACTGTTTTAAATCGATGAGGTCGTATCCCATGAAATTTATATTATACTATCAATCATTTAGATCACTCAAGTTGAGAGTTTCATTTCATTAATTAGATATTATTTTTAGCAGTATTTTCATCGTACATGTATGTTTGGCGTGCATTTTGTGCATCTTGGCGCCCTAACTCATTTCACACAGTGAAACGCAGATTTTCCCCAATCGTTTTACTCATATGATATTGTTTTTAGACTTTATTATGTATGTCTATATATGTATATGTATATATATGTGTAAATTTATGTTTATTTATTTATGAATATATGTTTGCATGTGTTCAGGATTTGCAAAAGAAAATCACAAAAATAAAAATTTGAACGTATTGTATCAGTAAGAACTCAAGCGTATCAAACCGGTGACTAATGCTCATAATCCTCATCGTTTGAAAACCTTTGGGAAAAATACGATCAGTTTTATTATTTCTCACTTTATTTAAAATAATACAGACTGTGATTTCCACATAACTTTCTTTTTGAGAATTTGTAGTGGTCAATCAAGAATAACTATTCTAAATTAATTATCAAGCAATAGTGCTAGGCATGATATAGGAGGATGTAGAATAGTTGTGAGAAATCCAAAGAAGGCATGGGTGTGACACGCACAGAGTTGCAATGGAATTTTGAATATTGATAGAGGGGAAATGTTTGAGTAAACAAGGTAGACGAAGGAAAAGATTAGCACATTATTAGACAGAATGTAGGTAAACAGGAACATCCCAAGTTGCCGAATATCACCGTTCTGAGAGCTGTAATGACATAATATTCAACAAGGGAAATTTTAACTTTTTAGTAAAATTCTACTTTAACGCAATAATCGCCTGAAGAGATAGATCTAATATTTGCTCATTATTCGAACTAACTGATTGCCTGAGAATATTTTCCTAAGAAGGATATTTCCGACTTTAATACAAATATTTTCACCCAACCAATTACGTATAAAATACACTTCGAAGGCATAAAATACTTCATGTTGACGCGGAAAAGAATTCTCATGTGCATTTATTGATATAGGTGTAGGTCATACACGTATACTGGCTTAAGCAATGAAAATAGTGCGTAGAATTATTAACAGGCGCTCAGGGGATGAGGGGCGTTTGAAGTTGGTAGAGTTAAATACCGATCTGCTGGTTTACTTCAACAAGCTTAATACGACCCCAATGACGTGTCACGGCCGTGATAAATGACAAATGCTGCCTTTTGAGCTGTTCTATTGTACTGTATGACGATTAATGCCGTTGTGATTTGAATTTACTATTTGCAGTGTTTAATTCATTCATAGCAAAGGTGGCCCTGATGAGAGTAAGAAAATAAGGGAAAATAAGTAGCATAGGTAATAAATTTATCGCTGGTACCATATCGTATAATGGTACCGAAGGGTAAGTAAGTAAGTAAGTACAAATCGACATACTATATTATCAAATCGTATCTTTAGCCTGTATAATCTAAAATCGATTTGCGATATTCAGCCACATGGCATCGTCGATGCATGAATGCAATTTCACCTTTTTCAGATTCAAATCGAGCTTCCAATGTCAAATTTGAACATTCCGTGGCCCTGGTTGCTTTTATCCTCATGTAAAATTTTTTTTTTCGTTTCCTGGAATTCCTGTCTTCCCCTCACCAATACTCGCAGAAGCGCATCGCTCCCTTCTTTCGCGGAAAAGGCATGTGGCTATTTCTGTGCGAGCACTCTCTCTGTGGAGGGGAGATCGCCGAAGAATATTTTCGTGGTTCCGGTATTCTCTCCGAGGCATGCGACTTGTCTAGTAAGGGAAGCAGTAAGTGGCGGTGACTCTGAAGAATTTCGTCGTCCTTCGCTGAGCCGTATTTTCTGTCTCGCCCTCAAACTTAGCGTCTGTAATAGTTAATCGGGTATCGTATCAAAATCCTTATAAAAAAGGGGTCAATTCACTGATTGAGAATATCATTATAATTTGGTATTCTATCGTATCTGAGATGAGTTTTCGAAGAGGAAACACCGATGCATTTCTTAGCCTCTCCCAACTATACACAACCTGAAACCCAAAAATGGTTGTACAATTAGATCCTCTTCCACATATTTCCATCTTACCTTCATTTCGTCCAATCTGTCTGTTCTTTTTCTACCTCTTCATAGTCTGCCTTACGTTCTCTTCTCAATCAGAGCGTTTAACATTCGATTGCCAATCAAAATGATTTAATTCCACCTTATGCCTCTCCTTTGGATATCTACCAACAATTCTCTCTCATCTCCCGTCATGTCTAGTGCCCTATTCACTTTTTCCATCTTCCTTCAAACCCACATTTCAAAAGCCTCCAATGTATGCCTTTCATATTTCTTCAATGATCATGCTTCCACGCTGTGAAAAATACTACTTTGACCAATTTAGTCCAAAACACTTCTGAGGTAGGTAAACTCCTTCACCTGCTCTATTTTATGAGTTCCTATTTTAATATTTAGCTTAGCCCTTCTCTTTCTCGAGGACCACGTAATCTTTGTTTTAAGTCTATTTGTTCTCATCCTACAGGATGATGTATAATTGTAAAACAAACTATCTAATGCTCTCAGCCAGGCTTGCAAACCCTTGCCTGACTGGTAAATGAAGCTTGAGCATCCGCAAACCTAAGAAATATTATGGATTCCTGAATCATAACCGTGAATTCTCGAGCATTTCCACGTTTAGCTACGCCTATTGTGCTGTTTACATTGAGTATTCATTATAATTATACTCTGTTTCTTGAAGAAACCTATTGCTTTCTCCCAACGGCATTTTTTGTTCCTTTATTCTTAGCCCGTTACCTCGCCACCATTTCTTCCTTCTACTACCACTTCAATTATCGTTTCAAACTCTCATAAACGTCTTCTTTTCCTTCCAGGAACACCCGCAATCATTTCCTCTAATTAATCTAATTGGTAGACTCTGTCCTCCCTATAATTGCTTGGTGAAATGTAGACCTGTCCAATGGCAAAGTTCGGTTCCGCTTTTATTTCTAATGATACATTTCTATAATTCACATCATAGAGGAAACAAGAAAATACAAGAATCCAAGAAATGAAACTGAGGAAGCCTTTTACAAGAAGTTGCAGGACCAAGTCATAAGAGAGTGCAAGATGGCTAAGGAAGAAAGGATAGAAAGCTACTGCAAGGAAATCAAGACAACATTAGGAAGGGAAACAGTGAAACTGCTTGTAAACTGGTGAAGACACAACTCGGAGTAAGAAAAACAAAATCCCGCAACGTCCGAGATACTAATGGAAAGATACTGACAGAAGATGAAGACATTTGGACGAGATGGAAGGAATACATTGAAGATCTCTATCAAGGGCCCGAGCCACTTGAAGGGGACGTACTTAACGAAGAAAGCGTGATAGATGAAGACGAACGGGGCTAGGAGATACTGAGAGGGAATTTGACCGAGCCGTGAAAGACCTGAAGAACAACAATGCATCGGGAGTTGATAAAATAAACGGAGAAATTATCAAAGCACTCAGGGCCAATGCAAATGATACCTCATTTGAAGGTAGAAGAAAGCCTCTCGGAAAACCAATTCGGATCCAGGAAAAACAAAGGAGCAAGAGAGGCAATACTCAGCTAAAGGGTACTGGCCAAAAAATTGTTCCATACAAACAAGCCATTATATGTGGCACTCGTGGACTTGGAGAAGGCCTTCGGCAGTGTCGAATGGAACAAAATGTTCAAGACACTAGGAGCCCTTGGAATGGATTACAACGTCAGAATAATAACCCATCACCTTTACATGAATCAGGTAACAACCATGCTAATGAAACCGGAAGGAAACTAGAAGCCAAAATAAACAAAAGAGTTCGACAAGGATGCAACCTCTCGTCAGTACTATTCAACGTATATCTAGAAGAGGCAATAAGGGAAGCACAGGAATTGGACATAAAAGGAGTCAAGATGAATGGCGAAGACTTTAACATGCTGCGGTTCGCAGACGACATCGCGGTAGTAACAGAGATGCGAGAGGACCTGCAAGAAAACCTGAATACTATGAACCTAGCTCTTCGGGAATATAATATGAGCATCAACAAGAAGAAAACGAAAATCCTTGTAAATTGAAGGGAGAAGCTGAATTCAGATATTGAAATGCGAGGATTGAAACTAGTAGTAGTTTTGAGGGGAGGCGACCGACAGCTAAGGTCATTTGCGCCATAGGGGATGGACAGGAAAGGATGAAGGGTGGAGAGAAACCCGGCGTCGGCATTAGCCTACTCTTTACGAAAGGCGCCAAGGGGTCCGCAGTTTAACGTCCCATCCGACGGACGGCGTACTCCCTCAAAGTGCCCTCCACAAAGCACCTCAAGTAGGGATCGAGATACCTCTGAAAAATATTCAACACCGCCGGGATTTGAACCCGCGCCCTCAGGGTGGGAAGCCAGTACGTTAGCCCCCGCACCATCTCGATCCCCGATTGAAACTAGAGCAAGTGGAATCCTTCATTTACTTGGGCAGCAGTGGGATGGAAGTAGCTCGACCGACATCAAGCAAAGAATAGCCCAAGCAAAGAAGGCATTCAATGAGAAAAGGCAACTACTATGTTCAAAGAATATAAGATTGCCTACAAGGAAGCAGTTCGTCAAAACGCTCGTGTGAAGCATGGCACTCTACGGATCGGAGACATGGAATATTGGAAAAGTGGACCATTGAAGAAAAGAAGCATTTGAAACATGGTGCTGCAGGAGAATGCTGAAGAGGAAATTATCAGACAAAGTGAGGAACGATGAAGTAAGAGAAAAGAAGAGCAGAAGAGGACAGGACCATATGGAGAGCTAGCTCTATGGCAAAGAAGAACTAGATGGATTGGACATACCTTGTGGCACGATGGATTAGTTAGAAACATAACGGTAAGAAAAACTGAAGGAAAGATCCCACGAGGAAGGCTCAGAGACAAGTACCTTGGGCAAATTAATTAAGGACGAAAAACAGGGAACCTATCACATGGTGAGGGAATTAACAATAAATAGGAAGAATGGAGGGCTGCGGTAAACAAATCTTAGGATTGAAATAATGATGATGATTACTCACATGCTCTTTATTTACAATGATTCTTTCTACCTTTTTATTCGATGTATTATGCCATCCCTCGCTGGCTTTCTTCCTCCCCGCAGTATGTTACTCGATAACTCTCACTTCTCAATGCCCGCTATCCGTCCATCTTGCCTCGCACAGTCCCGAAACATAAAAATTTCCTCTCACCATCTCCCGTTTTATAATTGCTAATTCCCCTATTCTCAACATCTTCCATACATTCAAAGTCCCTCGTCTAACTAATTTGACCCTTCTCTGTGTCTTCAGAAAGTATATGAAAGTAAAGTAAATTCCTCGAATAACATTATCGATATGTAATACGAAGACTTTTTTTATAACAAACTCAGTTTCAATTCAAGATTGGATCTGATTAAATTCATTGAGTTAAACAAATCTGTCATGTTACTAATTTGGCATTATTATTAATACAATTCTCGATGAGGAATTTAAATAGTATTTTAACAGTGCTAATCGTAGAGTATACTTACACTTATAAGGATTTTAAAATAACTGCTTAGTCTTTTTCACAATTCATTTTTTCACATATTTAAGAATTTGGCATGTTCTTTTCAATCAACATCCTATGTGGGTCAGCTCACTACGTACAATAGTATGTCCCTAACATATTTAGATGACTCGATCTCTCGAACCGGAAAAAAAATTAATTTTCAGATGAAAAATTATATTTAAAAAACATGGTAAACAAAATGCTAATTACGATATATATTACATTCGTTTATATTCATTAAAATTAGTAATATTCCTTTAATTCCTGATAAACTCAGGGTGTAACAATGTCAAGTGAAGAGATCACGCTCTCTATTAGATTTCAATCAATTTTTTCAGTTTTAGTTTTCCTGTTTTAGTAGGCCTTTCATCGTTAAATACGGTAATTTTAAGTTGAATTCCGCGCAAAGATCTAGCATAATTATAATCTACGATTAATGATGCATTCACACGCTGTTGTGCACGACTCTGTAATAGTGATTAATGCCATGGTGTCACGCCAATTATCATTTGGTGTAAAATTTTTCCTTGAATGCAAGTGGAATAATTATTAAAAGTCATGAATTAATTAGGAGCTAACCCAAAATAATATCAGTACTATGAATGCCGTTGAAATTCTGGTTTTATTCATTGAAGGTATGTAATATTAATTCATCTTTTGTAAAAGTTCCGTGCTTCGTTCGATATTCCATCAATTTTATGCGATGCTTATTTTGCAACTCGATTGTGAGGAAAACTTAGCACGGCCGTGGATGTTTATAAGGAAACGAAATAGATTAGTAGTAACGACAGCAATAACAAAACGGCTTGTTCAGTTTTATTAACCGCTTGCTTTGAGCGACACAGTGACAAACATTATACTAATTCCTTTATTGTTTCTCTAGCTAGAAGGGTTCCTGGGCAAGAAGACGTGTAGTGCAAGCCTCCCGTTACTTTTTATGCATCCGGGGAGCATCAATCGTGATATACTAGCATCCTTAATTGTGTTGATGCTTTGTGACTCCATGATTTATATTTCTTTATAACATGGTTCCTACGTCAAAATAACCCATGCTAGGACATTGTTACTTTTCCCAATAATCTCTGAATTCTCGAGCGAGTACACTGCACGATCCAAATGCTCTCCTCCATTCCTCTGAGGTTACTCGCCGCCCTAGTCCAAGCTCTTGGTAGTGACGTGCAAAGGAACTGCTCCGGGCATCCCATTTCCTCTATTCTGTCTCGACGTCGTTATGGTGCGCCCGGTGAGCGAATTTGCCCGAATGCGTTTTTGGACGGTGACACACAGGAGGTGGAGCGAGCGTTTGAGAGAGGGGGATGGCGGGCCCGCCCATGTGGAAAAGGGTCAACGAGGAAGGATGCGTGGCCTCGGTGAGTGGACCCCGTCCACAGCGGAAGGTGAGAGCGGGAGGGGGTCCCTCTGTTGGGGAAGCTAAATATGGGCACAGTGGATTTTAGAGGTCGACCGAGGTGCGAGGAAAGATATGCAACCGCGGAAGTATAACCGTGGCATATTCATTTTCCAATTTAGACTTTCAATACAAATGAAGCATCGAGCCATCTCGATCTTGTTGCAATTAGCGGGTACATTGAGGAATATCTAAAATATCGGCCATATCTGTTTTATCGTAGCGGTGTAGTCATATACTACTGGGAAATTATTATTACTTTCGTCGTCCAATGGATTATCCATATCCTCAGAAGAAAAAGTAGTACTCTCAACTACTTTTTCTTCTGAGGAAGACGGAGCTAAATTCCGTCCAAATTATAAAGAGTGTGAGTGTTCTTTTTATGTGTTATTATATTGTTTGTTGCTACCCAAGTTTTTTTTCAACACTTCTGTGTTACTTCGACGAAACAATCTATATATATATATATATGGGCGGCCTGAAAAGTTTCAGACCTGAAAAATTTCAGAAAAAAATGTCTTGTATCTTGTCTCTCCGGCCTCCAGTGCCTTCTCGGCTACTCGCATCCGCGTTCTGTTCGCACACCTCCGTGCTCATGCGTCGCCCTTTCTCAGGGTCGGCCGTCGGAAGTATTTCGGAAGCTTTTTCCCGTTTCTGAGTGGTTTTCAGGCTTTTCGGACCCACCCCATCTCTGTTTGCGCGGTGCTGCATCCCTCTAACGGCCTTATTCAGGCCTTAAAAACTATCTAGAATGTTACCTCAGGCTGAAAATTAGTGGAATTCTCAGCTTTTGGTCCTGGTTCAGCATTCCGCCTCGGTTGTTCTTTGCCAGCTTTCCCACTCTGCTCTATTTTGTATTGTTGCATTTAGTCCCGTCTGTTGCTTTCAATTTTCCCCAGACTTCAAATTCAAGAGAAAATATTTCTTTCATTCATAAACTCTACCTCTTGAGCGTTAAATAGCTCGGTTTTGTTTTCCTATATCTGTATTTATTCGTGCCAAATGACTGAGCTTGAGAGCCGAATAATTGCTTCTCTCGCAACCACTTAAAATAATTATGGAATTCACACCGGCGTCCGCATTTTCGAGTTTCACGTTGACTTGGACGCACATTTAGAGCGAGGGGCTAGGAGTTTTAAGTCGGTGTGGCATTGCTCTGCGTCTAACGAATATACTTTATTCTACGGTCATCAATTCTCCGCAGCTAACGTTCATTCCATGACTAGACGAAGAGTCGTTTAACTGGCTTAATTGTCCTTTAACGATTAAAAAATTACTGTTTCCTCGTACATAATATATGTATAGATATATATATATACATATATATATATATATATATATATATACATATACATTATTATTAGGTAATCTGCCGATTAAGGTAGTTTTTGGATGGACATAATTACTAATTAAATAATTTGTGACCCCTAGAAAAACACAACATCCTACTTTACATCAGGTCCCTATTCAGCTCTGAGTACTTTCTTCCTCCCATCATCCCGTCCAACATCCATATCCTGTTCCTTCCATTTCCTCGTTTGCCTAACATTCTCCCCTCTATTATAGTCTTCAACATCCCGCTGCCGGCCAATACGCCCTTCATCCACTTTTCCTGCCTCCATAGGATTGCTCCCAACAAACCCCTCTCTTCGCCCACCATACCAAGTACTTCCTCGTTTGTTTTATTCTCTGCCCATTTCACCTTCTCCATTCTCCTCCACACCAACATTTCAAAAGCCTCCAGTCTACGTCTATTCTCCTGCACAATGACCACGTTTCCGCGCCGTACATAGCTACGCTCCATATCAAAGTTTATATATATATATATATATATATATATATATATATATATATATATATATATATATATATATATATATTTCTATATAAATTTGATTTTCCCCTCTTGTGTTGTGCTATTGAAGACTCTAGCAAGCCCTTATTAAACAAGAGCTATTATTTCTACAATATCGGTAACTTAAGTCTACAGTTGTGAGCCGTAAAAGTTAGTTGCAATATTTTGACAATTCAGGGACAAAAAAGTGAGAGCTACATGTTTAAATCTTTCGTGAATGTAGATACAGAAAATCTTCATCTTAAAACAAAAATATTCAAGTAACTAATGATATAATAATTTTGACAAAGGCAAAATTTAAGTTTTACAACGGTATTTTGCCCATGTCTGACAGTCACCTTTCTTTTCCTTGGAAAGAGTTTTTTTTAATCTTTACAGTAACATGGAATATAAATGAACAGTGTATTGATTTATTTACAGAATAATATTGTACAGATTCATTCACAATCATGTAAAAAAGTTTACAAAATTATTTACTTAAATATAATTAGCGTTGTATTTCAAAGACTTGTATTTTCTTGAAGTACGTACAATGTTTTACAAAAGAAATCTGCAACTTAATAGTATACATCAAACGTAATTTGGATTGACCTTCACAATTAAACATCCATTTTCAAATTATTTTAATAATATCAGGTATAGATATAGGCCAAATCGATAGATTTACACGGCGAGATAATTAACATTTGTGGAACAGACACCTTCCGTGATTTTTCCTAGAGTTTTCCTTTGAAAAAATTGATCGTTGAATCTCTTCTAGCATGTAGTAGTTTCCCAAACAGATTCATAATTCTGAAAATTGAATTCCACAAATTTGGATTGTAAACTTTTATTTGAAGTGAAAACACACTTTTACCAGTCGATTCACTTCTGTTCTTCCCGCAAGACGACATCCGGGAGATATTCCTCGGGCAACATCAGAAAACTGGTATATTTCAAGTTATTTAAATGCTCTCCATTAAAAATGAACGGTTTATACTCTGAATAATCTTGTGACAACTGGTTGTAGAAACTTTACGAATATTTTCTGAATCAAAATAACTCTGAAATCTTGACCCGGTCTGCGGACACTTTAAACACCCGTCGATGACCTGCAGCATGGAAGGATTGGATGCGGAAAGCTTTGGAATAGGCCGGTTGGTCAACATTTTTTTAGTTGAATGGTAAATTAATTTGGGTTCGTTAGAGTGGCAACCAATCCTGTTAATCCTGGATTGCTCTGGGACTTTTTTTGTTCCAGAGAGTCGGAGCAATCTGTAAGTCGTTGTGTAAATTTAATTTGGTTGCATCGGCTCTTGCCAGACAATGAGTAACTAAGCAGTTTTGCAATGATAAGGTTTTGCGCGAAATGAAAAAAATGTAACCTAAGCTATTCATTTTATGTTATCATTCTATGCTACCATCAATTCATTTGTAACTGCAGTTTTAGTTGTTTGCTCTCTAATATTTTTTTAACGCTTACATTTTGAGTGTAACATTTAGTTTTCAGTTAAAAATGTAATATTATATTCTTATGAAATGTATGAATTTTCAATATTTTTTGTGGGGAAAGGAAGCATGCATTCTAATATTGATTTTGTATTTGATTTATAGGCAGTAAATGTAATTAAAATCGTGCCCCATTGGCCCGCCGAAGTCTATATGCCCGGACAATGGAAATTTTTAGTCGGAGATTCGGAAATCAGATTTAAAAAAAATCCCATTTAGTGATCACTCTGGTTCTGTAGAAAAAGGCAACAAAAAAAAGAAAAACTTTTTTCTGCCGTCAGTACATCATATCACAGGAATTTTTCGCGCCTATTTATTTTTGATTTTTCCTTGAACCAAATTAAATTGGACAACTCTCTTAAGCTGGGCATTAACTGCCAGAATGTTACTTTTATCCATATATATACGTGCAGATGCTTAATTAACAGTCCCCCTCCTGTTTCCAGGGCAAAGAGAGAGCAAACAAATTATACTCATGCAACGAATTCTGCTCCTCGAGGAACGAGAGCTTGAATAAGGAATTATCTCCAACGTTAGCGACTTTCCCTTGATAAATAAATTATGGCGACGTGACCATATAGCCAGCATCACTGTTAGTGGTCAAACAAGTCAAATATATTTACGGGAAACACCAATGGGTGCCAGAAAAATTCATTTACTGTTCTATATTGGTACGTAGGTGTATTGAATGAACAGAAAAACCGGAGAGCGCCTCGTTTACCTCCAGGAACACCGTCAAATTAATCATGCAACAGATAAACATAGGAGGGGTTATGGAAACAGGAGCAACGATAAATGAAGCTTCAAAAACCGAACGATAAGCATAAAAAAAATTGAGAGTGGAGAGAGGGGCAATATCGAATCGTTTGTTTCCTCGCGGCGGAGATAGTTCCCTTTTCCTTCTCCTCGGGTGCATTAAGGGCTGACTCCATGTTTGAAATTGCGCCCAGTCTCCGTAATATCGCCGTCAACGGAGGCTGCCGACCACAAAATAAACCCCCGTCCCCTCTCCTCCGCCCTCTTCGTCCTCCTGAAAATCCTCTCGATGTGCCCTTAGGTCCAGTCGCCCGTGTTTGCCTTTTCCCTTCGCTAAAAGTTACGTCGACCCACCTCGGGTGTTTGCTCGGGTATGCCAAAGGTCCACTGCTCGTTCCCTTTTCATTTATATCCGAACGAATTCTTCCCCGGTGGTTTCCTAAACCCAGGGCCCCGGCGTCTGGGCAGGGAGAATCATCATAAAGACGTTACAACTCAAAGAAGGTACAATAGCGTCCGTGGATTTCAGTTTTTGATTGGAGATTTTACGCACTTTTACAAAGGTTTACATCTGTATCGCGAAACGGCGACTACACTGAGAGCTTTAGACATATACCCGACTAATTAGTATTTTTTTTGTTACTTTTGATTTATTTCAAGACAAGCTGAATAGAATCGATTTTTAAAAACTTTCGTTGGAATAAAAAGTGTACCCATATGCTAGATATTAAAAAAAGATAAATGAAATGTTTCGATTGAGCAGACTCTACCCAGTCTGCCTTTCTCCTGATTTTTTACTTGCTCTTAGAGATGTCTCGATGATTTCTATCACTCTATTATCTTATTCGTTATTTTTTGCTCTTGGTGACTTAAGCTAAGTTCTTCTATTAATCAACAAGCATTTTTTAAAGATAATTAGCGCACTATAAATTTAAATAACTGCCTTTACCAAATCCGCCTTTTTTCGTTTGCTTCCCGTATTTCATTTTGTCACTAAAGGAAGTAAATTGACTTATTGTGGTCATTTTCTCATAATTATGTACAATATTTTTTGTTATACTGACGGATATAAACATGAAAATATACTATGACATTGTAAGACGTATTTGAAATCAATTGCACTCTTATTTAATTATTGACTTCGAACGGTTTATAGAGGACTGACGAAGTCTTGATCATACCCTGACGTAGATGGCTCTTTTCTCAGCTATTATACTCCAGGAGAAGTACCCTGTGCTTGGTAAAATATGCTAAACCCCCCTAAGATATGGAGGCATTGATTAAGTGCGCAAATGCTGAGTACATGTACGCATTATACAGTATATTGTTTATGCCAGTGATATGATGTTATTAAAGAGTCTAAAAAATCTGGAGGAAGCTATGGATAGTTATAGTAATTGAGCCTAAAAGTGCTCCAAATTGGTGAGGGGAATTGGAATAGGAATTTCATCGAGGTTGCAAGTGGTGGAATAAATAAACGAGTAATTCTTAGTGTATATCTCGCTCTAATATTTTTGTCAAATAGTACGTCAGGTAACAAGATTAACAGGCTTGTTAAAGTTGGCAGAAAGGTTAGTGATGCATATGGAAAATATTATGAAATATAGCTTGTTTAAGTAAAATTACACTTAAAAGAGGTGTACTTATATACCTTTACCTTATACCTCTACTTGTATACCTATCATGAAGTACGTTTACCTTACTTCAAGACGTTAAATTCTTGGTTAGGTCAAACTTCCAGCGTTCTATAACGGGTAATGTTTGATAAAAACAGGACTGATAGTATAAATGGTTCAGGAAACATTGTGGTTTGGATTTTCTGGCAATAGACGATTGCGGAAGAAGTGCTTTTTGTTGTTTTGGTAATGTTGATGGAATGGATGAGGTTCGAATCACAATCAGATGTACACAGAAAGTCGTGATTGTAGTGGAAACAATTTTCAATACGAGGAACATTAAAAGTTTCAGGAAGATGAGAACATGTTTTAAATATTTTGACACCCTGAAGAGGCCACCAGCAAAGAAGAAGAAACCGTGAAATCCCAAACCTGATGTAGAATACCAGGGAAATATTTCATCATCACTGGACCGCGTACAATTAAAACATCTCAATAAAAGGATGTATAAATGTGAGACAGTAAAAAAATCTAAGTATGCAAGGAGATGGCTAAATTAAAGGAATGCATGCACAAGAATGTTTTACGAATCACCATATAAAATCTGGCCTCCTATTACTACTTATCCAGAACTAAACGGCTTTAATGTTAGGCATGTATTTTTTTTATAAGGAAAGCTGTCAGTTGTAATGAGTGCCGCTATTACTCCCTCATTCATACTTTATGATTCAGGATAGGAAATAGAAAATAAAGGTTAAAGTGTTTTTTTTGTTCAGCAAACTTCTCTATTTCATTTCCCCTTCAGTTCAACTGTGTCTTCTCGAAGCACTGAAACGTAGATTTTGGTTGCTGATGTGGCACCATCATCTAAACCTCTCGCACTACATCTTTCTTTCTTTTTGCTGTGTCATTTCCTTTTGTCGACACCTGTCGCCACCAAAACACGGGTTATGTAAAATAGTGTTTGTTCCGCGGCGGGAACAGAGTCATCTATCTTTTGGTGGAGGACTATACCGCAGGGAATAAGAAAGAGGCATTAGGGATCTCAAAATTGGAGTGAGGAATGCTGGCGGGTTGAGTCCGATTTGGGATGAAGCGAGGGAGGAGATTTCTCGTTTTTCGGGAGAGAGAGAGCTTATGATGTTGTGACGCGATGAGAGCGAGGTAAGACTGGGTCTTATGTAAATCTCCCGTGGAAACATTACGCCTGAAAAAGTTCTAGCACCATCCAGGGCGAAGACTCGGATAAACAGTATATTAGGATCCGTGGTTGAGAATGCGAGAGCAAGCCAAATATTTTCTATTTTTCAGCTAAATTCAAGATAATTCTTTTGAGCTGCAATAGTAAAGATAGTATTGATGTTATGTGACAATTGTTGTTGGTTCCAAGTAAGAATTAAGTTTCCCCGTGATGTTCATGATTTTTTACTGGGATTATTATAGTCCGTTAAGAACTGACAACATATTATGAGGAAATAATATTTTGAATATTCTAATCGTTATCAGTGCTCCAAGTTTATTTCTTCATTTAACTGGGAAAGAATTTCGTACTAAGCTCCCTTCTTCAATTAATAAACATGCAAGGCCTTCTGGTGATCCTTTTGTGATCTAACTGAAACTATGTTCATTATGACACCAAAGGAAATAATTTGCACTGCTGTCACGTCGCAGTGGATGTTAGTCTTTATTTGAATTTTATCTGTCTTTTGACGTACCTTTTAATCTCAAAGGATGCACCTTAAAAAAAAAGAAATCGTTTTACTACGGGCGCGTTGATGGCTGAAGGTTATTTAAATTTTGCTTTCAGGTTATACATTTAGTTAATTCCCTCTGTTGTTCGGGAAGCGCCTTCCAAAACGACGAAAACTAAAGATTTTACATCCATTCAAGGAATGGAGTTCATTTTCATAATTAATTTTTGACCACCCGGGCGCGAAGGAAAGCATAAAATTAATGCCATTGAATTTAATTACGTGCTCGGGGGACTAATAGGGGACTACGGGAGGAGCGCCCTTTGCCGTATTTTGATGCCCTTCAATGGGAGTGAGAATATTCACGGCGAACATTTTACCTGCTTCTATTTTTTATTCCGGTCTCCCGCTTAAAATCTTTGCCGCAAGAGGTTGAGGCTTGGAAACGCTGGGGGCCGAGCAAGGGCAGAAAATCAATAGCTGGGAGACAGTTCATGTCAAACAAAGAGTGGCGGTAATTTTTTAAACCACATTCGGCCCTTCGGTAGTAATTTTAACCCAACCATCGCTAACTGTATGACCTAATATCTTTTCAAGACGCGGTTGAACACATGAGAAATATTAACAGATCCAATTTGATTCCATTTGGTTGAACAATGAAAATATTTCTCCCAGATTGCACCTCATATAAGATAAATTAAAATCGGAAGACGAGAGCAATTATTCTCACTGTTTCCGGCACGCTAATTATGACATTCATGTGCTGTAGTACATGATTGCGCTACATTGCTGTGACAATATAGTGACGCGTACCAATGAAAGCGATAAAAATACGAAGTTCTTTTATAATAATGAATTTCTAAAATTTTCATAAAATTAAGCCTGAGGCTATTAAATTATTACTGTATAACTGAAGCAGGAACGCCTTGTGACGGATTGAAAAATATTCTCATATTATTAGGCGTAAGTGATATTTACACCACAACCGCTGTGTTAACACCAGGGCTATTAATAAATTACAGTATTTTCAAGTCAAAATGGTATAAAAATTATGTCCTTTTGCACCCCGAGATATTCTCAGAGTTTAACTTGTGATTAACGTTATTTTGGTAATCGCTGAAGTAATTATCATGAGAGTCTTGGATCAAAATGGAGTCAAATATAAAAATTTAATGTAATACCGTGAATAATAGTCCGAGTACTTGCTTGCATAATGGCCGGTGTAGAACTGGCGCATAATTGGGACAGGCTGCATGCAACCAATTCAACTCCTCGACCTACACCCTCCACTTTTTCCGCGGCAAGGAAATTTTTACGAGGCCGCCGATAAAAAATAGCGAAGAGAATCTTCGCTCTCCTTCGCTCTCTTTCCCTCGAAAATTCGATTATTTTAGTCGGGAGACCACAAGTGAACTCCTCTACTCTCCTCACCCCTGGCTACAATCAAGCGAACAATGAATATGCAGGGAGGGAGATTGCGAGCCGCATTTGATGACGGCCCGCCTCCCCCATTTACTATGCGAATGAAACCCCAGATTTCATTGGAAAGGAGACGAGTCGGGGAGGCTTCAGTTGTTTAGAAGGGGGAGGGGGAACCCCTGGGCGCGAAGGAGGGCGAAAGGGGCTGGTTCGTCTGAGGGACGAAGTCATGGGGGGTGGGAGGAGAGGTGAGGAATGAGAAGGGAAAGGTATAATACGTGGAGAAATGAAATAATGTAAAGAGGCGAGGAAGGAATTTAAGGCGACGATGCCTCGAGGCGGCGAGTGAATTGAAAAGACAATGGAGAAAATTGCGCGTGGAAGACTGAATCAGAGTAAAATTAAATGTATGAAAAGGAGTAATTACCGGTGAGAGGCGGTACATATATTTCTCCTCATTTAATGGAAAGGGAAGCGTGCGGAAGAGTATGAGATATGACTGTGAGAGAAAGAGGGACAGGAAGTTTGACGTCATAGGCAAAAAGTCCCCAGAGATCCCTGTAAACATGATATCATCGGCGAATCGCTTATTTTCGCGAGCGAACGCCCGGAAGGACCAAGGGACTCATGTTTAATTATTCAATTAATGACAAATTTTTAAAAGTGGCGGAGATGAAATGTCAGGTAGGCAGAATATTAGGGGATAGGCAAATTTGTGACAAGGGGACTTACATGTAAGGCCAAAAATCGAAACCAGCCATCGGAGTTGCAGTTTATGACGTGCGAAAACTCAAAGGCGTTCAAAAATGAGACTTGATGTAAGCCCTTAAGTTCAATTTTAATCAAGGGTGAGAACCATCGTGGTATTCTAAGCCAGGACAGAGTATCACCGGTCTATTCGCCACACCGAACAAGGCATCAGCATAGTCGTCACGCACCACCAGCTGCAGAACACGGCCTCAGTAGCTCTCAACCCAGTTCTTCCCCTGCCCACTGTAAGCCGTCTCCTGTAGCAATCTCCATACTCAACATGGGTGGTGAACCCGAGTGGACGCTTCAGATCAAGGCGCAGATACCTCAGCTTTCACAACAGGTACAACAGCAGCAGTTTCCTCCATGCAAAGGTCCTCCAGTTGCAACCACGCCGAGGAATTCGGACATTTGGACCCCTTAAACCATCCATACCTCCTCAATGCATCAAAGTTCCTGAGGAAGAGGAATTAATGCGGTTATTTTATTCCGTGCACGAGAAAAGAGGCAGTTCCAGGCTCACCAGGCGTCATCTCCATGAGCTGGACAGCGTGTTATGCATCGCTTCGGAATGCTGAGCCCTACCTGCTAGTGTTAAAACTATTGCTTACACCCGTCTTCGGCTCCTGGCCATCGTCCAGTCACATGGCTAGGAAGTGGCATTAATCTAATCGGACGCATCGGGAAACGAGTTACTCCGGCTCCCAGCATAATGATGCCACCCGCCCCCGCAATGATTGTCCAGGACACAGGTTTCAGCGGAGGGAACCAGGGAGGCGGGCGGCGTGGGCTATAATCAAGCCAGCAGTCACGGCCCTTACGCGGCCGCGGACGGAGAGGGAGGGGCTCAGAATCCTCTCACAATTAGCCGCCCTTCTTATGTGACCCCCAGGCACCTTGCTTCACCCCTAAGAGTATATTCAATCATAACATGGTTCATCAGGATTGATGTTAAATCGGAAGCAATGCTTACATCTCAAGGAATTAACGAATGATTTTAATGATGTCGTACAACAATGATAACGAATGATGTTTGTTGATGTCGTACAACGGCGTTGATATACGTATATTGTCGGCAATGATGGCTCATTTGTGGTGACCCATTGGCTGATTTGTGAACGTGTGCAAGTATTATCGCTAGTAACGATGCCCTCCACTTTTGAGGCATGTGAATAAGTAATAGGGCTCTTTTTGTTATCATTATGATCAAAATCATCGTCACAGGTATCAAAAAGCATAGACAAAGGCAGAAACCATCCTAACTATCCGGATCTCTCCGATCTACTTCATTGCTTCACGTTGGCGTCTTCCGTCGCATGTTTCTCATAATTGAATCTTGACCTATCTCTGTTGTTGTACTCCTTGTTATTTTGGTGTTTATTGAAGTACTGTGCCACGATATCACTCTGATTAAATGGTATAGTCTCGGGTCTATCTTAAACTTCTTGCTTCACCTATCGTTGAAAAAGCACATTAGGAAGGATTTGGGAAGGAATGTTTAAATTTTCTTCACTTGGTCTATGTATCCGCTGCTTATACTAGTCTTCTTTTTCGCCTGAAAACACTGTCCATATTTCACAGTTGTATAAAAAATGTGAACAATGAGTCTGGAAACATAAACAGCCACATTTTTTTAGTTTCACTCTAATTTATCTTATACCGTTTCCTTTTATTTTGATATTTACTTAGATCTGGAATCATGGTTTCACCTAATCCTATGTCACATTAAATTTTAGCGATTCAATTATTTTTTCGTACTTTGCTGCTTAAGAATTTCACGGAAAGCAATGATCACACACACTCTACAACTTTCCCATCCCTGGATTGGCTGTAGTAGGCCTGAACCTGAAAGGTTTAATGCGTGGTGAACAAAGGGAAGTGTTGAAGTTTCAGCTAATAGAGTTCTTTGGACCAGGCTTTGGAGCAAAAACATTCAAGCACAAAGCGTCGAGGCCGCCTCCAAGGCAACACAATGTGGTGAAAGAATGTAGAAGTTCAGCCGCTACAATTATTGACAAATTGTGAATAGAAGTTCTTGGATAAAACTTGAAATTCCGGTAAAAATCGATGACGGTAGAAGAAACTACGGAAAACGGAACTCCGGAGACTTACGGAGTTGATAAGTGGCTTAGAAGAGGGCGGTGGAGTGTGGGAGGCGAGCAAGAAGTTAATAACAAGGAAGGGAACTCAAAAAGCGTGGGGATGTAAATTTCAGGGGGTTAGTGTAAATAAATAAATAAATTCAGTGGGATTAAGTAGCATACATGAGTATCCTCTGCCAATGCACCCTACATGACACGTACTAAATTTCGGCGCATAAAGGAATTGCTACAGTGTACGACTTAATTCAATTAATATGCACACAGCTACATACTTACACATGATGCAAATGCAATCCAAATAAACCGCAATTTTAAGCGGAGAGGTATGCATGTAGAGAAAAATATGTCAGTAATGGACTCTTATGCAAGCAGACTCATTGAAATGCGAAATATTTTTCTCTTACCAACAGTTTCCTATGTACCCATGAGATCCCAATAAAGCTCGTCTGATATCAGGTATACCAACAATCTTACCGCCATATTCCATAATCTATTCGCGAGTCGGATATCGAACCTACGACCTCAGGGTTTGTACAGTGGCGCGTCATCCAACAAGCAAACGGTTTCGAACTAGTGTGATATGTACTCATTTGAATAGGCTAAAAATAAAGCTTAATCTTTGGAACCAACATTAATTATCTTTTTATTTAAACAGTGACTAATAACTCCTAGCAGACGTGGTAAATAATGATTACGGTTGAAAATCAAAATGATACATTAATATAATTTAACCGTTGCATGTGAAAATTCATATGCAAACAAACTGAATTCATAATATTTATTTACGCTGATTAAAGCTGCTTCTGAGTAGGACGAAGGTGATGATCCTGTATTGGTAATGGGGACGAGGTGGGAATTCGGGGGGAGGGAGAGAGAGGGGATGCAGGAGATCGCAGTCTTGGGGGTGGGTGGGCGGGAGGAGGCGCAGGAGACCGGAGCGCGGGAGGCGTGTGTCTCATTAGGGACTCCCAGGCTTCCCATCCTTCCTCGGGGTGAGTGGGAGGAGCAGGGCGGGCGAAGACAAGAATGCCGGAACCCTGGATTTTATCGCAAGCGCTATCCTCGGGGGTTCTTGGGCGGGAACTGAAGAAAGGGGGAAGAGGAAAGGGGAGGGGGATGCTGGAAACAGGAGTCGTAGGCGCTGAGGCACGGGGCGGGAAGATGTAATAAATGCGACGTGGCTGCCCTTGGGAAGGGGCTTAGAGCGGGGGAGTAGGGACTGGGGAGGAGTAGGGCCTTAGGATTTCCCTCTCCCATTCCGGGTTTGGCTGGGTCACGTGAACAGGGTGGAGAAAAGTTGAATTCACAAACAAATAAAAACGGGCGGTGTCCTAAGCGAAAGAAATTATTGAGAGAGTGTGCTTGCTGTGGGGGGAATTGGTGGGTGGTGTGGAGGCCGAGCGGCGGGGTGCGGGGATCGGGATCACAGGCGTGGGGGACTGAGTTTTGTGTGCGGGTGGGCTCGGGTCTCGGAAATGAGAAAAACGCGGGTGGAAGCGTGGGAGAGAAAGTGGCGGTGGGAGGGTTGGGCTGGCAGGGCATCCGGGGTACTTCCACCGCAGTTGGGAAGCAATCACATTTGTTCGGATTTTAATGAGAATTAATCGCAAAGAAGTTTTATATTCAAATTCACGATTTTCATTATTTACTACGATAAAATGTTTCTTTTTTATCCGTTGTGCAATTAAAAAGCTCTTACAAGGTACAGCCTTCTTTCGTGAAATTTAATTTCACGTAGAATTTTTCATTACTAGCCCTCAGCGTCTACTGTAATTCCAAGATCTACGATGCATAAATAAGTTCGTAATGCTGCGAATACATTCATGATAAATCTTATTGAATAAATATAAGCATAATGCCAATGCAAAGCCAATCTGGTTGATCCTGATAGTCTTGGTTAAGTATTCTGGAACTCTAGCATTCATCCTATTCAATCTGCGGATCGTCTATATCTACGCTCTCGTAGAATTTAATAGCATCAGATCTGTTTTCATATTCATTTACTCATCATAGCAAAAATCACATTATTACATCGTAATTTTACCTCCGTAGAATTAATTTTAATTTTTATTCCATCTTCTACGTTGAAATAAACTTCTCATGAAACCATATTTGGTACAACATATTGCATTTAAAAATTCAGAATAATTTTCTCGAAAAATATTCGTATTAATTGGGAAATAAATGTCGCCAACTGCAGGGACGATATTATTTGTATATCTCTTGTTTACGATTGCCAAATATTTTCATGAAATAACGAACCATCCCCATTCATGCGCCGGAATTTTAATTATCCTAATATTTGCCAGTCTTTTTTTTCCCCCAAGAGATTATTTCGGAAATTTCACACTTTTGTGCCTTCAGCGTGTTTGTACTTTTGTGGAATCGCTCTTGAACCGAAAATGGAAGCTGTTTTGCTTTTTTTTTCGTGAAGGGGTGAGAGTTAAGATAAAGCTTTAATATCTCCGCGAAAATGAAAATGTTCGTCCACTAACGCAGTGAAAAGCGACCCTTTTTTTATCACTAAAAACTCGCAAGACTCTTCGGCTCCTCTCCTTTGCAAAATAAAGAGGTCGTAAAATAAGCAAGCATGGTAAACACGATGAATTTTTATCATAAAAAATAAAGATGGAGTAGCGAGAATAAAAACGAAGTAAGGGGAAGCTCGTCGTAATGGCTTCCTGTTAAACCCAAGTACTCGAAATGAAAAAAAATAGGGCGGGAAACTCTTTCACTCTAAGGGAAATAAAGGAGAAAATTCCATATTTTTTCCTAGCCGGCGTCATCATCGAAAAAGTGCAAACTGCAGCAGTGGCGACTTCGTTGCCGGGAAGGGTACTTCGGTTAAAAAAATTGGAGGAATCGCTCTCCCACGTCGCCCTTTGCTCTCTCTCTCTCTCTTCTCTCGGTGAAAGGGTGGGGATAGTTGAGGAGTGAGGCTGCAGCAAGCGCGAGGGAAAGTGAGACAGCAGCAAGCGCGAGGGAGGACATAGGCACGGACACACTGGGAGACGTGGCATTGGTTCTAGGGAATGGCGCTCTCTCCACGAAAAGGGGTGAGCGAATTTAAGGACTCCGTGATTTATCCACGGTGGAGTGAAAGGGGCCTAAATTGTTCCCTCTTAAAAATTTCAATGGGGTAGTTTCCAAAGAGAGAATGAAAATGAGTTGGAGGGAAAAAATGGGGTATAAGACACCAGGACCTGAAGCGAATCCATAAAAATCGAGGGTTTAAGGTGAAAGGCCGGATGAATAGGAGCCCATCTCCTACACAAAACTTGAACGGGCGAGGAAAAACCGATTTATTCGAAAATTCAAGTTATTGTAAATATCATTTCCCCGTCACCTCATGGACGAAAATAATAAAATACAATTAACCAAGGTGAAACAAATTTGGTGATTAAATATTTCATCATTTCACCTCGTATCAAACGATATTATCAACTGCGGTCGCTTTGGATAACAGGAAATTGCCGCAATGACTTTTCCTAGTGGGAAGATTACTTATGAATACAGCCTTAAGACGATAATGGTTACGCAAATCCAGGGTTTGCTGAAGTGTAAGTGGAACTCTAAAGAGTATAACGATGCCGTTTGTAGACCTATGATTTGACGTACGCGTTCTCGCATTTACCTTCTTTGAATGGGTAGATGTTTTCTCATTGCCATTGAATCTATACATTAGGTGTACGTATATTAGGTGACCTCAGTCACCTCATTCCATCAATTCGTGGTCTCTTATTTCCTCCTATTCTGTTTCTCATATGGAGTATGACATTCTGCCCTAATGTTTTATGCGTATTAAATTAGCACCATACGACTGGGTTTGGATTTTATCTTGATTTTCAGGAAAGATCAGAACCTTGGATAGCACACATAAAAGAAGTTTTTATTGGAAAAGTTAAGAAGAAGCGACTTTTGGACTTCGGGTTCTTCCGTTCGCTATTTCATCTTTCTATTGATGGCTTTTCGTCCCCGTTGTAAGACATACATGCATCTTCCGATATGGCACCAAAGCCCCCCAGATTTTACATCGGAAGGAGCTAATACTTGCGCTCTCGCCATTTCCAAGTGCTCGGTAATTAATATTGTCACTCCTCTGTCTATAAGTTTGAGATAGTTGGGAGGGTCTCTGAAATGTCTCCCCTTCGATCCCTCTTTGCGTGGGACCCACCCGCTACCTGCGGCGTTGGGCCGCATTCCCTGCGTTTCGCATTCTCCTAGGGGGAGAGCAATTTGTGTTGCATGTTCATGTAGTGGTGAAGTTTCGCATTCTTGCTTGTTGTGTCCTGGCTTGCGTGTTGTTGGATGGCTTTCGTGCTGCATCCTGGGATGCAGTTGTTTGTTGGTTTGTGGTACATGTGTTTGCATGATTGTTGGATCAGGGGATTTTTGTATGAGTGTGTGCGCCGCTGTGGGTGCAGTTTTCCATGTTGCTGTTTTTGCATGTGGTACTGTTCTTTTATACGGGTGGTGGCCTAACACCCCCAGCCACAGGTTTTTGCGGCGGCTATTACTGTTATTTTTCGTAATCTAGTAGAAATATACTAGGCTCGTATTAGGCTCATAATTTTTGCAAGGAGTGAATATCGTTTGACTCAAAAGTATTTTCTCCTCCAACACCTGACCTGTGGATCCTTAATCATTCCGTTAAAAACATACATTATCGTCGTATGCCAGCCTCATAGACCGTACATATATTCTTCTTTCTAATAATGCTATAATGGTTTATACATAGGTATAATCGAGGTGGCTTGCCTTCCTCACTCGTATTTGATCGTGACAGCATCACCACACATTCCACCTCAATGGTGTCAGACACCTTTGCAGCCTCCTCAGTGCGGTGCAAATTATGCAGAGTCGAGTGATTTCCTTCGAAATCGCTGACCGACTTAACCGGAGCGTATAGGAACAAGCAAGCCTTTTCAACACGTCAATACTCGAGTCTAAGAAATACCTGATATTAGAGGCACTTTACCCACTTCAGTTTTTTGTTCCCTAATGCATCTGCATTTAATTTAATTCTGTGTTTGCTAATAGACTTACATCTATCTACATTATTCAAAAGCATGTTAGACCGCTATGGGTTATGGCTGAAGATATATTTCCTCCGCTTATCTGTAGCTGTTAAGTAAATATGTTATTGTTCCCACGTAACTGAGACAAAGAAAATGCTATGCCTTGAAGACAAAGGAGACTTAAATGCTTGAAGAAACGTACGCTAGAAGTGAGTCAACGAATGACTGCAGAAGGAAGTGGTTCGAGACCATTCAAACAAAACATTCTGGAAGAAAAAACACAATGAAGATTTTTCTTAACACATAGTGGGGAAATAAAACGGACGGTCCTTTCTTTATGAGGCTTAAATTTATGGAAAGGAGGGAGGACCAGGAATGTGCAGTAAAAAGGGGAAGTTTAACATATTTATCTACTTTACCCTCGGTAAGTTTTCCCCAAGTTTCTCTCGGAAAGAAAATTTGGGTCACTTTTTCACTTAACAACCGTTTCGTAGAAGGACCTAAAATCGTGAACTGGCCAAAAAAATTATTTCATGAAAACAAATCGCATTCCGCAACGCCTTGGTATAATTAAAAGGAGAACCTCTTAATGGCATCCAATAAATTTTACGAGTGAGGCATTTCCACTGGGTGTTTCCAAGAGTTTTACGTTATTTTTTAAATCGTATCGCACTTAGTTTCATCGTACGAGAATAGAGTACTACTCAGGTGAGCGATTGTAACAGTGGAAATTTTACAATGTGATTATTAGCAAATGCTTGAGGCAAGATATTATACGAAAAATTGGTATACAAGGCTTAAAAATTAATAAACCTGTGGTGCAAAAACAACAGCATACGAGTATATTCCCGCAAGAACACAAAATTACATCCTGGTGTACTCATGCTGGGAATAAGAAGACCAAATCAGTGCAATAAAGTAGAAAGTAAATCAAAAATTAAAGAAAACACCATTTGGTGATAATGTCAAAGCAATAATAATGATTGCTCGGCACGAATTTTCATTGACTTTTGCGATTCATACCAAAGGTCAAAATCCTGAAATAAGACTGTAATCCTATTTACCAAGTGCAAGGGAATGCATTGAGCAATAACTTTAAGAAATTCACATTGGGTTGGCAAAGCCTAATTTCTTAATATGAAATGTTTTGAACCACTTGATTTTGCAATACTTACGAGTTTTATGCTGGGAGCAACAAGAAAATAAAATACACATCCTGGTTATTCCTATTATTCTAGTTAAAACTATTCTTCCCAATGCTGTCCAATAAAAATTCCCTATCGATGATAATCCTGGTGATTTATAAAATATTTTTCTTAAACGATCACTCTTTTGCTGCCCAAAATATCGCACTCGTACGCTGCCAAAAAAGTGGCAATAAACTACTATCAACTTTTAACAACTCCAGTGGAAAAATTTCGAAGCAATAATTTCGCTTTCGGGGGAAGACGAACAAAGCCGAAATATTGGAATATAAATCAGTTTTTTTTAGATCTACCAGCTGAACCACACCTTCGCATTCCCTATTCCGCCGCGAAATCCCTAAAATGGAAGCTTAATGCTCGATGCGAGGATTACGTGGGCTCCGCATTACATTCGGGATTATTGTTGTGGGTGCTTCGGAAATCTGTAGCTTAAAAAAATCGGTTAAGATTCCCACCGAGAGGTGTGAATATTATTCCTTGCGATTGCTAGAGGCACGAAATCCTATTTTATATCTCGCGTTGCAAGGATATCGACTGTTATGAAGGTTGTGATTCTGAAAAGAATTATTCCCATCAAACCGCTGTGGAATCTGATGTCATCTCTCAAGATGCACTCCCTATTTGGATATAAATATTAAATACCTAATACAGGCATAAGGTATAAACATACCAGAGTTAAAGTCCAGAACCGTTAATCAAACTAGCATTTGTTCCTCATTAAAAAAGTTTCAAATTTGCTCCACCCGCGAGTTGAAGCGAATATCCAATTCCGTTAATAGGAAACTTTTGTTGTTCCGAAATAACCATAACCAATTTTAATTGGAAATAATGAGTAAATTTTCCGAAGAATCGCATTTGATTATGATTGGGGCTATAAAGAACAATCTTTACATTATCGTTATAATTTTAAATTATAAACGTGTTTCATCGAGGGAATCCAATTGTGCTCACAATCAGAACTAACATCCTGCGGTTTTTACCTGTGTTTGTAGTTTATAATACATATAATGTTAATAGTACGTATTTTGAATAGAATAAATACCAATATGCCCGCCATCACACAGTACTTGGTAACTTATTTACCTAATTAACTAGTTATGGAATTATGTCTCTTTCCAAATCACGGCTAAATATGAGAAAAGTCTCACAAAATAAGTTATTTTGCTCTTCATTTTGAGAAATAAATATGCATGGAAAAGTACAAATTACAAAAAGTAAAATCGCGTATTTCTAGTATGTTGACATTGCTGTTAGGAGAGGTAATAATGATCTCAGTGCATTGAATATTGCTCAAACAGCGACATGATTTCAAACTAATGAAGTAGTAGCTATATAGATTTGAATTGCTGAAATCTTATAAATACTATTCTTTTATTCAAATTACTTCCTGAGATATGAACATAAAAAATTTTAATCCCGAGAAAACAATTCATACTTGTCAATGAATCAGTATTTCTGCATTTTGCCGTTATAATTTCAACAATTATTCCCGATTTAATATTTAGGCAGATTTTAAGCGAAGAGTTATGAGATAATTATCATGTACAACGTAAAAATATCGCAAAACAAGTTTCTAACAGTAGGTAGTTTGGTCTGTATTTGAAATAGACAATTGACCGTGACCACGAGTTTATATTTCGACATATCAGTGATGAGGTGTATGAATTTATGGAGATAAATTCTCCTTCATTCCTCCTTTACCCAAATCTCATTTAAACCAGCCCATTTAACCTCAAAGAGAATTAAAAATACAATAGTGTATAATACTCATTTCATGTAAAGAGATGAGGTCTTGGGGGCATCAAATGCCCATGGATTCCTTCCATGAATAAGATACTATCGCATCGTTTCCTTTCCACTAAATTCCAATTTTTTCCGTCTCCTCGTTTTTATTCTGGAAAGGAATGTAACCTTTCCCGTTGAAATTTTTCGCTTCAACTAACATCTAAGTTTTTATTTTATTTGATAAAATGGCTATTGCTTTTTCACTATCCCCCGGTAAAATATATCTCTACATTACTGATCATTCTACGGTTTTGGAGAGCCACGATCGATCGTATCCTTTCATCCTGGCCATTACTCAGACTCTCAGCGCCCTTCACGGGCTACGATATGCCCCAAGGGAGCAGTTTGGGACCTACCGATTTCCTCGCTACCTCTTATACGGTCTCTCAGGTACCTTCCCTGATGTCCGCTCCGCTGAACCCTTTCGAATATCTTCAATGGGTTGGAGCAAATGTGCAGGCATTAAGAAGCTGTATTCTGCACAAGGAAGCCATTTTGCAGTTTTTGATACAGCAAAACAATAATGCTCAAAAATCACAAAATATGTCATGTCCCTAGGAAAGTTTAAAATTTGCTATTCGACTTAATAAGCACTAAAGTTATATTATATCTTTCTCCTTGACTCTAAGGTTTGTGAATTTACTAAAATGACGAAATAATAATTGATTTGTTATACACACAATCAAATAAAAGAATGCATATCTGTGACCGTAAAATTAGTATCATTCTTCGCACTGGATGTACTTTTCGAGAACAGATTAAATGAAGCGTCAGGGTTATCTCATCTCTCAGTATGTAACAAAGTGTGACACGAGAATGATTGCTTAGTCGGATTATGACAAATAGAACCCCTTAAAAATATACTTTACAATCTCATCAGTCTTCGTTGAGTAGTTAATATTGAATCGTAGCTTTAAGGATGTTGCTTTTATGTTTTATATGAATTTTTATTCCTGTTTCGTTTAGGTGCGCATGAACTATTCTAATTTTTGTAACTATGATTAGGACGAATGCCTATTTTCGCTGCTCACACATATCCACCAAAAATAATACTCCGGAGATTTCCATCGGGACTATCGTACTAATTATCACCACTGGTGATGTCACATCCACGCATCCTTCATGATGAATTTGAGGCCAGCCACCCATTACAATAATACGTCTTCTATCTCTGGATTGTCATTGTCCTCAGCGAAGAAAGCGTCTTCTCCTTTGTCCCTCTCTCGTCAATCATCTTCTATCTCCGATTTTTGTCCAGCTGTGTGCACAGAGCGGGAGATGGTTGGGGTACTTGCATTGACAGGCTGATGCTTTTGTGTCACCAAACCTCAAACCTCCTTTCTATGAGTTGGCGAAGAATTGGTCTCCTTCTCTTACACCGTCTCATACTTGGCGCTCTTTCCCTTATTCCCGTCGTCACTCTAGGCGCCTCTCAGCTTTCTTGACTAATGGACCGGGATTTGAACACTTTGGTCCTGGAACTCAGTAAATGGGATGTTGGACTTAAAAGTGCCGTTACAGTCAGAATGACTACAGTAAGGCGTTCTCTTTGCCGAGCCGAGTGCCTCATATCGCCTCTCACGCCCTTCCTCAGCCACTCTTCGCTGTCCTATCTTCCTTTTACACTCCGTCCCTCTCTTTTTTACTCGGGTCCCCGTACTCTCTTTAATCTTTTCGTAGGATTTCCTTCACGCTGCCTACCAAAACAAGGGGCACAACTAGGGGAGGGTACACTTAAGGGCCTTTGGTCACAAAATTAAGGATTGGCCGTGGTTTCATCGTTTAGAACCTCCAGAATCACATAATAATATCTTTATTGTTCAGTGGCTCAGCCACCGAAGAACAAAAGTATAATGTACAATACATAAAACACGTTTCGTCGCAGCGAAACACATGTATTCCAGGAAATGCATACTAAATAAATGATATGATTCGTCATTTAGACGAGTAAACATAAATTTTCATGTATTCTACTGTTTCAGGCTTCACTTCGTGGAAGTAATAATTATCCATATTAAAAGACGTACTTTTCCACAGACTTGCACTACCACAAATCTGTGACAAAGTACCTAGTCTTTTAGTATGGATAGTAAATTTTCTTATTAGTTTTATAAAGAACTTTATAGTCATACAAATAATATAGGTAGCTGAACATAATAAATTTACAGAATACACTAACTACATATATTGCGTTCTTTTGAAATAGATGAGAAACAAAGAAATAGTTTAAATTCCAACGGAGACACTCAAAAAATACGGATTTAAGTTGATCTACAATTGATGCTTTTCTAACGTTGCTGGGGAGGTTTTACAAAGAGTTAAATGTAGGTAAAACTGGTTGATTACTTTTACACTTTGGTTTCATGAGAAGGGTGTTAAGCATTACAGTTAAAGTGCCTTGTGTTTGGGTGGTAGCCATGGGAAGGACGAGTAATGGATGTATCGGGTAGGTAACACGACCTTTTGTTAGTAAGCATTATGCGCACAAATACTGCCAAAAGTAGGCCTGACTTAATGTAACAAACTGCCACACTGGTTGTTGACATCATAAGGGTTTATTTGGTGCTGGGATTTCACAATGGGCTACTCCGTAAGGTCATCATAAGCAAGGAAGTAGAATCAACTATCGGAAAAATGAGGACGGACATGCCCATTAATACTTATAAGCCAACACAATCTAACACAAATCGTATTTTCCCCTTAAAAAACACTGGCCTTGAACTACAGATAAGCCTTGCTGGAAGATAAATTGAGTGCTAATTAAGTATTCATCAGGATACTGATTGTATGGATTTCTTTCGTCAGGAAATATAATAGTAGGGATAGATAGTAACGCTATTTCAATGGCAAGGAAAAAATAGATCACATTTAAAAAGTTCACAATCTTTATTTCTTACATATGCAAATCAATTAGCCTAATCTTTAAGTTAAAAACGGATAGCACGTATATGGAATAATTGTAATCCAGGGCATACATGCCTATACATGCAGATGGAATGAAGCTAAATAGAACAATGGCCATTAATTTCATTTTATGAGGAAATATTTTTTAATAGGCATTTTATTAAAGTTAATTGTAACGAATTATAACGATAGGCATATGATGAAGGCACAAATATTTAAAATTGGTTAATGTTAGGGGAAGAAAAAGTCGCGAGATATAAAATAAAATCGAATGACTCTTCTAATTCCCTTTTCCGTTGACACTATGATACATAAGAAACCACATAACCACAGGATGTTCACAAAAATTTAACACTTTCGCGTTTTGATTTCACTGATCATGATATGTAGACAAAAGTGAGAGAGAAACTCGCATAAAATATAATTTCTGTCCATTGAAAATTTCCGTCCTTCTGGCAGCTTGAAAATTAATGAATCTGTCTTCTTTTAATACTCAATGAGTGTCCTAGAGCGAATTTCCCCTCTTCTGCAACTGCAGGGAAAAAAATAGCAGCTCATGAAATTGAAACAGAAAGTTGAAATATTGGTCATGGTTGTTGTTTGCAATCGATGGTAGTACAGAACATAGTCATTAGCCACCAGGATATGTCGACGCGGCATCCTGCAAACCCATGTACAGCAGCTGATGTTAATCTTTTTTCTAAACTGTCACCCATGTAAATACTTATGATTAAAGTATCTGGGGTTGTTTCCGAGTTAAAAAGGTGTTTTTATGCTGAATCTGACGTGGGTCTCACTTTTTTTTTACACATAGCCATAGGCATCTCTATTAAGTTAGTTACTGCAGTGGTTGTCAATTCCATCAAGAGCATGGATGCCATGCTATCTTTTTCGAAATTTTCCATGGGAGGTCTTTTCCAAATCTCAAAGAGCGTATCTTATGGAACAGCTTGGGGAGAAATACCATTAATATTCTCTGGGATCTGGAGTGACATGTTATGACAGCAGTGTTCCGAGCTTTCGTGTCTATTGCTTCAATTACATTCCCAGTAGTAGAGCGTTGATCCATGCGTCATTTCTTCCCCAATCGGAGATGTCAGTACCATAAAAGGAACCGCAAACACTTTTACCTGCGTGTCAACGTCCTGCACATGGGACTTCGAAGAGTGAGGCCTCCTATTGTAATCTTTTGTCGGAGGAGATGGGTGTATTTCATCCAGACTTCTCCCCACCATTTGTCTTTATCACACCACGGTAAGCGTTTACCGATATCAGATAATGTAGCAGTATTTGTTGACACTCTCCGTCCAATAGATATTTTAATGCCATCAAATCAATCTTCTTTCACACCAGTACATGTTTATGGCATTAATGCACCAGTACAGATTTATGGTTGTCCGTCATTAATATTCGTGAATCAGGCGTCATATTTTCTTACCGATTGGCTTTTCATTTTCTGTCAGTGGAATCACGATGCGACTAATTCGTTTTCATGTTGACTCACTTAACCTAATCAGTGCGGTTCCAGTGAGTTCTGCTTCAACGAACTATATTCTCCGTTCCATGTCCATTCTTTCCATATCTAGATTTTCCTCTTTAGGCTCCTTATTACCATGTTATTATATCCCTCTTTGGGAAGCACTGTCAGGGGATTTAACTGTTTAAATTGTTAGGCACAACAGAACCGCACGTCAAAATATATCTGTAAAAGTTCTAGGGATAATTAACTTTACTGTATATTTCCTGTTGAATAAAAATTCAGACGGACCTAATGCTTGGTCGGCTTGACGTAAGTCGGCACCATAACCAGCGAAGGAAGGAAAACGGCCAACACTTATTTTCCGATGTTTGATCCGTTTGTACAAACGTATGCGAGGGTGATGATATGTACTCTATCTTTGGAGTCATGATGCAAAGAAATTATTGGAATTTAAAAAAGCAAGGACATTTTTTGTCCCGTTTTTCCATGCAAGTAAGCACAATTTTCCTAGGCAGGGACAGACTTAATTCAAGGGTGCGGCAAAATTGCTTCCTTTTTTTATGAAGTAAACCCCCTTTAAAAACGAAGGTTTGTTGCCACACCCTGTATGAGGGAGGGGTGTAATTTAAAAGTATGAAAATTCAAATTTTTGCTATCTGCTTGACTCATTTTTGTTTTAATCAGGAAAAGGAAATGTGAAAGTTTATAGCATACAGGTATAGTGTAGAAAAGAAAGAATCGGGAACAACGACAAAAAGAGCGCTCGTTTTCATGAAAGTACATTATGGCAGCCCAGTAAAAGCGTCTTAAGCCCCAGACGTATTTTTTTTCCGAATGAACATTTATTTTTATTCAAAACTTTACAAATTTAAATAAAAAATTAAGTACAAAAAATGTTATATGTTATCAACTATTTAGACAAAATAGGAATAAAAAATTGGTAACAAAATACATCCTTGACTAATTGATGGCTATAGGGAGGAAAAAAATCTTAGTTATCTTACTTATCAGTTAACATTCTTTGCCACACAAAAAAAATCACGCAGTCCTCCTGAGCACAAGTCTCGTCAGGGTGTAAAATATGCTGCGAAATACAATTGCTAATACATGATGTCACATCAACATTTATATTTTATGCACACACATTTTTGAAAGTCACTCTCAGATTCTTCGGATGACTACTCATCTATAAATACATCCGTTTACATTCTCTCCTTAATGGATACTTTATTTTGTTATTTGATGACCTTTTAACTGTTAAATTCAATAATTTCGGTTAAATTCACAGGCTATCCTAGTCACCATACATGCACATATAATAAGCTTTGGAATATTCGTATAGCTGGACACTCTTCGATGTCATGTTACACTGCGTATAAGGTCTGTGACAAGAGTAGTAGGACTGAGCCGATTAAAATACATGTATTGCCAGAATTGACACGTTCACTGAAAAGTTTCCGAAGTAGCACCCTTGTGAGTCCACAAACCGATTACTGCCAGCTGATTTTCCAAGCCTCGTACGCCTTCTGGATGGCGGCGCCCGGAATGCTGCCAAGCTCCCTCGTCACGGCCTGTTGTAACGCTTCCATCGAGCCGTGGTGACATCCTTTCAGCACGAATATCAGCTGGGGGAAGATGAAGAAGCCTGGTGGGGCGTTATCTAAAAAATTTGGATCGTCACTCATATGGTCGAGCAGCTCTTGGCAGATCCGCGTGCGAGTTTCCTTTTGTTCGTCCGAGAGCACTCGCGGCACCAACTATGCACACTCACTTTTCTCATGCCCATGTTTCGGTCACGAGTCGATGCACATCACTTTTAGGGATGCCAAGTTCATCAAAAACCATGCAAACACTTAATCTGCGATCCCTGTCCAACAAAACCTTCTCTCTTGCAAGAATTTTGCCACTTTTTGAGGTCGAAGGGCGTCCTAAACGTTCGGCGTCGAATACTAATTCTCGTATTTAAGTCATACTCCTGTCATAATGGTCACATGTACAATTGATAGCTATTGTGCATCAATTTATGGTCATATACAGGTACTATTATCATTCGCAAATTTGGTATCAATTTGGATTGAATTGTCCGCCGCGTATGATCTTTTCGCATTAATAATTATGCCTACCGTGATTGTGTAACATCTTTACAATTAATTAAAATTCTGTTGCAGCTAATTTTCGTTCCAAATCAAAACGAGAGTTTTATGGAGCGGACTAGTGCCTCTTGTAGGTCCTCCCAGAACGTTGGCTTCATTCCACGTCGTCCGATTCTAATGCTGTATAGCTCTATTTTTTTGTTGTCACTATTTCCACTCCCTTCCTCTGTTAAGTCTCACTCACCTTCTTAGCCAGCGTGTTGTCTTTATCGTTTTTTCCACTTTTCTAACCTAATATTTATTTGTGTTAATTTTCCATCTTATGCTGGAATTTTATTTTGCTTAGCCCTCTCAAGGAATTTGTTCCTAGTTTTACCTTTCGGCCTGGTGAGTTTTACCGCTCACTTCAAAATCGAATCCGCTCTTTCATTATTTTTTCATATAACAATCTCTCTTTCAATATAACGAACAGTTTTCATAATAGATTTGATTTCTTTCATGAGCATACACATGAAATTATACTATGGTGAATCTTAAGGTCGCGTAAACAGGAATAGCCCTCTTTGTATCATTGTATAATAATGAAATTGTAACACTTTCTATGGATGCATTTAATGCGAAAAGATATAGCGAAAGGATTGCAGGTTAAGTTCGCCACAATATCTTCATATTTAGATAGCCTCAAACTGTTGGAGAATATATATCCTTCCATTATACTGTAATCGCGTATTGAAAAAACATTAAACCTTTACATCAACTTGGGAAAATTATAATAATACGCACTATTGAGTTTCCAATCTCATGTAATCAATAGAATAAAAAAATATGGAATCGGATTTGTATAACATAATTATGTAATCGTTTGTTCATCGGTAGCTTGAAGAGCTGAAACTCAATACTTTACTGCTTTATTTAATATACTTTAATGTTCATGTCATATAAAAATTCCCCTGCTTACATCAGCTGTGTTAACTGGAATCATTTATTGAAATATGATGTGAGTGTAGCTCCTTGAAAATGACGTATTTCCCCTTCTATCTGCATTTACTAAATTTTCTTTCTGATGGGTAACTTTGAGAGCTTCGGGGCTATTTGGTCTATACCGTCACATGTGACAAAGGAAACAGTCACGCGGGGAAGACAGGAAATGAAGTCAAATTGACACACTCGTCGTTTGAATATATTTTAATTTCTATTTCCATCCTGATAAATAAAAAAAATAATTGATATTTTCATAGCAAACCAATTTCTCCGAACTTCAAAAATGTGGTGAAATTCTGTGGACAGGAGGAATATGATTGGAGCCTAAGAGGGAAAATACGGAGCTTGATTAACTCTTATGAGGATCTACGTACATCCTCGTTCACGTTCGTCATTCGTCCTCGTTCACATCTCAAGCTTGTTTTAAAATTCCACTTCTTCGTTAATCTTTAATGTAAATAAGCCGTCGATTTTTAATCTCCTTATATTTCCTGTCCTGTCCTCTCTTTATATGCTACCATTTTTGTTTTTTTCTTTCCTCGCCCACTTCATTTTACACGGTAAACTTGATTTTGAAGTTTTCGCAATTCTTTTCCTTTCGTTCCAGAGATGGCTGAGTTCCGAAGCACAGGAGGGAGTAACTGCGTGGGTTTTTTAAATGGCCTTCGTTTACTCTTGTTAGACGAATTTTTTTAGGGGTCTCCATAACGAGGTTAAGGTTTTCCCTCAGCTTTGAAAGAGCTCTCTTTTCCTCGGCGTGCAGGAGAGCGGGCGTAGGCGTACATTGATTAAATTAAGTGACGGATTGTACCTGCGTATGGTTTTCCTAGGAGAATTGCGGTCGTTGTTTGGATGATAGCCTGCGCATTTCACAGAAAATTCCCAGTCGAACAATAGAAGGTTTTCGCTTGATAATTGTTTATCTGATTTTGGTCATAATACATCCTATGAAAGTCTTAGCAGTTGCAGAATGTTTTTACAAAGTAATCTACTTTTTAAACAGTATTACATAAGAACAAATCAATGAAGTGTATCTAAGGAATTGTTTTACATGGGTAGTTATTAATTTTTGCTATCACCTGCAATCAATAAGGGAATCATTTGTACATCCATGACTTACATGTTCTCTCCTCACTTAATAACGGTGACTTGTGACGTCGCAGGGTAAATGTTTTAATTTAATGCGTGTATCGAAGAACTCGATATCGGTGATACTAATAAATTAATGACTAATATTATTTATACTATTCACGCTCATTTGTAGAGAAGAAAACAAACTGGCTAGAAAAGTATCGCTCTTGAATATAAATGCAAACGCAATATAATATGTGTAACTTATTAATTACAACTGTAAAATGTCGTCCATAGGTACATTTAAGAAGTAGTTATCTCCATATCATACTTCTTTCATCATTTTGGTGATTATTTCCTTGAAAATAAATATAATTGACGTTTTCATTTCCTACAAAGCTAACTTACAAGAGTTTGTCTCGATTTTTGTCGCATCGTCTATTCTTTGCGTAAGAATAATTTTCCAAATGTTACATAACTACTGTTCTTAGCTAAAGAATTCGTCGGCGCCCACTCCTCACAAACAATTTCTGAAAAATGTTATCGTAGTAAGGTAGCAGTACTTTAATCAAGAGTAAAATATATATTATTTTGTGACTTTGATTTCAGGGCATTTTTTCATTCTCGAGTGTGAATTTATCACTTATTTCTGATTACCACCTTTGGCAGAAATATCTCACGGTTACGTAAAGTTCAGATCCATTTTGAAGAAGGCTCATATAGCACGTCTTATGTTTATTGTTATATTATATATTTATGTATATTTTTTTCAGAGTGCCAACTTTCCACATGCCGACTTGAATATCAGTTAACCAATGAGAAAACGGAAAAAAAATATTCCTCACGAAGTGCGCGGTGCCAAAATCAGTATTAATGTCTGACCTCAGCATAAGCTGGTCGAAGACGTAATTCAATGGCGGCTTATCCGTGGTTTGTATTTCTTGGAATGGAAATGCAAGGCAGAAAATCCACTTTGCTCTGAGAAATCACCTTACTGGCTTCCGCTAGCCCACCTGGCGGAACGAATAGAGGAAATTGCATTAGTATTTGGGCCAATGCCCTGCTGAATGAGAGGTATTTCTCGTTTCAAGCCGGCTTTCGCGGGGGACAAGTGCTTATTCCGTAGTTGACGTTGCAGGAAAAATAAACTACGGAGATTAAAAATGTAAGTACATTATTTGATTATTATAATTAATACCAGGGGTTTTGAGGTTCTTTGGCTGTTCTCGTTCATCTCCTTCTTTCAGTCATTATTGTGATTATTTTCATCGATATTTAAATCTGTTTTTCTTCTCTATTTTCTTCCAAAACTGACTTCATTTAGCTTAAGTGATCTCCGAAGGGTCTGGTTACCATAGGCTCATTACACGTTGCGCATTTATTTATCGGGCCTCAGTTTTTCTAGCATATTGACTGTCATAGCTAGTTTATGTCATATCTTCTCCATTTAGGTGATTCCTCATAACTTTTTATATTCTTCAAACCATTTTGTGATTAATAGCTGATGATTGTCAACGGTGCCCCTGAACTGGTGATCAATTAACTCCTGGGTAATACTTCGAGCTTAGTATTCTCGTTTTCTACATCCAAGTCTTTAAGGACCGGGAGATAATCTATGCGTTTTAATAACAAATATCGATTCATGTTGCTTTAAATTATTATGTAATTAAGATATCGTTTCCATGAAATTTTATTCGTCGTAGCCTCACGTTACGTAAATGATATTTTTATACTAAAAGGTCGATTTGCTTTACTAAATTCTGTTCGATACTCTTTCATTGCCTCTGCTCTGATTGCCGAGTTGATTTATTCACTCAGGTAACTGAATGAAGGTTTATTCGTAAATAGTTTTGTATAAAATTGTAGCTCCTATATACCACAATAAATGCCTGATATGAACTATATTATGTAATTGAAGTTATAATTATCAATTCGGCAAGTTTTTACTTCAAGTTGATCGTCTTAGTCGTTTCTAATTAGTGAAGTCAGTTCAATTTCACAGAGGAAAATGAATGTCGAAATACGTAATCTTTCTGACACATAATTTGGATAATGGAATTTTAATAGATCCGAAATTAATACATGTATTATATGTAATTTTTTTATTCTGCGTAACTAGCTTCACCGTCGGATGGACAACTTTGCTTATCTTCATGATCTAAACGGTTGTTTACTGCTCCAATACACTGTTTCTTGATATGTAATAAGTCGTAGGTCCCATGTTATTTGTACGCTTTTCAGACATTGACATGGCAAATATTTCTGGGATGAAAAATTGTCTGTTTTCGAAGTAATGCACTAATTTTGGATTCCGGACCACCAGTGTTTTGTATGATATCGGTGGAACTTGTATTAAAATGTCTGAATAGCTTTTGGCAAAAATATCTTTAACATAAATTGCCTTAGAGATATTCCTGAGGCGTAGATTGGATGCCTGGACTGGTCTATGGTGTCACGGCAACCTTGAAGGTCAATCATTTGGTATTTGGACAGGATAGTTATGTAGTGGATGGTTATATAATGGATATATTTCTATCTACACACGCACACTCACAAATATGTATACAGGAAAAATGCATATGTATAAAATGTATGTATGCATGTATGTCTGTGTGTGTGTGTGTGTGTGTGTGTGTGTGTGTGTGTATATATATATATATATATATATATATATATATATATATATATATATATATATACACACACATTCACACAAACATGCATACACATACACTGACACCAACCAGTCTCGACCTCTATGTTCGATATCTAACTGCAGAGGCGCCATCAAAAGGGCGTTAACCTCCCAGGAGCTGCTCATTCATAAAACGCGACACACCTACAACCGTTCATTTCACCTGCATCCGAAGTCACGCGAGGGCTCGCGGGAGAAAGGATTGGAAGTGATGAGCGTATCGGGCATCCACGCCTCTCAAAACTCGGCGCGAGAAGGGAATTCTTCCTCCGACTACATCTTCGCGGAAGAGGCTCGTTAAAAATTCCCGGTAAACGCCCCTAGGAGCCGACCGACAAAAAACAAAAACCCAGCGGGCGGGGAATCCTTCCCTCGCTTCCTACCGAGTAGGACCGACGAAAAATCTCCGCCCAGTCAGACGACGATGCCGCATCTTGCGAGCGACAGATAGGTCGGTCGGTAGGTATATTATCAATTCAAATGAAAAAGGTCGGCATGAACGTGAGACGGAGGGAGCCACCGCCGCCGTCTGCTGGGGAAAGGCCGTCCATTGCAGCGAGCCCCCTCGCCCGAAGGTCTGCCAGCCTCTCTCCCCCTGCCCTGTCCGTTCCGTGTCAACGCACGCAGTTGTACACACACTCGCCCGACTAGAACAGGCGCGCACAAACACACCCACACACACACACACACACGTCTGCGCTCACGCCCGCGCGCGGGAAGAGGGAACATATTACGCACGTGGAGACACGGATGGAGACGCGGAGAGAAGAGGTTAGCAGGAGGTGTGGTTGCTTCTTGTGTGTGTTTGAGAGAGAGTGGTGTCTGGATGGGGGAGGGGAGCCCCCGATGCACATGTGCCAACACGATTGCGAACCGCCACACACGCCCACACGGGGACGTATCCACCGCGCGCTGACATGTGTTCGCTTGTGGACGAATGTGACTCTCAGTCCATAGGTCGAGAGCCTCAACCACTCCTTCCCATACGCTCCTCCTATTTCCCTCCTCGCCCTCTGCCCCTCCCATCGGCCGCTCACCACTCCTTCCTTCCTTCCCGGCTCCCCCTCTCCCATTCCCCCCAGCTCGTACTTTGCAGTCGTCCTGCCCCCATCCTCCCTCACACCCCTCGTCAAACCCCACCTCCTCTTCTATATCACCCTCCCCTCCTGCTTACTGGATTCCTAACCGCCCATGTGTGTAGCGTTCCCGCTATGCCGCCTCCCTACCTATATACGCCACACTCCCTCCACCTCCTCCATCTCATTCCCTCCACTCTTTAATCCCCATTTCCCGTCTTTCCTACGGATGTTTTATCTCCTCCAACAGCTTTCGTCCTCCTTTGCCGTCGGAGTTGCGCTAAACGATGGTCCTGGCTGTAAGAACACCATTCCCATCTTCCAAGACACTCACGCCTCGTCCTGCGGGCGCTTGGTGCTTTCACACCCGGGTCTGCAGCCTGTAGCAACCCATGGATTTGGCTCAAAAGCCTTTCTATCCGCCAGGATGAATGATGGATGATAGTTTTGCAGGTTGACTCTACGTTTGAGACAGTTTTAAAGTAATCATATGGGTATAATGGAATAATTTCCAAGTGTAAAAAAATCATTCACTTTGAGTTGGAGTCGAACCCGGATCCGTTGATGTCTGGGCAAGTCCTTTAGCCTGTTGAGCTACCGAAGTTGTTACTGTTACTACATCTCCCGCAGTTTCTAAGAATTAAACATGTGTATGCGTTCCGGTACGGATTAATATACTCACAGTTCGGCCCGATACCATGTTTTGCATGGCACTACCAACACCGTAAGCATCGCTGAATTTTGCAAATAAAGTGAACCATTAAGTTTTTAATTATTATTATAGAAATCTCGTTGCAATTAGGCAATATTCCTGGTGGCAATGGTCAAGTCTGATCAATGGTCACTCTTACAATACACATACATACATACACGAGAAGAACAGATATGAGGCAAAAACTCTTATATACAGTGACACTTAAAGATTACCAATCGCACCTTTACCATCACACATGGGTTAGATTCACACCATATCTACGACGCTCTGTCCATACACTCCGTCCATAATCACGCACTCTTCAATTCCATATGCCGTTCAAAATCAGGCACCGTTAACACATCATTCACTTTTGCAATACAACTTCTCACACCGTCCACTTCACATACAAACAATGTTTTAATAAGTACATTAGTATAATAATCACTGATCAATGAAGTTTATCACCCAATGGCTGCTTTACACTTATTCTTAAAACTCTCGAAATTGGATGGAAAGGATTCAAATCTCAATTCAAAACTCCAGGCAGCTGGCTCCAGTCAACAGTAGTTATATTTAAAGAAAGAACGGTATTTTCCTCATTTTTTGCGTTCTAATTTTTATTTTAAAACTGTGGTCGTTTTTTCCTTAAAATTTGGTTTTTCTATCCCTTTCCATAAATCTTCCCACGCTTCGTCATTTTTAACAATTCACATTAAATAAGAGTTTGTAAACGGTAAGTCCAAAAAATATGAAATCTTTGCCCGATCATATTAAGATCAATTCATATTGCTTTTGTTTCTTCTTTTGTTGTAATGTAAATTTTCCGATGATAAATGAATGTTTAAGTGTAAGTATAACACCATGAATTTCTCCTCCGTTATCCGTTCGTGATATATTAGCATATTGCGGAGTATTAATGATTAAATTCCTCGGTGCTATAAGTTAACTCCACCCCTCGCTCCTTTGGAATGTTTTCGTCTTGTTTTATTAGTGTTTGAATGCCTGGGTTCGTATCCGAGTTCCTGTCGCAAACCTGTTTCTTTCTTCTCACAATATATTTTCAAAGATATGGCTGATTTTGTTTTAACTATGCCCCTCTCTCAAATCAACGTTTTCTCCAATCCTTTCTAGATATTTTCCTTATATTCTTATTACGTCGTTGCTGCTGTGAAATATCAGCTCCCCTTTAAAAGTGCCGCAAACACACATTCACACGCACATATACGAATATTAAAACGACATAATAAAACCAAACTTATTTAAGCCGGACTGTGTATTCTTTATGTGAGGCGTATTCTCTAGTGCCGGAGGTGATATGCTAAAATAGCGAAGAGCTACCTGTACCACCGAATCCAGTGGCCTTCTTCTAATTGTTAGACTCACTTGTGAGACGGGCTCATTCCAGATTTTTCTGACAGGAGCAATTAGGGTAATGATAGGAAGAAGACTGAGTAGTTACCCGCCCACCTACTCTCTAATCGTAATTAAAACGAGCTATGGGCTCCGATTTCCAGCTTGTTTGCTGACGTTCGATGTAGTGCTCTTATTGGTCTCTCCATAATTGTTTGATTAGTGACCCGGGTCACTCCAACAAATCCTGCCATATCCAAGTATATATTCACCGAACTTGGATTGAAAGACAACACGCTCGCAACCCCACGGTTTCCTACGAGTACCTCAAAGGAATACCCCGCAGCAGAGTAAAGGTGATATTAGTGGAGAAAAATGAGTGGTGTCTTATTTTTATTTTATTTATAGATACCCTTCCAAGCCACCGCTAGGGTGTGTAGCAGGGGGTGAATATACACCAGAATAATTTTACCCGAACATGACCCTACCGCGGTCGAACAATGTTGTTATGATCCCTTGTGAAAATATTCATTATGATCCCCTTGATATTATTCAAAATTCTCCATAAGTATAGACCCTCAAGACTACTAAACTTAGTGGTTTACAATTTTACGATCATTCATGATTTTTAATCATATTATCCCTTTATTTACCTTACTGAACCTTATATAAAAATAATTTTTACTGTTTAACATGAGTTTTGCGGCCTTACGACGTATTTTGATTGTCCTTCGTGCTTTGGTAATTCAGCTTTCGAATGACTGAATCTTACCTTCGTTGTGGTGTTTAGAAACTTTAGACTACTATTTAGAACTGTTGCACAGTGACTTCATTTCCATCAGAGTGATTTCTATTATATGATCTTCTTTGTCGATAATATTTCACTTTTTCTTGTGAGACAGTTGGATTGAGCGTGAGTCGTAGGAGGGCCTAGACGCTCAGGGAATGTCGCGGTCGCATTCCGGCGACGCGAGCTTTCCGTCCCGCCTCTCCCTCTCTCTCTCCATTCCAAACCCCTTCCTCCCACCTTCCCCTCCTGGTCCGCACGTCTTTATCTTCCCCTCGAACTCTCCTCGGTCCATTACCTGCCGGTTTTATTCTTCTTCTTAGCCACTAAACTCTCTCTCTCTCTTCGAACACAAAAATGGAAGATGGTGATTTTCAATTCGATTCAACGATCGCTTTTGGATACTGCAAATAGTCTTCCCCGTTTTACTTGAACCGCGTTCGGATCACGAGTCTTGAGTATTTTGCGCCGTTCGAAATTGAATATCGCTGCTGTATGATTCGACATTGAAAAGAGCAGTGCGATGCGAACTGAAAACGTTAATTGTTTTCGATGCAAAGACGATACGTTGAATTAGGATGTTATGGACTGAGTGATGAGAACTTAGCTATGTGAAGTGGTTATTTACAGCACGGAAACTTAGTCATTGAAGTAAGATGGCTTTGATGTGGAGAAGGATGGTAAAGCTGAAATGGAGGGAAAGGGTAACGAACGAATACTTTACTGTGTATGGTGGGGGAGAACAGAGGATTTGAAGAGAGGATTGAGTTCATATAAATCCAAAGGAGGCAGGAAAGGCGGATGGAGACAATTTTGATTGGCGATGGAATGTTGTCAACTGTGATAAAGGCGAGAAAGTGATTTAAGCGGAATAAAGAATGGTTCATTATAGATTGGAGTCTGGTTGTGTTTTCGACGAAGCAAAGAAGTGTAGGGGTGTTAGATTTGTGTCCATCCTAAATCTACCTGAAACGGAAGTCCACCTAATAATAAAATAATATCACGCATGCGCATTAAGTCTGTCCGATTGATGAAAACGGTATGTTCATTTTGAAAAACACAGACTTCTTGTGTAGTAAATTGATTGAGCCAAAACATAACTTATATATCAATAATCATCACAATACGAGGTAGCCCGGTCAACCCAGCCGCTGCATTCCAGAGTCGCGCAGCAATGCATCAATGGAGCCCATTAACTAATGCGCCGACTCGCTGTGTAGGGCACCCACTAATTCCGTGCAGGCCACTCGCGTAGTGGTTTCATTCAGCATCGCATTAGTCATTAAGCCAACTTTAGAGGTTGGAATTGAAAATTGAATCAGTATTGAAGTCGGGGTGGTATCTAAAATGTCGTTAACTCGCTGTTATCTGTTCAGCTCAACAAGCTACACTTGCTGCTGGTATGCTGCCTTTAATAAACTCACCACGGTCCCTGGCATTTAAAACTCCGTGTGTCATCGAAAGAAAATGTGTGGTTGTGAATGTAAATGATAAATTGGGACTGTTGTACTTGATCCTTTACCTTTTATGTAATCAACCGGGCATGATGATCTAATCATGACCAGAACAGCACAGACACACTGTCCAACTTTGGCCCCAAAATTATGAGAATGTTATGAATACTCGACGCTGCGTTGGGTTTAAACAATGCTGGGCAGGTTCAGCCTCGGCAATATTATGAAAACCAACATCGTTTCAGTTCCCACAGTGCTAGTGGTAGGAATTATGTTCAATGGAACGTGTTTAGCTACTATTATTCCGAATGGCTACTGCTCTTTTCAAGACATTGACGTCTTTGTAAAAACGACAAATATGAAGGCAAAAATGAACATGGAAACTTAATTAGTATTGTACTACTTTATTTATCTTTTAACAATGTAAATTCAATTGAGAAGGTATTAATATGTATAAAAAATGAATTAAAGTCTCACGGATTTGAATAATAATTCACACCAAGATAGCACAAGCAAACAAAAACAGAAACAAAAAAAAAAGAAACTCACTCGTATTCCGAATTTTCAAGGGAGAGAAGGAACTGAGAGTGAGTTTCTTTTGTCCAAGTTTCTGTGCTTTCGCTCGCCAGTGCTATCTCGGTGTATATTTTATGTGTATGTGTGTATATATATATGTATGTATAGTATGTATAATAGTATGTATATATATATATATATATATAGAAAATATATTCATATATATAATAGGGCTAGGAAAGGAGAGCCCTCTACGCGCGGTCTAGGATGCTGAATGTAGGTTCATGTGTCTCGGACTTGCTAGGGTAATTCCTTGTTAAAGACCCTACATTTCAAACAGAACAGTAAAATAAACTAACTTTTCAACATCCTAAGCGACATCGTTACCTATATATTTGACATTTTTTGGGATTTCTTTTAGTATTTACTTAAATAGCCATTTTTTACGGGTACATTTATATAATAATAATTCACAGGCTTGTCCCCCAAAAGTAAATGCCAGGGCAGCATGACCCGCGACAACGATGCTTTTATGTGCAGTGGCCGACGCGCGGGCCCCTTTCCAGCAAAGGACCACGGGGCTTCACGTGCATCGACTGCCCTGGAAGCTATGATACTCGTGCAACGGCGCGTCGTGTCGTCGCGTTTCTCTGCCCTTCAAACTCTCCGTTCCCTTCCCTCTCGACTCGACTCCTCTCCCCCACTCCTCCTCTTTTCCATTCTCCGCATATCCCTCCTTCCGCAAATGGACAGTCTCCCCTCCCTCCGGTGGTAGTACCCCCACCCCACTCGCCTCCCATCCCCCACCTATCCCCTCCCGTTTCCCTCCTCGATGCACACGCCGTCTGCGGACATTTTTAGACGCGGCAGCCGAGGGGCTCGGTCCTGGTTGGGTGCCATGCCCCCCACCCTCCCCTAACTCCCCAAGCACACTCTTCTCTATGTCAGTGGGCCCGCCCTGGTTCGAGAGCATGGGGAATTGATTGGGATTGTGTTTTGCACGCGTGCCGGGTGCAGCGGACCGACACGGTTCGCCGTACGTAACTTCGTGAGCATGTTTCGCCTCAGGATGGACGATCGGGTGAAGGGCACTGTACCGCCGGGGTCGATTCCAATGGAAGTAACCTGAAGCGGATTCTAGTTTCGAGCCTTTTCCCCGCACAGCGCAAGCCCTTCCATTCTGTATGCAATGTATATTTACCTTGGGTAATGGAATCACCATGCATGTGACTCACAAAGTTTACTAAGATTGACGAATCGGAGTGGGAGGGAGTATGCTTGGGTTAATCTTTCCTTTTTTGAAATTTATTGTATTTTCAGGAAGGCTCCTAAGCTGTTTGCCACTTTCTTCTCCACTACTACTTTTCCTCAGTTAATCTCTTAATTTCTCCCTTGTGCATTCCCCTTCTCATGAGATCATCATCTCAACTTTTCCTCTCCTCCTTTTCTTCCCCTCTATCAATAACGATCATTAAAGAACCGTTTCCTCTTAAGAAATGGCCCATCTAGTGCACTTTTCTCTTCCCATTTGTCTCTAAAGAAGTTATCTTTTACCTGGTCTCCTTCAAAACTTCCTCGTTTCTTACCGTATATCCCCAACAGTTCAATTTGTTTCCACAACCACATCTCAAAAGCTTTAATCCTCTTTTCTCCAGGCTACCTTGCTTTCTATGCCTCTGAAAAGCACTAAAATACGCTCCACACTAAGCATTTTTCCATTCTTTTCCTTAAGTAGCAGTAGCATTAATTTCTAATTCAATCAGAACAAATAAAGCCCCAGATTCGGAGGATATCCCCGCTAAAATACTTAAGGAATTTCCATTAGACATTGCACCGCACTTAAAAACCATTCTTATAGGCCGCTAGGAGAAGGTTCAGTACCTCGCGGCTGGAAACTGGCTCACCAAACCGTCGTCTACGAATGCGGTCATTTCCATTTTCTTATGACCCAAAGGAGTTTTCATTTCTTCATTTATAGCGTATAGTCTTTCGTTCTACGCACCAGGCCTTTACGGGGTACATCTTCATCGCATGCAACAGCCATTCTTTTCAAATTTGCATGATTGTTAATCACTTCCTTTCTAATCATTTTGTCTCGTTCCGCCTGTTACGATGATAGTTGACTTTTGTGCTTGAATGATATCTTAGATCCACTCTTGTAACCGCCAAATAGTATTACTTTCCCGATTCAGCAGCCTTCATTGCCTTCCTTCACTATCTCTTTCTCCTCTCGTAATCAAGTATGTCGATCATTTTTTGTAGAATAGAATGTGCATTCATGCCTCCAAACTTTTTTAGGCATTTTTTACGTGGCTAACACTTTGAAGTCTGAAAGATCTACGTTCTTCAGCATTGTGACATGCTAGTTCTCCTTTTTCTTCTATTTTTCAAGGGACTCCCTTTTTTATTGCTACATTTATTCAAAAAGCAGTAAATATTTGACATTTGATGTAAATGGTGCAATATTTAACGCAAATTCATACTTCAATAGTTAAAATTACTAAAACTCATTTCGGAAGTTGTGCTAATTCAATCATATACACTACGCGCAAATAGAAATGTGTTGATGAGTATGTAGCCATGGATATTTGAACTTTACTTATCAATTACATTTTTTCTCATCGGTTGGATATGCTGTAAATGACTATTGTGCTTGCGTTACATTTCGTACCACCAAGGTCGATCGGAGTGGATTTCGGAAAACCGCAACGGCAGAATCATATTTTTTATTCGGCGTCTCGCGCGGGGCACCATTTAAAACTCCATCATGAAATTTTGGCGAGAGGCGGAAGTCTTTTTATAAGAATTTTTTATTTTTCGAGCATTTCATATCGATAGAGTTAGCAGTTTTCCGAGTATCTCGAGGGAAAAGTTCTGAGTATCATATTCATGCCTCACTGGTCTGATGATAGAGTTCGAATGTATGTCCCTAAGAGCAGGTGCGCATTGCGCAAGTCATGCTCATAGAGGTGTTCATTGAAGCATTTCGTTTCCCTGATTAAGATGATGCTGGACATTTTTCTTGTTTTCTCCGTTATTAACGGGAATATTTTTGCTTGATCTCAGTGTAATTATGTACTTATCGCAGTGTAATTATGCACACATGTACAAATAATAATGTTCATTCAAGTAGAAGTATATGTCCAAACACTCGGGTGTATGAGAATTTCATCGTCGTCTGTGTGAAATTAATTCTGTATACGATTGGAGGCTTATGAAGAAAACATAATAAATATTATATTATGCTTGATTACTAATTCACGGACTTGCAAATGATGATTTCATTTTTCGACAATTTCGGATAGGGTACTTGGATTGTAGTAGGTTTATATTATAGCAAGCATTTCATCGTCACTCGAATTTGGATGCATGATACTAGTTAAGTAATCTTCCACAGTGTAGCTGTGAGTGAATTTTTATACGCTAAGTCTTATTCGGGAGAGACTATAATCATGCAGAACAAACAGACTGAATTTCACTCGATATGACTTCTTCGTGCCATGAAACATTAAACAAATATTTTATACATATGCAGGTAGAAGTAATTATTTTCTAGACGACTTCAAGGTTTTTTAAAGGTTTTTTCGACTACCCATTTTAATATACCCTGAGGACGAACCTCGATGCTAACAAAATAAACGCTAAGAATAAACTTATCTTGACGTATTCAACAAAATAAACATTGAATCCCATGCTCAAATTAATGAATAGCTTCTTACCTCAGAAGAAGATTTTTTTTATTTTACCATTAGTAAAGCTGCCTAATTCACGTCAAAAATGTATCAAAGAATTTTCTCCGTCGCATAGCAGCACTTAGCAGTATATCAACAAATCTGACGTTTTGGCTCAACGCTGAAGATGACACATGATCTCGCTAGTTTCCCAGAATGAAATGGGAAAGTTGCAATCCTAGCAGCCCTAGTGACATTTCTGAGAGCTTTCTCTCCCGTTCGGTTCTAGACATGGAGAAAATTCTAGTTTTGGTTGATACGAACCATACAATAATATTTAAGGCTGAACTGAGTTGTGGAGTGAATGGAAGTAACAATAAAACAAATAATCTTGTATTGGGATGGATTCAAAGCAGTTTCATTCGATAAAGATAACTTTGTGGAATCGTGGTGAATATGTTTCTATTCGAGATTTCATCCGTGTATTATTTTCACAAAATATTTGTGTTTGATAAAGACAACGCTTCAATAAAATACCTACGAAGTAATAAATTATGTGTAAATAATAGATACATGTTCACTAAAGATATCTACCGAATAAACTTAGGCATTGGGCAAAATCACCTACACTGATAATTAAAAAGGAAAATTTGAACATCCATTATGAATGTCAACGGGAACTTGTATGTGAATATGGGTGTGGATTTGCATTTTGGCAAATATATGTCCACACTGCTTTAGTAAAAGTGCATCAATGTGCAGGAATAATCTCTCTCCGTGCGAAACGCCAGGAAACACTACTCCAAGGCACGAACTGATTTGCCTGCTATTATTTATTCCCTTCTACTTTAACGTTTAAAAACAACTCAATAAAATGCAAACTCACCCCTCGCCCATTAAAACCTGGATTGATTCTTGACTTAGTTATAAATGTATTAGGAGAACTTTTCCTCCATAAATCAAGCGTCGCTCACGATGCACTTCTGAAAAAAAACTCACGCTAAATTATTGAATGAATTATTCCACGGAAACACGGCTTTGCACGTTTCCGCAGTCACACGGGAAATGACTTGGCCCTCTCGCGTTGCCGCATCAACCACGCCCCGCCACGACCTATTGATGCGATTTGGTTGGCGCATTACGTGCCATCGGCCCAGAGGGAAAGACTGCGCCTTCAGGAATAACTTGAGGCTGGTCGGGAGTAAGCTTGTTCCATAAGGTGAGTCGCCGTGATTCCGGGGTAACATGGCTGCAGCGACACGCTGGGAACGGGAAAGTCGATTTTTTAAAATATCTCATAGAACTGGTTTTTCTCCCCGCAAGCCACTGGCGACGAGTCGTGAAGCAGGTTTCCTAGCGACCACTGCATCTTACAGCCAGTGCCCTATTTAATTTTTTTGGGTCATTGAAGGCCATCATAGGGCCCAGCATAATCGAGTTGGCGTACGAGTTTTATTTTCTTAGTTATGAATATGCCTCTGGGGTATTGAGTTCTTATTTTTTCCAGCAGGTTTTTACTCGCTAGTTTCAAATTTGATTGATTTGATTTTGCTGTAATTTGAACTCATCCGTTACATAAACCAATATAAATTCACTTGTATTCGTGATTTATGTTGAAATTATCGGTGCAAAACATTCAAAAGCAAAATAAATAATCATTTTCATTATTTTGCCTTCATTCACTGTGGTCCAAGTTGACTAATTATATCTTGTCAGTTCGTAAAATTTGAATTTAATTTGAAAATTTGAAATATTAATGCTGCATACCTGGGTTTGGGTAGGAAATAAAAGAAGTTCACGAACAACTGGAAGAAGTTATATGAGCAGCAAAAGGGAAGGAGGACCTAATCGTGATGGGAGACTGGAATGCTGAGGTTGGAGAAGGCCGAGAGGGAAGGAGCGTGGGACAGTTCGGATTGGGGAAATGGAACCCCGCGGGAGAAAGGCTGATAGAATTCTGCAACGAGAAGAACATGACAGTGGAAAACACTCTCTTCGAGCAACATCGGAGAAGAAGATACACCTGATAGATGTCAGGGGACAGGGCAAGATACAAAATTTACTACATTCTCGTGAGAACGAGATACAAAAACCAAGTTAAGCAATGCAAGAACTAACCCGGCGCTGATATACATAGCCATCACAACCTAGTGGTCATAGACAGTCAGCTACGATACAAGAAAATCAAGAAAGTGACATAGGAACCCAGATGGAACACAAAAATGCAGGAGGAAAAAAGGCAAGAGAAAGGTTCACCACGACCGAAAAATAGAAGGGAGAAAAGCGTAGAAGATAAATGGAAGGAAATGAAGAATATCACACCCGAAGTAGCAGATGAGCAACTCGTGAGTAAGACGGCGCCAATCAAACGGCCATGGATAACATTTCAAATAAGATACTTTATAGAGGAAAGAAGAAAATACATGAATCCAAGAAATGAAACTGAGGAAGCCCTTTAAAAGAAGTTGTGGAACCAAGTCATAGGAGAGTGCAAGAGGGCCAAGGAAGAGTGGATAGAAGCCTGCTGCGAGGAAATATATGGCAGCATTAGGAAGGGAAACAGTGAACTGCTTATAAACTGATGAAGACACAACTCGGAGCAAGGAAACCAAAATCCCACGTCCGAGATGCTGATTGAAAGATACTGACAGAAGATGAAGATATTGGGAAGAGATGGAAGGAATACATTGAAGATCTCTATCAAGGGCCCGAGCCATTTGAAGGTGACTTACTCAAAAAAGAAAGCGTGATAAAAGAAGACGAACGGGGCTCGGAGACACTGAGAAGGGATTTTGACCGAGCCATGAAATACCTGAAGAGCAGCAAGGCATCGGAAGTTGATAAAATAAACGGAGAAATTATCAAAGCACTCAGGGCCAATGCAAAGGATACCCTATTTGGAATAACGAAAGATATCTACGCCGGTGGAAGACTACCTGAGGACTTAGGGAAGAGTGTAATGATTGCAATACCGAAGAAACCAAGAACAGATAAATGCGAAGAACACAGAGCATTAAGCCTGACTTCGCAATCATTGAAAATACTTACTCGGATAATCAGCCGACGAATAGAATGAGAGGTAGAAGAGACCCTCTCGGAAAACCAATCCGGATTCAGGAAAAGCCGAAGAGAAAGAGAGGCATTACTCAGCTTGAGGATACTGGCCGAAAAATTAATCCATGTAAATAAGCCATTATATGCGGCATTCGTGGACTTGGAGAAGGCCTTCGGCAGTGTCGAATGGAACAAAAGTTCAATGTCGAATGGATTACAACGGCAGAAGAATAATCCATCACCTTTACATGAATAAGGTAACAACCATGCAAATGAAACTGGAAGGAAAATAGAAGCCAAAATAAACAAAGGAGTTCGACAAGGATGCAACCTCTCGCCAGCACTATTCAACGTATCTCTAGAAGAGGCAATAAGGGAAGCACAGGAATTGGGCATCAGAGGAGTCAAGATGAATGGCGAAGACTTTAACATGCTGCGGTTCTCAGACGACATCGCAGTAGTAACAGAGACGCGAGAGGACCTGCAAGAAAAGCTGAATACTATGAACCTAGTACTTCGGGAATATAATATGATCATCGACGAGAAGAATACGAAAATCCTTGCAGGTGGAAGAGAGAAGCTGAATTCAGATATCAAAATGCGAGGATTGAAACTAGAGCAAGTAGAATCCTTCATCTATTTGGGCAGCAGGATAATTTGGGATGGAAGAAGCTCGACCGACATCAAGCGAAGAATAGCCCAAGCAAAGAGGGCGTTCATTGAGGGGATGCAACTACTATTTTTAAAGAACATAAGATTACAAACAAGGAAGCAGTTCGTCAAAACGTTCGTGTGGAGTATGGAACTCTATGGATCGGAGACATGGAATATTGGAAAAGTGGACCATCGAAGAAAAGAAGCATTTGAAACATGGTGCTGAAGGAGAATGCTGAAGAGGAAATTATCAGACAAAGTGAGGAACGATGAAGTACGAGAAAAGAAGAGCAGAAGAGGACAGGACCATATGGAGAGCTCTATGGCAAAGAAGAACTAGATGGATTGGACATACCTTGTGGCACGATGGATTAGTTAGAAACATAATGGTAAGAAAAACTGAAGGAAAGTTCCCACGAGGAAGGCTCAGAGACAAGTACTTAGGGCGAATTAATTAAGGACGTAAAACAGGAAACCTATCAGAGGATGATGGAATTAACACTAAATAAGGAATAATTCAGGGCTGCAGTAAACTAATCTTAGGATTGAAATACTGGTGATAACTTGGGTGCTGAATCCCGAAGATATTGAACAATTTAGAAATTGAATGATAACAGCCATGATGTATCTTCACCCCTCTCTAGTCCTAATGCATTCATGCTGTGCATGTGAAATAACATACGAAATGTTTTAATTTGGATCCCGAAGATGGAAGTAATGGCGCTGGTAGCTTAACCAATTATGAAACTCGTGGTTTTCTTAGAATAATCTTGTCATCTCTCGACCAAAGAACTGAGTGATAGCGAAGGAAAAATTTTACTAAATGGCCTAACTTTGATTGGACCATTGGGACAGGGATGGTGGCAAAAGGAAATGTGCTGAGGAAATGAAGCAATTTGAGTCCGCGTATGGGCACCGGACACCTAAATTTGGTTCGTGAAGTAATTTCGCCAATTCGCAAGTCCTAATCTCCGTTCCTATTTAAGGAATATTCCCGGAGCGGATGAGGAAATAGGTCACCTAATACCATGACACGGTCTTCGCCTTTTTCCGCTCAATTGGAACTTACCCCGTCGGAAAACTACTGCGGCCAGGTCGCGTCATCCGGAAATTTATGAACGAATAAAGGAAGAATTTATGCGCATAAAATCGCAGACAAAAGAAATATATTTTATGCATGTCAGATCTTATATAATTTGGAACATATCGATTTGAGGCTACGACCTTTATTGTTTGAAAGAAATTACAAATATCCTGATGGAAAAATAAAATCAGTTATTTATCGAAAGCTGTCGAGAGGATAGAGATTACGCACTCGTACATTCTACAGAATGATTTGAAAAGTCAGGGTATCTTGATCTCTCATATCGTAATTGGCTTTATGGAGTCGTATATTCATGGTGAGATGGTAATTCCGCAATATGCTGCATGCGGTTTATGAGGAGGATCTGGCAGTCGTAAAATCACACAGTTCGGGTGTAATTTGGTTCATATAATGGGCATAAGAGTCAACCAGATATAAACCTGATAGTCTTAGTAGTAGCTGAATAATATGACCACTATACTGGACTTATAAAGATGAGTTATATTTCATCGTTTCTTCTTTGTTGCCCAGATCCCTCAGTATATACCTACTATATAGCTCAGTATAAACCTGCTTATGCTGCTTCATTTTGTGCACTACAAGTATCTGAATGTAATGCATTACTCGAGTGTAGTAAGCTTCCTGAAATCACCTTAATTAAGGCTGTGTTATATTTTTCTAACCCGTAAGGGAAGAGCGTGTTCAGGTTGTACGTTTGTAAAATCTTAATTTAACTAACTGCATTGGAAGAGATGTCGGGACTTAGGAACTTATCCAGTGTGATTTACAATTTAAAATAAATAAATTTCCAGTACCAAGGTTTATTTTATCATTGAAGTTTCCCTTGTAGGTGAAATGAATTGCCATTTCAGTATTAATAGGCCTGTGGGATTTCAAGTCAACTCATGCACATATGGATAGTTAGGGAGTAAGGACGCAGGGACGCGGAATCACCACCCTGAAGAAAAAAAAAACCCTCCGAAGCCTATCGCAGCTAATTTCTTGAGAGCCACCCCCTAAACCCACACTCACTCTCCCCCCGACCCTCCCTTCACCTTCCTTGGGAACGGTCTCTCTTCTGCCCCACATGGATTGCTTCGGAAACCTTATTACATCCACGGCAATCCGGAATTTTCCGCACCGGCGACTTTTCCTCCGGAAGAAAAAAAATCCACGATATCGGATGCACGCCACTCCTATGTCCTTGCCACCAATCTTCGTCATTTTTTATTTCCATTTTTTGCGACTGCGAGGACTGAAGGGAGGGTCCTCGTGGGGGAAGGGAGGGATACCTATTTGCGAGGGGTTCGCTTATGTACACACGCAGGCAGGCACAAACTCTCAAACTGCAGTTTCTTGGGTGCTTCCTGCGGAAAGGGAGGCGAGTGGAAGTCTTTTTAAAAAAAATAAAGTATTCGTCCGTAATTAGCGAGTGGAAGTCCGGTGGTTTTGGCGATCCGCCCGCCCATCCGGCCCAGTTCTCTTCGGTCTTCATTTATTTTTCACCCCTTCCCCGTGTGGGGACCTCCTTGGTAAGACCCGATTAAATGATTCTAAACGCACCGCACTCAATGGTCTCTTATGTAAGGCGTAATTAGAGGACTCGAAATTCGAGAGCGTACGAAAGGCAGAAGTGTTAGATATCTAGAAAGGTCTCCTCTTCGATTGTGGTACTTCTCCTTTATTCCGTCATCATTTTCTTATTTTATAGACTGCTTGATACAGGAAAATTCAATATTTATCTTGAGTACTGTAAATGCTGATGCTTAAACACTTAATACTTGTATAGCTGTTTAAGTAAATAACTCTCCGTGTACACACATGCTTTACGCCATAAACCATGCTTAAATCTCTCGAGGAAGATACACAGCAATACATTTAAGTGCCTGACTCATGTTAAATCCCTATTTTGAATTAATTATGCAGTTGCTACTGCTCTAAGAAAAATAAACAAGAAGTATACATATGTACGTATTATTTCTCGTCACACTATTACTTCATAACCAGGTTTTGATAATTTGTCGTTTCCGCGAATAAAATAAATATTTTTGCATAGTAGATCCAAGAAGATGACTCCAGAGGCCAAAACCTGAGTTTTGAAATATAAATTATCTATTCCATGTAAAAAGTCCTTTCGTCATTGAAAAAAATCACAATTAATAGATACAACGTCCATTTAGAACAAAATTTACATTAGGGGTTTCCGCTTTCATTAAATGTAAAATGATATTTTTCATAAGCGTATCTCGTCTTGATTGAAGACACAACGCGTGTATATGCTTGTGTTTATGAAGCATGTATTTCTTAATGTGCCATGTAAAATTTAAAATAGAATAAATTTGTATTACGAAGTAAAGTGTGCCTTTGACTATACATCAAGATTGCTGACACGTTAGATCTTGCATTTATTTCTGATTTTAGAATACTGGGCTGCAATATTTCTCCTGTTTCAATATGAATTATGTATATTACCACTTCCTACAATTCATAATGGATGAAAAATGATGGAATACTAGTTAAAAAGATGAAATACTTAGTTAATTAGTTGTTCTTCCTCATTAAAAAAATACTTAGCAGGTGATCATTACTAATTAGACATATGCTTTCAGTTTCATGAAGTTCTTAAATTTTGATGAACGGTGTTCATCACCCCGTTCCTAAATATGATCTATTCTTTCAATGCTACCTTCTCACTATTTCAAGTGTTCTAACACCTGAATACTAGACGTAATTGTTTAAAAAATATTCATTTAGTTTGATAGAAATGAATTTTATTGGCATAAAATAGTTGACCTATTATTTTAGGAAATTTAAATGGCAGGACTACAATTCATTACAAACATTACATTACGTTTTTCATTTTCCAATCACCGCTACCGCCATGTTCCACTTGAAAGGTATATGACACAATTTCAGTTCTTTCTTCATAATGCAGTAATTAAACCGAATGATTTTACGTCCATCTGAAACTTGAGGGTCTTGAAATTAAAAAAAATTAAGGATTTGAAATCTTAATCCTTTGAAAATTTCGCACCAGAGAAATAACGGGGCGCGGTGTTTCTTCAAGCGGTCCTGCGATTCACATCGATGTGGGGGTCGCAACTGACAGTAATCCTCCTTTGGGAGGCATCCGCTTGCGTTTAGCGACTCGCACCGAGCGAGTGAGGGAGACAAACAGTCCCGGGATGTATGGGCACATACGCGCGCGGCTCTAGAAAAGATGCCCAACGGAGCAGCGCCCGAAGGCCACTCTTTTGTTCATTTCGTGACGCGAGAGCCTATGACTCGTCTCCTATCGTCTCTCTACCTCCGCGGGCGTCGGCATTCATTTTTCCTCCATCCCTTCTCCCAAATCCCACCCCCTCCCCACCCTCCCTCCCTCTCGCCCACTCATCCAATGATCCAATCGGTATAGGCGCCAGTCGGCAGCTTTGTCTCCCTCAGCGCCAACTCCTTTTGTTGTCTCTCTTCTGCGTTGCTCGCGATCTTCATTCATGTTTATATTTTTTTCATTCCTCTTCGTCCTCTTTTACGTTTCGCCAATGCCCAGGCTGCCCTCGTGCCAGCGTCTGCTCGAGAACGCGGCGCACGTATTGCTGCTCGCTGTCGAGAGGGAAAAGAAGAGCAGGGGAGGGGAGAAAAAAATACGTTTGACGGCGATGGGTTGTGACGTGTTTCTCTTGAGTACCCAAACGCTGTTGTGCGAAAGAGGACATCTGCAGAGGATCCTTCTGAGTGCGCTGTCTCCACTCCTTTTTTTTCTGATCGTAACGCCTCCCGGATATTCAGATAAGATGAACGAATGGAAAAAACTTTTGCAGCTGTCATCTTTTGCACTTTATGACTATTTGTGCTTTAATCATTATCTTTTGTTCTACATGAAAGCCATCTAAATCAAAATAAAAATAAATATTAATACCGCAATCTGTGACTAAGAAGAGGCTCATTTGGGCATAAGTAGAAACCAAAACGCCACTTCAATGAGCTCTCCAAAAATGTGATATACATATCTTCAATCACTGAGAGGAAAATTTTATATTGTGAGGTAGAGAGCATTAATTAAGGAGGTAATTTCATATTTCAGCGAATCCTAAGCTAATTGCAATCTTATTACAACAAATCCTTGTTTACTTCACTACAGATTCCGCAATGATGGTTGTTGCTATTGCATTTCATGGCATAGTTCTGTGTCAACTACATGGAATGATTGATATGTCCTCATTTTTGCAGATTGAATGAGCGATTTACTGTCTAATTCAATTAAATGAAAGCAGATGTTATCCTTGCACGATCCTATTTCAGTTCGAGTGATACCATTAAAGGAGAACATGGATTTTTCTCTCAGATTTATCCGAGTACCACGAAGGCCGCAAGGAAACCCGCCATAGTCCGCTTTTATGAACCCTATTTTGAACGATCGACTGACTTTTGAAACAGTATTTTTTTTAAGATATGACATTCTTTCTAATCTTGGTAGAAATAAACAATAACTAGACATTTATTTTTTGTTGTTGTGAAGGCTTTTGGTTAATATTTTATTGGACCGGAACCCGGCAATTAACACGATTTTATGCGTGTTTTTGTGTATAGGAAGATGAAAATGCTCGCAATAAGCTGAATCGATGTAGGAACTGACAATACTACAAAGTCTAGCCGAAGGCAGTTGGTATTTTCGGACATGTGAAGGCGTAAAAGTATTTAATACTCAATTATTTATCATTTGACTGTGTGTCACAAATCCTATAAAATTGGAGTTTTTATGCCTTTGAGATATGTGGCTATGCCATTGCAATTGAGCACATCTGATACTAATTTCCTTCGTGGTAGTAATGCTGCTAGAACTAGCGCCGGGAAAAAGAGATCTTAGGACTTTTAAATCTCATTTTAAGGTCGTTATATCCAAGTATTTTATGCAGATACGTTCAATCCTCGACGATAATCCCTATAACAGGTTAAAATATCTTAGTGCTAAGGTAATACTTACTTACATCAATACCTGTTTACCGAGTTTAATATATTGAAAGTTAAATGCACAAATATATAAAATCGGGGTACATGTAATGTAATGGAGAGACTGACCCTTTTATCATCGATCGCTATATCGCATTGCAATAACTTGGTGGCATTGAGGAAAATGATGAATAACCCAAGACCAATGAGCTGCTAAGACCACCTCTAACGCAGGTAATTCTTGCTTCGTGACAGGACATAATTTATTATTTGGCCTTTAAATTTACTCATTCTCCTAATTTTATACAAAGGTGTAAGATAAAGGTATTAGAGACCTCAAAGTCTGATTCATAGAAATCTAGCTAACGCATCATGGTTTAATATTTAAAGAGTATGAGAGAAAGATTATATTTAGAGTGGTACTTGAAAACCACATAAGTATAGTGAATATTTGAACTTAAGGTTGTTTTCTACTTAAATTAGTGTCCTGCTACTTTCACTTCCGCTATAATTTTGAACTTTATGCGTGTATCATGTAATCATCAGAAACAGTTTTATCTTTAAAGGAATTTTCTTTTTCGCCAAAGCGTATTTGGATAGCTTACATGTCCACAACTTGCCTTCATTCATCTCCACATTAATACATATCAGCCATTAAATATATACAATATCAGTCACCTTTTGAAATGCCTTGGATCCAAGATTTAAATTAGGAGTAAATTTGAAAGTTGTACATTTAAACAATCCTGAGGAATTTTTGAGAACCTTCCTACAGGGATAATTGTCTGCATGCATTGATAATAGGTCAGAGATCCAAGGTATGCCTAGATAGTTTCATGAATGCAGTGAAAAATAAGATGATAATTTGATTTTAAAAATAATTTTAAATGTGGAAATGTACGCAGATAATTCTGTAGGAAAGGTTTCTCTACCTCAATGGAAGAGGAATGATAGCTTGTTTTAAAGAATGGAGGTTCAATCGATGGAAGGGCTTGCTTGCCTTTGAGTTACCAAACCGATTGAGTACGCTCTCATAAATATGAAGTATCAGGGGGTTGCCACGTGAATTTGAGCCTTCGAAGATTTACAATTTGCAAAAGAGGATTGAGAAATACAGGGAAAGTATCTAAGATGATATGTGTTCGCAAGGATGTATGTCAAAAAGCACAAAGGGAAGAAAGCAATTATATTAAATATGTGCTAACATTAAGGTAGTTTCAACAATACATTATCAAAATATGCACTTAGAAAGGAGACTAAATTGCTAAGTAAAACTGCCTCATGTTCTAGAGAGAATTGTACAACACACTTTATTCCCTAAATACATATTATATTTATTCTAAAAAAATAGTATAGAAAATGAAAGTTTTATGGTATAACTAATTTTAACGTGGAGTGGAAGCATTGAAGTGAGAGCATGTGTGATTGCAGTGCTGGTCAGAACGGTTTTGGTAGAAAACATGCTGTACCTGCACACGCTCCCGAACGCTACTAATAGATACACATACGTGAACATAAAAAGTGAGGTAAGTTGCTACAGATTTGAAAGGCTTCCCTGGTGTTCTACATTGGGACCAGCAATAAGGTTGGCAAGAAACACGCTTCAAGTTATCGAATGAACGTCATTTTATTGGAGCTGGCTACAATTTATCATTGATTTCAAGCTAAAGGGATCCTGAAAATGATGCAATACAGAAAAACTAGTTGTAGAGCAACATTTATTGAGAAACTGTAAGGGTGTTCCATGTTATCGTGGAACAGTTTCATCGCACAAGACCCGAATCCTAACCTATAAGCAATAAGATTATAGCGAAAGAATCTGGTGCTCTTTGGTAAATACGCTGTATAAAAAATATACTTCTTTTCGCACTAATGCATCACTTTACATCTCAATATTTCCCTCAACCACTTTTACCGTCTTCGATTTTAAAAACCAAATTAAAATCAGCTTCTATCCTATTTAAAATTTAAAAGTTTATTTTTAGTCTTCCTCTCTGGCCTAAAAATGCCACAATTTTCTCTCTCATTTTCAATTTTATCCTCAAATTCAGGTTTATTCTCTTGCCTCGGAGATCAGATTTCGGATCCATACGGCACTAAACTTCTTATAAATATCTAGGTGGAAAATGTATACTTATTTAAGATAAAATTTAGTTAATTTGGTTCGCCCAGTATGACATTGCCAACAGTAAATTAAGTAAAATATATTCTGCTGTGTATTATATCACACATTTGCAGTGTAAACCTTTTCTAGCAGACGTATACATAATTCGGATTTAGTAATTTTTCGGGCCGCAGTAAATTGCAGATGTCGTGTGGGGATGCGGAAGCCAGAAACCCTTCTGAACGAGCTCAAGATATCCTTTCCCTTATTCCGCTTTCCCTCGGCCTGAAGGGGGTTCTGGAGAGAGGGTTCCCGGTGACACGTGGGCGAAGCGGCGAAAAGGCCGGGCCGTCTGCGGGCGGGCATAAAAGGCCGCGGGATGACACCGGGAATTAACCGAGGCACGCACGGAAGGGAAGATGTTTGGCGGGGAGGGCGTCGAGGAGGGGGTCTGGGGGAGACGGGGGTGGGAGATCCGCCAGGGAAGCGTCTGCGGCCGTGGCGTGTTGAACGAGAAGGGGGAACCCGTGGGGGGAAAGGGGGACGGATGGTTTTTCAGCAGTGGGGAGCGCAGAGGGATGCACACCCTGAGTGGAGGGACGAGATAATAATGTTTGTCGTGCAAGGGATGAAGATGTGATGAGAGGGCTCTTTCTTGAGTAAAGTCTGGGTGCTTTTCAAGGGGTTTGGGGACCCTGTAGTGAACCCTGGAGGTAGGGAGGAGGCTTAGTCGGTCGGAGAAGGGTATACCTTCGCGGATCGTGGGGAATTTCGCAAGGGTTCATTTGGGAGCGAGCGTTTGCGTCCGCAAGATGGCGCTTTCATCCCTTTTGGCCGCCCCGCACGACTCCCGCCCGTCCCCTTGCCCATTTCTGACGGTCGACGACGCACGTGCGTCGACTGTTAATTCTCCAACCCTTCCGGGCTCCCCCCACACCCCCCGACGATGACGCCGCGGGGATGCGGATGAAGGAGGCCGGGGGAGGCGTCGAGACGCGCCTCGAATTTTTCATAGGAGACGACGCAAATGTTTTCTTTATCGTCGTTTTTATTTATTTAAAAAGAAAAACCCTTTGGGCTCTTTGCTCGCCTCTTGCAAGTGCCGTGCTCGTGCCACATGTGTTCGTATGCGTGTTGGGAACGTGCCAAACCACTGGTCCTTCCGTCTGCTCTCACGGGCGCTAGTTTTCGGGGGTGTTGACTCTCGGAGTCGCTCGATGACCCTCGACGGTTTCGGTTGTTTTAGCAATTAGTCCGCGGAAGGATGTGCGACACCCGCACGGTATTTTGATTTCCCTTTTTCGGAAACGATAAAGGTGACTAGTTTCGTTTTTCCCCCTCGTCTTCACTCGCCCCGCGCTCAAGCAGAACACATGCGCGAGAGGATATGGAGCGAAATTAAATTTCGTCCATTCACGTAGCTCACTCTTTTCCCTTCGCCACGTCACTCGCCCGTTCGATGTTCTGCTGAGCCACGGGGTCGTGATCATTACTTTGGTTTCGGCACAGCAGCCTCTGGGGGTGGGGGGGGTTTGTATGGGTTGGTTGGGCGGTGGGTGGGCTAAAGAGGAGGGGGTTTTCTGTGGAAGGAGAAGAGGGAGGGGAAATGAGGTGAAACACGGAGAGAAGGGGAGGTTTGAATTCACCAGGCTCTGCTCCACTCTCCCCACAGTTTCGTCGTCTTTCCTGCAGCCCCTCATTATCCTCGCTTTTTGAAATTTACTCCTGCGAAAAACCTCTTTGGAAATGTATAACTTTCTCCATCCCTCTGCGCGGGCATTTACAACCCTTCTTTGAAACCACTTATATTTATATGCATACATTATATATATATACTTTTACTCCTATATCTTATATAGTATATTTAAGTATATATATATATATATATATATATATATATATATATATATATATATATATATATATATATATATATATATATATATATATATATGTTTTCGTTTTTACTGAGGTATAATACCTTTCGTAGCTGTTTTAATTTTGAGAAACTAGCAGTAATTATTTGGACCTAATATCATTGCTTTCTACATTCAGGGACATAATATGTATAACCATTATTCAAATTAAAAGTTAATCTTTGAACAAACATATAGCGCTCAAACTACGAGGGTCATCCGGAAAGTAGTACCCGTTCGTGAAATAAAGACACAAAAGTAAATATTAACAAACATAAAAAATTTTATTTGAAAGAGGATACTTTAAACTACTTCTCAACATAATCTCCAAGCAAATTAAGGCATTTGTCATAACGTGTGACAAGTTTCTGTATTCCTGCTGCATAGTCCTTCGCCGCCAGCTCATTGAGATACGCGAGGGACCCATCTTGCACAAATTTTTGCATAATGCAGATGGTGTTTAACAATTTCATGAACAATTGTTCGAGAAACATTGGGAAAATGCTCAGAGATGTCATCAATTGTGACGCGCCGATCGTTCCTCACGAATTCGTCAACTGAGCTCACCAGTTGGTCTGTAATGACAGACGGTCTCTCCGAACGCTCATCGTCGTGTGTGTTCCCCCTCCCCATGTTGAAGTTGCGACACCACCGCCGAACAGACGACTCGTCCATTACATTGTCTCCATACACCTCCTTTAATTGGCGATGAATATCACATGGGCGAACGTTTCTTGCATTGAGGAATTTAATCACTGCCCTCACTTCACAACTGGCGGCGTTCTCAATTTTTTTAAACATTGTAAACAATCACAGAAACAACACAGGCAATGCTAGCGTCATGCAACTTGGCTCAGAGAAGGCAGACAAGCCACTGAAGCTATCTGACCTCGTCCAGCGGCTACTCGCGTCGTCAGCACTTCATGCGGCACGAACGGGTACTACTTTCCGGATGACTTTCGTACGTTTTAAGGAAGCATTGAGCCGGAAGGCGTTATTACTGTAAATTTTACGTGCGTTGCATTAATCTGCCACGTTTGTCAGCATAGTCTAGAGTGATCCAAGTCAGGGAGTGTGAATGCACATTTTTCTACCTTTCGCGGAAGATTCTCTATTATGAGATCGTTGGAAATTGAAGCAGGATAAGAGAAACGCTTAGCAAAATTTTTCATGAAACGTGAGCTTTCGTATGAACACAATTCTAAATGCCAAATCCAGGCAGAAGCTGTGAATGTTTCATTATATGTGGTTGCGAAGTACTCCTGAATTTGTACCACTATTTTCACCCTTAGTGATTCACTGAATCATAGAAAAGTGTTGGCTCTGAGGAATTTCAAACATTCGGAATATTCGTCTTCCAGTTCACTGCACTTTACTTCTAGTGAGGCAAGATTGACAAATTTTAGACTCCTCGGTCGTTTTGCTGGCTAATATAAGTATACACAACTCCTTCGATTCATCTCTTTAAGCTGCATTAATTTGAGTTCACATGAAATTTCTAATGAAATCAAGCTTTTTAGTTTTCTTGATGTATTTCATCGCTTCATCAAACAATTATTTATAAATCTCATCTTAATAAGATAAAATCATTCATTTAGTATTGCTCACATGAACGAGAGTACTTGAGTGGATGAAATTGATATCGTCAGTGCCGAAAAACGGGAAAAATAATTTGCAAGATTTTTTGTTAAATACGATGATGTCAAGATTCTTCCCGAGCGATGCATTTTAGATCGCATGTCCCTGATATCTTACATAAGTTTTTACTGCGTGCTTAATATGATCTTGTTTAACAATGATGAGCTTAAGATTCTCCCACTTGAAAATAGTACAGTAAGGTTCAATTAGAAATATTCACTTATGTTGCTTTTTAGAACAGAAGATAAGTGAAATTATATCTATGTACTGCACCTGCGGAATATAGATGAAAAGGAAGCTTTAAGGAAGAAATGATTCCATTTTTTATAAATGCTTTCTCCTCACCTCGTGCTTGTTGGCTAAAACCATTTTATCTACATCTTGTCAGATGTCTCAGCATTTAAAAAAGGCCGAGAACTAGGGTGGATTGGTGGAGAGATGTCTCTTCGTATTTCTTTGGAAACTTCGCTTCTTACGCGCAAGAACGGGTTTTTGCTCAGCTGCTGTCTAGACCGCAACTTCCGAGCTCGGATTTCGACCACTGCTTCGATGCCGTTCACATTTGGGAATGTTTATTGGGAAGTTAAGGCATCGCTTTTGGCTGAAATACTTGTTATTTCGAAGGATGAGCAGATTAACGTTTTAGTCTTGTCATTTTTGCAAAAGAAAATCAGTATGTATTTAAGACGGGGTTAGGATAAGTTTAGAGATGTGCCTACCATAGTGTAAATTTTGGCAAATATTTCCATTTTGTGGATATTTTTCCATATCATAGCTTTTCCCTAATCAATTATATCCTGATAGTTTATTGCGAACACAATGCAGCGGAGAGGCGAAGGTTTTTAGGAGTTAACCAGACCAATCTAATCAGCCGCACTTTCTAAGGTCCCATGCTTTTTACGAAATGTATTTCGATTATTTTCAATTCAAATTACGATTCCTTTGTAAGGTAGGTTTTGTTGTTCCCTATTAATTTTAATGTGCTAAAATCATTCATCTTGACCATGATTTGAACCCGGATCCACATCCGAGTTTGAATCCCGGTCAAGGCGAATGATTTTACACGTTTAAGTTGTTTCATTGTAATGCGCATAAGCGGATGACTCCAGTAAATGTAACTGTCACGGCATCTCCCACAGTTTCTATGAATTAATCAAATGTAAATACGCTAGTGCTCAAAAGTTGGCTTAAACTCCGTGGAATGTGGCGCAACGTGCACGGCTGCGAATACATTCAACGTTATTCATATGTATGCTATCTCGTTATAACATTTTGCTCCCTTAAAACCCCTAAAATTTTGGAGTTTAAGAAAACGATTCGGTAGCGTAACCGGCTAAAGAACTCTGCAGAATATCGAGGGATGGTTGCTAACAATTATTTTCCTCTCGGTATGAAATGAAATGAAAACTGAAATTTCTCTTTCTTTGCCATACGCTATTTATTTCTTAATGAATTTGTATATTATGCATACTCTCATGCTGTCTGAAAAGCAGAAAAGAAAGGAATTGTTAGTTATTCCGCATTATATTTTAGTTATATCGAGTTTCCATAAATTCTCTACATTTAATAATCATATCATGAGTGGGCATGTTTTGAGAAAACGATGAAATTTTGATTGTACGAATTTGCCTACCTATTGAATTGGGAACTCCGAAATGGAATGTGTACACTCGATTAAATACTTAGGCGTTACCTTCACTCACGGCCTCTCCTTGGTGAAACACATACGCGGAATTTGTGGACAAGCTAGCAAAAAACTAGGATTTACCAGAGGAGTACTGGGTAAATGTGATGAAAAGGTCAAAGGTAGATGTTATTCTTCACTGGTTGGGCCTCCTTTAGAATATTCTACTAATATATTAGATCCTAATAAAGTTGGATTAATTGCCGAATTGCATCGCGTACAGCGTAGAGGAGCTAGATTCGTGAAACACTGGTCTGATAAACTTAGTAGTGCATCCAAAATAATAGAGGAGCTAGGCTGGTAATCACTCACGGGGCGAAGTTTAAATTACAGATTGAATCGCTTGCATTAATTGGAAGGAAGTCTCTTTAGCAGTGATGATGAAAATGTGTTATAAACCCCATCGTACTACGGTAGGAGAGATCATGTTAGTAAAATTAGAGAGATTAATGTGGAACAGATATATTTACGATGTCACTTTTCTCACGAACGATAAGGGATCAGAATAGCATTGCCCGACCACGGTAGGGTCATATTCTGGTCAAAATTAGTCTGGTGTGTATTCACCTCCTACCACACACCCTAGCAGTGCCTTGCAGGGTACTAAAATAATATCTTAAGGATGTGAATGGATGGTGTTTTAAGAAATAGTATGTATGATTAGAACAAGATAATTAAAATTAGAAGTAACTGTTGAGGAAGAAAAAGGAAAGGATATTAGTTTATAGTTATTTACGAAGGGTTTAATGGAAGCTCAATGTGTTACTGTTAGGGAAAGGTGACAGCCGTGGCCTTTGCATAAGGTACTATCCCGGCATTTGCCTTGCCGACCATGGGAAACCACGGAAAACCATGGTCAAGATAGCCGGTCCTCGAGCCCTTAGGCCCCGGACCTCCCGAATGGAGAGCAACAACGCATTAACTACGTCACTGCCCGCCTCGGTCAGCATCGATTGATGAAAAGCAGCTTAACCCAGCATTCACTAGCCTGAAAAAATAAACTTGGTCTTAACGATAATGGAATATTCTGAGATGTTTGTTGAAATAATTTTTAGTGTTAAATCTCCAGTTCATTTCAGATCGGACGACTTAGTATTGCTTTCCACGAAACATTAGCATTCCAATTCATATACGAGGGTCATCCGGAAAGTAGTACCCGTTCGTGCCGCATGAAGTGCTGACGACGCGAGTAGCCGCTGGACGAGGTCAGATAGCTTCAGTGGCTTGTCTGCGTTCTCTGAGCCAAGTTGCGTGACGCTAGCATTGCCTGTGTTGTTTCTGTGATTGTTTACAATGTTTAAAAAAATTGAGAACGCCGCCAGTTGTGAAGTGAGGGCAGTGATTAAATTCCTCAATGCAAGAAACGTTCGCCCATGTGATATTCATCGCCAATTAAAGGAGGTGTATGGAGACAATGTAATGGACGAGTCGTCTGTTCGGCGGTGGTGTCGCAACTTCAACATGGGGAGGGGGAACACACACGACGATGAGCGTTCGGGGAGACCGTCTGTCATTACAGACCAACTGGTGAGCTCAGTTGACGAATTCGTGAGGAACGATCGGCGCGTCACAATTGATGACATCTGTGAGCATTTTCCCAATGTTTCTCGAACAATTGTTCATGAAATTGTTAAACACCATCTGCATTATGCAAAAATTTGTGCAAGATGGGTCCCTCGCGTATCTCAATGAGCTGGCGGCGAAGGACTATGCAGCAGGAATACAGAAACTTGTCACACGTTATGACAAATGCCTTAATTTGCTTGGAGATTATGTTGAGAAGTAGTTTAAAGTATCCTCTTTCAAATAAAATTTTTTATGTTTGTTAATATTTACTTTTGTGTCTTTATTTCACGAACGGGTACTACTTTCCGGATGACCCTCGTACTTCGATAATGAGATATTTTCTTTGTCGAGTTTGTTTAAATTGAGATTAACTAATTTTTTGTTGGAAAAATACAAGTAACAATGGTCCAGGGTGATAAGTACACATGAAAGAACCAAGTGTGAACAAATTCTTTTTTAAATGGGTAGAAGTTGCGAATAGTTCCTATTTACTCTCGTGGTATCCTTTAAAATACAGTAGAAATTATTATTAAAGAGTATTTTTATTTTTATATGCCCCTTTTAAGTTTTATTTCGAAGTATAAGTGAAGATTCTGTGGAAATACTTATATTGGGCAGATTCCTTATGGTAGCAAATAAAATAATTTTGGGGTTAAATATGTCCAAAGCAAAAGCAGCTGTGTTTGAAACGGATATTGGGAAAAATGATTGCATGGTGAATGTATACGGCGATATAAGTGCTCAATAATTGCATAGATATGAATATCTTGGCAATATATTTTGCTGAAAAGGACAGAATCAATGAAATGAAAAGGGTTTATAAGGTTTACAGTTCGGTGACAAGGTTTTTGTATTAGTATCAGGATATAATGCATCGTTTTCAAGACTTGAAGTGGCAATTGTGTCTGGCTCAACCTTGTGGAAATTCATTTTAATGAAATTAAGAATACAAAGTAACTTTCCACTGTCCTTTATTAGCGTACAACCGGTTTCAACGCTCAAGCGGCATCATCAGGTACCTAATAATACCTTTAATAGTACCTGATGATGACGCTTGAGCGTTGAAACCGGTTGTACGCTAATAAAGGACAGTGGAAAGCTACTTTGTATTCTTAATTTCATTAACTTGAAGTGGCTTTAGAATCCCATTCTTTCATTAAAAATGGCTACGTTATTCTTTTTTAGCTTTTTGCAATGAATTTTGTTATAAATTATTACGCTATGAGGTTAGTTTTTAACGTTTTAAAAAAATCGGCGTAGTTAAGGGATCAGATAAATGTTGCCTGAATGGGTTGTAAGAAAGAGTGACCTCTATAATCTCTTCATAGAGCTCACTCTTATCCACAAAATGTTTTACCAGGAGTAAAGAGAGGACATATTTCCATATTTAATTCACGACCAGTGTTGTTCATTGTTAAACGTTAACCATTTCACATTAATGCTTCAGATAGGGCGATAAAAGCCCATCGTGTAAATAAGGCACACGTGCTGCTGGACGAGTTTTCGGTTATATTTGCTAACCGATCATTCATTCGAAAATACTGGTAGGATCGTTCGGGTAAGTCTATTGGTCAATGTATTGAGAATTTTTGTATTTGGACCCCAAGAGGAACATCTACAAGAACTCTAGGGAGTTCCAGAGGGGGCGAGAGGGAGTTCTATCCCTCTCTTCCTTGATGAAGGTGGCTACGACCACCGAAAATTCGAAAAATAGTGAGTCTCTTTTTTGTGTATTTCTGTGTTTTTGTCTGTGTCCACTAGTGCTAAGTGTTATACATAATTATTCACGTCCGTGATACTTTCAAAAAGTGCTATATATATATATATATATATATATATATATATATATATATATATATATATATATATACACATATATAAATATATATATATTTGCTAACGGTAAAATAAGTGACGAACCTATCATAACACACAACAATTATGTATGTTACCTCCTATGGAAGTCAAATGGTGTGTCACATGTATCATACTCACTACGTACTGAGATTTCTGCTGGACTTTATCCTTAAGTTTAGTGGTGTCCGACCTAGTTTTCTTCCAAGCCAGTTGGAATATTTCGATCAGATAATTTCCATTTCACTTGTAAATGCCGATGTCATTGTTTTTATTACTTTTGAGCAGTGAATTAAAATAACCTATTAATCGAATAGATAGAGATATAGGTTTACATCTAGGGCAACGAGACAGGATTTCGAAAGAAACCTTACTTTTAAGATGCACCATTGTAATAGGGGAAAATATATGAAAGTGTCTTACAGAAATAACACTCAAACTATGAATTAAATTATTGCTAAAAGTTTGTTGGTTTTGAAGCTTTGAGCGCAGATACCGCTGCAGTTAAATTCATGTTAGTTGTGCACACTTGAAATCGTTTGCTTTTTCTTATGGAGTAGTATTATAACTCGATGGGATAAAAATTTAAGTATTAAGAGTCAACTCGTGGGTGGACGTTGGACTTAAGATCTCTCTTCTTGGAGAATCGACTTCCTAGAGCGGCATCTTATGCGCGTTGGACATCAAAATATCGCAGAGTCCCTTAGATCGTGTCGGATCAAATCACGCGAGGACTTTGCAAATGATCTCGTTGCCCGGCTACGTCGCCTTCCTCCTCTCCACCCACACATACCTGTTAGTGACGCGCCTGATCTTTTTTCATTTTGTCAAATCCTCCCCTCTGGCGGGAGGACGCCGAAACCCAATTAAGGCAGCACGACTTTCCTTTTAAGTCCACTTCAACTTATACCCTTCGCTCTCTCCTTCCTTTCCACATTTCCCTCGATCCGCTTTCTCTCGCGTCATCCCTTTTACCTTCCCTCCTAAAACATCCATTATCTCCTGTACCCCGAACCCCTCCGAATGTACTCTGCTTGCTCTCTACCCTTTTATCAAGGAAATATGTATAATTGCCGATTTTATGTCGCATTTTTTGTTCCAATTTCTTTCCCCCATCATTCCCTTTTCCTGTATTTGGACCAAGATACGAATATTTGTTTCCAAGTAAATAGTAACTGTCAGAGGTAATAGCTGGTCAAATGCTAGAGACAAAAATTATACTTCTTCTTTGGGGAGTACATGGTACTTCTCATGAATTTCCTTTCATTGTCATTTTCCTGAGCCACAGCCATCTATCAGCAGGTACGAGAGACCATGTCAAAAAAATTTGAGAGATTAAGTGTAGAACGGATATATTTAAGATTTATTTTTTCCACGAACGATAAGGGGTCAGACCGCGGTAGGGTGACATTCTGATCAAAATTCATCCCCCGCCACACAATCTAGCAGTGACTTTAAAATATCAAATTATATCAAAATCATGAAGATAAGTCGTTGAAGCAAGGATACTATATGTGTTGGTAGTATATAGATTGAGTGGACGCGAACGAATTTTAAATGAATAATATAACGAGGAATAGACAATAAATGCGCCAAAGTACACTTATGCAATTTATTTTCCCACCATATTTTTACAAAAAAAACGCTTCGTCACTGAACTTTGGCAGGGCTGGATCTGTCCAAATATTTTTCGGCAAACGTTCAACATTAGGACCTGTTACGTATTTTTAAGGGCGAGTTAAATTGTCTACTGTAATTGACACAGTCTCAAATTGATTACGGTCCATATCCTCTTTCCACACTTTACTCCACGAGAAATTTTTTTAGGCATATTGGCCTACACTTGGTTCCATACCATTTTCAGCACTTATTTTTTAACAATTTGTTTTTTGTTATTATCAATACATCGTCTTCTGAGATTGCCCTATGAATGCCTCGCAAGTAACTTTAGGAGTTGACATTAAGTTTGAAGTGATGATCTAGAATACGAGTCAAATTGTTTGGAATAAAATACCAATGTTTTAGGTGACATAATAGTCTTCGTGATGAACAGAAAGCACACTACGCGTCAGTGTAATCAAACTTAAATTACAGCGTGACGTTCAAAACCCAATGAAATAATAGTTACATCATGTGGCTTAGTATATTTTTGGAAAGAAAAACAACAAAGTGATAGCTTGTTTGAATCCAAACCGTCCCTGGACCCTTATTCTTCTGTCCCCTGCTTTGCTTTTCTCTCTCATTTTCCTATTTCGTTTGCCTTATCATTCCATTCCAGTATCCTTTCCTGTGGCATAATCCTAATCCCCATTGTGCTTGCCGCTCAATGAAATGGGATCCTCTTCACATCCTCTTCCACCTAGTTCTCCCGCTTACGAGCGCTCGAATGGAAGGGATTCCTAGTCCGTGCTATTGAAAAGAGATTTCTCAGTGCCCCAGAGAGATAGATTTTTCCTGAAGAGTTATAGCGATTAGCCTTTAGCGCCCTTCCCTTGGTACGTGGATCTATGAACCAAAACCCCCAAGGAGTGGAGGTGTCGTAGAAAACATGACTTGAAACAACTGTGGAATAACCTTTCTCACACTTCCTGGAATCGTACCTAGTAATGGATCGTGAATTTAATAATTAAATAAGGTACGAGAGAAATAGTAGACAATTTTTTTTAAGATTGACTTCATTAAAATATTCCTAGATTTTAGGGCTCACTTCAGTACATGTTGTGTGCATTTACGGCCAGATCATACATTTTGGCCTGATTATTACCTCCATACTCGGAAGAATAAACAATAGCATTTGTCTATTCAGAGAGAATAGGAGAGATTGAAATAGAATGCTGACCCGATTGAATTGATTCTTTTAGTTCTCAAAGGAGGGCCAAGTCAGGCAGGTGATAGCAGGACCATGGCACTCATGGTAGACCTACTTGTGACTACATAGTGGATCAATTTTGGAGGCGCAGAGATAATTTTGTCAATGCAAATATTTCCGCTTATCTTGTTTACAATAAATTTACTTTTTGTTCACAGTGTGAGCTGAGGTTACTTGAATTTGAATTGATAATCAATAAAAATTGGCACACTTGATCAAATAAGGCTTATTACTATTTTTTATTGACTGTAGGTAATTTATTCATAAGATTCGTAAAGTTAATTGGAAATTTATAGTAAAACACGAGCATAGAATTATCATTCTGGAATGATGATGCTGATGAATTTTACTCAGACATTCTGCTCTGCTACAATAAAATTTGATTTTCATTTTGAATTTTTTAAAGTGGGAATACGTGACGACGGGTAGAAGGAATTTCCATAGTTGATTGAGAATTCAAAGGTGAGATGTATCAAATTCCGATAGAATTCATAAATGCCCTCTAGAAGTTGATCCGTCCTCAGTCTTCTTCCAATTACCGATTTCAGCAAAGGAAAATGAATAAATAAATATGTAGTAAGAAATGTACCTCATAAATTTGCACGGGATTTTTGTGATCCATTTTTCATTGCGGTGTGCCTAATTTCTATTTTTTCCGGTTCCTTATGAGAACGCGAGGATCATAAATCATTTTTTAGAAAAAAAACGAGAGAAGGTGAAGTTGGAAGATTATGGTGAATTTCATTTTTCTAAAAAAGATATATTATCTATTCCTCAGAAGGAATTTGACTGGTACAAATTTTAAACTTTGAAAAGAAAATGAATTACGGAATAATGATTCTGAAAGCAAAAATTTCTTATGCATATATTTTTGAATATATCTTCAAAGATTTTAATTATGCTCGTAGTTTTGGCTGCAATTTCTAGAATAAACAGGCGTTCCAATTTGAATTTTAGATTTCAATATCACAATGTTAAGAATTTTTTTATTGTATTTTATCTTCTAAATACTATTTCCTAACTATGAATGTGTGGAATAAATATTGGGAAACCCCAGGTAGTAACAGTAATCGGAATCAAATCACAGAAATTTATGCATAAGATTTTATAAAAATGACAAGATAAATTGGGGGTTGGCGTTTCTTTAATTCGAGAGTAATTGCAAAATGGACGATAACTAGATTTAATTACTCGTGAAATAGTACATTTTCTTCATTTAAATTACGTTAATTTAATTTAAATTGATCTGTCCACCCAGCTCTCAGAGAAGTTCAACGATTGGTTACCTCTTGGATGACGAGAGACGGCTGTGTAATTGGAAAGTAACTCGCTTTAATTACTCCAATTAAATATCGTACAGGAGTCCAATTGATAAAGCTGCAAGTGTAATCACAAGTCCTATGAATACCATCATACCGGAAATATAAAAATTTTAAATTTACTCAGCGCAATGCAAAAAAGTAATAAGTGATGCACCATGTATAACATCAGCAGACTCTAAGTGTGCAAAATGTAAGTTGGATTGTAGCTTTGAAAAATGGGCCTCGGAGGGTATTTTTCATTTTTGCTTTGGTTGGTAATTTTCCGAAAATCTAGAAAAACTGTAATATTGTGAATTTCGTAATTTTTCGAAACTAAAAAAGTTATTTTAGCGGTAATATAGATGCTTCATATAATTCTAATGAGTGTTTCGTAAAGTGATATATCCAGCTTTACTGTGAAAATATTTGGTTGCAAAAGCTACCAACATTTACTATGATATGATTGTGGTATTGATAAGATATGACTTTATCACAACTTGATTCTTAATTGAGTTGCAAAGAGAATTTCAAGGGAAGTTTTTGAAATGAATCCGAAACAGTGAAAGGACATTTTTCGGCCAAAAATGTTGCATGAAATTTGTCTCTAATAACAGACGCATTACGTCAACGCGTTGCGCAGAATACAATTTGCATGATGAATACAAACAAGCTAATATTCAACAACATGCTGATCGTCTGTATTTTGAATTCACGGGATAATTTATACTGCGCTGTTAGATCTAACGCTTTTGGCTGCATGGAATTGTTTAATTTAAGCCCCTCGGTCAACTTCTTCAAAAAGTGTCGAGGATTCCATTTTTTGGGCGTAAACATTTTCAATGAAGCTGGAATGTCAAAAATTAACCACGGCCAGAACTTAGTTAAATATATAACCATAATATACATACATAAATAAATAAGGTGTATTCGCTTATAATTTATATATTTGCCATACACACGTATTATATCTATGCTACTTAATTATTCGGTAATTAGGAATTCAAGAGGGCAGCTGGTTACGGGAGAATGTAACGGTTTAATATCATCGGTGAATGATTCTGGGTCAAGACAGTAGATATCAACTCGGGTCTAACGGGCTACATTGAAATTCGATCCGATAAAATGGTGATTGCTTCATAATAATGTTCCTGGTATGCATATGGGCTTTGCAAGCCTCAATAAATCACGAGGAGTCCGTCGGATTAAATCGCTACATCTTCTACCTCAATAAATGTTTCTCGAGCATTACCGTGGACCACAGGCAGCCGTAGAAAAATGAGGAACCCTTCGTAAGGCTCTCATTTAAAAAGTACCTATCCTTGACTCCATGGTGATGTGCCAAATTTCTCGGGAACATTCTTTTTTTTAACTTCCTTGTCGCCCTTTATGGTAGCTAACGACCATATCGCCGATCTCTCCCCTCCTTAAAGTGATTAATTTTTCCCCTCTCCACGCCCATCCCACCCTTCGCTAAAAATTTCTCCGCAGACTCGGGCGCATTACTAATTCCGTTGCTTCCCCACCCTACGGCACCTCATTTCTCCCTCTAATCCACACACCCTCCTCCCTCCCGACCCCCGCTTGCTCTCTTCCTGCAGAAAGCATTCATTCTCCGAGGGAAAAAAAGTAATTTTCTGCCCTTTTGTTCTTAAAAAAAATAATCCCCACCCCTTGGTGTTTTTTCCCTCCATCCCCACCCTTCACCGCTGTATAAGCCTCCTTCCTCTTTCCATCATCAATCAGCGAATGCACTTCCTACTTTTTTTACTCGTTCCCTCGTCCTTCGTCCCTCTTTCTCTTATTCTCTCGGTTGCAACACGCCCCTCATCGTATCCACTTCTTTTTTCCTCCGCACCCCCCCCCGTTCATTATCACCCCATCTCCTTTGCATCCTCATTCCCGTTCTTTCTCCTCCTCCTTCCGACTTATGCGTATTTTTTTATCAATTAGTCTCGGTAGTCACTCTTTGCCTTCTCACCACCCCTCTCTCTCTCTTTCTTTCTTTCCCCCATCTTTCCGCCAACGATCCCTTTGTTCCTTTCCTCCTTTCTCTCGTAATCATCCTTTTTTCTGCTCTTCTCTTGCAGTTTCTCGCTTCGCCCGCCAATTCACCACATTTCTCCCTCCCTCCCCGGTTTACTCTCCCGTCATATCCCTGGCGTACCCTCGCTCCCTCTCCAGGTACAATCCGAGCAGAGGGCACTCCTCGTGTGTGCGCCGCGTGCGTGTCCTTTCATCTTCTCCCTTTCCCTCTCTCATCCTTTCATCTGAATTCTCCTCCTCTTCCATCTTAGATGGACCACACCCGTTTTTTCACCCCCGAGTGCAGACTGGCTGAGCTCAGGTCCCCTATTCCGACCTCCCCTTATTCTTGAATTCTCAGAGTATCTCCGTCTACATTATAGCTTTGGATTTTTGCTCTAAGCGAACCGATGCCTTTATTTTCTGAGTAAGGGAAAATGAATTGGGAAATGTGCGAACTTAAAGCTTATAGTATTTTATATTCTCATTATATTTCAGAATATGTATCATAATTTAACAGTTAGTTCCTCTTAAGGAAATTTCAGCGGATTAACTATGTGAAATTGTAACATATTGAAACATAAACCAAGTTTTAATGCCAAATGCCAAATTCATTGTAATACCTCCTCCGGTGTCAACTTAGAATTTGCGAAATTTTTAAGATGTAAGTACATATCTTGCTGCCTTTCTTTGAACTTTTTCTATGTTTTCAAAATGTCCCACCTCATATGGATCCCATACTATAGACGAGTATTCTAGGATAGGGATAACAAGTACCGTATTTGTTTTTTTCTTTTGTGGCTACGCTACATCCTTTAAAATTTCTCATTACCCAATGAAGTACTTTAAATAACTCCCGTGTCACATTACCTTCTGGGACTCCCCACCCAAGGTCCCTAGTTAAGTAAACGCCTAAATATTTGCAATGACTGCTACTTGGGATTCTTTCTCCAAAGAGGTTGTAAATATCCTTTTGTGCATTCTTTTCATTTGAAAATTTTATATGCTTACTCTTACTAACATTAATGAACATATTATTATTTGTAATCCAGTCACCAAAGCGATCGATGTTATTTTGTAGTAATATACGGTCATTTACATGCTCAACCCATCTGTACATAATGCAATCATCAGCAAAGAGTCTTACTTGGGAATGTAAATTATTTGGTAGATCGTTTACGTAAATTAGGAAGAGTAATGGCCCTAGAACACTGACTTCTGGAATGTGACTTGATCATGAAATAGGCGGACAAAGGAAACTGGTGGTTATGAAGAGAAAAGATTATCTGAAAAAAATCAAGATTTCATCACCAACAACACCATAGTGAAACTACCATGTGACCGCTCCCCCAAGTTTCAGAAAGTAGTCAGAACTGCTCTGAGTTCCGCTCCCTGTATTGTACATGACAAAGGAGTTTACAGATTTATTTACAGCAATGAATCCTCAAACACCCAGTTTTTTCGGCCAACCCAAAATCCACAAAGAAGGGATTCCTATAAGGCCAGTTGTTTCAAGTGTGTCCGCTCTTTCAAGAAAACTGGCGGCCAGATTAGATGCTTTGTTCAAGAGCATCACCGGCTTCAGTACAGTGTTAAGAACTCTCGAGATCTGTGCAATATCCTCTCCAAAAAAATCACCACCACCGGGCAAACATTTATTAGGATCTTTTGATGTAACCAACCTCTTTACCTGTATCCCTGTGTCTGAATCAAGGATATTGGCTAAGAAGTTATTAGACTAAATCAGGTGTGAAACCATCCTTTTTTAAAGTATTCAACAGAACGTGCACCAGAACTATTTTCTCCACAGCGGAGATTTTTATATGCAAACAGAAGGGCTAGCTATGGTTCCCCATTATCTCCGCTTCTCGCGGAATTAGTGACTTAGTGGAGAAACTTTTCAGTTGAGGAAACGTTAACACCAAGAACATCAGTGTTTCGCATCGTTATGCTGACGACATATTTGCGGTGTGGACCGGAACTGATCCGCAATTTGACATTTTTCTGGACTCCCTTAACTCATGATGTCAAGGCGTTTATTTTACGTGTGAGGAAGGAGTCAATGGTAGCATCAATTTTCTGGATGCCAAAATAACCACTTGTGGACATGCTTACGACTTTGAAATTTTCGGAAAATGAACATCCACAGACCAAGTAATCCACTACCGTTCCCACTATCCCTTCCATCAGAAGCTAGCTGCCTTTCATTAAATGATAAATAGATATTAACATCCCCTTCTGTGAGTAAATGTCAATCGGGAACTTAAAACTATCAAATTCTTTGCTTCCAACAACGGCTGCAAACCTGGACTCATGCACAAGATGCTACACAAAAAGCGCACTTCATACGCACATTTATTTATAACGGGAGTGGAGACGGAGAATAAGAGAGAACAAAATGGTGTAAACTAATATTTTTAGAGAAAATATCCCAGGGAGTGGCCAGTGCTTTTCTAAAGGATAACTGTAAAGTGGATTTTTACATTAATAAGGGCTTACTTTACAATTACTCTTCCTACCATGAAAGGGGACGATGTAAAAGGTATTTATGAATGTAAAAAATCTGAAAACAGCTTTTAAATCGAGGGAGAACAGTTTGAGTTCTCTGCGAGGATTTTGGCATTTTATCGGCCCAGGAACATACTTTGAGGGACGAGGATTTCCATGTTCGGAGAATTTTGTGGTGTAGAAATTCTTGTGGTTGTGGTGAGACGAAAGCCGGATAGCACCCATACTAAGAAAATATTTGACTGGGAGATGTGATAAAAAGGAAATGGAAAGGGAAGCGGAAGTAAAACCCAATAGGTGGATGATATGAGCAGACGGATAAGAGATTTGATAAAAATTCAAGGACACGGCGTGAGGCAAAGTTATTTATAAGTTATTCTTAATTATGCATCGGTAAAAGAGATACAAATGTAAAGTACATTCATGTAGTGACATGGGCATGTATTTTATAAAAGTAAAAAGAAGGAAGTAAATACATATATACCAATAATCCCTTTAGTTTTTCCATTATATTCGTTCGTTTACAAACGATATATATCATCAGAAGTCACCATCATGAAACCATTCTCATGCAGGAATAATTACAGTTCAACTTAGGTAAGAGAGTATTAGAGATGAGGCGACACTTTCCTTAAACTCAAAAAATAAACCGAAAAACATGCAGGAATTTAGCGAGTTAGAAAATTCGCCAAATGAATGAAAATTACCATACGTATTATTATATGCTAAGTAATTCTGTGACTGTCCTTAAAAATATTGAACTCGTAAATATTCTTTGACTGAAATATATCCAGGGAAATTATTCCTCTTGATATTAAATAATCAATGGTCAATTTTCCAGCAAAAATGGCCACAAAATTTTCGTCTCAACCTCTGCTATATCAAAGCTATCGATCCTTTGCCAATTGGCACTTGCCATTGTCCTTTTAGTTCAAAGCCCTAAATTTGACCTTTTTTTAAATCAATTATCATCAATTTTCCTTTTATTTCCGCACAGATTCATCTGATAAAGGGTTTCATGATTTTCCAATGAATAATTTCCCCAACCCGGGGTATATCCTTGGCAATAAAATGAGGCATACTAGTTTTTTATTTTATTTATTGTAAGGAAAGACTAAAAACCATACGTGAATATTTGAATATTTAACGTAAAAATATGACTACAATGCTCTGGAAGTAATTTGATTCCGTAAATCAATGCTCCTCAAGGTACTGCCAAGGCTGGTATCATTGGCAATATCATGACTTTTGGTCAGGAGATATTCTACCAAAAGTGTAGCTGCATTAGACACAATCTGCGATTATACTCACAAAATATGTCTATGTGCAATTGAAATTAACTGGAAGACATGGGATAGGCACCTATCTCCAATAATTTTGGAAACGAGCCGTCAGATATACTACGTTGAATAGCACCGCTAGGCCAGTCTCCACCAGTTTTCCAAACTTGGTCTATCCCTTTGGTTTCGCGGGATTTAAAAATTCGCCAAGAGACCCATTTAATTCGAAATCAAACTCACCATAGAGTATTTTTTTCCTTGAACACAATTATTCATTTCGTACTCGCGATGAAATCTTGAATTTACTTGTTATTTAATTTATTCCGTTACACGAATTCCCATTTTTCATTTTGTTTATATTTCAAATCCATTTCCATCCCATACCTGCCGAGCTTTGTTCACCTTGCCTTTTTGTTCATTTCATAAATTGACTATGACTGGATTACATTTTTTCTGACACTTACAATGTGCTCGTATGTTTGCCGGTATCCTTCATTAGCCGGTGAAAGATTCAGTTTGTAGTTATTTTTTCCATCAACTTGCACGTAATAGCCTTCCGGGGCTCACACCGCGTTTTACTGCTTTCCAAGCGTAATCAGCCAAGCTCGTATTTACTAAGTAAGAATAAAAAATAGTAAATATTACCACTGAGTAAGCACAGAACAGAACGATGATGCCAAATGTTTTTTCTGGCCAGGCTTGCATTGCACGTTGGTTTAAAGGATAGCATATTGTGTGTTCAAATTGCGTTTTTTCTTTGTTTAAAAGGATTTCAGTGGAAAAAATGAACTGAATAGTGAAAATTCTTAGCGTGGTGCTGTATTTTTGGCCGTTAATAGCCGTTTCTATTATTTTCTGGGAAGTATTAGTTCAGAAGGTTCATATTTTGAATTTTATGCTAGCGGAAATCTGGTAAATGCTAATCCAGGTCATATCTCTGCCTGGTTTTGGCAAGCTACCCGAAACGATTTGCCTCGACTCTTTTAGATTCGTATCAGTCTGAAGCATAGGGCGGATGCTCGCGAGCCACAAAATATTTTTGCGCGATAAAGAAGGGTTGATCGAATCTGCTGACTCAACGATGCAGCACCAAGACTCGAAACTTAAAACTATTATCCTATTTGTAGTTTTTTAAGCTGATATAGTTAACAATCTGAAGTTAGGATTGCGAGAGTATTGGGAAAAATATTTTAGAAAGTCAAGTGCCCAAATTCGTGCTTTATCAGAATTACCTTGCTTAAAACCTTCTTTGTTCACGTTAATCAGCAACGTAGACTTGTAATCTTCTGGATAAAATGTGCCCGTTTTTGTCCCGACAATGCTGTATAGCTTTACAATCAGGTGGGTTCTTGTGGAACATTTTTTCTAAATATATTTCGTCACCTTTGGTAGATAAATAGATACTCGTTATTCCTACTAAATTCCTGGTCTGCCACCTTATTGTGAGTGAGAGAGAAGAAAATACTGAGCTGGATTTTGTTGATGACATTTAGAAAATGACAAAAATTTGCCATGCGGTAACTTCTTATAATTATTCGCTTAATTTATAGAGCTTCCACAATACTATCTCTGTCATAAAAAGGAATCTTCACCCTGTGATTCAACGAAAGCAGTGAGTAAACGTTGGAATAGTATGCTTTCTTTGAAGAATTACTGCAAGTGGCATGGAATATGGAACCACGAAAGGGGAGGCAGTTAACGAATTTCTCGTTGAGTTACCAATGACTGAAAACTACACGTGATATTTTCGTGAGTGTGCTTTAAGGCGTGACGTAATGTCAGACGCCATCGTTAAGGGGAGCAGGGGCAATTAAATTCCCAACGTTGTCCGCACTGTCTCCGTTTCCTTTGGTCCTCATCAATATGCGTGCAGAGCCCCTCTACCCCCCTCCCTCCACGCCTCCCAACCCCCTCCCACCCTGTGCTCTCTTCCTCGAACCTCCAACCATCCGTCACCCCCTCCCACTGCCACCAAAACCCTCCACACCCCTCCCTCCGCCGTCTCCTCGCCGTTCATCGCTTGCGGCGTCCCGTCATGCATAGTTCGTGGATTCAGACAGGTGCTGAAATCATCCGGCGTGGAATGAGGCAGAGTTTGGCGGGGGGGGGGAGGAGACGGGCTGCGAGGGAAGGTTTGATGTTTCGCACGGAGGCGCAGACGTGGGAGGGTGGGGGGAGTGGGCATGGCTGTTTGATCTCCGTTTATTATTATTTCTCTTTTCTTTAATTCATCCGCTCGGAGGGTGTGTTCGGTGGAGTTGTACTCTGAGCCACCCCTGGGTTCATAAGGGTTATGGGGAGAAAGACCGCGCCAAGTATTTCTGAAGGGTTCTCCTACTCGCCCCCGCCGCTGTGTACGTACCCCTCGTGAAAGGCGAGACACTTGGGGAGTGACTTCCTCCTTCCCTCCTGTCTCCCCGTGTTCTCTAATCCTGTACAGGTCACGAAAAAGCTTTCTCACCACTTATGAGAGCAATATATTTTTTCCTTTCTCGTTTGATTTTTTTGTATTTACCTAGAGAAAATGCAACAGGGTCGTTATGTTTGCAGGGTTTGTGTTACAAATGTTTTCAGACAGTCGAGTGGCGTCGAGATTTTAGTGCCCCCACCATGTATTTCTTGTTAATTTGTGATCCTAGTATACATTGAATTATCGCATTACTCTAACATTAATTTCGACGCAAACTATAACTAATCTAAATGACTCATTACATGATTATATATACTAAAAATTCTAGATAGGATATTCTGCCCAAATTAATTGATAATATATGACGTTACATGAATAATAATTCACCGTATTATAAAATGCCTCGCCCTCGAATATCTACAGGTATTATATATGATGTATATAAAGTTTTTGTGATATTTTATGATTGTAATAAGTTCTCACTACCACAGTTATAGCATAATATTTCACTTCTTTAAGTCATAGCGCTATTTTAATTCATCTAATATGTGGTACTATATGCCTTACTATCACTTTTAAAAAAACAGTAGGCGAATGGTTGGGTATGATGAAAAGTCATTACAGGTGGTTTCTAAATTGAAATTAAGTTAATGACGATTTCTGGCGACTATAAGATATCGTAAGGACAAACCCTAGGTTAAATCCTCATTTTTACTTCATTATTATGTAACATAGTACTTCATGGAAAATAAAGGGTTTTGTACCGCTTTTGGCTGGATATTGACCTGTTGTACGGTATGTGAAAATTAAGATTTCGGTGACAATGGAGCCCAACGTAACCGACATTGGCACGTCTTTGTGCTGGAACAATGGCGACAGAAATTCACGACTCATCATTTGCTCCTAAGTGAATTTCTGATTGAGGGAGTTTTCAATCATTTTCAAATTTGTGGTTCGTACCTACTTCAATCGACATTCCAATTTCATATCGGAATTCGCAATGTTAGGCATCCATTTCCCATAATGCCCGGGATTGCATCCTCCCCGCCTGTGGAGCCGCTGAATTCCACCGCGCTCGACGGGAGTGTGCTGGAAGGTACTCCCCCCCCCCCCCCCGGTCGAACATCCCACGCCGGCCACAGCCTCCCTATTTCTGGTTGCTGAGAGACGCTTTCCATTATTTTCCCCTGCGCCCGTACAATTATTATTGAAACTTTTTGCGGGCTTCGCGGTGATAAACGCGCCCTGGATATTTGTGAGCCTAATAGCCCGACGTCATTTTTCAGGAATACTTAGTAATTAATGAATTTGATTGAAGGTATGGGTTACCTCCCTCTTCTTTTCCCTCTCTGAGCGACCTTGTTAAATGTGAATCGCAGATGTGTCTTTTTTTTAGATATGCGACCTAACGTTTAATTAGGGAAAAGTTAATTGAAATATATTCGTTGCTCCCGAGTAATTTAGCTATTAGAATGAAGTCCTGGTTAGAGATATCGATAAATAAGTAGGACAATTTATCAAAGCGGAGTTTTTTGATAAATTAATTCCCAGTTCTAGTGACGATTCTATTGAAGATGAATGTCATACGCAAAGGTTTGCTCTAACTTTCAATAACGTTTAACGCATACCATACCTTTAATCAGTACGGGATATTACGTATATATAAGATCAATCAATGACTTTAACGGTCTATGACAATGTAAAATGAATATTTCTGTGAAAATTTAAGAAGATTATTTCTGCGATGTCCTAAAAAGAAAAATTGTACTCACGGTATAAAGAGATTCGGTGTCATTCACAAGATCGAAGAAACTGCTTACCTGTGGGAAAACAAATTATATAGTTAGAATCAACTAAACAAAGATGTACAAGACATTAATTGGCTTCAAGTCATTAAATCAGTGCATTAAGTGAGATTCAATTGATCGTGAAACATTTCAGGAAAAGGATAAAATAAGGTTTTCTTTGGAAATAGGGAATGATATTTCCCTTGTCGACAAAAGATTTTCAGAATATGACGTAAGGTTTGAAGGAAAAAAATATATGATGGTTTTCTGTATTTATTTACGAAATTAAAAACAAAATTGAATTAGATCTAATTGAAAGATTTGGACTGCTGCAGGTTCTCTTTACCAGATTTTTATTATTTAGAGGAATGGGACGTGCTGATTAACTATTGTCCCCATCGGATATAAATGTTTTGCATGGATTCCGGTGCTTACTTTATTTCATTCATACCAAAACTAATTCAAAAAGGGATTTTAATTGTCGCCCTGTTAGTGGTCATTTTTAATGTATAAAATGTAAAAAATAGAAAGATTTCATTACATGAAGTTTTATGTCATCCCTAACCAGAGAATAGGTGTACGTATACATGAGATACCATTTCTGTCTTTGCGTTGGATCACAAGAGGCTTGAAAAACAGATATCATTGTTCGGACGTTACCTTTAATTAAATTTTAGTGAAAGCTTTTGAATAAATCCTTCATTGACATTAATTAAAAAATTTAATCTACGTTTCCACAAAATTCCAGATCCTTTTGTTTGCTGGGGATATTGTTCATTATAACATCCCGAGGAAAAAGAAATGGATAATAGCTACTTAGCGTTTTAATATTCCCCTTTTTCTTTTTCTCGTAAAGTTCGGGGACATTCAAAAGCTCTTTTGAAATCCCTTTGTAAAAATACTAAAAAAACTCGTCGAAAGTTTTGCCAAAAATATCGTACCGCGTTTCTGAACCGTGAAAAATATAACCGGTTAGAATTTCTCGTTTCGCTCGTTTACTGCCTTTCCGCCAAGTTATTTTTTTTACGTCCCTTATCCCTTTGACCAGTGACCCAGGCAGCCAGTGGACCAGAAGCGAATACATTTTCTTGCGTTGTACGGAGTTTGGAGCGTGGCCAAGAAAAAAATACCTCCCATTCACCAGAGAAAGGAAACTTCTCCGGAAGCGGTGGCATATATGTAGATAAGTGCATTCAATATACGTGCTCTTTTACGGTCCTCTTTTTTGATTATGTCGGCCGCCTCGCGGATGCTTGCACAAACTCTTAACGTATCATTTCGAGGCAACCGTTAGAGTGGATACAATACATTGTGAGTTGTCGGTTTGCGGAATTGATAGCTTCTCCAGATCTTCAGCGGTAAACATTCAGAGAACAAGCGAATTTTTGGAGGTATTGGTGCGGCGACGTCTACCTACGTATCATTCCTGTCGATTAAAAGGAAAAGAGAAATATTTTTTTCTGAATGTAGGAGATCAAAAGGCCCTTTATGTGCCCTGAGCTATTACATTTTTCATCTACATAAATAAGCAAAATATATTTACCCATATCATTTTCATATGCTTTTGCGAAAATGTTTCAGTATACGTTCTATCAGAAAAAAACATCGTCTGCTCTGCCAGAAATATTTTAATCACTAAACATGATATATGTTTCTGCGTAACAATTTTACTTTCAACTTGGGAAAAATATTTTCTGTCACATAAATATGATCATCGATTTTTTAACATCTTTACTTTCCCGCAAGTAAACCATATTTAGTTTAAAAATTACGAATGATATACTGGTTACTGTGATCATATTTCTCTGAGCAGAACAAAAATATATTTTGACCTTCAAGCTATTTTTTTGCAAAGTAAAACAGAGGGATATCCAAAATAGAATAGCTGGAGAAAAGTCGAGGCAAATTTTTACCTGCGCCACCTGATACGAAAGGTGAACATTAAATTATAGTCCTGTAATACAACAAAAATCATTTTTAATGAATTCATGTTTTTTTAAGCAAACAGTAAAATTAAGGCGTTACAACATATCTCATAACTAAGACAGCTCACATCATTATACTCTTTATCGAAATTTACTCGAAATAAACCGTGAAATGCGTACGGTTTACGGTCTTTGTTTGCGTAAAAATTCCGAGGAAATAATTAAAAATTAATTTTTTAATTACTTTTAAGAAAAACGATTAAAGTGATTAGAAAATTCCCTCTTTGCAATGATTTGCTCAAATTTTGGGAACCAGTTCTCAAAATTTGAGCAGATGGGATCCTTCTAAATATGAGTTTCTTTCAGGTACCGACAATTGCTCACTGGAGGACAGCTTGACGTGAAAATCGTTCATGACAGGGTGTCAAATTTCACTAAAATGCATATGGATAGGAAATTATTAGGTTAAAGGAGATTTATCCTAGGAAAGAGACATAAACGACCGCAATAAATTATATTGGGAGTATTTTCATGAAGCATAATCATTTTTTTCTTAAATTTCCTAGATTATCACCCTGGTCCTTATAATTCTTTTAAATTCTCTAGCTATTTTATTCGTGCTTAAAACACCCCTGCCGTTCATCGTTGAGTGGCTGGCATGGTACACGAATTAGTATAGAAAAGAAAGTTGACGAGATCGTTAAAGTATGTTCCCCATTCAAACCGATAGCCATGTATTCTGCCACACTCTCCGTCTGTAAAACACTCCCATGCTTTAAACTGCAAGCACTTTAAGCGTTTGTGAATTAGCTATTTAAGGGAGTCAAGTCGGAGCAAACTACTCCGTACCCAGCCGAGGTTAGCCCTGGAGTGCCAGCTACCCAATCGTCTGTTCCTCTTTCAAATATTCATCCGCGCCCCTGTAGAGTTCGGCCATCGGCCCCAAAGCCATAGCTCTTGGACCAACACACGCCATCCGGGACTCAAAGGGAAAAAAATTAATTTCAAAGAGAGGCTCTTGCCTGAAGTATGTTAGAGGTACTTGTGCCTTTATGTCGAAATAGAATTAAACAAATGTCAGAACACTGTCGTTTAAAAAATATGATTCTTTAATCTTGTCATGGATGGGAATTGTTTAAATCGACTGGGTGATGCTAAAAAGAGGGAGATAGATCTTAGATTTAAAAAATCTTTTATGAGGGAGAATATCACCCGAATAGAACTAAAATGAGATAAACAACCATAAACAATAGGAATTATGACTGATTTTTCTGCGATGTCTGAACCTTAGGAAATAAATACTCGTTGATGATTTTTTCCACTTTGTATGCATTCTCGTGAGCCTTTCACTGTGAATTATCGGAAAAATAGGAGATTAAAAAAAATCTTCCTTCTGCATGTAGTGTCGGCTGACATAAATTACAGAATGCGTGGTCATTTATTTATTAGATTCTGGCTCTTAACACTTCATGCTGTGTCCTCATAATAACTAAAATACTTTGAATTTAAAAATCTGAAAATGCACCAGGTGCACAGTATTTTACTCTCGCAATCTCGTGTGTTTTACTCCAGGAGTTAGATCGCATTAAATTACGGGGCTAAATATTTAAATGCTTTTTTTAAACACCTTCAATGCCATATTTCTTATTTGAGATGAGATATTTATTTAACGTAGTGCTAGTCTTATTCAAGATTAACTGCCTCAGCGTTTTCACAGAAAACTTATCAATTTCTTAAAATATACAATTGAAAATACTTTTTCTTGGGGGAAACGCCCTTATTCTATTTGTTTGCGCACAATGCGAACTGGATTCCGCCCCCTCAACCTCGGGTTCCTGTTTAATTTTCTAGTTCTCTCCTAATCCCTCTTCTTTTACTTTCCAACCCCCACATTCCTCTTGGCATTTTCATCATTCCACCCGACGCCTTAGTAGAGACTGCAGTTGTTTGTATAGGAAAGATGTATAATTATGTTTACATGATAATTATTGTAAAAAAATAAAATTATGTTGTGAATATTTGATTCTGTTTGAGATACGGGAGAAATTTCATGTATGATTTATTGGACGAAGGAGCTGCTAATAGCCCACGCACTCAATTGACCCTTGAACTTCTCATATGGAAATTTATGACAAATGCCATAAGATGTACTGTATTTTCTGGTATGCTCAATCAGTTTTTTGTTCCCCTCATATATATCAATATGCTCAATCAAGTGCTTTTCAAATATTTCAAGTGCTCGATCATTGCACATGCACCCGTTAAAGGTCTTTAATATTGGAACTTAGGGATCGCCAAAATCATACACTTAACCTGCTCACGCAAAACATTCCATTACTCAAGTATGGTTCATTCCTTGCCACGACAATATCATCATATTCGAAGGTCGAACAGGACGGAAATTATAAAGTTCATGTCAAGTAGTCCTGGCCGTCAAATGCATACCCTTCACGTACCGTTAGGACCGGCCACTTAAGAGGGCAAATCGAGCGTTGTAGCCGTTCCGAATTGGTCTCTCGTCTTGGTCCTTGAAGTGCAACACTGCGTGGGTGGAGGCCGCGTGCAAGGGGCCGCTGCAGCGCCGACGCTAAGCCTCGTGTCGCGGGGCTTCGGTGATTAAAAACAGCCGGATAGGCAGAGAGGTCCTCAGAAAAGAAGCATCGCGAGCTTGTTAAGGGATAATGCCCATCTCATGCCACTGAAGGATTTGAAACTTATCGGACAGTCAACCGTGGTACATTATCCCTCGTTCCTGTTTTTTTTCCCGTGCCATTTTCCAAGCCAAGCGTGTGATATGAATGTGCTTGGTCTGGTAAAACGGCCTTCCAGGCGATCGGTCATCAAGTACGATTATTCTTAAATTTAGTTGACGTTAATCGACCAAAGAGCTATATGATTATTAGGAGACCGTGGCCCAGTTGTGTTCTGTGTCCGTTCTGTACTGCGAGACTCGAGAGTGGTATCGAAAAAATCAGTGCTTAAAAAATATGGTTTTAGGGTGGCTTTCAACAGTCACCATTTCATTTTAGGAATGTTTGATCCTTATATACTCTCCAAGTAGGTGGCATATAATATTTTCAGCTATAATTTTGTTGCATTTGGCAGTAGTAGAGTATTGAATCTGCTTTTTTAATGTATGATATAAGATCCTGGCAATAGAGTCCAAGATTGTGCATTTCCTCGATTATATTTGACGGATCGAACTAAAGATTTTGCGGGGCAGAAGCAGACCTGGGGTTGGGTTGGACGTTGTGGTGTTTGCCTCAAATCAATTTTGCTGTTTCTCTCGTAAAAATCCCGACGTTTCAGCAATGACCACAAGATATGCAGCGTCGAGATCGAACAGCTATAATATTTTCTCATAACTTATAATTGTTGTTTGAATTGAGCTCGCGGTATTATTTTTTATTTTAGTTCGCTATCTGCACTGAAAATTAGATTATTTCCACCGAACTATACCTTGTTATTCATAATTACGGAATACATTTTGGTTAAACCACAGTTATACGAGTATTTACCCACTCGATTAATACCTCTTCGGCAACATCTATTGTATGTCCTATAGTGGCGGAAAAAATTAAACTTTAAAAATTATGAATGTGCTAAAAAGCCTTGCTTACACTTTTCTGGAAAATGTTTACCACTTAATGTGAGAATAAAAATCTAAATATTATCGCTCTGTAATTGTTGTAAAATTATTAATTCTCTCCATAGTTTACGAAACGTGTAAAATAATTGTCGATACCCTTTTATACTGAAATAAGGATAATACTCAGTTTTTTAGTCTCTGATTTCTTTCTTGTGAGAATACTAATACAAACGCCATATTTTTTCTTCCTACCGAACATACTTGTAGGATTTGAGTTAGCTAAGTTTATTTTCACTGCACAAAATCGAGCTTTAAGCAATTAGAAATAGATCCAGGATAACTAAAATAAAAATTCATGAAATTTGTTTAACACTCTGGTGAAATTTCATTATTTGATGCATGATTATTTTGCCTCAATTTTAGAAGCACAGGAGGTTGTTGACATGTGAATTTTTCTTCACTCAGGTATTTTTTCTTCCGCCGCAGTCTACATAATGCTTATCATTTAGTCGTCCATTCAGTCCTCCAGGAGGTACCAAGTTGAACGTTTTACGTCATGCGGTTACCGCTTATTTGTCACCATCTTGCGAGATTCCTTCCCACTTCATTGGGTTATGACAATGCTCACCCGTTTCCCCTCGGTGCCCAACAATGGAAGGATACGAGGCGTCCGTTCAGCCTTCCGGAAGTTTTAAAATGAGTCATTCTTAGGCGTTGGAGCCGAACAGTCGACTACTGCCGCTCAATATCCATTCCTTCCGAAGGAAGACAAGGAGAGGAAACCTATTCTTTTTTCTTGTTCGTGTTTTCCTGAACGTGCTTTTGGCCTAAGGGCACGGGCACTCAGCCTAGTGAATACAGGAATAGGTCACGTGTTTACATCATTGAGGAAGTGTAGTGCACGTCGATCGGCACAATTCATCCTGGAAATGATAATATGTTGAATGTAAACGCGATAACAGAGCTATAGTTTTCTGCGCCGATGGACACCGTGCTCATCGGGAAGGCTTCAATCACCATTAGATCCGTTCATAATGTGTTTCCTCAGCCATGTGAAATTATGCGTCATATACGTAGGGCATTTTCTCACAAACATAATTTATAGCCTTAATAGATAAATTATGATCTAATATGTGTATAACAAGAGATTGATTGAGTTTACGCGTATAAAACATGTCCTACCATTCGAGCGTGTAATAGATAAAGGGAAAAAAGGGTAAGAAACGTATTTATATGTATATGAGGGAAACAGGCACTTATTTCTCTTAATTACGTTGAAAATTGAACAGAATCAAACAAATGAAATTCTTTGCCACTCTTTGATGAAACATAAGTTGTATGATGCTTTATTCGGCCGATTGACGTTACGGTGATTATGGTTGGGCTTTGTGCAAAATCCTCCGGGCCTCAGCGTCTTCATCATGCCTGTCAGTATGTACAAGGCAAAAGTCTCTCTCATTCAAGTGCAACGTGGACTTTCTAGTTTCCAGGCTGCTCTGCACAGTTTACGCAGAGCCTGGGAGAAAGGGATGAGGCGTGGGACGGAATCCTCTCCAACCCGTACCGGGTTCGATGACCGCTTCCATCGATCGCTCTCCACCCGATTCGCCTCCACGTCTCGTCTGTGGGGTCGGGTGGACGTTCGGTTGTACACGAAACTGGTGTAAAAGTCTTGTGGACTTTCTCCTTTAGAGAGAATAACCGTTGAATATCTGCTTTCTAGTCGTGACAACACGCTCAGTGCTTTGTGAATAGGTAGAAATCCGTACGTGTGATTTAAAAAAAATGGATTAATTATATTATTATTCTTATCTGCTCCTGAAATTTGTCATTAAACTCAAAAGTTGATTTTGGTGACCATAATGTTAACTTTGTTTGGGAGTTTTCCTCCTATTGAAATAAATGAGTGAATTAAATTCCAATGAATGAATGGAATTAATTCAAAATACTGCTGGCTGCTGCTGTATCCACTATCTTATGGATATTCTGTACAACTTCTTTCAAGGAGATTCTTATGGAACTTTAACTTTTGGTGCATTAAAGACAATAAAAAACGTAGTTTCTCCCTACTGTAGATGGCCCCATTCACTCCTTATTACTATACAAAATATGTTATATTCGATATATTATCCCACAAATTTTGAAAAGTCTCCTCATTCCCATTAATTACTGTGGTTGAAGAATATATTGAAATAATCTCGGTAATATATTGATGAAAGCACGATACCATACCATATAGCATAACTTGAAGTTCAAATTAACGTACTCGGTAACTCTGTATGTGATGGCATTATCATTAAACAGACTTTTAATAAAACAAAAATGATGGAATCCGTAATTCGATTTAATATTGGCTGCTAAACATGGGAGGATATTCCAAAAAAGGAATAAATTAAAGAAATATACGAATGTGAATCTGATTGTCTCGTATTATAAGCATCAGGCCTTTCGTTACAATTTTTTGCCAACGGAATTAAAAACCAACTTTCAGAAGCGAAAGAATATCGTACTGCGTCTTTCAAGGGGTACCGATGCGGACGAAACGAGTCCCTTACGGTCACGGGCAGGACGGCGAAGGGGTTACAAAGGAGATCTGTGCGAGGGGCAAGGGCAGGTACGTCCATAAACAGACGCGACGCAAAAAAGCGCACCGAATCATTCAGTTTGTTGAACCTCAATCGTCGACGGACCTTCTTCGAAACGTACCTCTCTCCTTTTCCACAATGTTACGGTTTTAAGGTGGTCATGGTCGGCGGGAGGATCGACTGTGCTGAATGCCGAGTGAACCTCGCTCCGAAAACCAATCTTTCCCACCGCTCTTCCTGCCTCACCCTCCCACTCTTCAATCCCTCCCTCTCTCACCCCCGCAACTCCTTTCCTCTCTCCCTCTATCCCTTCATCTCGTCTGTGGGGGTGTACTCTGCGGCGTTGCCAAGCTCAAGAGCTTTTATGAGTAGCCAACGTGGTCGCCACGATTTTGTCGAGAAATTTCCTTTTCGATTGCTCTTCGTTTGTATTTACCCTCGCATTGTGCTCGTTTTATGAATGGCACGGGAGATGCGGAAGGGAAAGTCACGCTCAAAAGATCGAGCCAAAAGAATAGAAATCATAGTTGCATTGACCAGCGTGGTGCCGTAGAATTTCTTAGCTCTCTCGAAATTCCATTTGATTATCATTTCGGGATGTGCGTCTTTTTCAATTCGAGTCTTCTTTAATTGATTTTCCAATCTGGAATTGGTCTCTGCTGTCATTAACGTTTTTTGCCATTTTTACTCCCACAGAACTCCCTCAGTTCTCCCTTATTAATTCCTTTAGCCTTTATAGCTCCATATTCGTACGCTTTAGTTTAACCTAAATATTTGCACATTTATTCTCTATGCATTGGCGCCGGAAAACTGCGGGAAGACTGGGTACATTGAATTATTTGCTAGATGATAGTGTATGTATTTGCATGCGTGTAGAATGAAAGGATTTTTGCATGAATGTATACGCCACTGTGGGTATAGGTTTGCATGTATTTGTTGATTTTGCATGTGGTTTTGTTGCCTTTTACAGGTGGTGGCCTAACACCCCCCGCCACATGCCCTTGCGGCGGCTTGCGGGGTATTATGTCGATTGAATTCAGTGGTTTCAGGTTCAACCTTATCTTATTGAATGTTAATTGAATGGGTAAAATTTGTACGTTTGCGCAGTAAATTCATTGCGGAAGAATATTTTGTACCTGATGATGTCGCCTATGCGTTGAAACCGGTAGCTTTGTAATGAATTGTATGCGAAAATATACGCAGTTCACTCTTTCAGTTACATTTTAGGAGTAGTATGTTTATATTTTCGTCTTGAACTCCTCTGTTAAAATTTTAATAGGATAGCCCGAATAAATGGTACTTATTTATTCTAAGGTTACCCAGGGTCTTCTCATGCACACTTTGCTTATGAGCCAAAGGCACCGGTTTAAAGATCTTTCAACCGGGGAAGGTATCATCTGACCGGAAAATTTCACGAAGTGAGAACTTGCGTTTTAATTTTTTCTTTCCTCGTAAAATGATTCGCAGACATCGTAGTGAGTTCATTTCTTTCGCCTACAAATATGATCGCTCATATTAAAGCTTCATTATAAATTAGGCAGAAAATGACTATGGTTCTTAATGGATTTATTATGTCATTTGGAAGAAAACATGTTCTCATAATCAAAAGATGAAAGAATTTCCGGCAAGGTTCTCTTATTTCGCCGTCCTATTACAAAAAGGAGCAATTACGTTGCTCGTATATACCATCCTTACCTACAGTATCACACGGTACATGATTAACTAGACCATGTACATGCAAAGGGTTATACTTAACTGAAATGCTATTGCGAAAGTTGACGGGCTAAAAATCGATGAACCTTGAAGGTGCATCGATTGCCGTCGATAGTCGAGACTGACATAGATACGTCAGCGACTTCGATTTTTATCGTTCGAGGGCATGCTAGGAGGATGTGAACGTGACGTAAAAGCTTTTAAGTGATGGAGTATGACATATATGCGCTAATGCAACTCGGACCTGCGATAATTAGTTGGCTATACGAATCACATAAGCAATAAGTGCAGGATTTTATCACGAGGAAGATTCGTGATGCAACAGTTATGTACCAATTTTCTGAATGCCCTTCGAATATTTTTTCTAACGTACACTTCCGCTACTAATCTGAGATGATGGGAAATCTACAGGTCTGTATCTTGTAATCTGAATGTTCTCCGTGGACATTATAAGTAGACAGACACCGTAAGCTTCCAATTATGCCTTTTAAACTACCTGAAATTTACTATAAGTTTTGATAAAAATTTTCAAAAAATTAATTAGACTAAACAAACATGAAAGTTAAGCTATTTTAACTCGCTGAAAGAATGGGAGGTCGAAACTAAAATTTGTCTCACCAAATTTATATTTAAATTAAAAAAAATGATTTATCAGCTACCTTCCACTTTCTTTTTTCTCAATAGTCTTCCTCTTCTTCTTACTTAACTCATCGCTGGGGTAGACGGGCCAGCAAATATGGCTGGAGAGAAAAAATCAACGGGAAACTACATGCATCAGAGAATTTCAACCGTTTTCACGGAAACGACTGGTGCATTTATCGAAATTCTTTGAGTTTTTCGTCCGAAATGCACTTTCTCCTTGATTTCATCGGAACGAAGGCTTTCCGCCGTACTTGTTACGCTTCTCTTAATATCAGTATTCGACCAGAAACAGTTTCTTCGTAGTTCTCGCAAAGCCCTCTAGTTTCCTGGAGAATTGAGGGAGGCGGGGGTGACGTGTGATGATGGATGATAGGGCACCTTGTTGGGTAACGTGAGGAATACATAGCATTCACTATTCGTGGGTGTGGAGACCCGGGATGTGAGGATGAGTAGTTCGATGTTCAAAGGCCGAGAGTCCTCTTGAGACACGAGGCACGCACTGTATCGGACGATCGCACCACCTCCGAATGGAAAGGCCATTGCCACGAGACGTTTCTGTCTTGTAACTCGCCTTAGTTTGTATGTACTTAACTCATTTGCTTCATCCGCCTGCGCGTCTGCTTCATCCGCCGCCTCCAAATTCGTAATTAATGAATAATATAACAATTACACTACGGGTTTGCCAGACTAATTGGTCATTCAAATATTATGCGATGAAATAACCTCACAAGCATTGATGAGTGAGCCGCTAATATACAGGCTACAGAAGATCCTTATTCCAACTAGCTGTCGCAGTTACTGTGTCTCGAGTAATCAGTTACTCCGAAATTCGTATCTTTATGTACATGACCCGAGCCAGATCTAATATTTAATTAAAATATATTGAACAATTTTTGGCAAGCAACGCGTATGGGATATTTAAACATAAAGCAAATTCCGCTGTTGGAAATGATGCTGTACAAAACTCGAAAAAGTGCAATGTGATATACTCATTATATTGAGCGATACACGCTTTAAGGCAGTCAATTCCTTTGCATAAATGCATGTCGTTGGTCTATTTAGAATATACTAGTTGGAAAGGAAAATTCTCATTTCAGCGATACTTTTGAAAACTTGTGAAATTAACGTGAACATTCGACAATGGCATCTCAATCTTCTAAATTTTTAACTACCCATGAGTTTTATTTTAATGTTAAAAAACTAATTTGCTTTTTCCCAAGTGTATTGTTTGTTTCGATTCCAATTTTTCATTGATCACCTATATTATCTTGTGCATAATGCCAATTAAAGAATCCTAAGCGTTTTTAAAAAGCTCAAGTGAAAAATAAAGGCTGAGAATATGTTGGTCATTCTAGAGTCGAACGCATGGGTCAATTTGGGAATTTTCTTGAGGCCGGACTTATTACCTGATTTTGTAAACACATTGTTCCATTCTTAGCTAAAATGTACCATATATTTTAAAGCATTTGTCCAGAATCATAAGAGCATAGCTGTAGAATGATATACGGTAATATGTACCCGTGAATAGAGAATCTTATGTAGTGTCATTTACGACAATATCAAATTTTGATTAAACGACCAATTTCACTTCCCTCTCTTCCGGGTTCCGGCATAGGTTCTGGGTCATGTTTTCAAACAAATAAATCGAGGCATGAGGTTCGTGAAAGAAAGAGATCACATTTCTCCGGTGAACCTCAAATTATTATCTTTTGGCTGTCTAGCAGGATCGCCGGATATTATTGAAAGTGAAATGGTTGATTGTCTGATGATAGATGATCCACTTTGTGTACGCAGTCGTTATGAATTTATTACTGGTTGCATTTAAGTTCTGCTTTTCTTGTGTGCATACTAGCTACCATTGAAAACAAGTATTATTCGAGTAGTTTAGTAGACCATTAATTTAGAGCGTTCGGCTAACAACCGGCAGGGCCTGAGCCGAAAGACGGGTGACACCTCTGGTCACCCATAGGTTCAACCAAGTTGTGGGAAACCGCAGGCAGTTTGTGAAAGGAGACCCCACCCTCTTACTTTGACGTGAGACTTTCACACGCCGCAGAGCTTAGTCCAGGATGAACTCCACCCTCAACTGTCGAAAAAACCTTAGGATTGATTACTGTAGCACTTAATCGCTCATTTCGTAAATTGGATTTATTTTAAGGTTCCATTTGCACCGGTTACATTGTTTGAAAAGAGGACATTTAGGCCAAATATTTTAATCTACCATAGAAGTTGAATTTCGCTCTTAGACCAGATAAAGTTCGACCAATAGCATCTGGTGAAGCTATCTCACAGCGGCGTACTAAATGCCTAGAGCACTTGCTTTTACAAAGATCATAGTATGAATCTCTCTTATTCTTGAGTGATTCGCAACGTCAGTCCTACGGTTTCAAGTATTCCAAGGAGAGTCACGTCACCCTCACGTGTTTTTAGCGATCCGTAGTAGAAAACGTGCATAACTGCGTCGATATGAATCATACACACACACACACACACACTCACACCACCTTAGACTTGAACGAGGGAAGGATTTCCCAACCCGTTTCAATAACTCTACTCCGAGCCAGAGGATTAGGAAGCCGCGTTGCATAACGTCCAGAACCATCCACCACTCGCTGCGGGAAGTGGGGACTTAATAAGTGCTCGCCCGTCTCCCTTCCTTTTTGCTCCCCCTCCGCCGCGACCTTGCCTGCATTTTACCATTCGTCTGGTCACGCTTTCGTCCGTCGCGCTCCTTGGACACGCCGCCGCGGTGAGAGCCGGCCGTCGCCGGCGGGGGTGGGCTGGACGAATGAAACGGGACGCGTGATGCAATGAATGGCCGTTAGGGGGGCCGATTTGGCATTGAATTGGCCGCTCGCTTGAAGTGGGTGCGGGAGGCTATAAAGGAAGTCGATCGCCGTATTCGGAGATTTGTAGGGTTTTCCCCGAAGTACATTCGATATGCATGCTATATCTCAAGCTGTAATCTTTGTTCGAGCGAGGATTGAAACCGATAGTACCTCCTCCCGCATTGCAAGACGTCTTATATTTCTGGAGATACAAGACTGGGAATTACGTATTTAAAACGAAATTTTTGTATCATTGCAAATTTCATGTTCCTGAATTATCAGTTGTCAGGAGGTCTTTGGAGCCTATTCATAGGAAGTTGAATTGAAAAGCAAAGCATGCTGCGAGATTGGTATCTGCATGGTATCCCGCTAGCCGCAGTGAGTATGTTGGAGAAAGAAGCGGCCAAGGAATAAGGGTAACCTTCGGTACCTTCCAGTCCTGGGAAACGTAGCCCCTTGACGTCGATTTGCAAAAAACATGTGTTTCAAGAACTTTGCAAGGTCATTTTCATGAACAAGCGATTTGAGAACTTTAGCCAACATTACCTGCTATCTGTAATTTTTATTTATTTAATGAAAAAGATTTATTGAATTACCCCGTAAAGTAATATAACAGTATCTTTGCTGTGGGGGTACTTTGCCTGTTATCCTTCTTTGGCACTATGAACACTTTGAAAATGCTCCCGGTTTGTGCGCTATACTATATGCGACTCTGTTACGATTGCAATCTTTGCAATTGGATGAACCATGTAACGGAAAGGAAACACATAAAAGTGAGTCACTCGATCATTTTTGATAATGTAGGAAAAATTCGTCTTGAGGATTACCCACCAACTGTAGTCGCGGGTTCGAATCTTTCTCGGGTAGTGCAGGTGACTGCGGAATTCTATTTGCAAACCATATGTTTAAGTTTCATTAGGTAAACCTGAATGATGCTAATCGGACTAAAGGAGTTTGCGATATCTGAACGACGTTTTAGTGAGGTGAAACTTTTATGTGCTTTATGCAAATGTGATCGCCACCGAGAAATGATAAGGGAAGCATGTAAAGGGCTAGAAAGAGAAGTAGAAAAAGTAGGCGGAGAACTCATTCAATCAGATTTTCGGCCTGCCAAAGGCTTACAGTTATTACTTAGCGCATTGCGGAATCGGTACGATAGTTAGATGAGAATTAATCATGAAAAGGATGAGACTTAATAATAATAAAACAAAGTTACCAACATTCTCAAAAATAAGTGAGGCTAAACACAACAATAAAGTTGGGGACCACACACTGGAACAGATAATAGTTCACCTATCTGCCAAGAATTTAAGAAGTAGCTGGGCAAACTATTTAGAATGTTAAAATAATTACATTAGAAAAAGAAACGCTCACAAATGTTCGGTAATTGATGACGCGTACTGTAGTTAAAGATGTCAGGAATAAGCCAGTAAACAATTTAATGTGTTGGATCTTAGTTTTCTATGGCTTGGAAACTTTATTGTTGAGGGAAGAGTAAAAATGAAGTTAAGGATGAAGGAAATAAATTAAACGAAGGGAAAACAAATAATGAAGCTCTAGGCATGGTAGGGGAAGAGAAACAAATTTTGGAATTAATTCTAAGAATACAGGAAAAGTTTATATACTAGGTACTGTATGGCAAAGGGATGCCGAATACGGTAACCGAGGGGAAAGTGCTGGGAATATGGGTCGTGAATAGATAGGACCAGAAATATTGGATGCGTTAAAGCGAGATGGAAAATATACCCGCACAGAGCTTAAGAATAAGCAATGGTGAAATAGCAACCTAATGTGAAATGTAGTATATGGTTTTACAACATTTTGTGCCATATTAGTTAGGACTTAGGGCTACAAAAATGTATAGTCATAGTGTAGTATCAAGACCCTCTTCCAATAAAAAACTTATCCTCGCCCGATAAACTAGTAGTAGTTTTGAGGGGAGGCGGCCGACAGCTAAGGTCATTTGCGCCATAGGAGATGGACAGGAAAGGATGAAGGGTGGAGAGAAACCCGGCGTCGGCATTAGCCTACTCTTTACGAAAGGCGCCAAGGGGTCCGCAGTTTAACGTCCCATCCGACGGACGGCGTACTCACTCGAAGTGCCCTCCACAAAGCACCTCAAGTAGGGATCGAGATACCTCTGAAAAATATTCAACACCGCCGGGATTTGAACCCGCGCCCTCAGGGTGGGAAGCCAGTACGTTAGCCCCTTCACCATTCTCGATCCAAATTCATTTCTCATTAACTGCAATTTAAGTTATTCCTTGAAATTTCTTATTTTGTTAAGAAAGGAGAGCGTATGAAACGAAGGGGGGAAGGAAGGATATGGGAGTTGGAAGTGTGCCAAAAATCCGCTACATCGAATCTTTTTTTTGTCTCCGTAAGAAAAATAGTCGAAGTGAAAACTTTTTTCTTGAGTTCCTCGTGTTGCTACTTATTTTTCACAATATGCGATGTTTTGTTTGTGCCTTGGAGGATGGTGCAAACTTTCCAGGTACGTTAGGGTACGCTGCTTTAACATTTGAACAATCGAAGCTTTTCAGGTTGCTTCACTAGTTCACACATGAGAGTGATATTAGGCGTGACATAAACAGTGACGGCATAAATGTTTTATCCGCAATCAATAACGGAGTCCGAGTGCGTAGGCTTCACAAAGGCCTTGGCAAAGTCCGATCGATTTTTGCCGCTTAAAAAAACGAGTCGCCGGTGTGATTCCCTCTGGCATCTCTCGGGTGTGAATGCGGTGTCCAGGAATGAAGCAATTGGGCCCAGACAGTCATCCCACACCCATGTCCTACCCGATCAGAAATGCAAGGTCAGTTAAAAAATTATCGCGACTTTTCTGTTTTTTCAAAAACTATTTATTTGTTCACGAATATCTATTTTGTCTCCTTCAAAGTAATCCCAATTAGATATTATAAACTTGTGCCAACGTGTACACAAAATTTGATACAGATCCTTTGATCCATTTTTTGGAACAGGCAAAAATCGAAGACAAGCCAAAACACGTCCAAGGAAAATAGCTGTCAACAATTAACTGAACGTTCAAAATGGCCGAAATTTTCGGCATAAGTGAGAGGCATAAGTACCAACATAACGTCACATAAAAATCGGAAATCAAATATACGTAACCCGCGAAAATTAAAAAAATACGATAATTTTTGAACAGACCTCGTTGGTGGGCGAGCGGCCTGAGATGCATCTCCCTATAAAACTGGATTGGTATGGACACGTGATTCAAGGATGAAGGGATGGGGAAGAAGCAGCACAACGGAAGGAGTGTGGTGAGGGAGATAGACACATTTTATCCAAGCCTCCATCCCCGACTTTCCCGCTGACACCCCTGCACACAAACACACATGAGTTTCAAAAAATCGACAATCCTGACGTTGGAATGGTCTAGCGTATGAGCCTCTCCTCTGCCGGCCATAGAACGAGAACAAACGCAGCCGGGAAAGAGAGGATTGCGACGTCTCTTTTACGCCGTTCCCCTATCATCGTCACCATTGCTTGCACTTAGGCGGGTTTGAGCCGAAGCCGCCATGTTTGTATCTACATGTTTTCCTCTGTTCTGCCGCGGAGAAGCATCGAGCGTGATAGGGGGGAGTGCCGCGTCATCGGGAATTGGGTGTCGTTGACTGGAAAGGTTTTATGGATGCATGCGTCCTCACAAATCTACCGTTGATGGGAGTCGATGGAACTGGTCGGATTTAAAGACGATACCAGGGAGCCCCGAAATTGAGTTTCTCGTGTACGGAATGAGCAAGAGATACGAGAATGGCTTCCGCTTCAGAACAATACTTTCATTCTAAAACGTCCACTCTGCAGTAAAATGATCGACAAAATTAAAAAGAAGATTCCTATCTCATCCATTCCATTACATCGGCTGTTTTGGAAGTAATGAAGGTCGTTTTCATTTCCCTCGCCAACCAATAATAAATTAATCTAGCTTTCACCGGAATAAGACTTTATTCATGATACGTTATTCCCTGATCTTATCAGTTAAATAGCTTATTTTGCTTCCGATACTGATGAATAAAAGAGTTCTTGATAATATCTGTTCTAGAATGACGGCTATATTTTACACTAGAAACAATTCCTGATATCTTTTATTGGCATGCCTAAAATGCGCAATTAATTAGGAAAATCTCCGTGTCAGAAAATTGAATAAATTTTGGAGTCAGAAAAAATAATACCTTCCCCATCAATGTGAAGCATTCACTTGGTTTTGGGATGTAAAATGGTTGCTTATCAGATGTTTCTTCTTTTCTCTCCTACGACTAATTTGAGTTCAACGTAAGTTCAAATTTTATTCTATTTTTAGAAATAATAAACTTGTAAATACTTTTCTAAAAGGTTCACAATACACATTAGCATGATTACGAGTCCTGTTGCAGATTCAATACGGCAAATAGATATTGCTTGGATCAAAATTGGATAAATGAAACCGACACATAATTTAGAAATAATTTCTCTAAACTCTTCGTCGCAGTTATAACGAGCTGATTCAATCATAAATTAATCAGAAATCATTGATTAATTTATTGTAAATTATCAAGTATACGTAGCAGTGCGAAGATTGGGGTTGAAATGGGTATGAAATTTCATTTCGGCACAACTATTTCAATGTGGCAGAACAATGGTTTGTAAAATGCTGGTTCTGTAATATATATGGTTTATTGGATCTGTGTTGAAGCCTGAAAATGCAATACTTCTTAATATTTTCTCAAGAAAATGAAGAAGATCTATGTATGGTAGGAGTGGAGAGATGATTGGTGGCAGATTTCAATTGGAGAAGGGAAAGTTGGATCCAGAGCATTTTGTAGTAATGGGATGTTGGAGACTGTGGCAGAAGGAAGAAGGTATGGCAAGCTAGGAAGGTGTAGGAATAGGATAGGTAAGTTGGACGTAATGCAGGAAGGAGGCACGCAGAATTGAAGTGGGCCTAAGATAATTTTTGGGTTTCAGGTTGTGTATTGTTGGGAGAGATTAAGAAATATACCGGTGCTCAGCCTGTGTCCATCCAATACCTGCCTTAAACGATAGATTACCTGGAAACAACACTTTCTTAACTTTACACACATTTCAGTGGGAGTAAATTTTCCTACGGTAGTAGTTATTAGCCCATTTATTCTAAGTTGGGAATGTGTAAATCAAAACGTCGGAAAGTCCCTACTGTTGAATGTGGAAAAAATTGAGCTTCGTGTTATAAATATTTATATTCATATATTTAAGAGAAAATATTTACACGCTCTCAAAAATTCATGTGAAATGTTAATCTTCTGTTATTCAACAGTCAGGATGAAATAATAAATAATTTAGTATTATAGCTGCTGTGTGTCAATATGCTCTAATTTTTTACCGGCCACTGCCTATAAAATATTATTTGCTGTCTTGGATATATTTAATTAAAAGGGGCATAGAAAACTGAGCATGCTATGGATAGCAGTTTTACATGCTTTGTACTGTAGGGGACATGAAGAATAAGGAGGGGCTTTGGTGTTGTAGTGACATGCGCGTTGATGAAAGAGAGATACTCAGAGTTTAATGGGAAATACCCTTCGACAGTCACACCAAAAATGCACAAAAATCACAGAACACAAAACACATGTAGCTGAAGGTCATGTCCAAAGAAAACTGACACCGTCGTTTCACCTGATTGGAGAATTTCTTCAGTGAAGAAAGATAATATTATATTTTAAGTGGCAATTTCCATAGATGTATACATATGTATATACATATATATATATATATATATATATATATATATATATATATATATATATATATATATAACGTTCATCCAATTAGAGAAATATTTCATTTCTTTGGTGCAATAATGGTTTTATGTCAAGCGTGGGAAATTGTAATAAAAGCAAGCTATTGGAAGCAAATGCATCTTCAACTGACGCGTCTGCGGTCTTGAAATTGGAAACGTGGGCACTTTATTTCTCTTCGTTATATATCACAGCCGCGACTTGCTCATATGGAGCAAAATGGACCGCGTACGTTGTTTTTCGAAACAGTTGTCCTCTGCTTTATGAATAACCGCCGGAAAAAACGGCCTCACACATGGTGTTCAAAATGACACGTCTTCTTTTATGTAAATGCAAGCATCCATCAGCTTCGGTCTTCTCCGGGCAAGTTCCGTGTAATTTCGAGGGGACCAGAGCTTATTCAAAATGGCATAATGGAACCATTTGCAACGACATCTACGAAGATTAGGACATTAGTGAGATGCCAAACATAAACGCAATCTTACGGATTCCCCAAAATTCAGTCATATCGATTGGTGGGGAACATGCACCGCGAGAGTTTCGAAACAATATCTGAGGCCAACTGAACACAGAGAAACGGGAACTTTTGGTGTTTTGTAATTCAAAAATGTGACCCTCTCGGAATCAATATCGTTCCGGAATCGAAGTAGCGGTTGCGTGTGACGTCGCAATATTACTTCCAAGATAAAAAGAATGGTCTTCCAAAAAAATAATATTTTTGAGTGACCGGATAATTGATGAGGCACAGACGTCAACCCCGCACTTTAATGGCGCCAATGCGACCATCAGAGAAAGCATTCCAGGCCGCTGCACCGAGAATAAAAATCGCAACAGCGTGCAAAAGTACTCAAAATCCGGGCAGAGTGAAACGTTAGGACGATGTTTATTTTGCTCGGATCCATCTGCCTCGACCATAACGTTCTCCCCTATTCCCTTCCCACTCACTCTCTCATCCCTCTCGCTGGCCAAAAACCCACGCTCCAAGTGGATTACGTGTCTTGCTGGAATGAGGGGGGGAGCTCATTGCGGAGCGGTGTACGGAGCGGGTGGTCGGGGAGAGGGACCCAAGGGCAGGGATGGGAGTGGGGGTTTAAAGGAGGGAGCGGAACGGGCCTTCATTCCAGTCGCCGGTACCAACAAGGAACGGGTTAAAGCAACTCTGGGAGATGGGGGGGGGACCACCAGCCGGCTTGGGGCGTTCGCGGAGGATAGTCCGCCGTCTGCAACGGATGAATCACCGCCGTCTGTGCGGTGCACGCTTCGGGACAAGCCCCCCATCCACTCTCACTGCACAATCCCCTCCCTATATCCCACTCTCCCCGCCAAAAAATATATACGACTCCGTCCAGCCTGCCCCACCTCCCGCCGTGATGGCCTCCCTTTTTCTTTGCAGTGCCGCCTCGTACCACGGTCTTGCCTCCCGCCCCCTCACCACGCCCCTCCCTCACTTCGCATTATGTAGCAACATCATTCCCCTCCTTCCCCATCCCAATATTACTCCCTCCCCCACCCCAGGCCTCACGTCTCAGCCACTTCCGCCTGGTCGGATGTATAAAAGGTTTTTAAACCCGCTTCGCTTCACAACAAGCAGTGCGGAGGATTGTGACTCTTTATAGTTTTCATCCTTCGTCTCTCTCTCCCTCTGATCCAGCTCCCCCCACCTCAATATTCTGTGACCCTCGATAGCGGATGTTAAGTTCGGCGAGGCGCATGAGGAATGCGATGAGGCGATTTTCTCCGTTGATCGATTTCGAAGGCAAATTTGAGACGATGCTCTCTACCAGTACGTTATGCCTGTCAATGCGGTATTTTTTTTGGAAAATCCATATAAAATGTATGCTTTCGCTATATTGTCCGTTATTTTAATCAAAACCCTGCAATAAGATAACTATTAAGCATGGAAAATATGGAAAACATAAATACGTTATTGTTTCCTTGTAAACAAACTTCAAGGTCAAGGAATAATATTACTTCGTGTTTTAATTTCATGAAGACATACTTCTGCAAATTTGCCTTATTCTACTAGCTATGAAAGGCAAGCTTTTCAAACCCTTTCGTCCAAATTTGTCCTAATATAAATAGAATGAGTGGGCATGAAAGCCTTATGGAAAATACTTACGACTACTGGCTGGAGAATGTCAGATTCAAATACAGTTAATTCTCTCGCACACTCTCAAATACATTATATCTGGTGATGTTTTTGGTGTCCAAACTCGTAAGGACACCATACAGGAAAGGGGGCTTGACAGCTTGACCTGGATATCCCAATTTCGCTCACTGTAGTGCGTATCTTAATAATTCCCTTACATTTACGCTCATCTTAAAAATAATTTTTTAATCGATGAGATTCATTAATGTCACTGGTTCAGTGTTCTAATGAGTGGTCATCAGGCGGGTTTAATCAGCTGTTATGGGGCAGTCAAGCTCACTCGATAAATTTTTCCGTTCTCAAAATTAGAGGCAAGCAAGCGGTGGGTAGGCACTGGCCCTTCACAAGAGGGTTTTTTCGAACTCTGCCTCCACCCCTCTTTCTCTCCCCCTCCTCACTCCCACCCGACTTCTCATCGCTCCAGAATGCACGTGCTGCATGCGTGCTCGCGTCCGATTATTAGCAGGGAGAGCAGATGGGATCGAACCACTGCGGACGAAATGACACACGCGTGGCGATGATTAAAAAAAAATTATTCCCGATGTCACGCCGTACTCGTTTGTTATTCATTCTTGAGTCATTTCAGTGAAAAATCGCCGCTTTCACTTTTATGCTCAGTTTCCCCCTGCACACCTCTGGTTAATACCCAAGTATGCTGCTCGCGCATCATTTTCCTGCTTTTGTCGTTTTTAATCTGTAGGACGGATGTTGATTTAAAGAATTCATATGTAGAGTGGATTCCTTTTTTTGCACATTCATTAAACGAGAATAGGCGAGGAAATGATGTGATGAGCTAATCATCATAAAAATGAACAGATCCCAAGTACTAACTCTAGGTTTGAAGATCGTACTCAATAGATTCGTGTGGCGCCCTAAACCAATTGCTTTCTTGGTAACAACTACTTATGATTAAATACAGACAAGTACAATATTAATGCATGATAAAGCAATGATGACAGCTTGAGTGATATTGATAAGTCAGTTTATTTTCCTCCAGAACTACGGAAATTTATATAAAAATTTTATCCTGGAAAACTTAGGGTTTATTAGCAGTTCTTACACACATGCTATCAAAAAGTTTATAGCAGTAATAAAATTGATAGGTTTATATATCTACGTAATACCCCGCAAGAGCAGGGGGGCCGGGGGTTGTTAGGTCACCATCCGGAAAAGAAAACAAAACCACATGCAAAATCAACATATGCATGCAAACCTATACCCACAGTGGTGTATACATTCATGGAAAAATCCTTTCAACTGACACGCCTGCAAATACATACTTATACTATCAACTCACCAACAATTGCACCTTAGGATGCAGCAAAAAATTTATTCAATAACCTGGAAGCTAGAATTTGAAAAGTAAGACGGCGAAATTCCACTACTACATAGACGTGCAACGTGCAAAGGTCTCCTCCCTCAAGACACAAGTAGAGAATGTGACCCTAAGCTGCAGGTAGTGAGAGGGCCCCTTCACAGAGAGAGACGAGGGATGGAAGGTGAAACTAAAAAAAAACAGACAACGCAGAGCAAGAAATACTGTTAAGAGCAGCACATTATTTAATGGCAGTCTAATGCGGTCATGCGGAGAAAAAGGGTTTTTGCAACAAAACACAAGAGGTTAGTGAAAGTACATGCAATGGAGTAGAACTAATTATCCTTTAGACACCTAAGGTGGCAAGTGGAATTTTTGCTATCTATTACTATGCAGTTGCTATCCTGTATTGTCCGTGGGAAGGAGTCCGTGAGTCTGAAGGTTATGACATCTATTTCCCAATTTTATGTACATGATCCAAGTGACCAAGATATGTTGGGGTGCGAATAATTTGCGAGACCTGGTGCTGAAACATGCGGATCTGAATTTACATAGTAATTTCAACCTAGAATTGAATCGTATTTTTTCTAATGATTCCCACCCCAACTCCAGAAGCATTTCATTGACGCTTTTCGTTTTATCGTATGAGTTTTTAATGAAACTGGCTGCCCGGCGTTGAACTTTTTCAATTTACCGAATGAGGTCTTTTTCACTCGGGTCCCATACACTATATGCATATTTTAATGAGACCTTACAAGAGTGTGGTAACCACGTTCCTTGACGTTGGAGTCACTTCTGCCAACAATGCGTCAAATAAATCCCAATTTTTGTGCTTGCCCGCAGATATTACGTACGTCGGTTCCCCAAGTTAAGTCTTCAGTGATTGTAACACCTGGGTATTTTACTGTGTCAGCTACATCTAGGCCAATTCCAGCTAATTTGTGAACAAATCCCGTGGATGTTTTAAAGAAAATAACCACAGAACATTTATTAAGGTTTAATGACAATCCCCATTTCAAACACCATTTAGTTATGCATTCTAGATCTTGTGCTAGAAATGAACGATCCTCATCCCCAGATAACTCCCGATAAATCACCTTGTCATCCGCGAACATCCTAATCTTACTTTTCTTTTCGCGGCTCAAATTGTAAACAAAAACCAAGAAAAATAACGGCCCGATTAGACTTCCCTGAGGTACCCCCGAGGTCACTCTTACTCTGTCGGAACTAGCGCCGTCAAGTGACCTCTGTTCCCACTTTGAAAGTCTTCAACCCAGTTCATTGCACCCTTGTTTATACTTGCGACCTATAATTTAGGAATAGGTTTACCATGGAAAACTTATGAAATGCCTTTTGAAAATCCAAAATTATCGCATCCCCTTGCTTACCACTTTTACCCGATGAAATTAAGTGATGTATGGATAATCCTAATAGGGTCTCGCATGAGCCGGTTTTCCTGAATACGGGTTGATTGTGACTTAAAAATTTAATGTTATCAAGGTATTTCATTATGGAACTGGAAATAATGCGCGCCAAATTTTGCAATATATATGTGAGATAAATGGATGTCTCGTACCTGGGGTCCTCCCTGTCACCACTTTTAAAAATAGGCGTTATTCGCGCAGTTTTCCAATGTTTCAAGACTTTGCGCTCTGTGAGGGATTTTGAAAATATAAATTCAAGGAACGGAAGTGACGTCGGGAGCCAAATGTTTTATCACCCTAGCTGGTATTTGGGCGGGTATTTGTAAAATTTGGGTCCACCTACTATTTAGATCATTGAGCACTTTTAACAGCCCCAATACTTTTGTTTGAAAAATAGGTGACTGGAAGAATACCTGTATACGCGTATTATCAACATTAAAATTGCATGAAATCCAAGAGTTGCGTAGATTATCATTTGCATGTTACAAGAGACGGAGGTGTGTTGGTTCCTTTAAGCAAGAAATTAGTCGGGTAAGAATATCTGCGTTACCTACAGAAACGAGGTTCCCTTCGATATTAAGCCTACTGCATACCGTCCGATATTTCTCGCATTTCAACGTAATTTGGGGAGTCAGTCTTGAAAAACTTAATAGCATGATAAATGTTTTGTGAAAATGTAAAATTATTTCAAGTAAAAATTTTAATATTCCATTTTTGTAACGGTATCATATCTTGCGAAATTGTTGCCACATGGTAATGATGCTTGAAAATAAGGTGAAAAAATATTTCGCTGAAGAAAATCTGAGTTTCCAATAATCAAAAATGTTCCTTATATTTGTATTAGTAGTGTACGGTTCAGATATTCTATAACTCACAACGTATTTATCGTTTGATCGCCAATATTCCAGTCTTAAGCTCCCCTGGAATCTTTAGACTTTCTCGGTGGCTTCGATAATTTTAAAACAATTACGTGCTGATCCCAATTCCAATGTTCCTGCCAGCATAATGATAAATTAATCGGAGATTTTCAAAATATCGATCCTTTTGCATTGTGGACAGAGAAAAATCCCATCCGATTGGCTGTTGTTACTCTGTATTCGATGCTGGATCGATCACTAAAACAGAGTTCAATGTACATTGAGTTCAAATTATGTGCGAATTATTCAACCATCGGTTAAAAAATATTTTTTCTGTTTAATGAGTCTTTTATATTTGCGAAAATTAGGGTGTTATGTGTTAGGCATCAAAAGTCATGTCTTCCCACTTTTTAGGCAAAAAATAAAGTATGGCTATGAGTCATCCAAGAATTCTGAATAATCCTTCCGTATAAAAACGTATCGGTAGTCAACCCAGATAAATGCTTCTGGTAGTGGGCGCCCTTTGTCTATGAAAACGTATTGCTTTAGCCTGCCTACATGATTTCCTACTTTGGGGTTCTGTGTTCTCCGGTTTGTGACGCGCGTTTGGGCTATTCATTTCGATATCGCTGTTGACCCTTCTCAGTTGGTCTCCTCCATATCTTGAAAGCATTTGCGCTGCGCATAATCGTAGTCGCGATTTGGTTTTGCCATTTTATTAATGACTTTGGGTTAGACAAGATTTTGCACCACATCGAAGTTGTTTCCTTAAATAAGTGTCACAGGAAATTTGATTTTTGGTCACATTTTCACTGAGATTCAAAAACTTAAGGATCTTACTCATATATTCCACGGAGGAGATAACTACAGGGTTCGTACAATAAGTATCGTGACTGGTTCGCTGTAGCCTCAACGGAGCGGTGGATGGGGGTCCGACCGGTCGGCTCGGTAGAGGGGTCCCCCACCACTCAGGCGCACTTTAGTTCAGTCGCCTTCGGGCATGCGTAGAGACAGGAGGTGGATTTTTGTGACGCGTAATTGTTTGTGGTGTCGTCGCGCCAGCATGGAGCGCACCGTCGAGCAACGCTACGCTGTGACGTTTTGCGTTAAACTCGAGAAATCTGCGTCGGAGACTCTTGAACTCATTGCTCAGGCTCATGGGGACGATGTCCTAAGCCGCACTAGAGTTTTTGAGAGGCACAAAATGTTTAAGGAAAGCCGGGAGCTCGTCGAAGACGAGCACCGCTTCGAACGCCCGACGACCGCTCGAACCGATGCTCAGGTGGCCAAAACGAAAAAGGTTTTCGACTTTGACGACGTTTAACCATCGCCCTTTCAGTGAGGGGACCGGCCTTTCAGTCAGAACCGTCCACACCATTGCAACAAAGGATTTTGCGATGAAGAAAGTGTGCGCGAAGCTGGTGCCGAAAGTCTTGAGCGAGGAAAAAAAAACTGTCGCGGTTGGAAATTTCGCAAGACATTTTGGACAGCGTCCAGGAAGATAAAGATTTTCTCGACAACGCTATTACCTCAAAGAATAGCTCAAAAGGAGCTCAAAGGATAACGATTCGACTCTATCGAGGTGGTTCAAGCGGCGACGACAAAGGCTCTCAACAGTTTTTAGAAAACGACTTCCAGCGGGCTTTTGACGAGTGGCAGATGCACCGAACGAAGTGTATCGATGCAAGAGGAATGTCTTTTGAATATTATTAAGTAATTTTAATGATAAGTGCAATAAATTTTGAATTTTGGAATTAGTCCCGATACCTTTTGTACGGACCCTGTAGTACTTCATGCTTTTTAACACCACTATTGGGAGGGTGTGGTGTGAAATTTATTCGCACTCGTCTCATAATTCATGGCAAAAGACTGAAAAGCTCATGGCAAACGTAAACGGATTTCTGTTCGCGTGGATAAACTATACCTGCCTAGCTTGTGAGGGTCTAATCCTCATATAATCCTTTCGGGAGAATCCCTCAGACCACGTTTTACCGGTGGCAATAACCCTCCACTCTACCAAAATGGTAGCTTTTCAACCGCAAACTTCGGCGTTGTCTGGGCACGAAAATTTCTCAAGTGGAACAAAAAGAATGTCGTCCATCGTTGTCCCGGCTCCCAGTGGCCTTTATCGCAGAATCTCTGCGACGTGTCATGAATAAATGTCGCTCCTTTTCATTTATGCGCGTTTGCCTTTCGAATCCTATTGTTTCACGGCGACTGAAATTAATGGCTTTTTGTGACCTCGGAACGATTTCGCTGGCCCCAGTGCTGGAGTAAGTTTTGTGGCCACTCCACAAATGTTATGGGGGCCGAGGTCAGGATGGATATCACTCAATTGGAGTGGTACTACGACACAACACTTCGAACGAGCTGAAGTTAATTTTAAGGGTTTTAGGAGGCAAGTGAATTATTGTCGAACCAGTTAATCATGAAGCTCCCAAACTAATGCTACGCGTATGGCAACTTGGTACCTTTCTTGTCTCCTCTAGCGGATGATACCAAAGTAAGCATACATGATTCATTGCGCATATTGCTGCGGATTGATAAATCAATTGACAAATGATTACTACAGTTCGAGCGATATGAACACATAAACAGAACGCTTCAATGTTACTAAGCACTTACCAGGAAGGACGGATTGAAGTTTTAACTATAGCCTTGAGCATGACGAGAGGAGCTGCTTCTAAAGGTATTAATATAGCTATCAGCAGTTCATCAATAATACATAAATGAGTGATATTCGAGAGACTATAACTCATTCTACTCGATGATGAGGTCTGCAATGGGTGTGAGAGCTCTACGAAAAATTTCTTGGTCATACAACAGCTCCCGCAGTCATTAATGCCATATCTTTTCGTATCTTGAGTTTATATTGGGTCGTTTAGTAGTTTGAAAAATTTTTTCATAACGTATCAGGGACATTTTTTCCCCTTGAGATTTCATTTGCTTTGCTGGATTCTGAATGTTTATCTACAGCATACATATCTACTATATTTTTTGTGGACGGAGAATTATTTCTAAGCATTTCTCTGCCTGGTCGAATATCGCTAGAGGAGAGGCTTTTAGCAAAAAAGCTCTTCGTTTACATCCGCATTATTCAGTTTAAAATCAATTTAGCAGAGAGAAATAACGTAAATATTCTCCCTCCTTGCACGAAATATATAACCAAATGCATTTTTTTATGTCCCAACAAAAGGCCGAAACGATTTTGGGCATGAGAAATAGGTTGGAAATACTGCCTTTGACATGCCACAAATTTCCCTGTCCCCCCATACCTCCCGCGTCCTATTTAATCTTTCGCGAGAGCGAATCTCGAGAAAACGCTTTCGCGAGATAAAGAGATTTCCTTAAAGATCCTCTCGAACCGTCCTCCTCCCACACCCCCTCTTTATCTCCGGAATTTTTGCCAAAGTTGCGTTGGAGACAGTGGATTGGGAAGACTCGTTGCTGAGAGCCGGCGTTTTTTTTCTTACCGGGAAATCAGTGGGCATCGGGGGAAGGAAAAAAGGAAATAGAGAATACGGAATGACTTTATTTCGAGGGGCGCGGGCGGTTTAGATTGAAGGGAGTAGGCACTGCATGTCCCGACGGTTCTTCTTCGAACCGACCGCGATGGAGACGCATTCACGAAGGGACTCGGGCGCGGGAAGTTAAGAAGATGAAACGAACAAAAGCATCTGCAAAGGCCCTCTCCCGCACGCGCCTTCATGTGCACATTGCATACAATTTAGTGCCGACGCTCTCCCTCCCCTCCACCGCTTCCTCCATCCTTCTGGTCCCCACTCCCTAGAATACTCCGTCGTCACTTCATCCAGGAGCTTTCATCATTGGTGGTAATGGCCGTGATGGTGCGATAGAAAATAAAAAGACCGTTCCTCTTGTCCCTGCCTCCCGATGATTCGGTATTCCTTTGTGCGGGGCGGTGAAACTGGTCCCAGAATGTGCGTGCAAAACCGAAGGTCGACGCGGAATAATTGGATTTCTCCCCAGCTGCCGCATTGCGGACTCGCGGGAACATCTTTCTCAAACCTTTGCTCGCGTTCCCCATTCCTTGGAGCTTATTCAATCGGATACTTGATCAGGGACCATAATTATATGAATCAATGCATTGTATGTGGTATGAATGTTTTAGTGTATGAATGTATGAGTATAAATGGATACCCTACACTCTTTAGAACAAATGGTAAAATCACCAACACGGGGTAACAGCATACTTGATATCTTCGCGACTTCTACGCCTGAAATCATTACAAACATACAAATAATGCACGGAATCATTGACCATGAAGCTCTTTTTGTAGAGATAAAAACAAAGTTTTTGAAAATAAAAAAAGAAAAGCGTAAAATATACTTATTCAATGAGAAAGTTTTAAAGGACTACGATAGTATTTTAAAAAAGAGTTACCAGAAAACAAGGCAAAACACTGACAACCGATACATAAAACCCTAGGAAATATTTCTTAAATATTTCCGAGAAGGAATGAAGACGTACATCCCATCCAAACTTAAATGTGGCAGTAAGAAACCTAGATGTGACAACGGGGAAGTCAGATCGGTATTAAGAAGGCAAAGTAAGCTTCGGTCAAATTCTATTTATTTTTTATTTATATGTACCCTGCAAGCCACCGCGAGGGTGTGTGGCAGGGGGTGAACACAAGAATAATTTCATCCGAATATGACCCCACCGCGATCATTCAATGAAAGCAGACATCACCCCATTGTTAGAAATTATTTGTCTAAAATCGATAGAAGAAGGCTCAGTACCTCGTGACTGGAAGCTAGGCCTTATAACTCCCATCTATAAAGGCGACGATTTGTATAAACCAACCAATTACCGACCCATTTCTTTATCATCGATCTCTTTTAAAATATTAAAACACATTTTTGTCAGTAACATTATGAGATTTCTAGATAGAAGGAAAGTACTAAGCCACAACCAGCAAGGATTTAGGAAAAGCAGATCTTACGAAACACAATTACGTCTTTTCATTCACGATATACTTAGATTGGGATGAAACAACACCCAAGTCGATGCAGTATTCCCAGATTTCAAAAAAGCCTTCGATAAAGTCCCACACAATAAACTGTTACACAAACTAAAATGCAATGGTATCAATGGGACAATAATAAATTGGATTAGAGACTTCTGGTCAAATCGCTAACAAATAGTAGTCATCGATGGGTTGTGGACGGATAACGGATAGAGATGTAACTTTGGGCGTCCCCCAGGGAAGCGTAATACGGCTGCTTCTATTCTTAATACACCTTAATGACTTAAGCACACACGATAGTAGCAATATCAGGTTATTTGCTGACGACTCGGTGGTAAACAGGGAAATAAGGAGCCAACTAGATCCCGAGCTACTCTCTAGAGACTTGAGCACAGTCTCAAATCGGTGCAAGCAATGAGGATTAATGGTCAATATTGACAAAAGCGTAGTTTTAAAAATTTGGAACAAAGGAAGTGGCGAACAGGACATAAATTATGAAATAGAGAGTTCAGTGCTTACGGCGACCAATCAAGTGAATATTTGGGGGTAGTTCAAACACCACGCCTTTCATGGGGAGCACATATCAGGACAATATGTGGATCCACTTTAAAGAAATCCGGTTTCATAAAACGGATGGTGGGGAAATGTAATGAGAAAGTTAAAGAAAGGTGTTATTTTGCTCTAGTTAGACCTCATTTGGAATATGCCGCAAGTATTTGGGATCCTTGGGAGAAAATTATGCAAAAAAATTCGATAAAGTCCAGAAAAAATCTGCCAAATTCGTTAAAAATTGTTATGATAAGAACACAATTGTGACAGGTCTCTTAGGGGATTTAGGCTGGGAACCACTTGAAGTGCGGAGAGAACAAGCGAGACCTAGACTATTAGAAAGATTCAGAGCAAACGAGTTTAACGATGACACTAAAGGAATTATAATGGCCCCATAATATCTAGGTAGATGACACCACAAAGATAAAATAAGGGAGATAGATTCCACTACAGATAGATGTAAATACTCATTCATTCCCCCAATAATCATAAGAGACCAAAGTAATTTTAGAAACATCAAAAAACATTTAATTTACAAGTCGGAAACAATTAAACATTGCAAAGACATCAGCTATATTTGCAGGCGCATGTGTATGTTAGTTGGTAGTTAGAGTGTTTGCATTTGTGTGGGAAGTAAGAGTTTTTGTATGAATGCACACCATGTTTTGTTCGTGAATTGTATAAATTTGTGGCTCTTGCATGCCTTCTTCAGGCCTTCTCTGATGCCTTCTTCAGTCAAGACACACTCACACACACATTAATATGATATTATATACATATAATATATGTATACATATTTGTGTATATATGTGTGTATATATATATATACATACATATATATTATATATATATATATAATATATAATTAGCATTTATGCACACACATTCAGACGCGTCTTATAAACAATAACAGATTAGTTTGGTACAGTCAATTATGCAAGTTGCTGATAAGGGTTTTCTGGCAGGTAATGTAGGACCCTGACCTACATCCCCGCGCGGTGAACGGGGACATCCGCCTGTGTGAGTCACTTTCCACATTCATGGTAGTTACCCGACAACATATTTGTGCCATGCGGCCCTCGCTCGACCGATTGGAATGGTGCAGCGCCAATCTTCGGAGACGTCAATTGCGAGCGTGAATGGAGCTTTCATTTAAGAGGGGCTGCATAGGGGAGTGGAAGGGACTCATGCTCTCCTCCTCGGTGTACGGGGATGGATCGTGAATAAAAGATGAGGGGAAATTACTTTCAAGACGAAAAGATTTACGGGGTCGTATTTTTTTCCTAATTCGTACGTGTTCGGAATAAAGGAGGAAATTTAGTGCTGCGTAGCTCGTGGATTGTCTTAAATTTCCGGAAAACCGTAATGATCCAAGTTATGTGAAAGGGTTGTTGCTCTTGCCTACCATGCTGCAAAAGAATATATATCGCGATTTAACATATTGCCTTACTTGGTTGGTATAATTTCAAAAAATAGAGCGAAGGACCCAGGACTCCAGCATTCAATTATTCCACGAAACGGAATCATCTCGAACCTTTGACTTAACGTCATAATTAACGAGTAAAATAAAAATTATTAGACTTGTGTATATTTTGACCTTTTTTAGTCGCGTATCATCGGTAATCCACAATAGGTGAATAAATGTACCTACTACCACAGACCATATACGCCTACATTATGAGAATTATATGACACGATAAAATTAATCTATTGTTCACATCACTATAATTTCATGTGACTGAATTTGTAATTTTAATTTTACATGACAAATAAAATAAAGTTCAAAATTCTACCGGTGGAAATTGTATAGTAGGAAAGGTCATAAGGTCATCAGAAACCATAGGCTCAGAAGCGGTTGTAACAGATGAAGCACATGAATTATAATTGCAGCCGGATCATGGTCCAGCCCAGTGACGTATTGGAAAAATGGATATTCGATATAAATGAATTATGGTGGTATCTCATGGCATACATTCTGAAGATATTGCCGCTCCAAGTCGTTTACGGTATCCTCCATTATAGGTTTTGTCTTAATTGAATGTGATTTCTGCACGCAAGGGTTTAATATACATTTAAAAAGAGATCCGAATTTCATTCTGCTGTGAGTGTGCGCAGTTAGTATTCCGTATTTTTTCATTTTTCCCGACCCCTCTGATAAGGATATTTCCTCGAAATCACCACAAACTCACGATGTTTCCTTTTTATGTCACATTTAAAAAAAGGTTGAAATATTGAAACCATTTCCATGTTTTATACATATCTGTGCACTTTTAATGAGCATGACATTACTGCGTAAAAAATCCGAAGCGAATAAAAACAACCAACGAAATAATTGGATATGATATCCTTACGAAAAAGATGCATAAAAATACGAGAATATTTGTAGCGACATGCATAGAGTCAATTACCAGCGGTGGCAAAAAATATGGTCAATAAATTACTTAAATTACAAGGATAAGTCCCTTGAGTCAATGACTACTATTACAGCCATGCGGTCTTTGCCAACTATCCTTAAAATGCGGCCTAAAAGGAAAATTTATGTGATGTTCTTTAAACCCTCGGAAGAAATGAAAAAATAACATTTTGACTCATGATTTATGGCAATGCATTTGTTTCCCTGAATTGAGTTTGGTAAACAGCTGAGCAAAAGGTTAAACGTCGGATCCATAAGTTCCATACTTATTTAATATACGATTCCTTTTTGCAATTAAATTTACACAAATTTATATTTGATTTTTATTCTTCTTCTCATAGTGAGACCTGGCAGTGTTTTAGATTTTTATTCTCCCCGAATTTTTAATTAGTTTGCAAGGCGCTTCATACGTGCATGACTGATGACCGTTTATATCAAATTCTATTTTATTTGAATTTTTATTTCCTTAAAATATTTTTGTATCAGGATTTTCCTTAGTTAATGATTTGAGTTTCTTTGTCATCAGATACTCTACTGAAGGTTCTATAGTTATAAAAACACGTTTTGCCAAACTTAGTGCATAAAATGATGGTTTCCACTTCACCAGGAAGATAATTTCAATCGAATTTTATAGTTTTCTTTGGAAATGATAGATTTTTATATTGTGTTTTGATATCATACTGCCATACCAGGGTTTACTTGCTAGTATAAGGCATGGAATAAAATATTTGATTCCCGGAATGAACCCTTGCCGGCTAAGTTATATAGTACCTGTGAGACTAAAATCAATAAAATACATTCTGATCCTTATTTAAATTTGACTCTCAGGAAACTGACGCTGAGTAATTCAGAAAAAAGTTGTATACATATAGATATCCAGAATAGCGTAAAGCAAATATATTTACGGCGCTGATACGATGGACTAGAATATGGTTAATACTTGACGGAAATTATGAGGAAACTACAATATTTTAATGTCGTACCTTGACTTTAGTTCGTAAAAAAACGTTCATGTGCAGTAAATTCATTCCTACATCTCGGAGGGTTCTTGGTGAACTTATTCTGAAAAAAATACCATTTTCATCTCGCTCCATTTTCACTGCAGCGTTTATTTTCTCCTCGGTAAAAGATATGGGATAATTCCTCGAAGGACGTTACCAAAGCTATTTTTAAGAATGCTTTTTCCTTTAGATGACAAACTTTCTCTTTGGAATAATTCCTCTCGCATATTATTATATGCGCAATTTTTCCACACTCAACTAAATTCCTTGCTTCCCCGAATCTAAATGCCACCAGTCTATACAATGCTCACACAATTTACGGTGTGACTAGAGCACGAAGGAAGAACGTTTACCGTTCTATAAATTGGTGACCACATTATTGCCTGTGAATTAAAATTTTCATGACTTTAAATATTTTATTTGTCCTTATGTAACGGTCATTAAAATTAACATTTTGTAGTGGTTAAATAGGCTATCTCTTTGGTTGTTAATACAAGCAGCCGGTCCGCTGAAACGTTTAAACATTTTTGATCATCCATTTTACCTTTTTACAATATTTTCAGTTGGCATTCCCTTTTATATTTTGTGCATGCGCAGACATGGAAATATAATATCAATGTGTTCGGATCAATTACGATCGTACTGTCTTATAAGAATATGATTTTTTTAGTCACGGAAGTGCTGAATAAAAAAGTTCACTTTCATTGTTATAAGTCTGTTAAAAAAATCCACGATCTCACATGACGAATCTTCGCTAAACAACCAAAACACTGAATTTATTTATTTTGATTTTCACATTTTTCGTTTCCTTCATTCAGCCACAGAATCGGTACTTCATGCATGTAAGTTGTAAGATATTCAAATTACACGTCTCAAACCCTCTAGAAAAATGTTATTTGGGTCAGCAAAATCAAGAAAATTCACAACTTATTTATGCGTAATTCTTGAAAAATGTACATGCATGGCGGTGTCCACGGTTTTCCATCCATTCATACTCGTTGAATTGTCACCGCTGGTGGCTTTGGATACAAGCCTACTTATTTTCTGGATTTGGCAGTGCGGAATTGTGTCTTACCCAACTAATTTAGTTATGGGCTCCGCAATGACAGATTTCAGGCTAAGGCGGCATTTGGTGAGATGAGAAATGACAGAGTATTAAATCAAGTAATAGAAATGAGAAAAGATTGGAGGCCGAGAGTTTTCCAGGCTCTGCCAACCCAAATTAAAATATGGAGGCTTGAAGTTAATTTAATAATAAAACTTTCACTTTCCTGTTCATTCGGCGGGGGCATTTTTTAGAACGAAATACCTTTTCGAAGTAGTTGGGTAGGAGGGAATCTCTAAGAGGTAGTTCACATTATGTTATACTAAAAAGTCAACTTTTTGTGGAAAAAAAAAAATTATAAACCATATGTGTGTATATATATATATATATATATATATATATATACACACACATATGGTTTTTAATATATATATTATATATTTAATATTTAATATATAATATATATATATATATATATATATATATATATATATATATATATATATAACACTTATATGAAAGTCTCGCGGATGTGATCAATAATGTATGTAGATTTAGCACTAGTGGACAAAGACAAAAACACAGAAACACGCAAAAGAGAAAAGAAACTCACTAGTTTTCGAATTTTCGGTGGTCCGAGCCACCTTTCTCAAGGAAGAGAAGGAAATACCTTTTCTGTCCTTCTAGGTTTTTGTCTTTCTCCATGGAGAAAGACAGAAACTCCATTATCATTATGCATATAAATATATATATATATGTATATACATAATATATATAATTAAAACTAAATTTTTCAAATAGGCCTTGTACAGGAATAACCATAGGATTACCATAGTCTTGCATGTGGTTTCTATTATTTAATAGGTAGTTTATGTTTGGAGTAGGACTGCGTAAATAAGTGACCCCTGAAGTTTAAAAATTATTTTTCTTGCGTTGGGCGTCATTATTTTCAGATCAATGAGAAAACACCTTGTAGATGCTCCTTTGCTTTCAATGTAACTCACTCAAACGTGCCTATTTAGTAGCTCGTCCCATCATTTGATAAAATAGGCATAGAGAGTGACAGCGTTAAAGGAGCAGCTTTCTCCCAACCAAGGCATCCTCCGACTATCGTGGCATTGTATTCCCTCCCTCCCTCCCTAATTTGGCCAAGACCTTCGGAGCGTGCTATTTTTGCATGCCCACCCTCTCATCAATATTCGAGAGCAGCCACGTCGATTTGCAATGATAACGCTTTTATGAAGTCATCAAGAGTCAAGCAATGGTTGTAATTCTTTAAGTATAAGATATCTTCATCTGAATAGATAACACATCATAAGCTAACCTAATTTGTAATGGTCATTTAATCATATGTAGCCGCATTTGTTTTTCTTCACAATTAATATAAATAGTCGGTACATAAAACCGTTGATTCAATAGTGTGCTTCAATTATTGTTATTACAAATTTATTTCAATCTCACACAAAAGAAATACTTAGCATTTCAATTTCACTTCAAACGGTCATTTTGAGTGCAGTGAATCTGCTAATTGGATTTTACAGTACGTATTTATTTGTGTCGAAGGCTAAATGTTTTGAATTGAATTAATGAATTTGTTTCCTCTTTGTTCAAGTTCATTACTTCGGTTGTACTTCTTGCGAAAACTTGGTGAGTAATTTCGTGGAATTGACGTACTTCATGTTTAAGATATGTTAGCATAATTCACAAATATAAGCTCTGCGTTAAAATACAACAGTTTGAAAATGCAAGTGTAAAATTTATTGATGTTTCACTTTGAAATTGTTGCATATTGATACATGTTAGCGGATGACTCCGTTAAAATCACTGTCGCGGCATCTCCCCCAATTCTTTGAATAAATTTTGCTATTGTTTTGAATTAAATGAATATTCGGAAAATATAAACTCATTATCTTCACTATTGAGTAATTCTTATGTTGTGCCTGTGAAATTGGCATATTTGTCCTTTTGAGTTCCTTGAAAGATTTTGTGAATAAAGTTTCGTAAAATGTCTGAAATTCATGGTCACGAATCAACTATTTAGTAGCATTTCTCCAAAAATCAAAATGTTAACTGACGACCATAATTGATGGTTTCCGGCGCTACTTTGTGGAATCGATTCATATTGGAAATTAAAAATGGCAACTTTGTGATTCCACTGAAAAAAGTTAGTGTTTCAGTGGAATCACAAAGTTAACATTTTACATTTCCAATTAACTGACCACAAACAATATTGGCGATGAGTGACGTGAAATAGGATAACATAATTTTAGCAAGCATATACACGACATTATCATTATTAAAAATCTCAAATGATTAATAGCTATCATTCGATCGAATATCACTTTATTATATTTTTTTATATTACTAAAGATGTGTTCGGCTCATTTTGAGAGCTACTGAAAGAGAGTGATGAAAGGAGATAGTGGGAAAATTCTGTATTGATTAAATAATGTTATGGTCAATGGTTTGTTTTTATAGCAGTGGACTGTGCTTTTAAACTGTTGCAACGTGCATCTACACCGGCAAAATACCCTAGAACCGCTGCAAGGGCGTGGGGCAGGGGGCAGTTATGCTCCTAACAGGCATAAAATGAATGCATGTGAGTAAATATGTATACTAATGGACGCTAAAACACCTATGCATGCCCACACATGCCTAAATACGCTATGCTATTATTTGTGCGTTCGACTAAATAAATACATTTTAGTTTTTACATAAAAAATTAGGATGCTTGAGTTCGATTTTAGGTTACAGTTTCATTCGAAAGAGGAAATATTACGTGATTCTGTATGTAACGGTGTCTATCCCTCTCCTTTTACCTCTATTATCGAATCAATCAATTTAATTAGGGGCCATAATAATCCTCCGTGTTGCAAGGAAACTCGAGTGTCCCGAAGCTTTCTAAAAGTCTTAAGTTATACGTTTATTATCTACATAATAATTATTTAATACGGAGACTGGTTTATTGCAGTTTTCCACTTCGTTCTCTTTTCACATACCCTCTTTATTACATGGCATTCTCTCCATTCACTTTTATCTATATCCACACAATACCCCGCAAGCGGCCGCAAGGGCATGTCGGGTGCTTGGGTCAAATTGGGTTCGAAATATATCCGAGTGCATTGGTCTGATTTTGTTGGGGTAGCTTATTCTGCAAGGAAAGAACAAGCTCTTATTTTGTCGGTGACTCTTTTATTTCATCTTGGTGGTTTAGTCTACGTCGAGTAGCCGGGTCAAAATAATTTGGTGGCAAATTAACTCCTTCGCTTTGGCAAGAAAACACAGAGGTCTTGTACCATTTTAAAAGTCTTACCTGCACTTATTAGTCGCATTACCTGCTCACTTCATGAATAAAAGGGCTTAGAACCTAATCAACATCTCCGTCACGAATTTCTCTTCTCGTAGACATTTTTAACAGATCTAGCAGATTTTCTCTGAACCTTTTACAATTTCTTGAATAATGTGTTCTCATAAAGGTCCCAATTCGTACCAAGTATTCTAGATGTAGCCTAACGAAAGCGAGCCTAACGTAGCACCTCTCTCATCCCTTTTCATAAATGTTTTTTTATTCAACTCGACCGTCTAATTAAAACTAGCTTCATTAAGCCTGAGTATTGACATCCCGTGGAAGCCTCCCAGGAGACGTATATGGAATGTTGGTTCACTAGCTTTTAATAACTGAACGGCTAAGTGTTCCAGATAAATGGTTTTCAGATATATTTACCGGATGTAGTTTTACCGTGTTCAACTGTATTTTTCTGTGATCGCGATTCTTTCGAGACAAGAAAGAATCCCTTTATCTGTTGGTGCTGAAGCATCTACAATATATTATCCAAATTGGTGAATCTACCGGTATAATTAGGGACCTTAGTAATTCCTTTAGTACCATAAGTTATTCTTCCGATGTGTGCATCCCATGAAAGTTGTTGTCCTCATTAAGAAAAAGATTCCCTCGTATGCTCAGAGAAGAGTATCTCACTTAGATACTGTAGCGCCCATGCCCGTAGTTATCAGGATTTACATTATTTGATGCATTGTAGATATTGTAACAAAAAATTGAAAAAAAATGTTGACGTTTCATGACTGATGTTGAATCATCGCATGCCTAGGAGTGGCTTACAGGCTACCATGCATGAGTGAAAAGTTTCGATTTCAGTTTAATATCCACGTATTCATTACAGATCCCATCTTTCATTATTTATTTCTAAACCCATTCCTCCAATACGATAATCTGGTCTATATCGCTAGAGAGATTCCCGCCGTCTGCTCGTGTCCTTATTTACCTTGAAATCAATCATTAGCATGCAATTATCCAAGCTTGGTAATATAGGAACGGAAATTTCACATAATTTTCTATTTTTTTAAAACTATTTCCATATTTTTTTACTTTAAGTATTTTATTTTTATGATATCTTCCTTGTTTAAAATTCGATATCTCCTTTTTTATCTTATGCTGTTTGATCCATCTAAACCATTTTTATTGATAGTAATTCGAATAGCTTCAAGTCATGCGTGAAAAGGCTGCCTAAATTATGTTTTTTACCATGTTATTACAATAAACTTTTTGGGGGCTTATTCAAAGTGTAATGCTTCAGCGAGGGGAAAAAAAATAAGATGAGATTCAATCAAGTTCCATGTTAAAAGGAAAAAAAAGCAATGTTAAATTTTTTTTTGCTTGAGCAACGCGGCGGTATATATTTTTTAGCTTGGCTGATCCCGTACTAAATCTATCTCTCTTGTTAGCCACGAAAATCGTCAATAAGTCGTCGACCGGTGTCTCTCGAAACCTCCTACGTAACACGGTAAATAAAGCTTTCTATATCATCCACGCGGACCCTTAGCAAGATTGGTCTCAATATTTCTGCATTATCGCTTCGGACGTCAGCAAAAGTGTTGGAAATCTTTGACGCGTTACAGTCCTTTTGACCGCGATCACTTCCGGAGAAGTCTCGTAACTGGGGAAAAGGTTTCGAGAATTCGTCCCAGACTGAGCGAGTGCTCTACTATTCCCGCGCGAAGCACCCGGCGAATTCTCTCGCAAGTGTGACACATCTCTGTTACTACATCGCGGGAAGAGGGGGCAAAAAAGGCGACTCTCTCCGGCCATTGCCGCGCGCATTGCAGATGCATTTCAACTGGAAAGGTCGCGCTTTCATTCCTTCCTTCCCCCCCTCTGCCTCTCCGCTCCTCCGAACCGTCCTCCCTAACTGGTTAGGAGCGACCGAAGTGCCATGAGTGTACCCCGCATGACGACCTACCGAGGGAGGATACAGGAGAGTACTGGGTGGGCGGAAAAGGAGTAGGTGATAGGGAAAAGATGACTGTCGGATAGTTCGGCCCGCGGGGGTCGTGTGCTGCGGGTTCCCTATTTCACCTCCCCCCCCCCGACCTCTATGCTCCTGCGAGGAAGGGGGTGGTGTCCTCCCCCCACTCCCACAGCGTGCCGCACCTCCCTCCTCCCATCCCCGGGAAGCTGCGAAAGCTCCATCCGGTGCTCCCTTGGTGCTGCGCGTGACGTAACAGACCTCGACCAATTGCCTCGGGGGCAAATAGATCCAGAGCGAGCGGGAGAGAGCAAAGGGGGGGGGGGCGTGTGGGGCCCTGCGGGCGGTAAAGGGTGACGTGGGGAAGTGGGAGATGGTTAGGCTGGGATGCGGTGGGATGAGGGGGGACAGGGAGAAAGGAAGGAAGGAGGAGATTGGAGAGAGAGAGAGGGAGTTGAAAAAGGGAGGCAGCTAAAGGCCTTGCAGGTAGGGGAGGAGATGCGTAAATCGAGTTAAGGGGGAACAGGGGGAAGGTTGGAAGAGACAGGGTGATGGAGGAAGTGGGAGAAAGTAGGAGCGGAGTCATAGGCTGGCTGGAGGCGGGAAGAGGAGTTTGGTTTGGGAATAGGGTGGAATGGATAAGGGCAAAACGCTTAAAGGGAAGGATTGGATTTCCTTTGGAACTGAGGGAATGTTATTATTGACTATCCCTCTCTTGAAATTAATATTTTACAAAGGTGACATTCTTTGGTTCATCGAAAATTTCATCCAAATATTAGTCGGTTAATGGTTATACCGCAAAATTTCATATTTATAGCAACCTTAAATTTTTAACAGTCGGCGTCAACGACATGATTATACGCACACATACGCACGCGCATGGTTGCTTTCACATTTGCTTAGACAGTCGTACATCCCGACTTCAAGATCGCAGTTTTTCCAAAATAAATTCTAGTTTTCTATTTATTTTAGAGTCGTTTTTACACACCATTGCAGCAGAATGGTGTACGGAAGCTAATTTATAATATGATTATTCAATCATTGGAATATTTTGTAACATTTCTTTCTGTTGGAGGAAAAGGGATCAGAATTCAATACTGTCATTAATCATGTTCCTCTAGCTCCCATGTTGAGCAAATAAAACTATTTTTTTTATTTTGTACAAGATTAATTACGTCAGAAATCGATTGCATTTTACCAGTATCTATTTCGGCCAATTATATTTCTATGAGAGAAAAGTTAATCCAAACATGAATTGAATAATCTTATGCCATTTCTTTATTAATACGATTACCTATCATTTCAGAAAAAAATATGCTGTTTTAGGAAATTAGGGACCTATTCATCATAGATATTGTAATGCCGTTCGCAGTCAGTTAGGTGGGAGGGATAGATGATTATCAAGTAAAATAGAGTAGCTGAAAAACAAAGAAACCAGTTAGGTACCTGGCGGGCGTCTTAGATTAAGAAGAAAAGTGAAACGAAGAGAAAAGGTGATTTAATGACGGAGGAAAGTGAGAATTCCAATATGGTCTCTATTGAAATGAGCTGGAACCAAATAACACCGTATTATCTTAGGCATGAAGATGGAGCTGTATCGTATTGAATGAGCGGGAACGGAGAGTACGCTTTTATTATTCATCCTGTATTCAAAATAATGTTTGGGGCTATCATAATTTCCTCCGTGAGTGTCAGACCTTCTGAATACATTTTGATAATTCCGGAAAATTCCATAACTAATCCTCCTAGAAATTTAATTCATTCTATGAATAAAAGGTCCACTATAAAAGTAATTTGCATTCTCTGGGAAGAAATAGATTTATCGATCGTGCCTGTACAAATGCTAAAATTTCTTCAAACTACTCTCCCCATGCATCAATACACTTGCGGAAATGAGTCTGCCTTGCCTGGAAGGCACCATTCTGAAACTCCTCGAAGGGAATATCTCTCAGAAACGTTGTAACATGCTTTTGGATGTTTTCCTTGCTCTCCCAATGCTTTCCTTTGAGCTTTCTCTTCAGTCGGGGAGACAAAGAAAAGTCGCACGGAGCCAAATCAGGACTATAAGGAGGCTGGGGGACACCGAGGTGGTGCTCCGGGCCAGGAAATTGGTAACGATAAAGGACGTGTGGCTGGAGGCATTCTCATGGTAGAGCTTGACCGTGTCTTTGATGTCAGCCCTCTCGCGCGCGACCCGGCGTTTCAATCTCTTGTACCTCCATGTAAAAGGCTGAGTTGGCAGTTCCTCCGTGCGGTAAAAACTCAAAATGGACGATTTCTCGGACGTCAAAGAAGACAATGAGCATCATTTTGATGCGATACATGCTCATTCGCGCTTTCTTGGGACTTGGGATGAGTTTGTGTGCCTTTCGCTACTCTGTCTTTTCGATTCTGGGTCGTACTCGGACATCCAGGATTCGTCTCCAGTGACAACAGAAATGAGAGTCCGGCTCATTTTGAATCAAACCCAACAATTCTGGACGTAGCGAAACTCGAAGTTTTTCTAGTCATCCGTCAACACTTTTGCCTGAAGCTTCGTGCAGACCTTGCGCCTTTCCAGATCCTTGGTCCGCATTTGCGATCCCATGTACCGCAAATGTCGATATGTGTAGGGTGTCAGTAGTTTTCTAGATGCTCAATTTGCTGGTCAGAACGCATAACTTCGTGCACGCGATTCACGTTTTCGTTGGTTCCGGCCGTTGTTGGGCGTCCAGAACGGGGTTCGTCGGCGACCTCCTTCCGGCCATCCTTAAACGCCTTTTTGCCGCCTCACGGATTGTGACTTTGAGATACAGTTGTCCTTGATGGCCTCATAAAGCTTCTGGAATTTTTTGGTTGCGTTTTTTCCCAGCTGCACGAAAAACTTGATGGCGCATAGCTGTTCAAGCGAACTCTCCATCGCGCCGAGTTACAAAGTCGAAAAACACACTTCACGCGGAGGCACGTCTTTCCGCTCAGACTAGTTAAAGCAAACTGGTAATCCCGGCTGCGTTGAAATTGTATGACCAATCTTTTTGCCTTCGGAAATTTGCGGTAGATGAAACTTATTGTGGCATGACCCTACCAATTAATTAAAACCTAGTGGGAGTTCACTCGATCGTAGTAAATAATGATAAATCCTGTGCATACATTTTTCAAGGCGACCTATTGGGTCAGAAATTTGAGAAGAGGGACACGCTTATGCAAGGCTTGTCGTGGTAAAATTATTATTAAATGAATTTCGGGAGTCCTCACAAGCTCATAGTATATGAAGCGAAGCCCGCTGAATCTAAAAGGTTTCCTGATTTATTCGTATTTAGTTTATTATGCTATTGTTTTGAAAGATTGATGCAATAAAAGAGGAAATAAGATGACATTGGTATGTTCAAAAAGTCCTACCCCACCTTCTGCATTCGTATAATACACAATGTTTGATGCCATAATAATTCGTAAGGTACAATTTAGGCTTGAAATGAATATGTGTATTCGTAGCATTTTCAGAAGATAGCTTTCACAGAGCACTTCCTAAGGTTTGTAAGGAAAACACTGAAATAAACTACAACCGCTTTCATGATGTGACTGACTAATAAATATCAAAGATGGGACAGAATATCGAAAATCCAATTTCACGCTCGCTCATTCTCCCAACCTCCCGTTACCTCATTTGATATACAGGCCTGTAAAAGCCAACCGCCTGCAGCATGCTTGGCCCGGCTAAAAGTTGGTCACCTTACTCAGCAGTTTTGTACTTTATTTCCTGATAAATATCCAATTCTGAGGAAGCTAAGATGGAATTCATTAATCTAAAAAATAATTTTAACGAACAGTTGGTTACGGCGTAAGCAGAAGGTGAGTGCTGAGGGGTGGACTAAAGTAGTTTCGCTGCCCGAAAACTCACTTTTCCAAAGGTCTGGAAAACGAAAAGACTTTGGAATAGGAGATACTGATACTGAGAACTGAGAAGTTAATGTAATCAAATAAAAGAAATTCAAAGTGATTTGGGAAACTCTTCTCGGCCACTTTAAGTAAGGAAGTCTATTCTACTCGAAAATAGATCTTAACCAAAGAACTTTGATGAAGGAGACACCCCTTCACTCAACGAAACATCCTAAATCATGAAGATTACTAAAGGGACGAAACGAAAGGAAACGGGAATGAATTGATTTCCTTTGTGCAAAATTTCGTCGAAGGAAAGGGACACTTTACTTGGGAGAAGGACTAGTGATTTTTGCGAAGAGATTAGCCCACTATAAAAAGCAGATTTCTAGAGCTAAAGATACAGTAGATTTTTTTGGATTCGCAGCCAGTTTCACAGTAATTTTAGATATGAAATCATAGTTGAAAATTAAATGAAGGAGGCATATGAAATCTCTTTATGCAAATTTATCATTTTTAATTTCCCCCATGCAAAATTTTACCAGACAAATCGCAATATTTATCGTCTACATTATCAGCATATAAAGGTTATTAGGGAGAAAAGTTTGCTGCAGTTTTCCACATCGTTCTCTTTTGATATGGTCTCTTTATTTCATTACGTTATCTCCATTCTTTTTCGTCTACACTCACAAAATGCTTCACAAGACGCCGCAAGGTCGTGTCGGGCGCTTGGTTCAATTTGACTCCGAATTATATTCTGGTACATGGATTTAATATTTTTATGATAGCTTACCGTGCGAAGAAAGGGCACTTCAATTTGTCTGTGACAGTATCTATCTCGGTGGTCAAATCTACCAAAATAATTTCGAGCCATAATAATTCACTCAGTGTGGCAAGAAAACTCAGGTGTCCTATACTTTTCTAAAAGTCTTGCCTACTATCTTCGTGAATTAAGACACTCGCAATCTAATTCCTCCGACCCACCCGTCACGCTTACTTTCCATGTATTTGCAATTTTTAAAAGATCCAGCTGGATTTCTTTGAACCTTTTCTAATTCCTTGATTAACGATTTCTTCCATAGGTCCCAAATACATTGATTTTTCCTAAAAACTGTCCAGTGAAACATAGCTCCTTTAAGGCTTTCCCAAATATTCTTCTGATGAGAGTACCACTTGTATCATCCTATGCTTCACCTATTCTCTTATGGCTGCTCTCTGCAGCTATGCTTAGTGAATCTATTTCTGCTATCTTCTCTAGGATAATATCATTTCTCAGTATATGGTTATTATTCCTCAGTGAAATTTATGTTCTTTTCATGCGTGATACTTTAAAAATACGTTTTTCTCCTTCCCATGGTCGATTTTCTTTATGAATTCTCCCTTTGTTTTCTTCCGAGCCAATCTTTTGAAAAGCAATCTTAGATCGTAAGAAGCTTAGGTAGGAATCGCTGCTATAGAAAGATAAGCTACCAAAAAAAAGTGTTACGGAAACGTGTCTTTAGGTGAAATGTAGTGTCGGTAGACTTAAATTTCTCTATTTAAACGCCTTCTTTAGTTCGATAGGTGCTGTCTTTCTTCTAATATCTATAATATATCTATAATATGATTGGGGATTAAGTGAGAGAAAGTTTGTTTCCACGTGGCGCAGTTAATAGAATGTGCTCACGTGGAAACGCATTTAATGGAGATGTTCTTGTTGGATGGAATGGGCTCGTTAGAACAGATTAGCAACTTTGTATTCTTCACAAATGCATTTCATATTTTTATAAAGGTTTAGTTTTGGAATTTACTCAAATAAATGATTGCGTTAGATTTTTTTTATAAAATCTTAATTTCAGTATGTTTTGGAGTAATCGAGACATCATATTAATCTTGTGTGTACCGCTTGAAATTGGGCATAGTAGTAGTAGGTTTCTGAAGTGATAATCATAGTAGATCATAGGTAGAGAGGCGTCTAAGTAGTAGCTGAAATCTCATCTTAAAAGGATGAGGATGAAAATAATAAACAAAGGAGTGATAAAGGATAAAAAGAATTGCAAAAGGATAGGGATATAAGTTAAATTTCATTCAAACAAGTATTTCTTGATTTCCAGAATGTGTTAGTGTTATTACGGGAGAGAGATGTCAAGCGAAATATATGCAGAAGAAATATTCCGGGTTTGTTTAGAAGATTACAAGAAAACTTGGGCAAATATTATAACTAAAAATCCACTTACCATGTCCTATTCCTCCTATATACAATATAGATTGCAACTTTTGGCTTTGTTGATAATAATTTTGCAAACATTCCTGTGGAGTAAGGTTGGTCTTAAATGAATTGGATAAATATTAAAAGTGAATATGATATGTGCCCTCCTTTTTGTTATAAATCACATTTTCTCCACAGCTAGGTAATCAGCATTCCAATGAATGCAAAGGAACATTTCAGGCTGAACTAAAAGGTGAATTTATTTAAGTAATATCGTAAAACTTTTGACTTGTAGTTCTTAGACCTGTATTACTGACAGCATTATTGTCGAAGGCTGAGGGGGTACAAACCGTTAGCCTTTGTGTGAAACAGAAATGTTCTAAAATTCAAAATCAGATTACTTTTTTAACCTCAGTTTAAAATTACAATTTCACCCAGCCAGGCTGGATGTAGTCCCTGAAGAAACATCAAACCAAATGATTACAAAATTATATAAAATACACGGCCATCACTGAAGACGCGACGTTGATAAGGATTCGATTTTGATTTAAAAGATATGACGACACACATGATGTCACAGAAATTAATTTGACCTACTTAACAGGTATAACTTGTCTACGAATTTGACTTAAATAAGTATTTCCCTGATGAAAAAAGACACTTGGCTAAGCCTGAAACTCTGTTATTCCTTAAGTATTCCTTTATAGCTCAGAGGCATTTGGTATCATTCCATTTACTTGGCATTTATTTCTAGGTCAGGTTCTTGAGCAACTTAGTGCGTCATTATTATTTTCCAGCGCCCTGTGGATATGCTATAGTTTTTTACTGTAAAGATAAAAAGAGTTAAAATAAGGAACGAGTGTGGGGATGAGATTTAGTTATTCTAAGGAAAATGAGTTTGGTTTGATAGCAAAGGAGTTTGACGAGTGAATTCATTTCATCCGAGCGATCCAGCGTGGGCAAATGGGCGTGGCACGATGCGTCTCCGAGAGAAAGTTCGAGGGGAAGCTGAGGAAAATCCGACTTATATCTTCATTTATGGACTCAACTCCATGAGGGAAGTCGATCTGGAAGTGACATGACCCGTTAAATATTCACGCGTTCCATTAACGTTCACGGAGGGGTTCTCGAGGGGGTGGCGCTTCTCAGTTTGCTGGGGAGTCGCTATAGAGACTGGTAGTAAGTAGTTTATGTAACAGATGATGAGTGTGAAGAGAAATTTCAATTAGGGAATTGCTCTCAGCACTTAAATACTTTGGTGACGTCTATTCCATTCAATATAGATGAGTCTCATTCTCATGTGTTTAGCTCATGTCAGCTGGATTACGTTTTTTTACATTTAAATTTGTCTGCTCTGTTATTGTGAGTGATTTTTTTCCACTGTGCGCAACATATCATTCAATGAATAAACCCTTTGCCCAAATCTAAAATAGTTAACAAAATCTTGCAAGGTTAGATAAAAGTTATTTTTCGTTCACCTCAGAAGTGGGTAGTGATCTTCATTGTTTTGGAAAATAGCAGGGGGGGATCAATTCTCCATGCTTTCACAATCGAGTAAAACAAACCACAAAAGTGACGGCAAAACAATTATTTCTCATCACAAATGAATGGCTATAATGTTATATGCGAGGGAACTTCAATTATTTCTGTTATCGTCTCCCATCCCTCCATTTCACACAAATGTTTTTACAAAGTACTGTTACGATTATTTTATGTTAATCGTGAGTAAAAATACTTCCTTTAATTTCCAAAGCTCTACAGATAATCGCATATCGGATCCATGCAGCAATCATGACAAATATGCATGGAATGGATCAAAGACTTACATATTATGTAACAAACACAAAGCATTTCGTAGGGGCAATAAGATAGCATCTCGGGTAAAACTGACGGAACAAATGTCTGGTGATGTCACCGTGGTACTCGGAGTGTTTTTATTAGCTCATGAGGAGAGACTCAGTGAATCCAGAGGAGGGAGGGGATAGGAGAGTTTAGTTTTCATTTTATGTGAGCATTAGCAAGCATGCGTTTATGTGTAAATGGGTGTGAGTGTGCGCTCACGGGCACATGAGTGCTGATTCCCTCGTTTTTGCCGCAGTGCCCATCCGCCGAGTTCGCAGAATCAAATACTCGGAAGTACTTAAATAAATGAGTTTTTAAATATTAAAAAGTGTTAAAAGCATAAATATTTAGAGTAACCACTGACGCGGCGGATTTTCTCTAGCTCTTTCCATTGCGTCATCAAATCTTATCCCGGGATATTTTTATCACATTTATTATTTTTTTATTTTTCCTCACGTTCCGGTCATCGCTTTGTGCACTGCAACATGCACGCTCTTCAGGTAATTCGTTTAAAATTGTAAGTTCCTGAAGGCGAAAAACATATACCTGGAAGGATCAGCGAATGGGGACGCATAAGAATAACACCTTCGAACGTACATGTCCGTAAAATATAAAAAGGCTCTGGTTTCATATTCCTGGAAGAGGAGCTTTTAAGTTTGGATTAATTTTATAAGCAAGTGGTGTTGGGTGGAATTGTATCTGACGTTCATGTGATGGCGTGAAATGATTTTGAAAATGTAAGTTTATCATTGAACTCTTTGATCGTATTTTTATCTCAAGTCATCTAAAAGGAGTACAAAATAAAATTTCGTACTTTTCCTCATTTTAAGTACTGCATGATTGCAAAAACGATTCTCGATTGCTTTTCAAAAATACTTTCATCACCGGAGCTCCACTTCACTAAGATAAAAGTCTTTTTATAGGTACTCTAAAATCAATTATAATTAAAATAAAAAGCATCATATACCAGATATGCCATGAAATCAATAGGAAATGTTTGATAGCATATTTTTGTCTCCGCAGAGTTCAATTTAAATCGTTTGCTTTCTGTGTAGTCAAACTACAAGTATTTATAGTTTGGCGAAATTCTTAAAGAAATTAAAACTGGTTTCGCTTTCCTCGTAAACGTAAACATGTCTGGTTTTTAAGATTCTTTGGAGAGGATAATGGGATGAATGCCTAAGTGGAATATTGAGTAATTTCATCCATTTTAGATGGAAAATAATTATTGCTATAAATATGAATCGGAATACTCATTATGTGGCATTGGACTAATTCTTGATGATTTGAGAGGGAAATAGAAAATAGCATAGAGGAGTTATTGTATGACAACTATTCGTTAGCCAAGATAAGTCAATACCAAAGAATTGCAATATCCTCTGAAATATATATATATATATATATATATATATATATATATACGAGTATATATATATATATACATACATACATACATACATACATACATACACATATATTATCCATCTTAACGCTTGCTATGCAGATTAAAAATTTCAAATTGTATTAAGATTAATAACAGATTTATTGTCTCGTGATTCATTTTTCCAATACCGACAAAAGAGTTGTGGATTTAAATCCGAAGTAGCATGGATAAAAATTATACATAATCAAAAGTTCAACATATTTCTTTCCGTTCTTTGCGAGTATTTTTTTTGTTTTTGTTCTCGTTAAATGGGTCTTAAAAGGAGCTAAACGTGAAGTGCAATATGTTATTTAATTTTTGCGTAAAAGATATATATATATATATATATATGTATATATATATATACATATATATATATATATATATATATATACATATATATATATATATATATATATATATATATATATATATATATATACATATATATATATATGTATATATAAAAGAATATTAACTAATATTTAATACCCACCCTGCAATACCTTATGCTATAGTTGATGTACAAAATTTTATTTTCTTATGCTTCCAATTTTGATTGACACTATAGAACCTTACCATTCGTTGTTTTGTTGGCAGAGATTCCGCAAAGTAATGCTGGTTATTTTATCATTTATGTGCACTCACTGATGGTAAGTTATATGGTTTTTATGTGGACCTTCACCGATTTAGTGTAGGACGCCATTTCGTGTTTATGCATGTTTGGGATTTGTTTCATTCTGGTATTTTATTTGTTAAAAATCCAAGAATCCATCGCTTCCTGAAATAATATTTCAAGATAGGAGACCAGTAAAGCGTAGAAAATCATAAAAGTTGGTTATGACCAAGCTTCCCGAGAAATGGCTAATATACTATTTCTCTTTTCGTGTACAATCTTTCATTTATTCGTAATACTATAATACGTAAAAATTATTACACTCATCATAAAATGACGATTTTATTGATAAGTCAAGTAGAAGTGCCCTCGAAGTATATGTTGGCAATTTGTCGGTAATACCTCGATATATTGTGAGACACAATTCAAACACTTGCAATATATACAGAGATTGACATAAGTTTCTTTCATTAACCATATTCATCTCTAAATGTGGATTAATTTTAATGCATTTCATTTTTTTAGATTGATGATGGTTTCAGTCGATAAATAGACGCTTGAGACCTCGACTAACTGTCGATGGGAATAATATAAAGCTCCTTATTTGAGCTATATTTTCATAATTGTCTTCGAAATTACACTTCACATTTAGCCACAGTAATCGAAACATATTTCTCTAATTCATGTTTTGATCGACTAACCTGAGTGGGGAAATGAATTACTAATTTCGCTTTGAATAAAATCCCCCAGCCGTAAATGTATTTTATTCTTAAATTCTAACAGTTAAATCTCTTCTTACTATCTCCACTCTAGTCTGAAGGCATCGTCTGACACTTTAGATAGTCAAATTGATGAGGAATTCATAACAATCAGACTGCATTTAACAATCTTCTCAACGTCTCTCACGTCTTTTCTCAGTCAGACCCCATATTTTAGAATTATTTTCCAAAATTATTCCTTTCCTTGCATATTGGAAGTGAAATTTACACGAAGTCTTGAAAAATGAAGATAAAACAGTATAATCATTTTTTATCACTAACTAATCTATTACGTGTGAAAATTTTAATGCTCATGATAGGAACACATGCATATATAAATGAACTCTGTGGTTATTGTCGATTGTTGAGCATAGAAAACACATACTTACCCGTAAATTTTACTCCTTTGAAATCATCGAGATTTGTTTTTAGAATTAGTTACAACAGAAGAACATATTATCATTTAATACATAAGATGCCAGAATAATCAGCTAACTAAGTCCGTTCTGCTCTGTAGCCTACATTCACAATCTTAATTTATCTCACATTTGTGAATCCTACCTTGGAAGAATTATAAAGCCGTAATTATAATTGACTTAAATTATGAACTTTTCCAATATACTAATTTATAATGAATCTGCGTTTCTTTGAGTCTTCTTTCGATGAAATTTAGATTACATCCATGACATTTCAATTAATATTCTCACATCGCCCTTATCACAGCCTTCTTCTTCATCGCATGCCCACCGAAGACCTGACACCTCCCACCATTCATCCCTGCGGTGGCCCGAGGGTGGGTGAGAGAGTTAGCGGGAGAGCAGATGAAATGGGAGGGAGCTCGGAGGTAGTCCGGATGGAGGGGGGTGGGCCCCAGGGCTTTAGCTCTTCGCGAGTAGCGGTGGTGGAGATGGGGCGAGTGGGGAAGGAAAGCGTGCAAGGGTAGCCTGAGGAAGTGGTTGTAGGGAGCCGAAAAGAACGAATGTTTGTTGGGGAGCGCGGTATTGAATGCGATGAAAATCAAGCTGTAAGATATTCAATTTCCAATGAAGACTCGCTCATGTTAAAGATATCGTGATGATAAGAATATAGGTAGAATGAATGTATCTGGAAATATCGATGTGCTCAATGTGCAATACCAATACAGCTATGGTAATTTACCAAGGAAGATAGGTTTTAGACGGTCTCTACTACTACTATGTACTACGAATCGCGTGAACTTCCTTTTTCTCAGAGATTTATCTCTTCACTTCTTTTCTCATGCCGTCCAAATATCTCTTAATATATGCCGTCAATATTCTCTTCCTTTCGCTCACCTAGTAATCCTTCTCCTATCGCGTCCTTTAAAATAACGTTCCTTTCAAATACATCCTGTACACAGTTTTTCTATCTTTTGTCGTGTTTCTTCTGGAAACTTCATTCTTATCCTTCAGCAATAAAAACTTCGTCTGTATTTTATTCTGTCCAACTTCCTTTCTCAAGTCTCCTCCTTAATCATATCTCAATAACCTTAAAATTATGGTAATCCTGTTCTCTCAAATACCATGGGTCGTATCTATATGGTTTACGCTTCACATGAAAGACTTCTCTAGTTTTTAGTGATTCAACTTTTTCACGCCCTTTTTTATCTAAACCAATTCTTCTCTTTTTGGGTAAACTATAATGACCCTTTTCCTTCAAAATTCTGCCTGAATAAACGAAATACTCCACCTTTTCTGACATTCCCTCCCGTCATATTGCGGCTCTCAACTATTTCTGAATATTTTCAATACTTCGGATGCGTTGGAGTTTATCTTCATCCTACACTCATCGTATAGTTTGATGAACAATATACTTATCCCGATATCATCTTAATTGAACCAGATTTGTGGCGTAGAAATTAACCTAGTGTAGCCCGGTTTCGTCCACTCACTTTGCAATTTTCGTGATATTAAATTCTCATTCTCGGTGGTCAAAAATCAGGCATCAAACTGCCCGAGAAGAGGTGATAATGGAGAGGGCGGAAGGGAAGTACGTAGGACTGTTTTCGAGTTGATTGACATTTGGGGGTGCTTGGCGGGGGAGGGGCAGAAGGGGAGCGCGTGTCTCCCTCCTCCCGGGCGTGGTCCCGGGCGGGCATTGGTGCCCAGGGGCCGCCGAGCGCCGGGTGACAAAAGATGAGCGGGTCCATCACCTGAAGCTCCGTGGATGAACGCGTCTGCCTTCTTTTGTTCCGAATCGCTCGCTCTCCGATTTCGATCGTGCACCTACTCGCAGCCGGTCGTCGTCTGCTTCCCCCTGATCGATTTTAATTTTCGTGGCTGAAATTCGTTCTCTCCGAAGTGCAGAGTGTTCCAGTCACTAATTTGTACTCCTTTTCGGTGAAATTCGCTAACAGCACTACGTGTCGGGAAAACGAAAAGATCACGTCTTATTTTCATTAATCTCTTTTCTGATCATCTTCACCTAGAAAAACATTTTCGGTCGCAAGTTCACGCAACTTTAGCTCTCGCATAGTTGTTTCTGGTCAATACCGTGTTTTTTAGATACTTTCTCGATTTAATTAAGCACATTCTTGCGTCACAGAGGTTCTTATATGTTTAGTTTTTGATAGATAATCGATAACTTGGATAATATATTTAATTATTGTAAATAGATATAATCATTCTGAAATTATAGTCCAATTGCTCAGATTTGTTTGATTTTACGATGTCAGATGAATTTTTAGTATGCGATCATATTATTTATTGGGAAGTCTTATTCTAAATTACCAGAATAACTGGGAACTTGGAAAAATATTGAAAAAGAAAAGACATTGCGGTCTGTATCTTTGACGGAAATTGAAAGTGTGGCAAGCAGAATAAAAATATACGCATGGTTACCATTTCATTTCTCATTCCCAAAAAAGTGTCGAGTGAAAAATTGAAAATCGAATAATAATTTCATATGCCGGGGTGAGTTCATGTCCACGGAAGTTCGGTTGAATATCCTGGGATGGAAAACTTGAGAGGAACTCCATCCGATTTTGATCTTGCCCGCGATAGGTTGGGATCTCGCCTCTGGCATTGGTGATCGCAGATATTTGTTTCCACATATCCTTTCACGCTCCGAGGATTATTGGAAAAGGTAGCAATTTATATCGAGTGGCCGGCGGGCCACGAGTGGATGAGAGGGTGGAGGATGTGTACCGGGGGTAACTTCCGCCGCCGGACGAGATGCAACGAGATGGCACGATGGGGGTGGGGTGATTCATCGAAGACCCGGCGCGGGGGTGGTCGAGCGAAATAGTTGGGAAGAGTAAAGGAAGTTGGATGCCTGAGATGGGTTGTAACAGTACCGGAGATGTTACAGGGAGCGGAAATTCTTTTGTGCCAATTTTTTCTTCTGCGGGGAAAATTTTTACTCCCAGCACGTTAGAAACATTCCTCGATGGAAGATAGGGAGGGAGATCAGCTCAGGAGATGAAAACAGTCGTGAGGTAATGCGGTTAAGGAAGAAATTTGGGGAGGAGTGAAAAGCAATTTGAGAAGCTGTAATCATAATGCAAATTGGGAGGGTGCGTGCATGGACAACGTCCGTCAGTCAAAGCGTATTTTTGTTTTATGTGCGTAAAATCCGACACGCTCCTGTTCATAAAATCTCTCAGAGCCTTTTGCATCATTAACTTGAAATTCTAAAAAAATTTAAAGATATGCATGCAAGTATTTGCAAATAATACGACATTCGAACTGAAATTTGAGTATTAAAGGGACTTTGGTACATATTATTTATTATATGCGGATTAAAAATCACTATATATATCAATACGTATTGTTCAGACCAAGACATGAAACATTACTCTAGTAATTTTTATAGTTAAGATTGAAAAAATGAATGCACAATGCAGAATGACCAAATAACTTCAGGTCTCGTATCCACCTCAATGTGCTGAATCAAGGGAATACTGAAGTGGTGAAACCGCAATCTATACCCCTCGATGAACAAGTCTTTATACTTGCATATTTCTTCTCTAAGACAAATGTCCTTATTTATTTCATACATTTTATCTGAGTTTTCTTTACTATATCCTTTAGAGCACATTTTCATTAAAATATGTCTTCATCACGTCATCTACCTTAAATATATGTCCAACAAGATTAACTCTTCTTCTATTCTATGCTTTTATTATTTATTCATATGGAAATAGAACCACATGCAGCAGTAACTTACCAATTTAAAGTGAAGAATGTAAAAACATTACAAAATATGCCGACTTATATATGCAAAAACAACAAATATTAGCAATGAACAAAAGAAATAAAAAAGGTCTTTATGTTCTCATCTAACTACGGAGTGATGGGAAAGAGCAAGGTCAGTAAAAATTTTGAAGGAAAGCAAAAAAGGATCAATGGAATCAGGGAGTTAGTTCAGTGGAAAGAGGAGAGACAAAAGAAAAGAGAGCATTTAATTAGTGATAATATGGGAGTGGACATGTGGAGTAATGAGTGTGTACGGGTGGGTCGTGGGGGTACTCAGAAGTTGATGAGGGATAGCAGTTCGAGGCATTCAATGAGAGAGCTAATAGTGCTGTAAATGAACTTTAAATCAGATTTTTAACATTTGGCTGGGAAGGTTGGAGGTGGAAAATGAAGACAACAGTAAATCTTTGGACACATTACGGAGGTCGAGGACCCGGTATTTTACTATTTTTGAGAAGAAATTGGTAACGCTGCTGAGTGTTGGAAGGTGTTGACATCGACAATTAGTTATGAGCGGATGGACAAATGATAGGCTTTAGTCTCTCTAAGAACTTATTCTTTTCATTTCGATACGTCCATATAAACGTCCGTTATTCTCTAGTGGCAACTCATTTCCAGAACTTCATTGTTTTCTTCTCTTTTACTGTAATTGACTATACCTTAAAAACTATCGCAAAAGGGGAATATGCAGAAGCATTGGAAAGGAGTAGCCACTCATTGCATCATTTTTATAATGCCACAAAAATTTTCAATAGGGAAAATAGCTTTCCGAGAAATGAAATATTTATGTTAATGAATTACCCTGGAGAGAGAAAAAAAACCTCAATACCTTTAGGAACCGGTGATCCTAAAATATTACCTGTTATCAAGTTATATGGAGATGGCTTATTAATGTAAAATTCCAACTCTTCCTTCGTAAACTCAGCCAGCAGTTTGGCATACATAGTATGTTCCTCAGCCTTCTATCTTGCTTTCTCACCTACAGAACCCAGCGTGTGATAATCTCGAATGCTTCTTTCTCTCGGTCCCCTGTGAGTTCCCCAGGGCAGTGTCCTTGGACCATATCTTTTCAATTTATTCATTAGTGATCTTCCTCCCCGGCTCCTTTCCTCCCAAGTTCATAACCTTCTCTATGCTGATGATCGCTAGATTTAGAAGCAAAATAATAATACTTCTTACTGTATTCGCCCTCAACTTGCCTTAAATCAAATTTCTCCGTGGTGTGATACCTGGAAGCTTGAATCTTGCCCTGGAAAAAAACCTTGACATTCAACTATACCATTAACTTAACTCCCTTAAACAGAGTTACAACTATGACAGACCTAGGCGTTCCAATTGACCGTTAACTAAATTACTCCGACCACATTTAAATATTCACATAAAAAGCAAAGCAATGTCCATATTAGGCCTTCTTTACCGCTTCACAGAAATTAAAGCTACAGGATCACTCCGTCCCATAGTATCACATTACTTTCCAATTTGGTCCACCCAAGTCCCAACTAATCTAAAATCCCTCGATTGTATTTCTCACTTCTTTGCCAAAGCGCAGACCTAAAGCTGATGTAAGACTCCTCCACAGCACCCTAAACTCGACTATTGATTGCCCTGAACTGCTCTACCTGAACCAACTCGATCCACCCACAACCACTCCCTACTCCATCTACCTATTCCTAGGATTCTCTCACTAAGCGCTCTCCTTTATTTCGCCTCTCCTCCCTTCTAAATTCACTCTCTAACCCTGTCAATCTTTATTTATCGTGTGACAATTTCACTGCCTAAGCTTTATCCCACCTGTCAACAAATTAAATATTTCCCTCGCGAATGTTCGGTTCTCGATGTTTATTGTTATGCTGTTATTGTATTTTGCCCTCTCATGTTTTTGCTATATTTTTTTACTGCAAATTAGGGCTACTACTGTATTTGAATAATGTTTTTTTTTAATTTGGCCGGAGTCTTAACGCAAATCCTTGGGTATTCGAGCTCATGCCAATTCATCTTAAAAATACTCTTCGTGCTTCTGTTTAAAAAAACCCTAAAGGCTATTCCTTACGTGGGTATATGGTAAAAGTTTCTTCCTAAGGACGTTAAGGGCTGGAATTTTCCAACTTAATTCCCTAAAGTACCAAAAACGGTAATGTTAGCACTCGCTATTTGTTAATGCAGGTCGAAATTTAATATATAGAAAGGTTCCTTAGAGCAGGCTCCTCAGGTCACTGTTTTTGGGATCGGTGGGATTAAGAATTGGAGAGACGTGTTGCTGGAGAGCAGATGTCAAGAGGGCAGGAGTGGAACGAAGAGTGGACGTGAAGGGCTAAGGAAAAAAACCAGTTGAAGGGGATGCAGAGAGCAGAGGAGGATGAAAGGGGTAAAAAGGGAGGGAAGAGCGTGAGAAGATGAGATTGGAGAACTCGTGCGTGGTGGTTGTTCTTCGTCTTTTTGCGAGGCTTGAGCTCTGAACTCTGTGGAGATGCATGGTCTATGGATCTCAGACCGGTGAGGATGGACAGGGTGAATTGAGAGGGGAAGGTCGAGATGTCAGTCAAGCGGAGTTGTGCCTAGAGATTCTCCTTCATCCGGGTACAGAGGGAGGATTGGATCGAAAGAAAAGGTATAGGGGATGTAGGGGGTGGTAAAAATGTAATGGAGACGAGAAGCTTTGGAGGGAAGACCACGTCGGGACGAATGAGGTAGAGAGGGTGCAAGAATCAGTCCTTGAGGTATTGGAGAACCAGAGATATATTTCTTCCTTTGCTGAGCCAAAAAAAGGAAAAAGTCACGGGCGCGTTCCATTCATCACGGTAAGATACTTTCTTACTTCTTTTTTCAATACCCTTCAACCCCTCCCCTTCCTTCGCCCATCCGCCCTCACTTCAATCTATTTCAGCTTCTTTTCTTCGTCTCCATAGGGTACCTCTTATACAACTCTAATCACTTCTCCTGTGAACCCAGCAGATATTGGTCACCATAAGTAAGATTAAATTAACTTCAACGGTAAATTCAACATATCAAAATAAGTACACCCTGATTCATATACATTAAATAACAATTACAATCACCTTTATCGTTATCTACACGTTTTCATTTACTAAGAGCCCCTAATGAGACGTTAAAAATGTAAAATGGATGTTTTATCAAAAAGACCAGAGGGTCGTTTTTGATCAAACATCCATTGATTTTGGAGGATTCAGATATTTGTGCTACTTACATATTAAGTTCAAAGAGAAATGTAGAAAATTACCTTTGTACTTTAATCGGGCATAGAATTTCATTATTTTAATTGGTGTAATATACATTTCATTTTCTGAAACTAATTTTTCTCTGTGAATTAGGATTTACCTTCTCTTTGTACGAGTATGTTGTGATCATGTGAATTATGCATCCCAATACTCCTAACTTATTTAATTATTTATTTTAATATTGATATTTAAATCCTGATGATAACTCTCCGCAGCCAATGAAAATGAATTTATTTTGCTCTAAATATTCAAAAGTAATGTATTTTTCACATATTGATTAACAGTGTCGGTAGTTCACAGATGTTTAGAGTTATGTATTTTTATATGTTTGTATGTGTGTGTACATATGAACCAAATATTTATTTGGTAGTTGTGTCCATCCAAAACCGACAAAAAACAGTAGATTACTTAATTATAATAATTTATGTATAAATATATATATGTATATAATGATAAAAATGTATGTCATATGCGTTGTTTGTGAAATCTATAAGATTTTATTAGTTTTTTGATTCAGAAATATATCATATATTCAATGAATTTTCTTCCCTGATATTTTATTTTTTACTCATGATTTAAAGACTAAAGAGTGAGCGACTTTTCTGCCAGTCACGTACATCATGATATGGATATGATGTCTACCTTCCAAAGGTTTTAAGATTGCATCAGAGAGAAAATGACTTAATTTTTGATACGTACACGGATTTTGATAGAAACCATTCATTTCGCTAGCGATGGTTAGTGATTTATTTATTCGCAATCTTCAATGCGTTTAAGTATGCAAAAATAGTGAAGCAAAACGCGGTCCATGATCTCTTTGTAATTTGGACATATAGTTATTCTGCATTTATTGGTTCGTACTCTTGCATTGAGCATATTACTGGCGCACAATTTTATCCTTTCAAATCGATGTTGTTTTCAAAACATGAAATAATGTCAAATGTTTCTTCCCCTCTGGTGTTAATAGATGTAGAAATAATATGCCTCTACCTCTCATCTCTCTTGAGTACAGTCCCCAGAGACTGTTTTGCCTTGTATTCTCTGAAGTCTCTCAAAAGAAGTTGAAGTCAGTGAAATGGTGTCATTTTTCTACAACCTTTTGGGATGAAACAGGTTAGCTACCACGGCCAATTGATTGCTTCGAAGGCTCCATCTTCGGTACAGTGAGCGAGATTTTTAATATCCATTTGCTGAATCCCACAAAATCTTACAACTCTCAGGGAAATTAACTCCATAATTTAAATTAATTTATAATAACTTATCATTGGTCTCCTGCAATACCATACGTATATCGAAAAATATTGAGATGCACAGATTTATAGGTGCAAAACCAATTTGGTCGTTTATATACATTTAACTTTTGGCATTGTGTTTCTGATGTGGCATGCACATTTATTACATGACTGCTGCACCTCAAAATAAAGTCTAAAAAGCTCGGAATAGTATTTAAATTGGTTGCTAAAATAATTTTGTTACTTTTCGTGGGTTATTAAGGAGAATTTTACACTATTTATTTCTGTAACAAGATAAATATGACACCTTGGTAGCCATTTCGTCTATCTTTGAGGTACTACTGTGTTGTTAGTCGGGAACAAGTGCATTTGATTCCATTATGTCCACGCGGATCCATCGCTATGTACACGGTATAATGTATAAACGTTTACATTTCTACTTGCTCAACAATGGTCAAAAAAATGAGGGGTCGATCTTTTTTGGCTTTGGTTCTTTTGATGCTCATAAATCTGCGGAGAGTGCATTTATTGTCTCGATCGGCATCGATCAGCCGCACTGCTCGTTTCTCTCAGAAGTGTGGTAAATGCGAATCCGCGAACCCTCCCGGGAAAGAGATGGTGGCAGTGGTGGGGGCTCCGTGCCTCAAGTACGCTACCTATCTCACTGATCTGCTCGAACCGAAAGGCCTCCTTTGCAAATAGAAGCCCTTCAACCAGCCTTGCCCCCTCCCACCATTCGCTCTCCACCCGCCCAACCACCCAGTCCAGGCCTCCACCGTCAAACAGCCGCCTTAGGGACCAGCCTGGAAGCAGCCCCTCTCCCCCACCCCAACCGTTTCTGTCCCACACGCCCAACCCACACACAGCCTTCCCCTTCGCGGACGGACCACTCTCGCCCCTCCTGGCTGTCGCAGTGCAGAGGGGCAGAGAAGAAGCGGTCGGCCGCCGCTCGCCTCCCCGCTCCACCGCCGGCCCCAACCTCTCCACTTCTCTCTTCCCCCCGTTCGCTCTTGAGGGCGCACCCCCGGCTTTCGTGCCAAAAAGATCGCGGGTTCTCTCCCCGCACCCTCCACCTCCGCAACAATTCTTGTGCCTGCGCCTTCTGCGGCGCCGGACACGGTTTTAGACAGCGGCGGGCGAGGGGGGTTTCCGCGGGGGGGTGGAGGAGGAGGGACTGCGGGCGGGGTGGGTGGAGTTGGGGAGAGGGGTCTGCTTGTGGAACTCCTCCGCACCAATGCGTTTATTAAGCGGAGTACTCGTGTGATTCCTCTCATCGCGCCCTACCTTTCTCTCTCTCTGGGTTTTAAGGTCAAATGTTTGGGTTGCCGTAGCAACCCAAATTACGATCCCAGTGGATTTTACTGGAGCGATGTCGTTTTTCCGGCATTTATCAACCGCTGCACAACGGAACGTAAATTATTCATGCGGGGAAATCAAAGGGACTAATCTTATCTCATTCCTCGGATCGAATCTCTTCTTTCGCTCGTACTGTAAGAGGAATATTTTCATCAGATATGATGACCTGGGTAAGCTTTTGCTTTAAGAATCGGCGGTTAGCACGCATTTACTGGAATAATGCCTGATGAACGCAGGATAATTTTATCGTATAGCTTTAAGTGAATTTTAACTTAAATAATTATGTTAAAATGATGTGGTTTTAGAGTTTCAGGGAGAATATTTGATAGAGTCAATTTAAGTGTTCCGTTTGAACTAAAGCTGTTTTTATTGTGCTTGGCTGTTTTGTTTACCTCTTAGGTTTTGTGTCAACGTAAAAAAATATTTGAGCGACTTTAGTCTGTTGCTTCGGTTTTAGGTAGGTCCTTAATTATTTTCCGAATATAAGATAGTCAATCATTATAAAATAGGGATATGGTATCATTTCCTGGAATTATTAATGCTTGAAAGTCTGTAGACTCATTAAGCAAATGGGAGTATTACGGCGCCCTACCACCTGTACGGCTTTACCCTAGGCCTTCCCCTATGCGATGTTACGAGATCTTTTTAAAAGGGATTTTTAAAGTGATATATTTATCTGTCATGGGGGCACATATCACGTTGTCTGGGGTGTGTTCACTCTGGTCGATGGCTGCAAACGCGCCTCTGTCAGGAAACGTGGTGAGGACACTTTTATAAACTTTGTTTACAATTCAAAACTACCTCAACTGTCAGTGCCTCTGAAATCCAATCCTACATAATTATTCCGATGGGGAACATTCTCATCGACTAACACAAAGGCTGTGTTTACGACTCCTGCACATGGCGTGTTACGCTGTTGTGGAATAAATTTTAGAGAATTGCGTTCATAGTGCGGTATGATCTCAATCCAATCTTAGACCAAGCCGAACGAATTAGCTATCCAAAGCATAATAAGTATTATTACCATAATCCCGAAAAATGTAGCAGAATTTAGTTTTTCATACAAAACTCAACTTAATCGGGCAAAAAAAACGCGTTCGATAGCAATCAAAGCCAAATTCTAATGAGGCACAGAGCTTGGCCTAGATATCTAAGTTTAAAAAAAATCGCATACGACTAGTTCAATACCAACACAATAAACAAACTTCTACACTATATGGAAAAATAACAGTGCGAAACAATTAATGATTAACTACCAATGGGCAAGAACCTTTAATGTTACTCTTCTAATGATAAGCTCAGTGATTTAACAATATCGTTTCCTTAAATATCCACAAAATTTGCGATACAAATGATCACCTAACCACAGTTGATTGACCTCTTTGGGATGACTAATTGCCGAAGTTTTCTTTTCGCATTGTTATTCAGGTAAATAAAAGTAATGCGAATTTTAAAAATTCTCATCTTAAAATATCATAAAATAAAAAAAAGCTCATCTTAACTGAACAGAATTATTTTTGTTCAAATTAGTCTGTAGCTCTTGCTTTATATAAAAATAACCATTGCTATACTTGTATTACTAATTAGTATTTCGTAAATAGTGAAATGGGGAGTGGTTTGGAAGAGCAGTGGTTATATTCGAAACATGTACTTAGGAAATTATAGTGGGTTGTGAATCTGCCTACACATGTAATGGAAAGATTAGAGGTGGGCGAAGGAAGTAAGTGGAGAGTTTACAAGAGAGGATTTGTGGATAATAGAGCAAAGTCAATCAACCGAAGGATTGTAGTCAACGCATAAATAATGACAGCCTTACCATGAGAAATGTGGGACGACGTCAAGGATATTAACGGGATTTTTAAGAAATAAGGAGGACATTCAGATACCGAGAGATAATATTTTAATGAATGCAAAAAATGAAAATTACTTGGGCAATAATTTAGACGAAAGTGGGCGTGTTAGAAAGGACGACAGACGAAATTTCAGCTGAAAAATTGGCGGGGATTGATAGTACGAGTAGGGTCCCTGAGCAATGATATGAAGAAAAGTATATTCAGGGCTTTGATATGGAGCACACCGATATACGGTTCAGAAGCATGCCCTTCGAAAGATGAGATTAAATTGGAAAAATCAGGAATGAAGGAGGGTATACATAACGTGGTGAGTACGGCAGACGGAGATGAGGACTAACGAAGAGGTGAAATGGTATCGAGGGAGTTGAAATGGGGAAACACGATGAAAACAGGGAAAATGATATCTTAAAAAGTATTGGAAAGATGAAGGCTCTATTAAAAGAGGGAATAAAGAAGTTGTACCACTATTACATGCATAATTTCCAGAATATCATAAACCTCCCGAAAGAATAATTATACAGCCCCTCCCAGTGCAGTACAAGTGTGTAGCTGACATAAATTTCACGGTTGAATTGATTTTGTCATTTCCCTTTAAATGCCAATAACATTTGGCGTACATAATTTTACATTATAATATGTTAAATAGTGAAAACCATTTGAAATACCACTATGGTTTTTCGGAGGGAGTTCCTTTGGTCTCATTTTTAATTTTCTAACAGGTGACCTTTCTGTCGCTGAAGTATTAAATGCCTGCTACTACCATTACTGCAATCCATCCAAATCCCCCGTGTTTAATCACGGTAAATTATGCATGCACATGTTAATCCCCTGGTGATTTCGGTCATGTACAGTTTTTTTAGCAATCTAAGAGCATTGTATGTACGATCGGCCGATACAGTAGTTTTAATGGCCATTGGGACTCGAGCAAGGGCCGGCACGGGTAGGAAGTCAATCCGGCAAAGGTACACTCAGACAGAACCTCCATTACCGGTGGAAAAAAGTTTCGTTTTAGTTTGGGGGCTCAATGGGAGGGAGGGGGGGGAATGCGGATCAATATCGCCCGAAACGGCCGATTGGGTGAGCCGGCCAAAATCCCCTCCGATCCTCCCGCCGCCTCCACTGCCGTGTGGGATTTCTCCTCGAGAAGCGGCACACAACATTTCGGCGTCGATGGTGGTGGAGGAGAAGGAAGGAATTACCGATCACGTAGATGCATCAAGTTGGGAGATATTTTCTCTTCGCCGCAAAAAGGAGATCCGACGAATGTCTAGGTTTAACTTTTATGAGTAGAACAGCGGAAAAGTTAGTTCGACCAACAACCAAACTACAATATCGAAGGATTCTCTCGGAAAGGGGAATATTGCTGAGTTATGAATTCCGACAATTAGGAAGAGAATATCATGCCCTGAATACCGGCAGGAATAATACCTTTGTACTTTACCTTGCGACAGGTTTTTCACGGAGAAATAATTAAATTCCTATTGCACAGCGGAGAAGTTAGTGGAACTTAAGATCCAGGGAAAATCCGTTAGGTTTGTTCAAATTTGCTACGAGAAGTGAGGAAGCGTCACGAGCATGACGGAGGTATTTAGTTAGCCTCTTGATTCTTGAAGGGAGTGGACAAAACTGGGTACTTTAGACTGGCACTGGAAACATGAGTTTTCTCGCCACACGGAATGAATATGGCACCAAATTAGATTGGCAGATTCGACCACACGGATAAAATATGAGAGACAGGCACATTCACAGGCAGATTAAATTTCTTCCCTCGCACGATGCGCATCTGTGAAAAATTAAATTAACATAAATATAAAAATGTAATGAGTTAGTTATACAAAGCAATGATTGTATGATACGTATCAGCATATATTTGCGCGAGTTTGTTTATATATCTGCTAAAATATATTCAAGTGAGTTTGTAATCAATTAATTTCGTATGACTGATGTTCTATTATCCGTCGACACACATCCATGCGGCGGATCGCAAGGTATTTAGATGTACAACTATATACTGGTATAGAAAAAATATTACTCAAGTGAATATTCTTTATTATCCCCAATTTATCGCGTTCCATTGCTTTTGTTGAGAAATTGGGAAATAAAAAGAGAAAAATACTTGGTGACAGCTTGGTTTTATTGTTACAGGCGCTTTTGGTGGTCAATTCCCTTCTGGGATAAGTCACTTTTTGAGTTAGCTTTATGCTTCCCAGGGGCCGAAAAGGTAGCTTACATAGAAATCACACGCGTACAACCATATCTCAGGGGAGACTCAAAACAACACTCTTTTTATTAGGCTAGTGCGTCACTCTCCAAGGTGGTCAGGTTTACTTAACTTGAGTATGATTCTATTAGATAGTTGAGAAAACGCCGTCCGTTATGTTACACAATTCATATGTTTTTAACAAATGGAGAGAGTCCATGTACCTGAGTGGCCCTATCTTATATTTTAAAAGAAAAGGAGAAATATTCCAAAGAGTAGGACAAGGTGAACAGTTTATGGTGAGAAGAAATAAAAAATATGTTTGTTATTTATAGGTATTGCGACGGTTCATGATTGTAGCAAGTAATTTAGACCGGAGGAGGATTTTTTCTTTATCTCTCCCAGTCTCTTATTTTCGTTGATACATCTCAGTTGCGGCGTATTTTTCCGTTCTTCCTGTCTTTTCAATTCTGTGTGTTACAACAAAATCGTCTGTTTCAGGGTTATAAAAGCAAAAGCTACAGAGGATTCAGTTTTAATTGACGTAGATGCTCAGAAAAATAAGCGATTGAATATTTGTAATTTTGTGTGGAATAACATAATGCTCTATGACCATAGGAAGGTCATTTTATGGATAAACAAATATATAAATACTAATTTCTTTAATGTTTTTCGTTTTATGATTTATAAACTTTTGAAGAGTTGAATTTTGAAATGGAAAAGATACCATACTAAGATTATATAATTAAAGATGAAGTGAGGAAGGACAGATATCCTGAAACATTATTTCCATGAAAGCTCATGGATGGTTGTTGGAAGTGTTTCTCCTGGGTCGATGGCGGATTGAGAATGGCCCAGCCTTCTAGCTTCCCATTATATTTCGGATTTAGATGAATATTTGAGTCAGAAATCGATTCGAGTGGTCAGTTGGGATATTATCGCCAAAGTCATGATAGGGTGAGGCGTATTGTGGTGCACCTCAACGGTCAAGGGCGGCCCGAGTTCTGTTCATAAGAGGCCGTTCTGCTCAATTTGCTAAAGTCTGGGGCACGAGAAACTCACCAACTCGCCGCACCAATCAGCTCGATGCCTTGGATTTCCCCCTTTGCATGGGAGAATGGAGGGATCTGGGGTTATTGAGTACATTTCAAGAGTTGGGAAGGCAGTCGCATCAAGGAAGTTGATTATAGGGTCGAACGCTTAATTTCTTAAATGCACATAACGGCGGTGGACCGGTAACTTCCAAAGTTTCTCGAATAGCTGCTAAATACATGCTGAGTGTTTTTCATATATTATATAAGAAAAACATTTTATATGTCTTTCATAAAATATAGTAGCATTTCAAAACCTTTGTTTCCTGAATATCGATTGGATATTCGGGATTTTTTTTTATTTGAGCCACAGGTAAGATAATATTGGTGATTAGTGTATTGATTGACGTAAGTCGCTACCAGGTCAGATACTGTACCCTGTAAGGCACTTTTAGTACTTTGATTTCATAAGGAATATGTATTAACCATGGTAATGAGTCATATCTACTCCTCAAAAAAATGGAATCGTATTCAGTGTAGCCTTACGTCTACGATTCGGCTCATAGAACTGGTAAAAACATTTTGTAATCGACGTCCATAAGTGGAATAACGTAGATACTTTAAACGGTGCAATATTTTTTGAATTTTATGAAATTATTATATAAAAAATAATCCCAGGTGTAAATATATCCAGTGTAATTCCTTGAAGAAACCTCTCCTAATAATTTGGATGAATATTAAGTGGTAGATATCCCAAGTATTGGAAAACTCCCAGAGCCTTCCTCGGCAAGCTTAAATACCATACCAAAAGGTACCCGACTGAATTTATTCGCATCCCGTGTTTGTCGCTATCTCCTAGTGAATATATCTGCCGTTGGATGGAACGGAATATACCTTAGTCACACAATAGCTTACGACGTGATAAAAAAATCATTAAACTCTTTTGACTCTACGGATCTGGGGCGATCTCTTTTTTTTAGGCGAGGGGGGAAACTGTACACCTACGGATACGATCGGATAACAGCGTTCCGTTCGCTTTTGGATCTCCGCTCAACAACGCTCCTCCACGCACGAGGCTTCACTTCTTTCGAGGAGAGAGGGGAAGAGAGAAGGGAGGAACGAAAATCATGTATTTAAAGAGCGTGCCTCTCAGACGTTCGCTCATTCTCCCTCTTTCTCATGGAATTTCTCAGCCTACCCACCCTCCGCAAAGCCCACGAAAATACGAATCCTTTTCGTTAATGAATCGATGACTTTAGATTTATCGCGAGGGGGTGCGTGACACGCGTGTAAAATGCGTGAGGAAATGGGTACCGCGGGGGTGGGTAACTGGTGGCCGCGGGGCGAGGGGCGGAGGTTTTGATTGGCCTCCCGGGGCAATGGCCAGCATACAACGGGGCCTGCGTGCTGAGGGGGGCGGGAAGAGGGTGGCTGCGAGAGTCGTGGGCGGCAGGAAGAGGGCGAGGGGTCCGCGGGGTGAATCGGCGGCGGGGAGGGGCCGGCGTGAGGTGGTTTGTAGGCAAGGGTTGGGGCTAGAGGGAGCCGTGACTGGAGACCGTAATCTGCAGGATATGCGCCTGAAAACAGTGGCGGCGGCGTCCGAGGAGAACAGAAACGAATCTTATTTATACGACGGTTGGCGTTTCGGAATGAATCGGGGGGACAGCAGGAGGAGGGGCTATTGCGTCCGTTTGCTCCCAGGGAGTGACACCCCTCTTTTGTTTAGCGGGGCGTCGGTCAGCCCCGATGTATTGGATGCCATTTTGGGGGTCGGCGCTGAGGACCTGAGGAACTGGCAGGTGGATGGACCACTTAGGGAATTGCAGCCATGGAGCCTTGCCTTTCCCCTTCTCCTTCTAATGAATGAATCATTGGCGGATGATACGCTGACTACGACTCGGAATACACAGGAATGAATCGTCGGTAGCCTGTGCGGTGTTTTTATCTTTTCCTCTATAATAATTATTGACTGTATTTTGGGGATGAAGACGCCAAAATCAAAAGAGTACGACATGAATGAGTGAATGTGAGGTGGTAAACATGCATGAGCAATACCTCGGGTTGAACTAGGTGTAGCAGCAAGAGAATCCGGGAAGAAAACACTTTATACAGATATATGTTTAATAATGCAGGGAGTTTGCGTTTGGAGGATTTCTTTAGGGGAGGAAATCAGGCCAATTTTAAACAGAGAAATTATTATTAACGATTTTAATAGGTAACGAATATATATGTGGTTGTGTATTATCGATATGCTTCTTTTTGGGGGAATTGTGATGAACGTACATCAATTGTGATTAAAATATGCATAGAAGGAAAGGAAATCGAATAAGTAGGAGGAATGAGAGGAAGTTGTAATTGGAAATTATAAGAAGACAAAATGAAATGGAGGAGTTAGAGTAGTAGCTAGATTTTACTGCAAAAGGAATAATAATTCGTAATTAGAGAAGGGGAGGGAGAATTATACGCATTCTCGAAAACAAGAAAAGCAGAAACTGGAGAAGCCAATGGCATCTAAAAGTTTTTGTGTTTATGCAGCGCAGCTTTGTTACATGGACAGAGTGTGTGCAATAGGTTACACACACCATCCTTATTTTACCTGTACTCGGTACATTACTTGTGATGATGATATAAATTTTCTCGGGCGTATATAATGAGTTTTGGACATTGATAAAAACGTGAATAAGGGCATTAAATAATCTCAAATTTTCCGGGAATCAGAAAGATCAGAAATTTAGTGTACTGGCATGCATTCTGATCCCTTATCTAGTGGGAGAACACGCAAACATGAAATACCAAAAGACATCAAGAGCCTCACAGACGTGATAACCGTTAGTATCGATCACCCTGTTGTTTAAAATTGTGGAGTGACCATCATGTGACCAATTTCCTTATCCAAAAATAGAAATAATAAAATGACTTCCATGCTGTGCTCAATAACTTACATAACCTTTCTATATGTCCATATCAAAATAGTTTGTAATTTTTCACAGACTTACTACAACTACCAACTCTTTTAATATGGACATCAAAAAATTCCACGAGGTGAAGCCTGAAAGTGTGATGTATTTTTCCATATGTCTGTTATTTTCATTCGCGCGAAGATACACATATACTTATCACCAAAATTCTTTAGCGAGCTGCACCTGGAACATTTAGATTGCCTTTACAAGTTCCATGTATTGATATTTTAGGTATCACTAAGTTTCAGCTAATTTTCTTTCCTGTGGCTCTCATAAATATAGCGTTTATGTATTTCACGGTTGTAGAAAAATTTTTGAACATCCTAGTGGAAGAGGCAATAAAATTTTGCATTGAACATCCATTCGTAGCCAGATTTATATAAATCTGTATCATCTGTCTATTATTATTTCTTTTGAAGTTTTCCGGGACAGTCATCAGGCAGAGTCATTGTTTTTTACCCTGGAGACCATGGTATTTTGTTCTATTAAAAAAACAGAGGAAGTTACCCATTAAATATTTTATAATTAAATAAGTTAATATGACTTATTCTCGATTTCAGTTTGACTTTTAAATCATCCACTTTATTTAAAAAGTTGCAGAAATCTCTCACTCTTGAAATCTTGAGATTGCATTATCTAAAGTTGCATACGTAGGAATTGCTTTTTTATTGAAACTATAAAGAAAAAAGTTTTAGGTGTTCCGTGAAACGTAGGAGAAGAGTGGCCGTGGCCTTTGGAGTAGCTTCTATCTCGGAATGTTACTTTCAGGCCATGGGAAACCATGGGTTGCCATGCTCAGGATATCCGGCCCTGGCACTGTTGAATGGGACTGACTCGGTTAGTGGATACATTGCTGCCCTCCATTCGGGAGGGAGCCGGAAACGTCTCCCACTTCGGTCAAAGGTGGGTCGATGGAAATCGGAACCTACCTGTGTGACCCACGGTTTTTTGCGAGTTTGATGTATATTTGGCCATCATGAACAACTCTCTGATTCTAAAAAGAACTCCTGGAAATACGAGTAAACCTACTCCTGTGCCTCCAAGTTATATGCGAGATTTTTAAGTTAAACCTTATATTTCAATGAAATTTCAATTGCACATGCATAGTGTATGCAGTGAGTAATTCACATGGTAATTCTAGCATCTTTTCTGCTTATTCAATTATTTATTGGTTACTAAATCTAGGGAAAAATGTAAAATGGAATTTTTTCTGTGCAAATGAACGCCCTTGGTATCGCATCTATACAGGATATATTCATTTTGAGAGTGATGGAAAAGTATGCATAAATACAAAAGAATATTTACACTCAATGGGAACAACCATCTAATAGCATACCTCAACATTATATTAACATACCCTACAAGTATTCAAAGATGATTCGGTTAGCACGTGATGTGACTTTGAAGATAAGGAATATAGTGCTGCGCTAGAGGATCCTGTCCCGTGCTTTCTACTATTGAGATCCTGAAACATCTGAGGAAATATCTGTCATAAAAATCTCTTACCATATCTTTTTATAGTCTATGTACCTGCTCCTCCCTGTGCTACCTCTCACAAATGCAATTTGTGGTTAGAATTTTATCCTTATGCGCATTGAATTCAATATTGTCGGTTGAAAAATGCTTGCGGATAAACTCCGCCCTTCGCATGACAACTGAAACCTGCCCTCTAAAGCTACCGAAACTCTAAACCAGTATATAAAACATCTTAAAAACCTTTTCACAGTGCATCGATGGCAAGCTCCAGATTAGACAAGGTGTCGGAGTTTCTCGGCGTTACATTTAGGTTACACTTCTCTGATGTCGTCATTGGTATTTTTATCTAAACGAAAACAGAGAGGGGATGAAGGGAGAGCGGTATTTGAAATTGTAAACTTACGCACTCATCATTCGAGGTTCGATTTGGGAAAGAGTATCAGAGGAATTTCTTGCCCCTATCTTATCTGAAAAATTTCCCTGAATGGTATTTGCGATTCCCACGCAACTCAAATTTTCCCATGTTTATATTTAGGCGAATAGCAATTAAGTCGTTTCATCAGCACATCAGTCTTAAGTAATTGGTAATCCCAAGCCGACTGCGGAAGTGAGATAGGAGAACCTTCCTTCCCCGTCTGCTTGCCGGGATCCGAGACCCTTTTGACTGAAGAGAATGCATTATTCATTCATCCCCCTTTTACGCTAGCTGAGACCGAATATGACCCATGATGAAAGGGGTTTGTCACGGTTGAGGGCGCCACCGGCTTTAATCATCTGAGATGGGAAACACCTTTTTTTAGCTTTGCATATAGGTGTGTGTGTGTGTGTGTGTGAGTGAATTGGTAAACCTTCGCACGGCCTGAGAAGTAAAAGAAATAGGGCACACTTTTCAACGCCGGGGAGATTTGAGATTCACCTCTTCGCTTGGGTTTATCACCCATCTACATCTTGTCCTGCTAGGTGCAGCATTAAAGTGTCCATAGGGTGAAAGAACAACAACCGACGAAATATTATGTAACTGTAACATTAAAAGAAAATATTATAAAATATTGCCCATCTAAATTCATTCACTAGATTGTGTCCAAGAGGCCGCAAATCCCCTAACTCTTTTCTGACAAATCTCAATGCATTTCAAAAGCAGATATTTTGTAGAGTTCTAGATTTCTTGCTTCCAACACTCTAAAGTTCATAATCCTCCTGACTGAATGAATAACTATTATGTCTTCATGCTTAAGAAACCTGTAAATTTTTGATCTCTCCAAAAATAATACATACAGATTAAAATAATGGAGGCAGTAAAGACGAGAGAAAATACAATAATAGAGAACTGGACCATTCTAAACCCGTCATCGTCTTCTATAAGTTTTATTCAATAGTTTGAATTGTAGGAAGGTAAAACGAGGTGGTGCTATCCGTATGAATAATTTTAGTTCTGCGACATGTCTCCAAACGTGGATCTAAAGTACTATCTCATAACTTTTTCTTGGCACAGGACCACTTAGATTAGAAAGTTGGAGCTTCAATTACTTCTTTATATGATGCCCATGTGGATGTAGACATTTTGCACAAAGTCAACGCCATGATTCCATGGGCACTGAGATCGCTTCTGTACAACTGAGCTGGTCCGCGGCCATGGCTTCTTCGGATTGCCCCAAAACGTTCGGCCATCTTTGAGCTGTTGCACCCTAGGCCATCCATTTGTTATATCCATTACAGGGTATAACTCTTTCAATTGACGATGACTTTCAATAGGTGTCAAATCACGCGAGTCCAGAAAACGAATGAATACATGCTTTTTTTTGCACCATTAAGCTATTTTTAAGTATTGAAAACGCTTTCCACTATCGTGGCAGCTATACGAACCCTTTGCAATGAACGATGCAACCTTCCATAATATTCAGTATTCAGAAAAGGTTCCCGCGTACATTTCGCTTAACCAAATCATTTCTTAACACCAGAACAAGTTTCCACGTAATTAGTCGCAATGACTGAAATTTTACGCATTTAAGTATAGGGTTTTTGAGGACATTTCAGTTTAAGGTCATGGAAAACTAAATTCAGCAGAGAATAGTTAAGTTATCCAATTTGCGTTACATATTTGAGTGAAAAAGCGATGTGTATGCTTTTACGGCGGGGAAATCATGAATTAGAAATTATTCAAATTAATTTTAATTTATTTGAAAGCATCTTTCTCTAAAAGTGATCATCTGCCTTCCCTAAAATTGTGCAATTTCAGGGGGACACCGCTTCATTTAGCACTCAATTTTTGTGATGTTTATGCATTAGCGTGTTTTAATTTATAATTTAATGTACGCGCGAGTTTACTACTACCATCAGATATGTGCTCGAGGCCTAGAAGCGTGTTTACAACTCTCCATAATAATTACATGTGAAATAAATACATTCGGGCTTAAATACATGGCAGAGGTCCGCAGCCTGTCCACTCTCTTTTCTTCACGACTCCAAAGAGGGCAAGCAATCATTAGTTGTGCCCTAAAACCTCCACCTCCCGCCCAACCGGCGGTTTGTGTGGTATTGGGCATATGTGGAAGGCTACTGTGTCGATATGATTGACGCAACCTCGTTTCACTTTCCTTCCCAAACTCTCCGATGCCACCAATCCCTTCAAATTCCAAGCTTATCCCTTCTCTTCATTTTCCTTAGCGATGTTACTTGAAAACGAATGTACAATGAATTCATATGGACACAAGACAGCTTAATGCTTTGTGTTTATCTTCTCAGTGGAGAAAATAGAAAAGTTGCTCCACATATATATTTATGCCATTTCACTAGTTGAAACATGAACACTTATGAATTTCAAGTGGAACAAAATTCCTTACCGGTGAAAGACGTAAAAAAAAACCAGCGTTGGTTTAGAGAAATTGATTGCTTTACAAAATAGTATCTAGTAATGACCAAATCATTTCTAAGATTCTTTATCTACCCGTTACTCCAACGTATTCCGAATTATCGATGGCAAGACCACCTTTCTCAAGGAAGAGAAGGATATTTAATAAAAAATATATCCATAGCATATATATATAAAACCATGAACACAGTAATCAACCCGAAGGTCGGTTTGGTAGGTGATGTTCACCCAGTACTAAGCCTGAATTTCACATGACGGCGTGTGAAATTCACGCATCAGGGAATGGGGGGCCAGTTCCTTTCCCTGTTCCGGTTATGGTTTCCCAGGAAGATCTGGTACCCGAAAAATCACATAGCTTGTGTGGAGCTGCAGGTGCCCTGAGTGCCTTGCCCGGTAATTGAACCCTGGACCCTGGATATATATATATATATATATATATATATATATATATATATATATATATATATATATATATTTATATATATATTTATATATGTATGTATGTAAGTGCAAAAATATTTCCTTGACCGGGACTTGAACCAGGGACATTTTAACTTGCTGGGCTGATGCTCTAACGATGCCATGTGAATGCATATTTGTTCACCATACGGCGAGTTTTCATGTTTGAATGTGTATGTGTGTGAAAATATATATATAATCTTTTATGATTCAAATGCAAAGAAACCTCTAAGGGTTAATTGACCGCGTGTGTTATTTTAAAAATTTTTTAATCGGAGTGCTAAGCTATTGAGATAGCAATTTCAATAAGTACACCCGTATAAAGTCGTCATCATTTCTGAGGGACTGATTTCCATAAGGTCAAATGATAAGCGCTCATTTTGGTTGAAAAAATAGTAGGATTTGTTGGAATGATTTTGAATATGGAATTAGGGATGAATGGAGGGTATATTGAGTAACATCAGGGTATTTGAGACCAAATGCAAACTGTTATTGCCATATCCAGGTGACAGAGCAGGACATAACCATGTGATAACGAGGAATCTTAAGATCAAGACAACTAGATCTAAAGAATCTGTTTAACAATTAATGCCAATATTGAACATCTTTTCTTCTCCAATGCATATAAATACTTGTAGATTTTAGACAGGTTGTAAATCCGTTGTGAATTTGTAAACTACGAAAAATAAAGAAACTTTAAATGTGGAATTATTCACAAATGTAATTTTTTGGAACTTGAAAAATCGATACTTCCATATTTCCTTCTTTTATGCAACTTCAGTTCTTCATCTTAATTAAATCTGTTTCATGAAAGCAAAAGCTAGTAGCAAAACGTAATCACCAGTAAGATACGTTTATTTGCCAACGACGAAGTGGTTTACCGTAATATCCGTGATCCTGAAGACACAGCGGCTTTATCAGATCACCTTAATACTATAAAACTCTGGTGCGACACTTGGTCATTATAATTAAACTTAAAAAAGTACGCAGTCATACATTTTCGGAAAAAGAGCAAGTCTCTCTTGTACGCCTACTGCATTGGGAACACCGAAATGGAATGTGTAGACTCAATTAAATACCTAGGCATTACTCTCACTCACGATCTCTCCTGGGTGAAAAACGTACGGGGAATATGTGGACAACCTAACAAGAAATTACGATGAGGTAAATGTGATGAAAAGGTTAATGGAAAATGTTATCTCTCGCTGGTTAGGCCCGATTTAGAATATGCTACAAGTATATAGAATACTCAAGAAGTCGGATTAATTGCCGATTTGGATCGCGTGTAGTGTAGAGAATCTAGATTTGTAAAACGTTGTCATGATAAACTTAGTTGCGTATTCAAAATATTAGAGCAGCTAGGCTGGGACTCACCCACGGAGCGAAGGTTAAATTACAGATTGAAGCTCTTTTATAAATTGGAAGGAGGTCTCTTTAGCAGTGATGTTGAAAATGCATTATTACTGCCATTTTACTATGGTGGGAGAGATCATGTCAATAAAATTAGAGAGAGTAAGTGTAGAATAGATAAATTTAAGATGTCTTTTTTCCACGAACGATAGGGGATCATAATAACATTGTTCGACCGTAGTAGGGTCATTTTCGGGTAAAAATTATTCTGGTGTGTATCCACTCCCTGCCACACACTCTAGAGGTGGCTTGGTACATAAATAAAAAATAATAAAAAATAAATTTAAAAAATTGAAAAAGCTCATGAAAACATCTTGCGGTGTAAGACGTCCATAAAAAAGTCAGTGAACCCCGGATAATCAGCGAAGTCCAGACCATAAATTGTTTTTTTCTTTTTTGGTTTCTGCAATTTTGCAATTCTTGTAACACGGGCGGCTCAATTTCTAGGCCTTCTAGATTTTTCTGCGTTCACATAATATCCATGATTACATCGTTTATTGTTGAACTAACAATCTCAGATTTACTAAATTAAGTATGAGAAGAATTTAATACCGGAAACTGGGACAGATTAAATATCATTTAATTTATGTATGATTAAATTAATATTTTAATGAATATGCAATCTTTCATAATTTCTGAAACAACATTATATACCGCTAAGTATTACGTGACCTTATTTTTCCTCGATGTGATCACAACCCCTAAGAATTGCATCAGCTCACATAAGTGATAATGTGCGTCAGTAACAATGACGCTTATGCGATTACTGGAACTTATTATTCGCCCCAACATTGGCGGGGGAAATTCACCCTGATGTAATCCCTAATATAAAGCCTAATCGCCTTAACGGCTTCAATTTAATGCCTTTTTTAATGAAATATATTTATCGAAAGTTTCTGGTGGCGTATGATATTTTCCATAATTTGATTCTCTCAACGCATTCGAGTATTAGGTATACTAGGTTATCCTTCTATAATACTCGTCATTACTCTTGAATCACCTGTTTTTTTGCAAAAACTAATTATCCTAATTATTTAAGGAATTTTATCATAGCTGTACTAGTAAATATTTAGGCAATTTGGTACTTCTATCAGCCAAAATGAAAAAGATTGGTCGAACCGAAATATATAAATCTCCGAGGCGATTTCTAGTGCGTGTATTTTCAGCTCACTGTAGACCTCGACTATATCTTCCTGGCCATAAAAGTTTTAGCAGTTATATGTCAACAAGAAGCTAATTCTTCCCCTGAATAGGTAGTGTGCGTTGCCAGTCGCGATTGTAAAATCACAATGAAGAAGGTGAATAGGCGACAGCAAATATTTATATAATATATATAATAATTAATTACGTTGATGTACTGATAGTTAACTATCATAAAGTAAATTACACCATTTACTTATAAATATAAATAGGTTTCCTCAACAATATTAAAAGTAAACAAAAGTGACAGCCTACACAGTGCATATAATGTGTGCCTTATTCCATTTTCCCAGGAAACCAGGAATGAATCCGTTGTAATGCTTCTACAGCAATGTAAATCGAATTTGTTCGACTTAAAAGGCCACGCCATGTCGCATTTGACATTAATCGATGCTACATTATATACTAGTCTTGTCTTACAAGACAAATGGACATCCAACACCAGAGTAAAATGTTTTCAAAACCCTATACTTTCTTACTCCCTTCATTCTGTCCAATCATCTTTTTCCTCTATCGACGTCGTTTGGCTAATATATTCCCTCTATCACAGTAATTTCAACATTCCATCACCAGACAGAACGCTCGGTATTTCTCTTTACTACTTCCTTGGGAGTTCTCTCAGCAACGCTCTCTCCTCACTCAGCATCACTAGTTCTTCTTTCTTCGTTTTATTTCTTTTCCATCTACTTCATCAACTCCACATTTCAGTCGCCTCCAATCTCCTACCCTTGTAATCGTGCTTCAACGACCATGTTTCCGAGCTGCAAAAAACTTTGCAAAATATCGAAGTTTTCCGTGGTATTTTCTTAATACTCTTACCCACGTACCTGTCATAAATTCATAATCGTTAAAAAAAGACTTAAATTATTTTTCTACCAAAAGTCGCGACCAAGCGTCAGGATTATCCCAGCACTTGAAACCTATCGTAACGTTCTAACCAATACCCCCAGTGGTCGGAGATCACTATCGTAAAAACCTTGTAACTATCGAATGAGATTAGAATAGTGTTCTGCAGTAAGCTAGGTTAACTAAGTATGGGTATAAATTAACTCCTCGGCGATTTTCATTTTCCTCTGATTTGTTTATTTAAAAAACTTCCATGCTTTATAATCAAAATTCTTATTCCCTCTGCACCATCAACTTGACCCAAATTTGACTTTTCTCTGTGCGTTTTTGGGGAAGCTTAGACAAATTTACAGTGGGTAATATTTCATAAGTATTTCAATGTATTTAATTAAAAAATGGGGCGGTATAACGCCAAAAGTCATTAATAATTACCATACAAAAATCCATCTCTTTTTTACATTAATTTCACACATACTTGTATCACGGCAAATTTATTTTAGAAGTGAATTGCAGATTAATCATTATTATAATCGTAACTAATGGGTAAGAAACAATTTTTACATTTCGGTATTCATTATGCCCTATGTACCCTAAAAAGAGTGTAGCTCAATTTTTTGGCACCTAAGTTTCTACTTAACATCGGAAATTCAATAATTATGTTCGAAATATAGAATAATGATTAATTTTGCGGGTTTAAAGTGCTCATAATTTATTGCAACCACAAGACGGTAACAAATTCTGAAAGGAGAACCTTTTGGGGAAAAGTTTGGCCTACTCATGAAAGATTAGCCCCGTCGTTTTCATACTAAAATCGGATGAAGCTGTCATGACTGAGAAGGTGAAGATCGAGTTCCGTAGAGTTTCATATATATATATTTAATTAGACAAAACTTCTCATCGGTAAGCGAGTTCGTATGAAAGATCAGGAGTAAGCGTATATTCGAAGAGAGATGGGCCATCAACTTAGGCGCATATTAATTTCTTTAGTGAACGTTATTACCGATTCACTATAATTGATCTTCGGTCCATAAAATTGTTTGAATTAATACCATGGATTAATGTGAAACTCGATAATCTCATTGTTTAATTAAAAATTAAATAGAGTTTTCAATTCTTTGGGGGTATAATTATTATTAAATCCTGCTTTGAATTGGCTTTGATTGAACATTCATCTAAAGTATCCAAGGTAGTAATGGAACACTTTTTTGGCGTGATGTAGCCGTTGAAAAACGTTATTTTATGAACACTTATTTTTATTCCTCCGGTAAGACGGATATAATGATTTATCTATTTTAATTTTCCAAATGCTATCGCATTTGAAATAATGTAGCTCCATTGGGGATAAATTTGGTGATTAAAGCACTCTTTAGATCTAATTAATGAATGTTTCAAGAAGGGTTTTTCGATTGGGAAGTACCAAATGACATTATTCTTAGCAAGCTGTCGATATTAAATGGAAAACATTTAAGTTACACGCAATGGATGGTTTTATTAGCATCTTATACAAAATACATTTAAAAAAATAGAACTATTATTGATTGGAACCAGTTTCCTGGAGGTTTGTTTGAGCCCTTTCCATCCAATTTTATAAGTTTTAAGTCTGAATGTAAAGCAGCCACTGGGTGATGAACTTCGTTGTAGTTGTTAAAATATTGTTTTTATATGATGTGGACGACATTTTGTATGTGATGAGGAAGTTTGTTTGTATGTAATGTGGAAGTGTCATTGTATGTAAAAATATTTTGTCTCTTATCTGTTTTTATAGTGCGTTTATGTATGTAATTTTCGTCGCAAGAGTTATCTTTGACCTAACTTGACCGTTGCCACCAGGAAAATCGCCGAATTGCAACGTGACTGTAAAATAAATAAAATAAAAAATAATTTTACTTAAGAAAGTATTTCAATTCAGGTTATTCCTTTGATGAAGAAGAATTTCTATTCTAGTATTTCTAGTATTTCTGTTGATGTTTTTTGTTTCCCAGCGTGTTTCCAATCAGTGCTCATGTGTATTAACCAATTTCCAATCAGTGTGCGTTAAAATTCATTGGATGAATATATATTTCAACAAATGACCTATTTTCAGTATTTCGACGAGGGTCCGGAAATTGTTTAATTCTTAAAACAAAACAAGATAGTTGCATAGATAATATAATACTGGAATAGCATACAGACATCCACTAGTTGACTGGGTAGCTACATTGCGAATTGTATACGTTATTTCTCAAGAAGCACAATTACAGCTAGCTAAAAATAAACATTCAAGGGTGATTTTATTTGTTTTCCAGGTATATTTTACCGGAACTCATTCTCGCAGTTATGAAATCCTTCATATTGCCGCAAATCGATGCGACTAGGGTCACCGCGTAAATGATTGACCATTGTTTCTTCTCAGTGATTTCACTAATATTATAATGAAACATTATCATAGAGTAAACACATGGTAATAATAAACTTTAATAATATTTTATTTCACATATTAAATGAGTACAGCCGCTACTTTAAATTTAAAATGTTTCCATTTCATGTTTCATTTCTGTAAGAAAGAAGACCTCGGCATTTATAAAGGTTTTTTTTGAAGGCACTTTTCGGCAAAGTCATGAACACTACCCTTTTCGATAGATAAGATTGTTTCTAAAAAGAAAAGTACATAACTGCTTTTGTGAATGTTTTATGAAGACAGAAATGAGGCTCTCGAGTGGAGAAAGGTTTTTATTTTACAGTTCAAAGGGAGAAATTTCCTTGGGTTTTATGGAGCATTCTCCATAACCAAAATTACTTATTTTCTGTTTGAAAGATAAGACGGATCCAAACTCTTGGCAAGATGCCATATCTTCATTGCAGGGAGTCGTTCGTCGCCCAAGGGTTGACACCTTCTCGAGCTGAGAATTTTATTTTGATATAAGTGGCGAGAAAAATCTATACAATACATACGTGACGATTTGAAGCAATAGCATTGCATCCTCTTATTTAATACAAATCCGAGCCCTTTCGAGGAACCCATTCCTTAGTTTAGCGTTACAGATGACCATAGTAAGCTACAGAAATAACATATGGTAATAAAAGACATGGCATATGTACGCCAAATGACATTATTTTAAAGAAGTGGCTGGTCACCACGAAATTGAATGAAGAAAATTTACACTCGATGTCAGCATAGAGTTATTTTGGCACTCAATAATTCAATATTCTATCCGTCTTATTAAGGAATTATTTTAATCCTGCTTTTACGCTGCATTATCTTGGCTTTGTTAATGAGATTTATAATAGACAATTCTTCAAATTGACATTGTTTAAAGGAAATTATGCATATATTTTTGCATTAAGAAGAAAAATACAAATAAAGCACTTGCTACAATTTTCGACGTGAATTTCATGTTAATTTCAACGGTTGGTGTATTGACCGAAGCTACTTGGCGAAACTTACTCCAACTAATAAACAATCTTAGGGTTTATAATATCGCAGTATTACCCACTTTGTGCAGTTAGTGCTAGCTCACATAAAGCAGTTTTAAAATAAATCTATGATGTAACTTACACAAACTGCACAATGTACATATCGAGTACAGTGGAAGAATTAAGCGGCCGTCCACAGTCGCATCTTTTTATTTTCGAAGTAATGACGTCTATAAACAAAAAACTAATTACGAATTTTTGTAAAGCACCCTATTAGCTCTCAGAAAAAAAGGAACTGTGTTTCGCTGAAATTTTTATTTTTTCGGATGCATGGGCAGTTGTTTCATCACATTTGACTGGGCTAAAAATCACTTCTGCAGCGAGTACCCGATCCCTACCGACGATCGTCTTACTGAGTAGTGAGGAATGAAAAGGTAATATCCCCGAAAGCTTATTCCTGCGACGAGGTCAGCCTCCCGGCAGATACTACGCTCACAGGTTTCCGACCCCATGTTAACAGACTCAAATCCTGCGTAGAATGTAAATTTAATAGGCAATTGTTATCACTTGTTAGATATTTACCTTTGAAAATAATCTCCATAATCGAAGCAATGGAAACTCAATATAACTACATGGGTACTCAGGATGCATAACCGATAGATTAAGTTACCTAGTACTCCCGGTAACTCACACACCTTTTATTTTCTTCCCCCTTTGAAAATATTACCAGCAAAGAAGAAAAATATACGAAGAAGAGGAAGAAAATAATCTGAAATAATTTGGAAACAAAACTGGGAATCATTTATTTCCTCTGGTGGCACCTTACTTATAGGTGGAAACTCATATGAGTGCTGGGTTGCTATGTCATTGAATCTAATCCAATAGTAGTAGTACATACATGTGTTAGTCGGAAGAGAAAGTGTAACAGAGACTGGAATGCTATGACAAAATGAGAGATATATTCCTTCTATGGTATTCCCTTTAATCCTACCTCATTTACTCCTTTCCTTCCCTTGTCCGTTCGCTTCATCCTGCAGGAAATTACTCATCCCTTCCACTTATTTTTAACATAGCTGTAAAGGTATCTTTGAGGAGGTAGATTAATAATTTATCGAGTGTCTAGCAAAAAAACTAGATTCTGGCCGTTAGGATTTCATTTCTTTAGGTAATCATCCGAATGGCTCGGAAATAGCGCATTGATTGATGAATTACTTTTTGATCTCCTAAAAGTCATCCTAATCTTTCTATGTCATTTGAGGCGTGTAATTTGAACTATTAACCCAGAAATCCGCCATCATAAAGAGTCCACGTTGGAACCGATCTTACCCTGTTGAAGTGGTTTCCCGTATGTTAAATCGTCGTAGGAAAAAATGCGATTGCTAAACGCAGAACTTTTGATCATCACGTATGCGGGGAACGGGACGACGAAGAGAATGCTAATGCGAGTCCGTAGGTTTACCCAGGGCTCAGAGGTGGAGAAGGGATTGGATTGCGTTCTTCGCGGAGTTATAAAGGGCCGCCGCGGGAGGGAAACGCTTGAGCGAGCGAAGAAGAGACGAAGAATATATTTATTCCTCCCATCCGCCACACTTCGCTGAAACCGTTACAGAATTATGGGCGTTGAGGTTGGGAGAACGAGGGGGATGGCGGTTTGATGAAATTTTGGCAAGGGAGGAATGAAGTGTTTTGACGAGCGGTCAGGGAAATTTATCGAGGAGAAAGGGGATGGATGGGAAAAGGGTGAGAACGAAATGAAGAGATGGGGAGGAAGAGGGAAAGAAGAGAGGGAAGGGAAGGAGTGTTTGAAAGAAAGGGAGAGTTCGGGTGGAAGGAGGAGGGTGTCGGAGGGTGGGGCGGGTTTCGTTAAAAGTGCGGGACATTGGCCTTCGCATCGGCACGGAATTCGCGTGCCATAATCGGCGCTCGCTTTCGAAAGAGGCGTAGGGTGGGGGTGCGAATAAAAAATACAAATTCGAGGGCGATAAAAAAATAAAGAAATTCTCTCCGAGCACCGGTTTATGTCTTCCTTACTAGTCTTCCCCCAACACCCCCGTAGATTCTCCGAGCACAATCGCCGCCCATCCGTGACCCTCTCCCGCTCATCCCGACCGCTCCCTCCCGCCGAAACCACCCTTCCTGTCTTCCACCCCTTCTCTCCCCTTCTCCCAGTCTCCCCACTCCTCCGGCCTCTCCCCACACGCCTTTCCTGTGAGGAGAAGCACGATCAATAGAGACGAGGGTGGTATTCCCCTCCCCACACCCGGATACTCCCCTCCCCTCTCGACGACGTCTCTCTGCCCCCCACCCCGCCCTGCCATCCGCGGTTGGAGGCAGCCAGGTAGCCTAGTGGCGGATCTCGCGGTTCTCGTCCATCGCGTTCGACCTAAGGGCTGGCGGAGTTTGTGGGGAATGAAATAGAGTGGGGAGGAAAGGGTGGGGGGTAAAGGAAGGAGGGTTATAGCTGAAATCCAGTGTCCACAAATATACGATCGATCGAAAATGCCAAGTGTCGACAACTTTCCACTCACTCCCTCACGTGAGAAAGTCTCCTTATTCTATAAATATTCCGCGTGTGGCGTTCATTTGTGGGGATGTGTGGAATTCGGGGTAGGAGTGCGGAGGGGTTGTTGGGGGATCCCTTCTGTGTCACAGCTGCTTCGTGGCTTACTCTCTGCATTGGTTGAATTACCCTAGAATATGAGGGCGGTCCTGTTTTACGCCTACCTCTCCTCCTCCGTCTCCTGCTCGCCCATTCCAATTTTGTCTTCAAAGTCGGCAAAAAATATCTCACTCCCCCTCCCCCCCTTTACTTCATTCCCCCTCCCTCCCCCAGACCCTCAATCGTCCTTGTTCTCTCTTTTCGTGCTCCCACGCTCCGAACACCCGTTTCGGCAAAAGTTGCCACTTCATTAAACTGGACACCTGATTTTTCTCCTTCATTTTCGATAGAGTGAAAATCCGCTTCAGCCTTATTTATCCCAGGAAACTTTTACACTTTGTTGACCGCTTTAGATGCCGTCTATATCCTACGATTATCCGAAACTGTAATCTAAAGAGAAATAACAGAAAAATATACATCTCAATAATTATTTGGTGTTAGATGTATGGGCCGACTGATTGTGCCAAAATATTTTAGAGCATAAAATTATAAATACTATATTTTAGAGCGTTTGCAATAAACTTCAATAGGAGTAGCCCTGTTTAAGTTCCTTGTGAGTGACACATTATTCACAGGGAAATATAGCATTCCGTTGCTACCAGTCGGTTTAGTAGACCATGGAAATCAAAAAGAAGTCAATTAGCGTTCACCCTGAGAAGAAACTCTTCGATTTCACCCACACATAAGGTGTCACCTTGCCGACACACAAATGCTTATCCCTAATTGGATGACGTCCGGTTTCTCTGTTTAACCTTCGTGCAGTGGTGCAGCGCGGCGCATCACGGAATGCGGAGCGACCATTTACGACCTTTGAGTCTGCACACTGCGACTCTCCCGCATCGTTTGTGTGTGTGTGTGTTTATGTGATCGGCGCACCCTGAAAGCACCACAGGCCACACGAGAGCCTTTCCCTGCAGCACACATGCCTTCCGCGAAAACCGCCCTTCGGGAGCGGCTCACAAAGCAGAGAAACAAACAGTGACGTATGTTATGTGCATTGGCGTGAAGCTTTACACCGGCTCTGTGGATTTTTAATGAGGGTCGACTGGGAGAGCACCAGTGGAAGGGATACTTCAGTAAACGAAGAAACACACGCGTTCCTCTATTATACTAGCCACGTTACGGATTTCACCCTTCATCTCTTTAATCCTTCTCCTCCCCTTCCCCTCCCTCCCACCAGTCAGAATTCTTTTTTTTGTAAGCGTTCGACTGAGAAAAAAATTCCTTACGCGTCAAACGTGAGTTTTTGTTTGTGACATCACTGCCGTGAAATTCGGCCCAATTATTGCCGTCGACGTGCTTCGCCGCACTGACCAACTAACTCAATTGTGCCCTCGATAGTGAGGTAATTAGGTTTCGTGCAGTCACCGGCTGGATTCCGCACCTTGGAGGCACTTCGGTGTCACAGGAGCCGGCCAGCTGAGCTCTTCCACAATTTCACGCATGCCCAGTGAACGGCCTCGACAAAACGAACGAAAACTCGTAATGCGACCTCTCCCGTGAAGTTACGTGTTGGCATCAATTTCACCGTTTTCATTCTTTCTTTTCATCCGTACCGGCATAATAGTGGTGACAATAATCATTCCGTTCGGTGTTCTTACGCGGTCTGTCACTTCATTTTTTTATCCTCTCGTCCGGCGATCGTGGCGCTTTTCGCGGCCAGGAAGTGAAACAGGGAATCAGCCGGGTGGGCCGGTTTGTGTCGGTTTGGGTGTGAGGAGCCCAGGGGGGAGGGTGGGGGGCGGAAGAGGGTTTTCGTGGGGGGTGGTTGTCTGCTAGTGGGTGGGAGAGACCCTGACAGTACCGTGGGGTGGGGGAGTCACATCATCACGACGAAGGCTATTTCCTTCTATGGTCCTTCCTCCCTCTCGGGCTCTTACCTTTGGCGATTTTCTTGAGGATAACCTCCTTGTCCTCCTCCGAGTGCGGCTCCCCGACTACGACGAGCAGGTACGCCCCGGAGAGGGGGGAGGGCGGCCCCGCGGCCGGCGGCGCCTCCACGGCGGCTGACGAATCTTCGTCCATCCCCTACGCCGGTCCACGCAAGAATGGGGCGAGGGCGGTGGAGGGTGGGTGGGGGCGGGGGAGGAGGAGGGTGCAGGGGTGTCGGGGGGATCCGGGGGCGTCGGCGGTGGGGTGATCGGCGGGTGGGGGGCGGGGCGCGGCGGCGGGGGTCGCCGGGGGCGGGGGCGCCGGCGGGATGGGCGGCGGCGGTGGGGGGGTCTGACCGGGCTCTCCTGGCCCTCCCGGCCGGGGGGGCGCGAAGACCTCGGGCCCCTCGAGCCTCACGCTAAAGAGGCACGAAGCTGCCTCCCGAGAGCGCAGGCCTGTCTCCGTGGTTCTTCCGTGTTTCTCCGGGCGCACCGGTGGCCACTCTTCCCTCCGCGGCTGCTGACCCTCTTGGAGCGCGGTGCTGCCGGGGGATGGAGTCGCGGGGTCCCCCTCTTCGTGTGAGGAAAAAATAAAAAAAACCCACTCAGCGAGGGGGCGGTGGGAAGGCCGCGTCCTATCCGGCGCCCTGCGAGCTTGTTTTGTTTTCGGGTAGTATCTCGCGCGCCCTGTCCGTTAGAGCTCTTTGATGCTCATCCCACTGTGCTCTGTTCCCGAGTGCTCGCAGTCCTGTCTGCGGTTCGGCAGGGACGTGTCGGGAAGAGGGGGGCGGGAGGGGGCGCGGCGGGGCGGCTGGCGCGGCGGAGGGGGAGGACGTATGTGGTGGCCTCTGGGCGGCGATTCGGGGAACTGCCATGCGAAGGGTTCTTCCCCTTTTCCCCTTTGCGCGAAATTCTCTCTCCCAAACCCTCCCTTTAGTCTCGCTCTTTATCCGTCTGTCTCCCTCCCGTCTCCTGTTGTCTCCTTGCCCAACCAGTGAACGCCTGCAGGTGGAGCCCTCAGCAAATGCGGATACCCTGATATTTCTATTATTACGAGTGAATTGCGCTTGTATTTATCGAGTGGGAGAATGTTCAATAGTGCCATGCTTGGGCGTGATATTGAGAGGTAGTCGGGGATGTTGAAAGCTGTGTTAGAAGGGAGTTTGATTGATTAACTGGGATTTTGAGGGGAAAAATATCGTTTTATGCGGAATAAAGTGGAGTAGAAAATTGAGTAGAGGGACAAGGCATTAGGGGCCGAAGGTGACTCCCTCGAATGAATTCAGGAGTCTAGAAATACGTTTCGTGGTCTTCAGTTATCGTCAGCCAGTTAGATTTAAAAGCTATGATTGTAATTCATGCAAATTGTAAAATCGGATGTAACTTCACCTGAAGATAATTAAATCTTGTGCATTAAAAATTCTTTATTATTTCAGAAAAGAGCACCATGATCGTAAAAATTACTACAAATAATAAATATTTTAAAATTTAATTTGAAATTTTATCTTTAGTTGAGTTTAGTTGGCATATGCAGGATATTTTCAAGTAATTCCACAATTCGATTCTATATCCAATTTTATTGAGCAAATGCGGTCTCCTGACTGCAAAAAGAGAGTAAAAATTGGTATGATGATTAATTGGTACCTCCGTAATTTCAATAGCTTTCGGAAATATAGTTTATACTAAAGCAAACCAACCACTTTTGGGTGTATTAACTCTACTCCTTGCTTTACTGTTTAGCTAAAAACAGATATCATTTCTTAATAGCTCTTCCTTATTTGTATTGCAACATTCACTTTGAAAATTTCAATCGAATATTATATGCAGTTTAATTTATAAAATATATTGAATCTCTTTAGTTACCCACAGACACTTGGCGCCGTTTAGTCCTGCAGAAAATGTCGAAAAGATATTTGATCATGGTTTTCTCTCATCCAGATAAATATTTCATTAATCCCTCTTACTTTCTACTTATTTTCCCTCCTTACCAATATAAACCTATTTTCAGGGGTAGTGAAAATATTACTACTTCATACATATCTTTAGTGCTACTATAAGATGGGGCAAGCTACAATAATATAGTATCCAAATCATCCTTGGCTGCTTACTAAAATGATGAAGTGAGTACTTCATTAGCTGTAGAGCAAATTAATCTGATTATTAAAACGTTATCGTTTATTGAGACAAAATGTTGAGGTGGAATGCAGTTTCTACTTATTAAAAATAACTCGAATTCATTGCAATTTAAGCGTCGAAGACCACAGTAATCAACGCGATGTTTTTTTTAATTGGTGAGGGTAGATCTCACTTTGAGCTAAGCTCTGCATGGCGTGTGATACAGGTATGCACACATTCTTGCTAGGATCTGCAGTTCATTTTATTGCCCCAAAATTCAGTTTCCTATAAATTACTGGTTCCGATAAATGCCACAATTGAGCTTTATACAAGTATGATATGTTGAAATACATCATCTGAATTTGAACCAGGAGCTCTCTTCTTTGATCAATAATCTTGGCTATCATTAACGAAACTTTTAAAAATGCACCAAATGAATTTCATCACGGAAATATCTCAATAATGTCAGTTGGTGTGATTTGCGTTCTAAATATTCGAGTGGTAATGAGAAGTATCATTATATCTGCTGTCCATTACTTGCCTCACATGCAGGTAAAAAATAATTCACGTTCTATATTCTGTTTCACACGGATTCCTGCTGGGTTAACTTTTCTGAGGCATTGCACAATATTCACGGTTTCTGAAGTCTCTGCCATCTCCTAGCGTCTAGAAGGTCATGGTAAGGCATTTTAATGAGTGATACGGACATGTACGTGGAGGTAGTGAAAGATGCTGGGAAAGTCGGGGAGTGCGGCAAAGGAGATTTGGTGGAACTTTCCGGAGAGTGTAAAAGACTTCTTTGAAGTATAGAAGAGGTATCAAAGAATATGAGGGGGACGAAAATTTATTGCTGAGATGAGAATGTGAGGAACAGTGTCAAGTAGTGAACGAGTTTACTTTTAAGTGGGAAGGGCGAAAGTGACATCCTATAGGTTATTCTTGAACGATTACTCGCTAAAACGTCAGATAAGTAGCTGCTCAAAATACTACAAAAGTTGCCCACTTTTTATAGCTGTTACACTAGAAGCTACGTCATAAAAAAAGCAAGTATAAGCTTCAAATGATGGTTCAAAATAATGCAGTTAGCCACTGTATTGTGGCTGGTATTTTAAACAATGTTTTCTACAAAGTTACCTTTTATTTTCTTATTTTAATTTTGTCTGCAGTTCTAAGGATGATTGAGCTCGCTTGTGATCCCTCAAATGTCTTTTTTTTGGAAATTGAGCGTCGAATTATTAATCCTACTCATTATTCAGTGGGGAATCAAACCTATCTCACCTACTCTTACTCATGCATATTTTGCTCGGATGTGAAATATGTGAAATTAATTACCATTCGATCTCTTCTCAACCTGCATTTTATTTATTTGCAATTTAATTTCGATGTTACATTTTAGCGGCAAAGCGTAAGATGGCAGTAGAGAAAAGCCTCTTCAAGTTATAGAAATTAATTATATAATTTTGAGATTAATGACACAGTTAATATTTTATTAGTTACGCCATACTGTTCTCTCATATTATGGATTATGGACAATAACGCTCCTGTTCCCCGTATGTTCGTATTTATGTTTCCTATGAATCTCATTATAAGTATTACGCCTTGTAGAAGCAGAGTTAACGGTACCGTAAGGCTTTGAAAATATCCTTCTTAACGTTTGCATCATTTCTGCCCGTAACCCTTTACTATTTCCTTCTTCAGCTCCCAATGTTTCACAATCCCATCGTGCCATCATAAATACTAATAAACATAATCCCTCCACCTAGCTCCTAGTGTACTCTTTTCTAGTCTTCATAGCCTTACTAATCCTAAATCTTTATTTCAACCTATTTAATTTCTTCTTCGAATTTCTCCCAGAAACCTTTTATTGCCCACAAATATACCAAACACTTCTTTGACTGTGATTCTCTCGGAGCAGGTAATTATCTCAAAAGTTCTCAACCAATGTGAACCCCAGTATTTAATGACCAGATTTTTGAACGATAAAAATGCAAACCATTTCAAATTTGAATGATGCTAAAATAAAATCGTTTCAAACTCCAAGTATTTTGTTTGTTGATATGTGCGGAGAAATTGACGTTATCTCAATTCTTTTTCCTACTAAATGAGTTTATTTGGTAATAAACTTAGTCCAGTGATATTTATCCTTCGCAGATTAATATCACTGGATTTTAAAATGATCATTATGAAATCCCGTTTTTCATGTTATCTATTTATAATTTATTTCATCTTTTCCTCAGAAGCAATGGTTATTAGGAATTTATTTATTGACTTTTCCATAAATACTTATGTTCGTGGAAAGTTTATATGCAGCATTTAGCTTAGTATATCAGTATTTGTCGCATCAAAACTCGCGAACAAGAAGAAATAGAATTATATAACCGAGGCTTATTTCTGAAAAGCTAACTTAATACACTGAATGAGTGTCAAAAGAATTTTCTTTTTGTGTTGAAAACATTTAAGTTCTATGCACTTCACCACAGTAATCCGTTGAACCATAATAAAATTTCATATTTAAGAGCTGAGCCATCTTTAACGATTTCCTGTCAGACATTGATACGAATAACATTCCGTCTTTATGAGGCAGCATTTTGTTTTACCATATGTTCTCCTTTAATCCGCGATGACCTCCAGTGCAGCAAAAAACCTTCTGAGCTTCGGATTATGGAATTTAAGCGAAGTCCAATACACTGAGCAGGCAACACTTTGTAGTATCCAGGTACTTAGTAATTCATTGGAATGTACCATTAGTGTACATCGCTCAAAGGACCATTAAGAATTATTAATCCGTTTCCAATGAGAATATTAATTGATTTTTTTCTCGCTGAAAAAGAGGACTACTTCTGGGGTGATTGCGGGGATCATTGGTGTGCATTATGAACTATATGCACGCCTAGTGATTTGTGCAATATGAGCTTTAGTTCTTTGCATATTGCCTCGTAGGTTTCAATGTACTGGTAGTGCAAAAACCGGATGCCAGTTGCAGTGACTTTCTCCACGTTGTTCTTTCAATTCATTGAATAATGAAATTGAAATGAACACGTTTAAGTGCCTCTATCCTGTGCTTTCTTGAAGACACTTCGTATTGCGAAAATAACTGGTCTGCCTATAGTCATTGGAATTACAGGTATAAATTATCTAACAAATATTTTTCTCTTGGATCACGCATCAATCAACCCAACAACATTTTATTGAGATCATGGATAATACCAGAAAATGTACAGAGAAAATCCGCAAAAATAAGATGGTTGTTAATGCATACATTTTGTTTGACAATAAATTCTCCATGACTTATTCAATATGCCATAGAGGATATAATGTAGCTCTAATGCCTTCGGTCGATTAGTATTTGTATTTTGCATAGTTCTTTGTATTTAATACCGTTACGACGCTACATGCTACTGAAACCTTCCCCTTTGAGTACTAAAACGGTATTCAAATGAAATAATGTTGCAGGGATTTGTCACTAGATCAGTCAGCAGTTTTGCTCAAATGTCATTCATTCAATTCCAGGTATGATTTTGAAGAGGTTGGCTAATCTCTATATTTTAGTGGTGGCCGTAATGGAGAAAAATGTAAATGCAGGCAGGTCTTAGAACTTTTGGATCTGGGATAATTCTACGATTCACTCAATAGAATAGTTAGTTATTAAGTAGACACATAGTTTACTCGAAGATACTTTATTTGAAGTCCGAGTTCGAGATGAACTGACTCGTTAGGTATTAGGAAATTACATCGTCCACTGTCGTGCGGTGTGTTTCAACAGATATTTCGATACGTTTTCCACGGAATCGGCGAAATTATGACACTTGAGAACTGATGGCATTTACTATTAATTAAATGGTTGCAGAGTGATAGAGAAATATGATTTTCTTACGAGTGTGGTGGGTTTGGTTCGATATCAGAATTTTGTTCAACGTAATTTAATGGGATTATAAGTAGCCTCATGCAACCTGACTATAACTACAATGTCAAATTCTAAAAGAATAATGTAGATAGCTAGTAGATTGAATCATCATTTTAGATGATATTTTTACCACCTCATGTGGTAAAAAAAATATTTTAAAAGTCAAGACCTTTAACGAGTCGCTTGGGGAAAGAACAGAAACGCACATTACTGATAAATGTATGTTTATAGCATTGGAAATTCGACACTGGGAGATAATGATCCAGAAAGGCCTCATCTCTTCCACTCTATAAAGTTACTCTTCACCAGTAGGGTAGGCTGAGCGTTGTGTCCTTCGCCACCTTTCACCTTCGCCACTTCTACCAACCGATCTTTTTTCTTCGACGTGCTCGATTGACGTGGCTCGAAGACCGCCGCGCCGTGCGGGGAATGAAAGACCAGGAAATTCCTATATTTTTTTCTCCCGATCGTTTCATCACATTCTTAGAATCTTTTCTCAAGCCGCTGTTGGCTAAAGAAATTCTTTCAAATACAAGTGTGCGAGCTATGTGTGTATTAGGTGCAAGTGTTTGATACCACTACTTGTTAATGCGATAAAATTGACATTAACGGGCTCCGCTGTGGCACTTGAAAATCTCGGATACATATTAAAGCTGACTGATTTTCGCGGAGTGCGCAACGCATGATAAGCTCCGTGGGGTGATCAGATTTTTTTTCTTTTTTCGGTATTTGCAATCCCTCATTAATTTCTATTTCGTGCTTCTATTTCCACAATCTCTTTTTATTATTTTATATCTTTGATTAGCCTTTAGGATGCTCTGTTTTAAAGCAAATGATTGGAAAACTTCATTCTTGCACTTCTCAAATACGTACTTCTGTGTGCCATTCATTGCTTATTTGATAACTGACTTGACATGGCGTATTGCATGAGAGTCTTTGGCCTCTTTTGTTCTTTACATATGTGTACATGCATATACACAATTGTATCTTTCATCTGATAATCTCTTCCTATGATTGTTGTTTCATGTGTTGTCTAATGAGAAGAATTCGTAGAGAGCATTTTAATCATAAAATACTTAATGAAATATAAACTATTCATGACCTTGGGTAAAAGCTATTTTTATGCTCACAAACTCATTTTCTTATAGCCATGTTTAAGTTTCTCCTCATTTAAGGGTAAAAAGATCAACCAATAAGGATTCATTAATTCAGTTAATTCTAAATATAAGCCTCGAGAGTAAAATTTAACGCTAAAAACAGTATTTGATCGAATGGTAATGGAAATATACCCAGGTATCTAGGAGTTAGCATTAGAAATTCAGGTATTGCTCAACACGTGATTCTTATTTATTATTTCTTTGCATTGTCTATGAATAATAAAGATTTTATTTTATATTTCCTAATTATCTGCAATGGTTAAACATTCAGTATAAATAGATGATTTTACTCAAGGCTAGTTGAGATTAATCAATGTCGCCCGTTTCCTTAAAAAAACCTTTTTTGAATGATTCTTGATTGATCGGAAAATTAACAGGGAACATTTCCTCTTAAGCGGGGAACATTTTTGACGTTTTGATTAGCAGTGTGAATAGGGGAATTAAATCGTTCATTTGGTTTATAATATTTTTTTGTAATTAATGTCTTGGTTACCCTGTCAGAAAAAAATCTATCTTGCCTCATTATTTTATTTTTAACAGTTACATTTCATATTTTGAGAATATTTTTATTGTTGTATTTAGCTTTAAATTTAATTTTCAATCGTAAATAAATTGTGGAATAGGAGCAGGACGAGCTAGAACCTGCCGTACGCTACGTGCTGTAAGTCGGGTGAGGTCGTCCTTGGCAGGGAAGCCATCGATGGCAATGGCTGCGACTCGAGTGAGGGAAATTATCGCCAGAAAGCTACTTCATGGGAGAGTTATTGTTTTGGCTCTCGCAGAGAAAAGTTTCACGCGGTTATCCGGTCACAAGCAATTCTAACTGCGGTATTTCAAGCCTTATCATGGGACTGAATTTAAAATGACGTTAAGGACGGCGTGGACACAAGTAAGCGTGGGGAAGAAGATCGTAATGTATTCAAATAGAGTATCTTTGAATTAAAGAAAATATAGTATTACTTTATATAGTCTATGTGGGTACAGTCGTTTTCCACATTTAGATGGTAGCAGGATTTTTGCATCAAATGAAGATGAAATATTTGTAGCTAACTGTTTACCATAGGTGGCTCCTCTCAGGGTATGAAGGCTATACCGTTAAAGTAAACTTTCAGAGTGTTAATTGTTTTATGATATCATTCTTACTTGAATACATCAATTGCTCTCCCAAAGACGGAAAATTTATGTCAAATTTTGTTTAAATAGAATCGAATTAATAGGACATGCTCCTATAAAGTAATTTTTGGTATTTTAATTGTTTTCCGTCGTATAAAATATTATATCAACAATTCAACTATTTTAAATTGGACAGTTAGTTTCATCCTCTGGCGCATCACCAGCTCATAGCTAGAAAAGTTTCCTAAATTTCGTCACTCTTAAAATTATCAAAGAACTGTGTTATGATATTTAAACATTACTGACTAATGGTAAAATTCGTGACAAGTACCATGCTCATAATCATTAAAAATATAATAAAGATGTGAGCAAATACCTTTAAACTTTGGCATTCTCGGTTCATTAATTATATTGTAAATTTCTTTATCTATTAAGAAATATGGTGTACGCACTTTCACTGTCATTTAAGGAACATTTAGGGAAAAAAACATTTAGAATTTATGCTAAAAATGTTGCTCGGTTATATTTTTAGGCAAGGCCGGAGCTATAGCAGTATTGAGCGCAAATATTTTTGCTTCGTTAATTCAGTTAAGGTATTCACCGGAACTACAAATTTTATTAACCCACGAACGAGTTTGAAGCCCTTAAAATAGCCTCGAATCTATTAGCATTTCAAGGGTCGATTCCGAGGTTAACCACAATTTGCAGCGGAGAAACTGCTGGCAGCTTATGAATAGGGAAGATTCAGACTTTAAAACGCGTCTCAGCAGAAAACTTCAGTGAAAAGTGCTTACTTTTTACAATCTTTTAGTGGCTTTCAAACATAGCGCTCACGTCTTATACTGGCCATGAATTCCTGCTGCACACCCATCCATAAATCGCGTATGAAAGTCGAGGTAAAAGCTTTATTACAGCAGCCCTTTTTTAAAGTGAAATATAACTATAATTTGACATATTTGATTAATGATATGCTATGTAATAGTTGTCTCATCCGTTAGACGTTGATTTCCATTGGAAATAATGACATTTAAGACGGTTTTTTAAGGCGTAGAATTAAATTCAATTTTTCGTCAAAATTCGGTAATCAAGTCAAAATGAAACAGTCCCTCATATTCCTCTTTATTTTTGAATTAAAAATCAAATTAGAGATTGAGGTGGTACTCGGTGAAGGGGAGCAATGATCCTTGATTCTTTCTCGTCTAGCGTTGGAGGCTGTTAGAAATCACTAAGATGAGTGTTGCGCTCTCGTTGTATGAAGTGACATTACACGTATCCCTGTCTATTTCCCTCGTTCCAATCTTGAAGTGTTGTATTCCGAGAAAATACATGAGAGCTTTTTGATATGGATTTTCTGGTGTAATAAGTATTTTACACATAAATATAGTATCTGTGTTCAGTCATTTGAGAAAGTTATATTTTAAATTTATTTGTATTAATATTTAGTATTTTGGTGTATACTGTTCGTTTAATTTGTCAATGCACATGGAAGCTCACCCTTATTTTAGATTATTCCCATCATGTATATTATTGTATATTTATAGTATTTATTTATTTAAAACTGTAATAAGTGTTGGAATCACATTCAAAGCTGAATCATATGCTCTTCGAGGAGCAATTCTTTATGTTTAAGGCCGATAAGTCAGTTTCTTAAGCCGCATTTATTCGAATGACATACCCAATCAACTCATATTCGAAGGCGGCGTCCTTTCTACATATTATAAAATATCATCTTATTACAAATTCTCAGAAACTACAGGTATGTCCTCACAGTAACTTTCAATGGAGTTATCCGTGGTCAAGGCGAATGATTTTGAAACTTTGAAAATTGTCGCATTATCATCCTATTAGTTGCAGTGATAGCAGCGCTAAAGTAAGATCAGTCAATATGCGAAGGTAATAATTAAAATATTACAATTAAATAAGTAATTTATTCAATCGCGAAGCACATTATCAATAAAAAGTGCACTATTTACGGTTATCTATTCCAATTCGAAGTATTTTGGTCGAAGTAATACAAAGTAAAAGTAAGTAGAAACCACATAGATAACTAGGGCTACTTTATCCATGTATCGCGACCGACCATTAACTCGATTGTCTTTTGGCATAATCAGATAATGTAAAGGAACCTCATTGCAACTTTCCGTGGCTGTTCAAAACTAAATCAGATTATTGCTTTCCTGGCAAACGCAACGAGGGAGGGAGTTTCTTTTCGTATCATCTCGTTTTGAATGAGGCAAAGAAGTTATAGCGATCTCTACCACTAATTGTGAGATAAAATGACAGGAGAAAACAAAGCAAATATTTTCAAAAACGGACTTATTTGTTGGTAGTTACTGGTCTGCATATTTCTATACTTCTGTTTGTTTATTCATCAGTGACGTATTTTTTTAGCAAACTCATAAATAAAACTGCATTCTCATTAGTAATTGCGATTAAAAATGTTTAGAACGATATGCTGTGATAAGCGATACATTGTTGATACGATTTAGAGTAGCATCTTAACATATTGCTAAACACTCTAAAATCAGGTAAAGGAGAAAATTTACTGTCAACTTAATGGTTTCCCAGTTGATGGCGATGTATATGATATTAAGATCCTATATGAGTACACTAATTCTATTTGCCCTGAAGCCCAGTATTTAGTTCAAATCGTTTGTTATAGATTCTTTACCGACTACCTTTTGAAAAAACAATCATGTAAGCATACTTTTGTGTTAAATATTAGGTCGGAGAGAGCTGAAAAGAAATAACCGTGGGACATTTCGCTTGGGAAACGAAATGCCGTGGGAGGAAGACTGATAGAATTCAGTAACGAGAAAAATTAGGCTATGGCAGACACCCTCTTCTAGTAACTTCTGTGAGGAAGATACTTATGAAGGATACTGGGGGATAAGGCAAGATACCGAATGGATTACACTGTAGTCAGAACGAGATACAAGAACCAAGTTAATCAATATAAAAGCTACCCAGGCGCAAATGTAAATAACGAACACCTGGCGGTCACATTAGATGACTACAAAACAAGAAAATGAAGAAAGTGACACGGGAGCCTAGATGAAACATAGATACTGGTGGAAAAATAAGGAAAAGAAAAGATCACTGCAGCTATTGACGGAAAAATAAAAGGAATAAATGAGACTAGTCTAGAAAGAAAATGTAATTAATTAATGAAGATAATAACCGAAGGGGCAGATGAGCAACTCGAGGTTAAGGTGACGGAATTTTAGCAGCCATGGTCAACAGCCCCAATAAGAGGTCTCATTGACGTAAGGAGAAAATATAAGAGTATTAGAAATGAAATTGAGGACAATTTAAGAAAAAGTTGTGGAACTAAGTCGCATGAGAATTCAAGTAGACTTAGCATGAGAGGGTGGCGACTTGCTGCAAGGAAATCAATGACAGGATAAAGAGATGCAACAGAGAAACTACTTAACTGGTGAAGAGGCAATGCGGAGAAAGAAAGGCGAAATCCAGCAACGGCGGAGTTTCCAATGTAAAGATACAAATAGAAGATGAAGACGGAGGAAATGAGTTCATATACTCCACCAAGAGTTCAGACCACTTTCATGTGACTTAATTAAAGAAAAAATCGTGATGGAAGAGGAAAACCGGGCCTGGAGGTATCGAGAAGCAAATTCGGTAAAGAGGCGAAAGATTGTAAGAAAAACAGGGCACCAGATGTTGACAAAAATAAACATTAGTGGTATTCGTCGCCTTGGACAGAAAGCCTTCTGCAACGTTGAATGGAACAAGACGGGGAAGACAGTAGAAGCAATTGGGATGGACTACAATGACAGGAAAATAATCAATCACCTCTACAAGAATCAGGTAACAGTCATGCTAATGAAAAGGGGAAGTACAAAAGAAGTCAACATAAACAAAAGAGATAGACAAGAGTGCAACCTCTCGCCAGCGCCCTTCAACTAACATATAGAAGTGGCAATAAAATAACCATAAAAGTTGGTCATTAAATGAGACAAGGTGAGTTTCATAGATATTAACATGCTCCTGTTTGCATTAGACATAAGTAGCAGAAATGCGAAATGAATTTGTGAGCAACTTTGAATATTATCGACCAAAAACTTCGAGAGTGTAATAAGAGAGTCAACAGGGAGAAAAGTAATATGCCAGTGTGAAGAAGAGAGTAGCTGAAGTCAGATGTCATAATTCGCGGAGATAAACTAGAAAAGTGGTATTCTTCCTGGGCAGCAGTATAACTTGGGACAGTAGAAGTTTGACCGGCATCAAGCAAAGCATAGCTCAAGCTAAGAAGCCGTTCATGAAGAGGAGGGAACTACTCTGTTCAAAGATCCTAAAGTTGCTAAAAAGGAAGTAGTTCGTCATAACGTCCATATGGAGCTGGGAACTCTATGAATGAGAGACATGGGACTTTAGAAAAGTGGACCAGCGAAGATAAATTTAAAGACCAGTCTTTAAAATATAAAGTTGGAAGAGAATGCTGAACATTTAGTGGACAAAGTGAGGAACGGGGAAATATTAGAAGAGCAGAAGGGGAAGGGATCACCTAGAGAACTCTAAGACAAAGAAGAACCATGCCGATCGGACACGTCTTGAGGCGTAATGAATTAGTTATAAATATAGTGTAAGGGAAAATTGAAGGGATCATCTGGCGAGGGAGGCGAGTACATAGGACAAATGGAGAAGTATGTAAAACAGGAAAGCCATCGGGGGTGAGGGACTCAATTCTAATATAGAAAATTACACTTTCAGGCTTCACTTCGTGGAACTGTTTGATGCCCATATTAGTAACCAACCTCCCCCCACCTCCAACTTCCCCCCTCCTTGTCCGATGGGTATATATTCAACATCTGTGTGTGTAACTTGTTCCTGATGATGCCGCAAGTCGGTGAAACGCAATGCACTGTGAAATAAAATCCGTGGAAAATTTAAAATTCATTTCATATGGGCATCTAATATAGAAGAATAAAGAGAGATATGGTACACCAATGTTAGAATGTAAAAGCAACGATGATGATTTCGTTTTTATCAAACCGCTTGAGATTTCCTCTCTTTTTGGACAACATAAACGTGTCCTCCACATTCATAAAAAAGTGAAAAATTCGAGAGTTAATAATGATCGCGAATGAAATATAATTACCCAATTATATCAATGGCACATAAATATTTATTGTACTTTTATGGCTCTAATCCTTCTCTAAATTCAAATTGACACCCAAATCTTGGGTGAGAAAAATTAAATAGCCATTTCGATTATTTTAAGCTACATTGATACTAACCGGAAGGAGAAATGTGTCAATACAGGCTGTATTCAAGCTACTGAAGTGTTGTCCATATTAGTTTCTTTATATTTTGCTCTCCAAAGAGGATTGCAATTAGTTAAGTAATTTAGTAACCTTAACATTTTTTTGATGATACTCTTTTTCGTTAATGGACACTATTTCGTTGTCGATTCATCTTTCTTGTTGGTCGTGCATCTGCTTGATAACTATTGTACCACAGCTGCAAATCCCATGTTTTGTAAAAGTTTATTTATATATAAAGCGAAAATAAGAATTTTATATAACTTAGATGTGATATTGAATCATGCATGGAAAAGACCGAATATGAGTATTGTAATTTAGTTATTTTCCTCGGACCTTTCCTCGAATTTACCGTTATTTCCGGTACTTCTCAGTGCATGCCATCAACGGATTGAATAACTATTCTATTAACCCAATAAAAACCTTTCCCAATTTTATTGAGCAGCATACACCTATGCTCCTGGTATGCGTGTAAAGTTATGTGCATGCTTTTGCATAATTCCCCCGACAATATTTGCACATATAGGCTGTGTTTTGGAAAATGCAGCACGCTGGATGATGACTTCGAAACGTGTCGTGTTCGAAAATAATTTTGTTAAATTTTACTCGGTAATTTCATTTCTGCCTACATAAAGATTGATATTATTACTAATATCACAGTGAGAACAACACTATTCAGAAATGAGTCGACAAGGGAAAACGGAATTATAAGTTTATTATGCAGGGAGGGATTAACTTGATTATCTCCAAGCGCTAGTTGATATTTTCTCAGTACTCGTTTTACGATGTTAAAGGGGAAAAAATTAGTATGGAACTCTGTATTAACTTTTGATGCAGTGCATTAAATATGTTTTGCATATACTTGTATAAACTTACTTAATTCAATTTATTTACATCAGGACGAAACGAACGACTTCCTAATGTGAATTGCGATATAATTTGTTCCACAGCTTTGAATGTTGTGGAAAAAGAAAACTAAATTGAGTGCTAGTCATCATCATCAGTATTTCAATCCTAGGATTGGTTTACCGCAGCACTCCATTCTACTCCATTTAATGTCCATTCCCTCAACCCTTGATACCTTCTCTGTTTTACGTCCTTCTTAATTTGTCCTAGGTGCATGTCTCTTGGTCTTCCTCGTGGGATCTTCCCCTCTATTATGTATATTCCTGATGAATCCATTGTGCCTCAAGGTGTGTCCAACTCATCTATTTCTTCTTTGCCGTAGAGTTCTCCATATGTTCTTATCCCCTTCTGCTCTCTTATATACTTCCTCGTTCCGTACTTTGTCCGTCCATTTAATCTTCAGCATTCTCCTCCAGCACCATGGTTCAAAGCCTTCTATTCTTCGCTGATCCACTTTTCCAATGTTCCAAGTCTCGGAACCATAGACCGCCATGCTCCACACGAAAGTCCAGACGAATTGCTTCATTGTTTCCATCCTTAGGTTCTTTGAACATAGTAATTGTCTCTTCTTCATGAATGCGTTCTTAGCTTGGGCCATTCTTTGCTTGATGTTGGTCGAACTTCTTCCATTCCAAGTTTTGTTGATGCCAAGGTAGACGAAGGATTCCACTTGCTCTAGTTTCACCCCTCGACTTGTGATATCTACTTTCAGCTTCTCTCTTCCACAAACAAGGATTTGAGTGTTCTTCTTGTTGATGTTCATATTATATTTCCCCAGTACTTCATCCATAGCACTTAGACTTGCTTGCAGGTCTTCTCGCGTTTCTGCCACTACTACGATGTCATCTACAAAATGGAGCATATTGATTCCTTCTCCATTTACCATGACTCATTTGGTATCCAATTCTTATGTTTATTGTATAGCCTCTTCCAGATATACGGTGAATATTGCTGGCGAGAGGTTGTATCCCTGTCTTACTCCTTTGTTTACTCTGGCTTCTACGTATTTTTCTTCCATTTTTTGTTTGCATTGTAGTAACCTGATTCTTGTAGAGGTTGTGGATAATTCTTCTGTCATTTTAGTCCAATTCAAGCGCTTCAATTTTCTTGAACATCTTGATCTATTCGAGGTTGTCAAAGGCCTTCTCCAAGCTCACGAATGCTACATATAATGGCTTAATTACCTGTCTCATTTTTTCGGCCAGAACTCTCAAGCTGACAATCGCCTCTTGATTCTCAGCTTTATCTGAATCTTAATTGGTGTTCTGAGAGGTTGTTCTGTCTGTTGTTCCTTCTTACATTCCTTCTATTCTTCGGCTAATTATCCGAGTAAGGATTTTTGATGCTTGAGTCACCAGGTTCAATCTTCTGTGTTCTTCGCATTTATCTGTTTTCGGTTTATTCGGTATGGCAATCATTATACTTCTCTCGAAGTCTTCTGGTATCTCTTCGCTGCCGTGGCTATCATTGATTATTCCATAGAGGGCATCCTTCTCCTTGACTCCGAGTGCCTTGATTATTTCGCCGTTTATTTTGCCAACTCATGCCATGTCTGCCTTGTTGTTTCTTAGGCGTGCCACGGTTATCCCGAATTCGCTTCTTAATACATACGGACCTTTGACAAAGATGATAGGTATCTTTACCTATCATACTTTTATATCTAATTAATCTTTATTGTAGTGGTTTTCATTAATTTCCTCGCAGTTGCTTTCTATCCATCTTTCCTTTGTCTTCTTCTACTCTCGTATGACCAGGTTCCGCAACTGTTTAAAGAGGTCTTCTTCACTTTCATTTCTTGGATTCTCGTATTTTCTTCTTTCGTCTATGAGACCTCTCTTATTTGAGCTCTTATTCATGGCTTCTTAGAAAAATTGGTCTCTTAGGCCGAAATAATGAAACTACTGTCAGTGCTGGAAGTTTCATTATTTCCTTCTACTTCCCTTTCGATGGCCGTGGTGAATTTTTCTCTTGGGTTCTTTTCTTCCAGTATCTTTGTGTTCCATCTGGGTTGTTTTTTCTCTTTCTTCATCCTATTAAATCGAAGTCTGCTATCCATGATCACCAGGTTGTATTCGGTATTTAAATCTGCGCCAGGATAGCCCTTACACTTCTTAACTTGGTTCTTGTATCTCCTCCTGAGAAGGATGTAGTCAATTTGGTATCGTGCTTTGCCTCCAGGCATCTTCGATGTGTATCATCTTCTCGAATGTTGATCGAAATTTGCCACCACCATGTTTTTCTCGTTGCAGAATTCTATCAGTATCTCCCCCGCGGCGTTTCGTTTTCCCAATCCGAAGTATCCCACGCCACTTCCCTCTCGCCCCTCGCCGACCACACCGTTCCAATCTCACATCACCATGAGGTTTTCCTTCCCTTTTACCGTTCCTAGAATCCCTTCGAGTTTTTCGTGTACTTCCTCTATTTCCTCATCTGAATGACTGGACGTGGGCATATACACCTGTGCTATCACTTTATCCGTAGGTTCTGCCTCTAACTTTATCAACAATATCCTTCCATTATATTGCCAACACGATATTATTTTCCTTGCTCATTTCTTCATGAGTATGATGCCTACTACTGCAATTTTCTGGTGGTCTCTCGAGTACATATATCACCCTGTGGCCGTCGCTCTAAAAGTCGTTCGCCCACGCCCACTTAATTTCGCTCAATTCTAGTACGTCTATCCCCAGCCTATCCATCTTCATCTTTGCATTTTATAATTTCTCGCGCACCCCTAACGACCTAACGTTCTTGCCGTCTTGTCGTATTTGAATGCAAGGCTGCATATTGATAATTAGAAATAGATTTTATTTTACACCAATTATTTCATGACGGCTTTCAACAGATTCCTACCCAACTTACGGACGATTGATTTCCGCTATTTTTTTCCATTAATAGTAACTTTCTTCTTTGCTGCTTATTAAAAAATAACTTTTAAAATTGTTCACTGGAAACATATAATCGAAAATTAAAACACTTCCATCAAATATACTATAGATACAAATTTGTGCATCTCTAATCATGCTTTTTAATTTCCTTAGTATATGAAGCGTAACAAACTTTTAGGTGAATGGGTAAACATGCCAATCTTTAAATATTCAGTAACAAAAATTTGTGATGCAGACAGTATGTAAGTTAACTTGTCTCCCATCCTTGAAGTTCATACTTGCAGTATACCGCGATAAGGTTCAGGTATCATGAGGCTTACTATAAGGGTTCAGGTTCTCCTGTTATTGATTTCCTCCATAATGGCTATTTGTTTTTTATGTTCACTGACACCGGATGAAGTTCAATAAAACACTACCTCCCAAAGTAGATCTCATACTCTAGCCAATTGCCAACCATAAAGGTTGACTCTCGTTCTGTCATCAGAGTCCTCGAGAATTTTCATACGCTTTTAACGTAGGCGCAGTATTTATTTTCACACCGATCCCTTCGAGCCTTATGAGTTTTCTTTAGCCGTCACTTCGTTTCCCGTCTCCTCACCGTTCTCTTGTTTCCAAGGGGTAGAAATCATTGCCATCCCCATCCCCGCCCTTTGTGCCCTGTGATCAACGGCGCTTTGTTTGTCCATCAAAGGCTCTCCCCGGCGAAGCATCTCCTTTAGGGGTTGGTATCGGATTGCTTCATCGGGGATAATAACCTCACCCACCCGAGCGAAAGCACTCTGTTTTTCTCCTTTGCCCAGGGATATGAATCGAGTCGTTGGATCGCTTTGTAAGGCATGGGCGTCACGTAATGATCTTCGAGAGAGAATCCGTATGCTAAAACTTATTACAAATATGCTGTAGAAAGCCGAGAAACGTAAATTTAGCTTTATAAGACTACAAAAGGAGTGATAGGGATTAGTGTGGGAAACTTTCGGTAACGGATAATTCTGGGTTCAAATACCGCGTGATGTCTCTGAAATTTCGTACATATGAAAACCCTAGTCAAGTACGTTTTTCTGGTCACTAAAATTTTGCGGGAATCCGGATGGAAAAAAACGTCCTCCCACTTCCCGTATGTTAAGTATTATTAATAATTCATTATTATCCACAACCCTTCAGACTTATTTCGAGATTAACTCCACTACTTGTCATAAAAAGCATTTTATTGATGCCGATAGGTGGAAGGAGACTGTTTCGGTCCATCAAAATAGAAGTATGATATACGTTCATTTAAATAATGGAATTCGATTCACCGGTTTGAAATTTTAAATTACTCTGAGTGATTGCAACTGAATAAAATACTGTCAAAATGTATCTCAAGTTAGTCGTTCATTACAAGAAACTGTGGGAGATGCCGCAAAAGTAACTTATAACGGTGTCATCCGCTGATATGCATTTCAGTGCAACAATTTCAGAGTGCAAAAATCAAAATTTCAGAGTTTAAGAGGACGCCTCGGTAGCTGAGCTGGCTAAAGGACATCTAAGGAACCTGGTTCGAATACCGGTCAAGGCGAATGCTTTTTACACTCTGAAATTCTTGCTTTGGTCATTCATATTTTCATCGGCCTAATAGTCAGATATCTTCGCATCACAGAAACTGAAATTAAAATTACCCGTAGATCCCACCCCTGGCAAGATAGGCCAAATGTGATTTCATTGATAAATACCCATGGAGAGTCTCGGTGGGGGAGGTATAAAACAGGGTAAGTACCGAAGTTAAGGGAGAGTATAGGACCACCTTCTGTCAATGTGAAAAACCATCTGAAGAAGAAATTATTTTCATGATCTACAGCAAACTGCATGGTACTAGCTATCAGCGCGAGGGGCACTTGACGTCTTTACAAGATGAGACATACTTTTACAGCCAAAATATTTGGGTAACTTTGCTATTGATTTTTCTTGTGGTTGGTTTTAAAAAACAAGTAAATTAGCTCAAATAATGGTTAGCTCAAATCTTTGGTTGGCAAACATCATGTTACTCATTTGATTGTGTAAGATAATTAAGTATACTAGACGAAAGTTATTTAAAAAATAATTAAAATAAATGAGTGTACCGGCAAAGCTCATTTGAAAAATTCCATTAATAAGACGACCATTTCACAAGATTTTGGAAAAAGTTTGATCAACCCATTTTGGGAAACTTTATTTATGAATCAACATTGCATGAATACCCCCCCCCCTTGTGGAACGTACTCGCCAAAATTTAAAGGCCAACGTAGGTCTTAACTGTCATAGAATAGCGAAGAAACAGACTAGTAACGTAGGCTTTTGCTATGCCAATGCTCTTTTCTTTTTTTTATTCCGAACTTTTTGCCTGAATTCAACTTGAAATGCATTTTTCTGAGGATCCAATCCTCTACGAAGAATTTCGAGTTCATAGGATAACATCTTACCGCCCAGCAGCATATATCTTTCTTCGCAAAAAATGCTCACATTTTTCATCGCGTGTCAACTACATCACAGTAAACCACCAACGTGAACGTCCTTCTGGAATCGATATGCCGTTTTAATCGACTCTCCGATTATTGACGGTCTACAAAAAGAGAGATTAATCAAAGAGATAAATCATAGAGATCCTTTTCGTGATCCTTCTCATTATTTCTTGAAGAAGTTCAGAAATTGATTTATTCAGAAAATTTTCTTGTTTCTTTAACTATGCGACCATTTTGTCGTGCGATGCCATCGACATATGCTCTCGAAGTGACCACCGATTAAGCGGTCATGCTAGGGCTTCTATTGAGCGTAAATGACCGCATACACCGGGGAATAGCATTTTACCCGCTATTAAAAATCGATTCTCCTTCATTACATACTCTCACATCTTAGGTAGGCATGTTATCTGCTCTAAGTTAACATGATTTCGAGCAATATATCCAAACTCTTTGTGGTAAACTCAATGTTTTTCATGCAGATTAGGAATGAAAAAAGCCTTTGAAACTTGTGGTACTTAATAATCTTTCCAAGGGATCTAAAAACGACTCCAGAAGTATGGTTATGAGCTCTGAAATCGTTCAAATCATAAAACCATTGCCATAAGCATTGCTAATTCATATGTTGACAACTGCTTCTAATTAAGATTTTCTCAAATAAATAGTACCAAGGTGAATATGCCAAATTAACCAGTATAAGGTAATTATCCATTTAGAGACAAATATGTGAATTTGCCGTAATCTCTTGGTCAAACAGGGTTTGAACTTTGACCTTCCTCTGGTTAAAATGTGCAGACTATTTTCGCTATATTTATCATTTTATTTTTATATTTTATCATTTTTAATTTAAGAAAAATAGTTTTATAACCCATAAGAATAAATGCGACATGGTAGTAAATCAGCAGTGTTTTTTGCGATCACCAGAAATTTTTAGAGCGAAAGAAAAAAAAACGAAATATGTATTTAAGAGTGAAACAATTACCTTTTTGAAATGCCTTTTTTCGATTAAAAATCTAACTAATTAATTTAGATTTAATCAAAGTGGGAAATAAATATACATATAAACTAAATGATAAATCAGTAATTGAAATTTTGTGATTGTCTTGTGAACGGTTATTAAGGAATAGAAATGGATAACTTGTGCTCAGTGAACTTCATCGGTGCAAAAGTATATTCTGTAGCAAGAGGAAACCTTAAATCAGTCAATGCAATTAATATATCTGCTCAGTACAGCCTTTTACGCTGAAAAACTAGTGATACAAGATAGCTAGCGCCATCATCTTAGTAACATAGTCAGCAGTTTTCCGTTTTAAATGTGTTATTACCACTGCTGCATAATAATCGATTTATTGCATTACAAAGCTAGGTGTATCCAATTTTTCTGGAGTTTTCTGGAAGTTTTTAGATAATACAGCAGACCGATCATCCTTTCGTTAAAAAAAAATCGTCTGCATTTCATTTTCTACCAAACTTTTTCCTCGCTCTATCCCGCAATTTCCTGTGGGTAATTACTGGAATTGGCAATTTATTCTCACTCACGTTGCCCTTTGCATGCGATCGCCACATTCACATCAACAATTTGCCCTTTTTAAACAGATGGTAAAAAAATGAATACAGGTATACAGTCTCAAAATGACCATGGGGTACAATCAGAGTTACTAAATAAAGATATCTGCATTATTTGAATTTCTAATTTTGTTTCAATGATGAAATTTTCTAATGTTTCTCAATAAAACTTAATTTTAATTCACGTTTTCCGTTTGGTCAAAGCAAAGAAATTGGATCGCTATATATTAGATGTCTTTTGATTTTTTAAGGGACTACTGAAAATCGTCTTAATTTGCAACAACCGTCAGCATATGTTTTATGGTTAGTGCTTGATTTGCCAAACGAGGAATTTATTCAATCAAAACCATTAAAATTTGAATTTATTATTATATTCATTATATAGGAGTTTTTTCCTTGAATTTAGATAGTAAAATCATTATTAATAAAAATGCATTTCCATTTGAGGTTTGCAAGTTAATATCCGCTGGCTACGATCTGATACTAATGTTAATTTCGCAAGCACAGGTTTGTTGTCAATAAAGTATGGAAGCCATCTATAACGAATTTAGCAGACAGCATAATCGTGAGAATCCGGATATCTTTAATTAATAACAAAAAAGGAATTTTAAACGTTATAAGGTTGCAAATCGTTGGCGTATTTAATGCACAATACCGCCCTTGTCCCTTCATATTAAATATTTCCAAGTCACGCGGAGCCGCCTTTGCGAAAAATGTTTTTTCTTTCGTTGCAGATTAACCGAAAAGTGAATGGTGCCCCCGTAACCCCACCCATTTGTTGATTTTTAGAAGTTAAGATTGTCTCGTAAATGTTATGGAATCCATTTTATCGCTCCAGAAGATACTTGTTATGGTTATAAATTTAGCAAATGAGGATGCTAACAGAAACTAAAGAAAATGACTAACGTCATGATTGCTTGGTGTTCGATGGAGGCGGAGTAAAAAATAAGGTTGAGGAACATGGGAAAGGCTGCCTTCGAGCATTTTTAGGACAAACTCTGAGGAATACTGCTTATGACAAGCAAGGAAAACAAAGATCAAAAGTATGAAAGAAATAAGCAAGCACTTTCGCAGCGGGAGTTTACTTGGGAGTGACAAGAAAATGGAAAACATTTTGGTGCGGTGTAATAGGCATAAAATTACTGTCATGCCCGATCTATTCGCAAAAATTACAAATTATTATACGAGGGTCATCCGGAAAGTAGTACCCGTTCGTGAAATAAAGACACAAAAGTAAATATTAACAAACATAAAAAATTTTATTTGAAAGAGGATACTTTAAACTACTTCTCAACATAATCTCCAAGCAAATTAAGGCATTTGTCATAACGTGTGACAAGTTTCTGTATTCCTGCTGCATAGTCCTTCGCCGCCAGCTCATTGAGATACAGGGTCACTCCTTCTTTAAGTTCTTCATCGCTGTCAAATCTTTTTCCTGCCAAAAAGTCTTTAAGCTTTGTAAAGAGATGAAAATCTGAAGGGGCCAAGTCCGGGCTATACGGTGGATGGTCGAAAGTTTCCCATTTGAATTGCTGCAAAAGTTTTTGTGTTATCCCAGCTGCATGAGGCCTGGCATTGTCATGAACGAGAATGACACCAGTAGACAATAGACCTCGCCGCCGATTTTGTATTGCCCGCCGTAATTTCTTTAATGTTTCACAATACACATTGGCATTAATAGTGTCTCCACGGGCCATAAAATCAATAAGCAATACACCTCGTCGATCCCAGAAAATGGTTGCCATGAGTTTCCTGGTGGACAGAACTGTCTTGAATTTTTTTGGTTTGTTTGGTGAATGAGCATGATGCCACTCCATTGACTGTCGTTTACTCTCAGGTGATGCATAACAAACCCATGTTTCGTCACCAGTAATTATGCGAGTCAAGAAAGAGTCTCCTTCATCAGAATAACGTCCCAAAAACGTCAGTGCTGCAGCCATACGCTTGGTTTTGTGCTCATCTGTAAGCTTGCGAGGGACCTATCTTGCACAAATTTTTGCATAATGCAGATGGTGTTTAACAATTTCATGAACAATTGTTCGAGAAACATTGGGAAAATGCTCACAGATGTCATCAATTGTGACGCGCCGATCGTTCCTCACGAATTCGTCAACTGAGCTCACCAGTTGGTCTGTAATGACAGACGGTCTCTCCGAACGCTCATCGTCGTGTGTGTTCCCCCTCCCCATGTTGAAGTTGCGACACCACCGCCGAACAGACGACTCGTCCATTACATTGTCTCCATACACCTCCTTTAATTGGCGATGAATATCACATGGGCGAACGTTTCTTGCATTGAGGAATTTAATCACTGCCCTCACTTCACAACTGGCGGCGTTCTCAATTTTTTTAAACATTGTAAACAATCACAGAAACAACACAGGCAATGCTAGCGTCACGCAACTTGGCTCAGAGAAGGCAGACAAGCCACTGAAGCTATCTGACCTCGTCCAGCGGCTACTCGCGTCGTCAGCACTTCATGCGGCACGAACGGGTACTACTTTCCGGATGACCCTCGTATAATGCTAGAGACAGTTGAATTCCCGGTTCTTGAACATTCTATTAGGCCGCTGACCTTCGGATGCCATGTACGGTGCTATATATGGACAGATTGTACGGCCGTTATAGCTTTGCGTGCAGAATTTATTACAGTGACCGATGCGGGTAAACACATGTCATTTGGTGACATGCTCCGTCGAGAGCAGTGTGGAGCGGTCCGAAGTTTATGACAGTTTTATTTTCTTCGTTCCCATCCTCTGTGCACATCTTCCGTCATTCCATTGTGCGTCTGTCTGCGGCATGAGTGTCTAATTAGCCTCACGTGTCCGTCGCCCGCAAACCGTAAACCTGTGACCAACGCACGTGACGTGAATTTTAGGCACAAAGAGATACGTCCAAAATGGTAACTCTCCAAAGGCATTACGGTTTGCGAATGCAGGGATTAAATATCGCTTTGATTTGTCGACATAGCTGGTTAGCCTTATTTGGTTCTCGTCAAACCACCGTTGGTTTAAAATCGGACATTACTCAGAACTAATCAACATCCATGCCTAAGGAGAGGCTAGAACCAGTGACCTTAGCACCGATAGGCATAAACGATGGCAGAAAGAGTAGAACTGTCTAAAGGTTTAATCATATTATGGAGATATAAGACGTTCGAAGTCAAAGTCTCACGCCTTCCTTATTGCGGCCTTCCGAAACTCCATCGATCCTTGAGCAATGTTCCGCATGGCGGATTCACTGCTAGTAATGCGGTATGACCCCGTGGTCGAACGTCACCACTCCTCTCACATGGTCGAGGTCGCCAAAAATGTCACGGAGCCAAAGATAGAAGATCCATGCGAAGGGATCCTGGCATGAGGAACTGGAAATATCTCAATTAAGACAACTGCAGCGGCTCTCGCGCTTGTATTCAAATTCCAGTTTGATTTAATTTGAAATTTAGCATTCTGAGACAGTAAGTTAGTGAAATTAATTTACAAACAGGATTTTTACTTTGTTTTAATTCTCTATGACCAAATATACATATGTATCCATATATATAAATTTCCATATAGGAATACATATATATATATATAAATAAATATAAATATATATATATATAAATAAATATAAATAAATATATATATATATATATAAATATAAATAAATATATATATATAAATAAATATAAATAAATAAATAAATAAATATATATATATATATATAATATAATATAATATAATATAATATAATATAATATAATATAATATAATATAATATAATATAATATAATATAATATAATATAATATAATATAATATAATATAATATAATATAATATAATATAATATAATATAATATAATATAATATAATATAATATAATATAATATAATATAATATAATATAATATAATATAATATAATATAATATAATATAATATAATATAATATAATATAATATAATATAATATAATATAATATAATATAATATAATATAATATAATATAATATAATATAATATAATATAATATAATATAATATAATATAATATAATATAATATAATATAATATAATATAATATAATATAATATAATATAATATAATATAATATAATATAATATAATATAATATAATATAATATAATATAATATAATATAATATAATATAATATAATATAATATAATATAATATAATATAATATAATATAATATAATATAATATAATATAATATAATATAATATAATATAATATAATATAATATAATATAATATAATATAATATAATATAATATAATATAATATAATATAATATAATATAATATAATATAATATAATATAATATAATATAATATAATATAATATAATATAATATAATATAATATAATATAATATAATATAATATAATATAATATAATATAATATAATATAATATAATATAATATAATATAATATAATATAATATAATATAATATAATATAATATAATATAATATAATATAATATAATATAATATAATATAATATAATATAATATAATATAATATAATATAATATAATATAATATAATATAATATAATATAATATAATATAATATAATATAATATAATATAATATAATATAATATAATATAATATAATATAATATAATATAATATAATATAATATAATATAATATAATATAATATAATATAATATAATATAATATAATATAATATAATATAATATAATATAATATAATATAATATAATATAATATAATATAATATAATATAATATAATATAATATAATATAATATAATATAATATAATATAATATAATATAATATAATATAATATAATATAATATAATATAATATAATATAATATAATATAATATAATATAATATAATATAATATAATATAATATAATATAATATAATATAATATAATATAATATAATATAATATAATATAATATAATATAATATAATATAATATAATATAATATAATATAATATAATATAATATAATATAATATAATATAATATAATATAATATAATATAATATAATATAATATAATATAATATAATATAATATAATATAATATAATATAATATAATATAATATAATATAATATAATATAATATAATATAATATACGGAAAAACTCACACGAGCGGCACCATAATGGGACGGCACAAGAGAACACAAATAGAATAGCAACATTTAAAAGGACACTCACACGGTAAATTGTTCGAGCTTTCGGCCCTCTCAGAGGCCTTCTTCACTTGTACATATATATATGTACATGTACATATATATGTATATATGCATATGTATACATATATATATATACGTATTTTTATAAACAAATTATATATTTAGTAAATAATACTCTTAAATGCGCCAATCAAAACTTGTCCTATTCGAAGGTTACCGTCATGGTTGCACCTGGTATTTTCCCTTTCATTCTATCATTTAATATTTTTCAATAAATGGTCTACCATTTTATTATATGCTAAGGATGCTCAATGTTTATCCGATATCAAAATAGAAAAGTCACAATAACCTTTTTGTCGTGTTTAGTAAAACATTAATGGGCGAATTAATTTGTTCGTTATAAAGAAAATTCTTCTTCATAATAAAGAAAATGTGTGTGGAGAAATACTGTTGATTCACTCATTCTCCTCAATGATTTATATATTTTGATATATGGTTGTTAATATAGTAGTTTCCTAATATGATATGCCCTTTCCCTATATATCCACCATAATAGCAACACTTGTAAACATTCAATTTCATTATCCTAAGCTAAAATTATTAATGTGGCATATTTATTTATAATTGAGCACAAATGCAATTATATTTACGGATAAAACATTTACAATCTTGGGAATTAAAGACGTAAAATAACTTACATTGATAATTGCAATATTTTTCCTTTGTGCTCAATTTCCTTTGAGCCTGCCATTTCAGTGTTATTATTATGTTAAAGTAGTAGTATTTAGGGGAGGCGACCGACAGCTGAGGTCATTTGCGCCATAGGGGATGGACGGGAAAAGATGAAGGGTGAAGAGAAACCCGGGGTCGGCACTAGCCTACTCTTTACGAAAGGCGCCAAGGGGTCCGCAGATTAACGTCCCTTCCGACGGACGGCGTACTCACTCAAAGTGCCCTTCACAAAGTGCCTCAAGTAGGGATCGAGATACCACTGAAAAACATTCGACACCGCTCGGATTTGAACCCGGGCGCTCTGGGTGGGAAGCCAGTATGATAGCCACCGCACCATCTCGATCCCCTTATTATGTTAAAATTACTATTGACAAAGCCAACGGGAAATCCTCACTCATTAATCCTAAGTAATGACGAAGAAGCAAAAGAAAATGAGTTCAATCAATATGTTCTCAAATGACGGGGCCGAGTGTCGTGCCGAACAGTGGCGGAAGAAAGGCATTCACGAAAACTCGAAATCTTTGATAAACCGAGCAGGTGTTGGCAAAAAAATGATATAACAGAAGCCCACTGATGGCAATGGTGGCTTGGAATTTTTGGACGATACTGAGTGGAGGGAAGTTGGAAAATATCAAAGATCGGAGAGTTAACGTGAGGTAGCCATACTATATACTGAGTAGGGAATTGGAGGGAAGGGTAGAAAAGGTGAAATATGTAAATGATAAAATGATATTCGTAGAAATAAGTTCAGATCCGATTGACCTAGTGTCAATGCAGGTTTGAATGCCGACAGGTAGTTTTAAGGAGGGAGTGTTAGGTAAATCAATAATTTGCACGATCAATTAGACGAAAAATATAACAAACGTACCTTGAAGAAAGCACTTGATAGTAATATATGATTGAAATGTGGTAGTAGGTGAATAGAAAAACAGGAGTGAAGTAGGAAAGTACGGTTCAAAAGATAGAAATATATGAGGGGAGAATAGTATACTTTCATAGGGATAAATAACTTAAATACAATTAATAACTTTTTTTAAATCACGATAAAATTAGGTGCCCGGTAAATAGAGAAAAATTAGGCGAAGAAGCCATGAATTGAAGGAGATATGATTAGGAAGATAGATGAGAGAAGTAAATTGGAATGTGCAAACGTGAATACAAAAATAAGAAGTAGAATATGAAAGAGGTAAATGGTACAATAAGGCGAGAAACTGCGAAAAACGAAAAAAGGGCAATAAGAATCACAAAGAAAACAGAGGTGTGAGGATGCGGAGAGTTTACAAAGACATGTAGAAACGGTTGCGTTATACGGAAAAATGAAGGAATGCATGGAGTAAAAACAATAAAATTCGACTGCAATTTTAAAGATGAAATGGTTAAAATATAAATCGAAGCCGAAGAGATACTAGCCTGGTGGAAATTGTGAATAGAATTACTAAATGGCAAATGTTAAATGCCAGTGAGTTTGGATATATAGTAGATAAGAAAAGGATGTTGAAGATAGGTTAGGACCTATTTATTTTTCATAATAAAGTCATAGTTACTTTTAGATTGCGAGATAGAAATGCAATGAAAGAAATTAAAGAAAAGATGGCTGTGGGAATAGATTAACCCCTACCGACCCAGTGAGGAAATGATGAAAACGACGAAGGGTTATTATGGGCTCATTCGTAGCATTGATGAGGGAGCTTTTCGGCCGAAAGACATGGTTAGATCAGAATGAATATCTATATCAGAAAAGGAAAATGCAGTAGCATTTGAGAACCAGAGGACTGTAAATTTGGCTTGATTGATTTGCGGCGAAGGCAGTACTTAAGATCAATAACAAAAGGATGGATAAGAGAAAGTGGAGATTTGGGGAAAATAGAGAAAAGTACTTAGGAGGATATGAATTTGGGTTTGTAATCGGGATGGGTGCACTTGTTTCCATAGCGATAATGATATCTCTTTAGAATGTTAATTAGGTGGTCAAGCGGATAAGCTAATTGCTTCCCACCTGAAAGACCTGGGTTCGAATCCCGAAGAAGGCAGGGTTTTTTCAGTGAAATACCGTTTCTCGGATAGAAACTGTGGACTGTTTGCTAAGGATAGGCTAGGATGACCATAAATTCCCTGAAGGTAATAACTTTATTAAATTACCTAACTGTCACTAATGGCGCAAATGACCTTATTTTAAATTTGCCACTAATAAATATTATCTCCACGACAGCATTTACCACTATTTCAAATATACAAAAATGTATTTAAAATGAACATATTCCACCTAAAACAATTACTCTTCTTCAAAACTAGGTAAAAATGGCATAAGTTTCCTTTTTTTCTGCATAGCTCACCATTTATTTTGGTCCTCATGATACGGAAAATTTGCTGGCGATTCTTGGTCGGAAATGAAAGGTTTATTGCTGAAGGCAGTGATGACTATTAAAAGATGGAAATTATCAAAAAAGAAACGGGTTAAATACACGTGTCATTGAAAGACTAACTGCAGCTCCTAATTATAGAACGTAGTTGCCTCGGAGGATATCGATTAATTATATCTGGGATTGGAAAGTGGAATGACTTTGAATGAATCTCATACCATTTTTTGAGAAAATTGTACATCCTTAACTTCCATTTGCTAACAAGAAGTTGTAGTATCTCACTGAGAATACTCAAATTATATCTAAAAGCGGATATTGCCGCTGCGGGATAATTGTTAATTATAAGCGGGCATAGAGAATTACAGATTTACGCCACGTCCGTTTTGGCCATTGGCGTTCACAGCGACGAGGACTTCGAGGACAGTGGTGACTTCAAAGACATGCATACGAGTTCGTATATCATTGACGCGTGCGTGCTAGCGAATGCTCGTATATCATTGGCTTTCGCGTTAATGATAAAAGTCGACCGAATGAAAACGTAAATAAAGTGTTTGGTTCAATTCAGTCGTATTAAAATATTGTGAGTTAGAAAACAAGAAAATATTCGGTACTTTCCGGGGAAATGAGTAACTTTCGATTATTAAGTTAGTTTAAGCCGTTAAAATTATTTATATGCTGCGAGTCTTTCAACTAATATATGTTATCTAAGACGGAAGTGAAATAAATAAGGAATGTCAAATAGAGGAGAAAGAGAACTCTCATACATAGAAGAAAGGTTTGCGGATGATCATTATTTGTTAAGACCGAACCGGTACTGTGGATTACAAGACAACGAGGATCCGTTTGCGTAATGAAATTTAGGGATTCGCATGAGGTTTAAATTGGACATCATATAAAGCTTATATTTTATTACAGAAGTAATTATTTAACATTTTTTCTTACTCTTATTTAGCTGGGAAACCTATGTTTTCTGTATTTTGTTCAGGAATTTCAAAAATTTTAAATGTTATTTCGGTGATTTTATGAGTAATATAACGATGTACCTCTTAAATTGTACAATTGTTTAAATGAAGGCAATCTCCTCCGCGTTAAGCTTAGAGTTTCTGCTGGTATTTTATGCACAGAAGTACTAGCCAATATGAGCTGGATATTAATCCGATGATGTAAATTTTCATTTGCTCCTGAAACAGTGGAAAGAAAAAAGTTGCACGGACTTCAAAAGTGGAATAAATTATCTTAAAGAGGACAATGTTCGTTTCCTTTCAGCGTCTTCTGCAATATGACTCAACATTCAAAAAACTTCTTTATGAAATATGATTTTTTTTATTAACCACTTCTCTTTTCTTTTAGTCAATTTCCTTGGAGATGCACCTATCAGTTAGTGGGGTGGTAATGAAGGAGTAGTTTTTTCGCATTGGAGTATTATTGACCATTTTACGATTTTAACAATGGGAATTTAGAATATAAAACGTTTCGGCGTGGATGGAATACATTGTATCTTAATATAAAAATACATTTCTTTCGTAGTTTCAACGAACCAAGGCTTAACGTACGTACTAGGAGCACAATTGTGAGAATTCAATGGCCAGCTGTTAGAGAGAGGGTCGACAAAATGGCCAAAAAACCAACGGCGGGTCCTTTTGCTTTAAAGCCAATCCTCTACACGGGTTCGCGCGCCTGTTTTTCGTAGCTAAATATATTTTTGCCTGTGCAACAAAAGCTTCTGAAAGCAAAGTAAAACTTTGAGAGAAACGCATCTCAATAATTTGTTTAAGGTTGCCTTGAAACATACTCATAGCCTGATGACAATTACTTAAAATATTTTTCCATGACTTTTTGTTTCGGCCTCAAGGGGAAAAGCAAACAGAATGAAACGAAGAAATGAATGTGTGAAAGTATGAATGTGAAAAATTGAGGTTAAATACATATACGGGAGAGAAATAGGAAAACATATCAAATGCCTTGGGATTATTTCATGTTAGACTTACCAGGTGTTCTAGCAGTCAGAAACACCAGGGTTAACCGTTTGGGAGGATTTTATCTAAGACCATTCTCAGAGGATTCTTCAGTAGTTAAAATAATCCCAGGAAAGAGATTTCTCTGAAAGGAAAGCCTCGTAGGAATTTAAGTGAATTAATTGAATTCTTTAGCTAAATGACGACCGCTTCATTAACGTTAAGAGTTTTTGCTGTTTTCTTAAACTTAAACGCTTTTAAGCCGTTGGATTCGTGACACCGAATCACGGTAGTTGGTGCTTTACAGCTGATCCCGTGAGCTACCGCCACCCGACCTCTTCGTTTTGGCCTAGGTTATGTGCGAAGGACTTAAATCACTGTGTCTATCTACTAAATATGCGTAAACAAGGAAGGTACAAAGATATAATATTAGATAAGAACATTTTGGGCGTTTAATCTTTCAATGGAAAGTAAAATTAGGATGAAACAAAGAAGTGAATCTGAGGAGAAAGGCACACACATTTTAAAATATGCCTTTTCGTATATCTTAAAAATTTGCTATTTTTAACTATCTGTCAGATGCATGAGTTATTTCATGAATCTGTATTTGTAAACGCTAAAGGTAGGGTAGAATATATTTATTTGAAATAGGCCCGTGTGAAAATTGTCCATTCTACATCAAATCCTAAAAAAAAAGTAGTTTAGGACCTCGTTTCATTCCACGTTTTTCTGATTGTGTACTCTTTTCATAAGAAACTATTTCTGATTAAAAAAACGTAGCTGTTTTTTAAATGTATCCAATTGTTATGAAATGTATTGCTATATGCTGCTCATGTTAATATTTCAATGGTTAATATTTTATTTTCAAATGGTAGTATTTTATAATGCTAGGTTTAATTTTACTTCTTGAAATTTATTATTACTTTCTCAAACTTAAAGGTGAATTAACATTTTGAAAGCAAACAATTCTGAAAGTTTTGGACGGGACTTAAGTTTGATTCGTATTACTAATAAAGTTTCCGGGAAGACACTTCACGCTAGATTTTCGATGACTCCAGCCCCTGGATGGAAAGCTTCGTTCTTCTCTCCTGCTTCTTTACTTCTGATATCGATTCCCACGAAAACGTCGCATCCCCTGAAGGAAATTCCAGTTAGGCGTTTTCGGCCAGGAAAGAGATAAACCCGTTTAACCCGCCCCATTAAACTGGTTTAGGACCTCGTGACCAATTTGACCCTTTGCCCCGAGCCCTTGTCCCTTTCTCTATTTTCTGTCTTCTCTTCGTATTCTCTCGGTGTCCCTCCAGCATTTTCCCGGCATTCCGGCCCCTTGTATCGCTATCGGAAGTCCTTACACACGTGCTCTTCGCCTTTGGAGTATAAAAGTTGAACCAAGTGTGTACTCTATCGTTCGAAAGGGGAGATCCAGAGGGCTATAGAAAAGGGTTCTTGACCCACTACGAAAGGGCAGGGGGAGGGATGCAACCTAAAGTCAAGCAACTACACTAGCGCTTTTGGGGGTGTGGTCTCCGGCCATTCAGCCATGTTCAGCCATGCGACTCATTCTCGGGTAGAGACATCTCACAACTTACGACGCCATGGTGGTGTCTTTTTGTTTTTTCAGAGGCCCGCTTGGATAATATTTGCTTTTGACTTTATTTTTAACATTTTACGGTTACAAAGATATTCCAGCTTATGATGACACATTTTTTTGGTTAGCAACTCAAGGGTTAGTTTGACAAATGAGGATGGAACTCATCTAATACTAAGCCCAGGCGCGTTTGAAAATCACCCAAGTATGAACGGCCGTTCGATTACATGTGACGTATGTGGTTTCCCTGGGAGAGCTGGAGCGATATAACACTATATTTACTTTAACTTAGTTAATCTTCCAAATATTGCACTACTCTGAAGCGAAGCATCCTGAGGATATTAAGAATGTTTCTTTATGAGGTTGATTCAATAATTTTCACCTTTCATCTGAGGGTTCGGTTTGAGTTTTACAGTTACGGGTAAATGTGCATTGAATGGAAAGATGTAACCCTATCTATTTATCTACATGATACCCCTCAAACCGCCGCAAGGGTGAGTGGCGGGGTGTGTTAGGTCATCCGGTACCTGATGATGCCGCAAGACGGTGAAACGCGCTGTATAATAAAATCTGTGGAAAAGTACGAGTCCTTCTTTTTAGTATGGATATTAAATACTTCTACGAAGTGAAGCCTGAAACCATATAAGCTGAGATAAGTTATTATTATTATTATTAAAAATACACATGTGCTGATAGACAGTGTCAGGTGGCACACAAGTCCCAAGTAAGTATTAAGAATAACCAAAGTAGTACGTGTAAGTACGCATAACTCTGTTACTTATAGTTTATTAATATATTATAAACTATTGTAACTTACCTTTCTCACGACTTTGGAGAAAAAAATGTTCTGAAATTGTCTCAAAACGAAATCTATTCTAGTGCGCCACTGATTTTGTCGCAAGTCACTTGTAGGGCACGGCTCAAAGTCTGGGTGGAAGCTGATCGCTGATTGGCCAGGATCCGCGCCTCTTCTAACTCCTCTATTACAATGGCTGAAAACTAGACCGACTCTCCATCCTCATAGTCTCCACCTTCCTCACCCCATCAACCACGTCTCTTGCCGTCCCGCCCTCCGACACCTCCAACGTTCCCCACATTATTTTTACCTCCTTCCTACCTCGCTAGGTCGCGTGCCTATTCACCAATAGTGCAGTTGTCGCGATTCCGTGAAAGATCGCTCATGACCTCGCGCTACCGCCTTGATTGTCGATGAGCAATGCAGTTTTTATTCAATTTACCCTGCGAAGTACTTCTTCCTCTTGGTTGGTGAATCCCGCCGCAACTAGCGATACGTTCGTATTCATTCTTTTTTTTAATAAAAATGGAAGCGGCGCGTGTCTTGCCGGATGCGCAAAATTTCTGAGCTTCTTTTTCCGGGAAAGAAGGATCGATAGCGCAACTGAGAGTCCTATGTGACATGCATTCCTCACTGCCCATATTGTTCTTTCCCCGGAGCGTAATTTATTTGTATACATGATGAGTAACAATGTACCCAATAAATATAAATTTATATGCCTTCCTCTTCACACTGTCCACTTGAGTTCCCACCAAAGTGCTCTTGTAAGCGCCTAAATAATCGCGATTACTACTACTCGGAATTATATCTCCAACGGTAGTTTAAATAATTTGATGCACGTTCTATTTATGTCAAAAAAGTAATCCATATTTTTAATAAAAAAGCGGAAAAGGAATTTACGCCATTTTGGAGTGCCAAACGGTCATGTGCCTGCTCTATTGTCTGTAGGTAATGTAATCGTCGACAAAGAGCGTTCCATCGGAATTTAAACTATTCGATAAATCGTTTACGTTCATTAGAAAATGTAATAGCATGCCAGGGTATTGCCTTGTTGAACGCCTACTATAACGATCGCCTCCTTGGAGAACGCTAACCCTAGTTTCACTTGTTGAATTGTATCAGTAAGAAAGTGTTTTATCCATTTTTTTCCCTCAAGTTCAATGATAATAATTCTAACTTTACTATTATATATCTCGAGGCGCTCAGTTGGCTATTACTTTAATATCACCGTTACCTCGACAACAACGTTGAAGGTATTCGCATGGATGATAAAGCTCGGTGAAAATAGAGCTTTGTGCTGATTGCACTAAGTTTCCCTAACCTACTATATTGTAATCATTTTTGTTAAGAGCTTGGATGTTGTCAGTGTTATGGAGTAATGGTAAAACATGAAAAAGTTGGCCGTACATCAAAGTACTGTAGAATGAAAAGTAAGTAACGATAGCCTCTTTGAATATCTCCTGTGCAAAATAATCGGAAACAATGAAAATAATTCTTCTACACTTGGTTGAGATTTAGTACCTCCTTATACGTCAATGAAACTTCACTAGTGATAAGGATTTGTTTCAACCGTCGAAAGTTGAAAAACGTTTGCAAAATGACGCAGGAAAACAAATTGGTTGAGACAATATTTTTACCCTACTCAGAATTCACTCCTTGCCAATAAGACATATGAAAACGCATTTCTCAGGTGATGTGTAGATCGCCATGATCGGAAATCACACGCCACCTTGCTGCTTTTCTCCTGTAGTGAAAATCATCTTTGTCACCCTCCTCATCATCGCTTGATTCTTTTAGAGCATCCGAATCGAAATCGATATTCACTTCGTCTAAGATTTCTTGATTCGTTATTTTAAATTCGGAACCCATTTCTGAGGGAGTAAATGCTTGCTAAAGAAGTATGCGCTTAATATTACAGACACTGACTCTTGCGTGGCTTGCTTGCGACTGGAGGAAGCTCCACAAAATACACAACCAGCACAAAAAACCAACGCTAAGGGTCTGAATGTTTCGTCATCATCAATATAGTAATAAGGCATGCTGCTTCCAGCTTATCCTCTACCCCACTCCGTCTGTCGGTCTTCATTTGAACTGATAATGTATCTTAAGGGACTTGAGGCTGGGCATACTATACCCAAGCATCAATTTCTGCTCTCCCGAGTTCGTTATCTCTGATATATGTTATATGTTGGGCGTACAATGAGTTTCTGGAGTGGTCTAATTTATGAGACGCGTTCCTGTGACTCAAGCATATCATAAAGTCAACTGTAAAAAAAGGGGAATCGCCGTGAAAGATGATGAGAGGAAGCGAAAAGTAACGGGGAAGTTATTGGCGCGTAAGCAGTGAGCGAAATCATTAAAAGGTACTTGTTGTTTACTCACGGAGGATAAATGTTAGTGAGTACGGAGTTATGATTGGACTGGATGATCCTGATTCACATCTCATGGGTTACCTTTAAAAGATAATGGTAAAAATAGACAAATGAATTGCAAAGTGATCGTTTAAGTTCATGTTTTTCATGGTTGAAGTTATAAAAAGCCAGAAATGGAAGTTATATAAAAAAGCTGTAGGAGTTCAAATTTTAAAAATGTGAAAAACGATGAAAATGTTTAAAACGAGGCATCAACATTCAAAAATGCAATATTTAGCCATAATAAATGAACGCTGTAAACACGCTATCATTAAGGAAATTGATATTATCTATGGCTGAATATCTATGTACATTTTTCCAAGATTAATTTAATTATTCTGCCAATTTAACGAGATATACATATGTCATGCTTACAAGAACTATGTATTTGTATTCCTGTTTTAACACAACGGTTAGCGTTAAGATTCCATATCCTATTTTTTAATAGTTCCAAATTGCAATATCGTAACTCATTCTTTTATTCAGAAAAATACTTTTTGAATTTTTTTATGAAAAAATTCAAAATGGACCCTTAAAATAAATATGATGGAAAGATACACTTTAATATAATCCTATTGAAGGGAACGAAATTTCAATTTTATAGAACCTGTTTTAGATTTCCATTTTTATTAAATAACAAGATACACTTCAGTATAACACATAAATTCATTTTATAGTTCTAGTCGAATTATTTTAAGCAACGTAAGAGTGAGCATTTTTAGTGGATTCCAATAATATTATCTTTGTCTTTATTCTCGAGGCGATTTGATTAATAATTTTAATTGTAATTTCGATTTTCAACTATAACTTCAGAACATTGACCGTTTGTCAGTGCGTTAATCTACGAGCAACATGACGCCTTATGTTAAAGAATATGGAGACATCTACGCGACCATCTCTGTCACTTTCTCACTTTTTCTCTATCTAATACATTTTATGTCTCAATTACTCGTACCAAATAGAATCGATCAAAATTTTCCGTTTCCTTTTCGGTGTCGCTGAAGTCTTCCGAGTGCTATAAATGTGTTACTCTATTTTACTATTTTATTACTATTTCCTTAAATTAGAAGAAAGAAGGAATTAAAAGCTAATTACAGATTGTTGTTTCGCTGCAATTTTTTTCTGCTCTCTTAGCGCATGTGTCAATGTTGTCATATGATCGTTTGCTTGATTAGTTAATAATTACTCAGGTAGAGCTAATTCTATTAATTAATTGCCATTTCATTTGATGGTGGTACTGAGTGACTAGAAACAGAGCATATTTGGAAAATTGTATCCAATGTCTGTAACCCTCTAACCAACTCTCCGAATGACTCAGACGTCTTAATCTATTGCCTTCCTCTTTTGATTCTTGAATTTGGGCGCACATTTATCTGGGTCGAAACGACGAATGGAAATGTATACGCCTGCTACTCATATTTATCCATGCCCGAGTGTAGGATCCAAGCGTCAGTCCCTCTCCGATATCGCCTTACGTTGTTTTCGCCGGCGAAGAGAACCGGAGAGCTAATTGACCGCTTGCGGCTCACCCAATTCTTCCTGCATTCGCGAATGAGCGGTAAGTGAACTCGGGTCTGGTCCGGGGGGATGGGAGGGGAGGGGTCGACGTAAAATGGTTTCATCGGTCCACTCATCCCCTGAAGGTCGGCTACCTTCAATTATCACGGGCTCACTGGCGCGAGGTCTGCCTACTCATTGCATATTTACGCTTTTGCTCAAATGATACAGCTTGGTGCCAGGCGGAAACATGGATGACATCACCGGCATACAATTTATTTTGAGCGTCTTTGTCCTCTCTTCCCCGTAAAAATATATCGGGAGTGTTCATATATATAATGCGGCATGGCTTGCGTTTCAACATTTGTCATATTCCGCGCCCACTGAATTGTTTATGTATTGATAAACAGGATTTCTGATCCATATATGTACCTCTCCTATAGTTATGCCATATATCTTACTTTGAATTAAATATACGCTCCAAAGAACTAGATATACTGTTTGCAACAAACTAAAAGTTTGTATAAAGAGCTGCAGAAGATACCCCTAGGGTAATCAAACGGATATATCCGCTAATGTTAATTAAAGTGCAACAATGTCAGAGGGTAAAAACTTTCTCTTTCTCTTTCGCCTCGACAAGGATTTTTACATTTTAAAATTGTTGCATTTTTAAAGTTTTTTTTTTGATAACTTCCGGATTGATTAAGTAATTATTGAATCCAAAATTATTTTCTCCTTAAGCTCCTAAGTATTGTTGTGGATTCAGCTACGAGCTACTAATTATTCCATCAACTAAACCTGGAAAAGCAGAATCTTTGCCGTATTCTTGACTCGTTTATTTAACATTTGTTATATCAGGGCTCCCAGCAATCTTGGCATCTATCCGACACTTTCGGAATTTGCCAATTATCTTGATATTCTCCCAGTCTCTATTGTAAGCCTCTTTCTTTCATATAGACGATAGCCTTGTGTATTTTTATTAGGTCTAAACTCTGTTAAACTGAAATGATAGAAACACGCATGGTGTCTGTGAGGTAGAGAGGGATAAAGGTTTGCTTCATCAACGGTAGAAGGTGGTCAACTGGCTATTATTTCTTGGGTTAGGAGTAGTTTAATTTCTTATTGGGATATTCTTTGCTCATTTTAGAAATCGCTTTTTAAAACCATAATCTATGAATTAGTAATAGTCATTTCTGGGTATTATTCAATTAACGATCGAATATTATTTCTGATCAAGTGACGTGTTAAATATGTTTGAAGAAGCTGGGCATAGAGAGGGGTGCATCTTTTTTAATAATAAGGAAATACGTTAATTGGTAGTCTCAGTTTTCCTCTCCACATTATCTTCTAACAACCTACTTAGTCTTACTGGAATTTCTTAGTCAAAATAGATCATTTCCCGAAGTATTTTTATTTTAAGATAGTTGTGAGTAGTCAGATAGAATTAAGTACCTTTTCGCTTCGTCTAGCGGCCTTAAGCGGAGCAAAAGTTTGAATACCCTAAAGATCAGACAGGTAAACCGTTGTGATATGAGTATATTAAGAACGCAAAGTTTCTGAATAACTAACGCAGCCAAATATGATAACTTAACGAATAAGTCTGTCCTCTGTGGGTCTGCTTTTATGCGAAGCCATTGTTTAGATAATTGGAGATATGAAATTGAGTCAGACGAAATATTGTGTAAGTATAGGTTTTGGAGTGCAGATTCCGTCCCAGGCCATCAAGAACTTAGTTTCATAATACTTGGACACTTGGTTTTCATTTCATCGTACTAATTTTCATTATTTCATCTCATTGTTGATGCTTATCTAAAACAAGTGAGTGGTGTAAAAGCAATATTAAATAAGACAAGTTATTTCTAAGTCATAGGAAGATGCTGTTTTTTTTATTTTGTTTTCAGGCATTTAGAATGTATGTTCAAGGTAGCTTTTTTATCCTGATTTTAACTTGGAAGTAGACTAATATCTCTACGGATATATCGTAGATTGATCTACGTGAGTAGGCATCTGCTTATCGGCTTTTCATTCTTTGAAGATATTTATATTCTCATATTTAATACTTTTCGCTACACTCTACCACATTTTTGGATTTCCATAATGTTCCGTAAAATACGCAGTGAACCGAATAATTGCCTCTGAATCTCTTCGAAATTCAACTATTAAACAGTATTTGAGGGAACGCCTTTTTCGTTCCCGTTAAAAATGAGGAAACCCTACGCTTGCACGGCAATATTCCAATGAAGTTGTCCCCCGTAGAAAAAAAAGAAGGATGAAAAACGCATCCATTTTATAGCGCCCACTTGTACACAACTGCGCCACCAGCCGAACTAATCTATAACCGCAATGACGAAACATGAGTGGCGCGATGGTGATCCGTTAGCTGCTTGGGCGACTTCGCGGGTTTCGATCTGTGTCCACGCTCTTCGTTCTCTTTTATTTTCACCTGCTACATTAGCCATTCACCTCTCTCAGGAGTGCGGCAGTGAGGGGGCAGCCGACGACCAGGGAGGAAATTGTCTGCATCCAGTACTTGCATTATGCGGACGGTCGTGTCACCTAGTCCTAGTTCTTAGGATTCTCCACTTTAATTTCCATGCATGTACGAATTGCATGGCTGTTTGCGGGAAATCCACGCGTGGGTGATGATTGCTCCTCCTATACCCCTGGTTCTGGATCATAAAGCTTGATTAATATCCTTTCTCATTATTTAATGGTGAAATTAAGCGGGGCGTTGAGGTAATGAATGCGAACGCGAAATTATGAGGCCCACATTTTTCATTCATACAATTTCTCTCATTAATAATGTGTAATGAAACATTCTACAATTGAATGGACATATGACGCCGAGTATACATTCAGTATACGAAGAATGCTCCACGAATATTAATCAATATAAATCTAAAAATCACGTATAATTCGTTATTTATTGCATATGGCAACTAAAAAAACTAAGAAATGAAGATCTACTGGTTTATCAAGCTAATTGCCTGTAGATGAGCGCTAATAATTTGTTTATAATTTCTACAGGAATATTATAAATCCAAGATGTATTGACATTAAATTTCTTTTTATGGTTGATTTAAAAAATAATAGATCTCGCTTTAAAATTAAGTAATGTAGAAAGCATGATGAACTGTAGATAAACATATTGTAGACATGAGAAATTAGAGTTTAGTCCGATGGAGGCACACAAATTATATGATTTATAATGATTGTCAGGGATAGTCCAAAGTCTACCTTTCATGGGTAGATTGCTTATAGTGATCATGAAGTAATTAGTAGGCTTCCATTTGAGTCCATATTATTTACTTCAAAAAGGTGGACATATAAAATCAGAAACTATGACACTCTGGTCTTTCATCTTTCAGTAATATACGTACACGTTTGTAATGCCTCAAGTTTAAAAAATAACACATTTTAAAAACTTTTTCCTTAACAAAACAGCATTTTATAGAACAATTGCAAATCCTTGAGTGTATTCCTATTATGATATGAGTCTACTCCAGTTGTAAAGAGTGTTCACAATTTTGGATTATTTACTCATCCACACCTAAAACCCTCAGGTTTTGGGATATGCAATTCATATACGGCAAACTAATTCTTCCATACACGTGTCTCATTTATTTAATTTAGATCGTGATATAAGTATTTTTGGCTAGTATCAATGATATAATATTGATAACATGATGAAAGATCATGCCTTCTCTTTATCGGGGACTCACCATCATCGGCGAGAGAAGAGTATAAAGCAGATGTAGATTTATTTTCGTTATTTTTTCAATTTTCATAATAGATTTTTTGTAATACATAAGTGCCAGAATTTTTGAAAAGCAGATAATTCTGCCCACAAGGCTATTAGACCTCCTTGCTTTCAGCTTCTCTATTGATTGGGGGTTGATTGCCAGACATATGTTTATAGATTAAATCGAATCGCTCGAATTGATCTCTAGTGTTGGATGTGACCCGTTACACTTATCCTATACTTCCCTCAGAACTGATTCGCAAGCTAATCTCGTTATTTCAAGTTACCTTGGAGATCTTATCGATAGGAGAGGCACAGGAATTTCGTGTGTTCTAAATTATTCGCGAATAATAGGTGGCAGAAAACGGTATCGAGTGTGTGAAGAGAAGAAATACATAAAATATGTTAACTCTCTAGCATATTTACTGAATAATTTCATTTATTCAGTTTTTATTTTAAATTGCCGAAAATAAATGCGTCAATTGTGCGAAATCGTTTGAAATTTTCATAACTTGAAGATACTACTGAGGAGTGTGTTGCACTGAGAAAATAATTTTACACTCCAATATCGGGGAAAATTATTCCTTAGGTAGAAAGCCCAATACTTCTTCCCTCGCATGACTCTGAGGATGCGTACGTTCTCCGCCATTTATTGGTTATAATTGATCTGATAAGTCGAGTGTCTTGGCTTTGAAAACAGAATACATGAATGCTCAATTCACCATCTCAAAGGGCCTAGTTAATTAGCGTAATCCATACCGTTATTTGGCCGAATTTTAATGCCGCCATGCACTTTTGGTACATTTTCGTTCATTTATTAATTCCAAATTATTTTGCATTTAAAGTGAGCAGCCAGGTTTGAGTAATGAGGTAGGTAATTTAAAACGAACATTTTTACATATGCAAGAGAAACGCAGAAGGTTATTGATTAATTTGAATTATAAAAATACGAGGATGAGTCAAATGAGAAACATAAAATTGGAAATTTTGTTCATCTTAATTTCTTAAATATTAAAGCTTTTCACTCATACAATTTTCAACAATAGTTCTCCTGGCGTATACTGGAAGTATTTCAGCACGTCGAAAGTTCACGGATACCTCTTAAAAAAACCATAGCTTTAACTGCTTAAGCCTCTATCATCACAACACGGTGCGTGCCTGTACCACGGAAGGGGAGTCTGATACGGAAATAACACCATTTAAGTTCTTCTAGTCCAGACTTCATTACTAAAGTGGAGTGTGTGCATCACCATTCTAAACTTTCATTCGTCAATGAATTTATTTATGTTTCACCTCCCTTACTACTGAATAAACGAATCGCTGTTTCTACATGGTGCTTTCAGAAAGTGGGGCAGCCATGTTTACGCATTTGTTGGGCTGTATGTTTGCGTTCTGGTATCATACTTCCAGTTGTAGGCCCCTCATGAAACCATGGTTATCAATGCAGGAAACAAAAATTGGTATTGGCATGATGTTTTAAAATTATAGCGCAGTTTTAAGGTTTTCCCTTGGCTCACCCTCGTCCATACGTGTACACTTTATTCTATTCTTTTCCTGGGTGTACATTGTTAATGATAGTTTACTATTATGTTCCAAAAGGAGAATAATAATTGTTTTACTTATCAACAGTCGACTAAGGGGTTATTGAGAGAAAGTTGAATGCTATAATGTTGATCATACTGGAGGGAAGAAAAGGGAAGGAGGAAGAAAATATTAGCTATTCTGAATGACGCTTAGGGAAAAGAAAGTACGAGGTGCTAAAAAGCCTGTAGTATAGGTCAAAAGGTGTGTACTCATATGTATAAATGTTTCTGTAATCCTCAGTTACAGATTATAGTTTGAAAGAGTCTCTCAGTGAAATTATTAGGTGTACTTTTCAAAATGTATTTATTGATTTACTGTTTATGAAGGGAAAGGAAAACGAACGGGGAAGTGCTAAGCATACTATCGGAGTAGAGAGGATCGTTTAGGGAAATCCTAAGATTACCGTAAGATGGATGCAGCGGCAATCAAATTATGAAGATTGAGGTGTAGGAAAGGATGTTAGGCAAATAAGGCCAGGGTAGGAAATGGATTGGCCTTATTGATATGCAGGAAGAAAGTAAAGAAGGGTATAATGTATTTTGGGGTATCATTCTGTCTCTTATTAGATGAGGCCTAAATATGTAGGTGTCTTTAATCTGTGTCCATCCAAAACTTATCTTAAACGGTAGATTATTATAATTAAATTAATAATACCATATAAGGTATGTTCTGAACGGACACAAACTTGATGCCTCTAATTTCATAATCTTACCTAATAAAACACATTTCCTTTTCTTTCCGTTCATTTAACATTTCTTTTCCGCATGAGTGTATACTTCTCAAAAGCCTCCAATCTATACATGTCTTCTTTCTTTAATGACCAATTCTCCTTTCCGCACATAAACATGGATGGTGAACCTTATTTTTATGCATATCTGCACCAGACTGCACAATTTATGCAGTTTGTTACTTTTTGCCTAATGCGATTTTAAGAAGAGAAATCACGCCTTCATTCTTGAAGCGCGGTCTTTGTTCGCTGTGTATTGCCGCCACTGATACATTCATATAGTGTAATGTTAGAGTGTGTACCAGGTGGACCCAGTTGCCTAAAGCTCTTGGTCCATTCTTAGCAAGCAAATCAAGTAGAGGATTGCTACGGCTAACCGTCATGGAGATGAGCAATATACAAATTATGTTTGGATTCACCAGCCAAAAATTAGGGATTTCATCTGGGAGAATTTTTTACAGTGGTTCTACTGTAACGAACAAATTGATTATATTGCCTAACTAGCCTATAGTTATGATAATAATTTAGGCAGAATTTAGGCAAAGCCATTGTGTAAAGTATAAGTAATTACAATAGAAAATTGGTAGCCGATACAGTTTAGAAAAGTTAATAGCTGTTAGAAACATTCATAAAATTCTTTAGCTAGCATGTGACTACGATTGGCGATAGGTAATAGGCACTCTTTTATGATGTAATTGCATCATTCTAAACCTAATGGATACTCTTATTTTGCTGAATTATATTATTGTAGTTTTGTCCTTTAGGTAGTGGATTCATTTTGTTGCCCTAATTGCAGATGCAAGCAAATCATAAGCTTCCTGGGGTACTAGAAAGTTTTTGCAAGATAATTATCTATGGCACACATACGTACATTATGCAATTTAGTGAGATTACGAGTTACGATTACGGATTACGGTTACGATACGTAAAATATATGTAAATAATATCCAAAATGAAATCGCTAATAAATATGACCAAAATATACGTTTTTAAATTACTTTTGAAAATGCATAGATTACTTAGTTTGAATAACTGATTGAAGCACTTTTCCACTTGATAAAAATATTTTTATTTACGACCGGGTTTCGATGTGTTACATCATCATCAGGTAACCAACTGAAGTTGTGTTCAAGCTTATATACATTCCGGAAGGGGTGGAGATGACGTGGTAGGAAACTAGGGGGGTGGAGAGGGGGGAGGAGGGGAAGGGGGGGGAAGGGAAAGAAAAGGGAGACATTTACAAGAAATAGCGGAAACAGCGTATTGACCTTGTTAAAAAACACACACGGTATAGTCTTTAGGGTTCGAAGTGATCCTGGTGACAGGATCACTTCGAACCCTAAAGACTTCCTTCGAAGACTAAAGACCCCCTTCCCCTCCCCCCTCTCCATCCCCCCTCGTTTCCTAACACGTCCTCTCCACCCCTTCCAGAATGTATATAAGCTTGAACACAACTTCAGTTGGAAACCTGATGATGATGTAATACATCGAAACCCGGTCGTAAATAAAAATATTTTTATCAAGTGGAAAAGTGCTTCAATCAGTTATTCATTATGTTCGACTGCCACCACATCACGCCTGAAGCTACTCAATTTATTACTTAGTTTGAATCCTTACCACACTATTTTTCCCGATTCGGTATGCCCTCTTAGATTGATTAAAATTTCTCACTCAGTTTGGTGCAAGAGTATGCCCTGGCTTTCATTTGTGGATCGAAGACGATGCAAGCCCACGGATAGGAAACTCGTTCGGGTCGTGACAGGAAATTAAGCAGGGTAGATGGGAGGGCAAAGTCTCGCGAGCAGCTCGATTGCCTTGGAAGACGACAGGGAGAGATAGACCCTCTAAAATGTCAATTGCAGTTGACGACGTACGTCGCGGTACGGAGCGCAGTTACGACCTTCAGAGGATGGAAAATGAAATTAGCCTGTCGTTAGGATACTGGATTTCGTTAAAATGTAATACCACGCGATAAGTCACATCTTTGCAAACTCTGCGTCTTCGTTAAAACTTTAGTCATATTATCTACTGATTAAGTAATGCAACAATGAATTCTTGGGTTATGCAGTTTGATAATTAATAATCCGAGTAATGCCGACGCGTAGTTAAACCAAACATACATAGTCATATTTTCTTTTTTAATGGAAAAGAGAATTCTTCTACCCTAAAAGTTTAAAATATAATTAAAAATAGTACATATATCTATGTGTATTTAACCAAAACTCTATCCATATTTACGTATATATTAATTCATAGGCAATGAATGCCCAAAACTAAACATTTGATTATTTGCATATTATTTATCCGAGTTATTTTTCAAGGGAGACCCTGTTATTAAATTATTTAGCTAGAATCAAATCAAAAATTATCGAAAAGGTGCTTATGTATTTATTTTAATTTTTAGCTAGGACTCGTAGAGTGCAATAATTACTCGCAGGTTAGATAAATTTGCGGGGAAAAGCAGAATAAATAATTGTCCCATTAGCTTAATGAAAGACTTGATTTTTCCGCTCATGCATTTTTTTTTATTGAGGAGCGACATTTTAAGTCATAGCATCACCTTCTGGTGCATATACAAATTTTAGATGCCCTCTTAATTTTTCTGCGTGTGTAGAAAATCAGCGCATTTCGGTTATATTTAATATCAAAATATGAGAATTTTCTTGATAAAATTTCTGCCGAAAAAAAATCGATTGCATTTTCTTATATTTTCGTAGACCTTTGTGTATCCACAGCCCCATAAAAGCTCAGTCAAATATTTCAGAAACGTAGGAGGTTTCAAGTAATGCTAAATTTTCTCATGCACCATGCGCGCTCTCTTTCGTGGAGTGCATCTTTTCGGGAATGTTCATATTTTCTGGGTAGGACTGGAATGAGATGCAATCGAACATATTCAGCGGGATGGCTTTCAGGGCATGACCAATACGAGTCACGGGCAGATGAATGCTTGCCCCTTCTCTTTCAGCCTTCAACCAAACGGCAAATCTGTCTCGTTGACCTTTTTGAATTTTGACGAAGTTTTCTCGAGTCCCCGTCGACACAAACACTGCGATGCAGTATCCATGCCCGCCTCATCCGCCCCTTTGACTGCGCCCAGGCACGGAGTGTATTTCTCGAGCCTTCTATATCCCGCCGGAATGGCGGGGGCATCGAGGAATGGAGAAAGAGAAGTCAGAGAGACTTTCGGCTGCGACTCCCATTCTTTTTTTCCCATAGGGAGACCGTCGCATCTCTAAAAGACACGCAGTGCGGCAATCCAGTTCCCCTCCCTCTGTCTACGTTTCGCAACCGCTTTCCCATTCCATTTACTCCCCCCCCCCCATTGACTACTACTATGCCTCTTCAGCCGAGCGGCGAAGCATGAAAGTTGATTGCAGGTGTACTACAGCCGACGACCCCTTTCCTCCCGCCTTCCCTCCTAAAATCTCTGTTTCCTTTTTCCTATTCCTACCTTCCTCATCTTTCCCATTTTAGCTCACCTCAACCGCGTGTTTGAGGAGAGCGAGTTATTGACTTCCCCGCTTAACTGGAGCCCCGCGCCGAGCGTGCCGGCTTGACTGCTTTCAGTGGTAGAAATCTTCATCTAAACCTGCGCCATAAACTTCCAGCCGCCACAAGGGTTTGTGGCATGGGATGTTAGGAACCAACGTTAATTCTGTAGCCATATGTGAATAATTAGCTATAAGGCGGTGTCATAAAGAAATAGCAGCTGGTGGCAAAGATTTATATCTGAATTTTCGGGGCGTTTTGCGATTAGGTTTATGGATTTGTTTTGGGGTTATGTTAACGGATTTTGCGATTTGAGGAAGAGGTATTTAGTCCTGGGGATTTAATCTGTTCATTCGGTGTGAGATCATAATAATCCTTTGGATTTTGTGATTATATACAAGAACACTATGCCCTTATATAATAATTATTACAGAAAATAACTCAATTTGTTTTCTTCTTGCCAACGACTCACAATCAGAGGCTTCCAATTGCTCAGTCTTACCCACATAGCTCGTGAGAATTTGTCTCAAAGCTAGAGTCTTATTTTAAATTGCTCTCACAATTTAAACAGTTAAATTAAATAATTATTCCATATTATATATATAAACTGACTGATTAAATTTCTTTTCGGTGAAGATACCAACTCTGGAGGGGAACGTCATACCTTATTTTTCTTGCCATTGGTATGGCTATGATTAAGATATATTATGCCGCAAACCTTGTCGAGCTGCACGTGAGAACTCGGTTGATTAATAATAGGATAAAAATATCATATGTCAGCTGCTACCACCTGTCTTTGGTAAGGAAACCTTAATTGAAAAATTATAGCTATTTAAACTATATCAGTATATCGGAGTTTTATAGATCACTGCAGGTTTTCTTGTTTGCAATAAAATAATTTGTGATCAAAAATAACTAAATCAGGAAGAATTGTGAGAAACTGTAGCCCAAATATGGCGCGATTGAGATAAGAAGGGGGGAATATTGGAACCAAATAATCAAAATGCGTTCAAGCATAAATAGTGAGAGCAATAGAAAAATGATGGGGACATACAGTTCGATATGAAGTGGCATCAAGAGCTACAGGCAGTTCTTGTTGCCTCTTTTTAGAGCGATGAACAACGGGACAGAAGGTAAGAAAATAATTCGAAAGACATGGATCGCAGGGTAGACGGAGAAGATGCAAGAAAGATCAAAATAAAAGAACGTGATCATGGTCTTTTAGTGATGAAGGTACGAGGGATTGAATTTCATCATAAGGTGGAAACCCGAAGGGAAAAAGAAAATTGGCGATTAGCTAAACGAGCAAATTTTGGGAAAATTTCAAAGCCAGGGTAAAGAAGACGCGTTTATATAAGACGATGGAATTATGAGGGCATAGAAAGGGAAAAAGTATACCAATCATAAGGGATGAGAAAGGAAATTTAATATGAATCCTAAGACATTTTGCGAAGATAAATTGGATGTGGCAAGGCTGTTAAGTTATTACACTTTGGAGTTGAAGAAGAAACCACATAAATGAGTATATCATATTTTTGGTCTGGAGCACCATGCATTACAAGAGAGAATAAGCAATAGGGAAATAAATTAGAAATAGACAGCCTAAGGTATTTTAGGATATGTGCTAAATTTAATTAAAAGATTGTTTGATGGAAACGATCATTGAAACGAGAATACAGTTTATGCCACCATCTATAAATTTATAAACGCTTCGAAAATTGAGGATTTTAGAACAATACGTTCAATTTCGGTGCCCGCACTGAAAAACTGAGTAATGAAGGGCAAGAAAGAGCATAAGCAAAGATAATATATTGCATACGAACGGGAACAGCGGCGAGTCTAGAGCAATAATGAGCTCATTAGTATAAACCGTAGAGAACATAAGATGCCTTTATTCGCTTTGTATTACTAGACGTAGAGTGCGGTGTAAAAATATTATTCATTAATATAGAAAAGACCAGAGAACCTGTGATCAACTGCACCCACGTAAAGTTTAAGTAAGCTGAAGGAAGATTGAAATGGTCAGTGGTTTTCAATGACGGGGATGTCCGTGCTTAATAACTTTCCAGTTGAGTGACGGATGAGAAATGTACCTTTATGTGATATATTTGTAATTACCGGATAACATGACTATTTCTCCTTCCTTCCTGACTATGTATTAATTTTTTATCTCGAGTGGATGGTCTTTTATATTGTTTCTCCTATTACAATACTTAAACTGGGTCAAATTTCGTGAATTTTCTAATTTATTCCTTTGCAATTGGTTGCCCCAATGAAGTGAATCTGTCATGTTAGTGGAGCACGATGAAATGTACGTCCAAAGCTGCACTGCACCTTTTTCTGGTCATCCTTAAATAAATCAATAAACTTGAAATTAGTAATTCGAAGACTTAGGTAGGGTTGCCTAGTGACACTGTCGCTTTCGGTCTCCTCCATCTTTGGTGAACACAATGGCAGTTGAAATCCTCATGTTTTGTATTGGATCGCATTGTAATTCCGTCCTCCGTTAATTCCTCCTTCATTGCTTACATAGTAAATATCATCGGCAGAAAACCTCCATTCAATATTTTTCGAGCTATTTCCAATGCTTAACCTATTGTATTTTTTTAAGATGTTTTTTCTGGTACCAGGTCTTTCTGGAAAACAGGCGGCACGGGGAAAGGCGGTGGGTACCCTACCATAATGAGTGAATATCACACGCCGCTTGCCGTTGCACAAGGTTTTCTATTTCCTTACCTATCAAACCACCCTTTGGGTTGATTACTTCGGGTTTTAGTATTGGGCATTTCCTTATCACTTTGGCATGAAGTTGATAAACCCATGCGAATTGTGTCTGTACTTAATTTTTGCACTAACTTCTTCTGTTCGACTTCTGTATTGAGGTCTACATGTATATCAAACTGGCGCTGTACGTATGCTTCGTACGACGCCCTTCGGATGTGGCGTTGAACATAGGGTTTACTAGGAAATTACCATCTGATTAAGATGTTGCTCTAGTATTATTTTTATCCACCTCCCTTTGTTTCTCTCCCTTGCCAACCGACTACACTCTGAATGGTCCAGATAGCCCTAGCAGTCACGCGCCCTTTGCAAGAGCTCTTATTGTCGCTTAAACTACACCCGACGTATTTTACGGTTTCGATTACAGAGGCGAACATTTAGTGCCTACAGGGTTGATAGGATTCATTAGGCTGCAACTTAGCATCCTGCTTTGCTCTAGGAACACCGTTGTCTGGTTCACTGATTTCCCGGGTGACTCTGCAATGGTCGACGTTTAAAGCTCCGGGATCTTCCGCTCATTTCACGCGCGCTCTTTCAAGCCCACGTGGGTGCCCTGGTCTCAAATGAAAGAGGACACGGTTCTCTCTCGCCCCCCTCCCCTCACCTGCAATGGAATCAGCTGAGCTGATTTTCAATGATCTCGTTTCTGGTTTATATTAATTCATGCTAAGTTTACTCTAGCCATTTATGGCATGGGTAAATCTTAGTAGCATTACGAAATGTTTTATTCTATTTTTTATGTAAATTTTTTTTCGAGTTTAATTCCGTAGGTTCCTTTGGGTGATCCCTTAATTAAAGGTTTCCAGAAAATTATGTCTTCATCAGAACCTGCGAAAACTTTATGTTGTTCCCATTTCTTCTAATTTTATTTCAAATGCATTTCTTCAAATACCCCGGATTAACATATCACAACTGGTTAGTCAATCATGACATAATACTAAACCAAGGGTTGTAAATTTACACTGGATCGCACATTAGAATGTGAATATTCTCAATTAACATAGTCGGTATATAACAAAACAACACTTTTAACAACATCAACAACGTATGTATGGAAATTGGAGTTACTTATTTTCATGTTTACCAAAAAATATGTCCACCGAATATTACCTTAATCATATAGTTAAGTGCTTATTTGTCTATTTCTCCTTCTCTGCTTCCACATTTCTTCTTATTTAGATCTTTAAGAATCGTCAGACTATCATCTCATTATTCTATGAAGGCTCAATATCTAAAAGAATGATTTTGAAACTTAAATACTTAATTTAGACATTGACCTGAATAAAATCACCCGACGAATTTCTAATAATTTTCATGAGTTCAAACAGAATACGGTCCCTCAGTGATGCAATCTAAAGCTAAGCTGAATTTACCGAAGATCTTCTTGCAAAAATATTTAAGCAGTTTTTTCATGCATTAAAAGGCAATGCGATTTCCTCCGGCCATTGATGCGTGGATGTCGAAGGCCAGGTAACGGTGGATGGGATGCGATTACTGCTCCCGATAAAACTACATTACTCAGTGGCCCTCCAGTACAGTCATTAATCAAGCCTCGCAATATGAGTCACGGAGCTGTTAACAAGGTGGAGAGTTGGGAGGCGATGGGTATTCCTGTTCACTTAAACCCTGGCGAAGTTCGTTGTCGTTTGTTTATTTTTAGTACTCGCCGTCCGGCGAGATTATGTGCATTACTTAGTTTAGCATTTTAACATGATTACTCCGCTGCATTGAAGTATCCTCCCGTGCGTTCAATATTTTTGGCACCAAAAAATAGATTTCCAATAGTTTGACGTGAAATACGGTGGTGGAACTTGAGGCTACGGTATTTCCCTAAGGTAATAAATTATCATCATTATATCAATTTCATAATCGCAACGCTTCTCCCTTTAATTTTCCCTCCTTTTTTAGAATTAACTAAGAAAAAGTAGCTTTCGAAGGGTCCTGTTTGAAGACATTTTAGTGGTTCAACGTTTATTTCGGGTTGCTGGAAGCGTCATCAGGAGCGAAGTAATTGTAAACCTCCCTCGAAGGCAAAAGTGAAAGTGAAAGTAAGCAATGACGCAACCACAAACAATCACCACGACCGTTGGAGACAGTTGATATAAGGGTGAAAAATACAAGGGGCGGTGAGAACAAGACGGCGAAGTATGCGATAACAATTATTTTGCTCCAGAAAACGAACGCCTAAACGCGAGTGAAATGGTCAACCACAACAAGCATCACATGAGCGACACTTGAAAGCCACTGAGGCATTGTAAAGTCGTCGGGAGCGTATCATTTGCAGGATCTAAAATATTTTGTATGGCATTCCACATACACATTTATATTTGTGCAGTCTCTCAGGGTGAATTTGGCGCAGTTTTAATTCCAAGCTGATTATATATATACATGTATATATATATATATATATATATATATATATATATATATATATATATATATATATATATATATATATATATATATATAATTGCTATCCTCACCGTCGTGTTCTGATTTTAATTGTTTTAGCTGTAATTGTAATTTGTATCAAGCCCTCGGGTTCATACAACTTTGCTCTTTTTTACAGAGAATTCGCGTACATATTTCAGATATTGCAATACATATTTCCTACTTCTTTTAAGTTTCGATTAATGATACGCTTAACAATGGCATTGATTATATTAGTAAACGTTTAACCGTATCAGTGTATCTAGACTTGAGAGGAAAAAGGTATTTCCTAATTAGACTCGGTGGCCGCACTCTTCATTACGTCAATCCAAACATCTATTAGATACTTGGTAGTGGTATCATAATTTTTACAAGTATTGACATTATGGTTTATAAAGATAGATAATTTATGCAAAGTTCTTTGTCCTATTTCTTCCCATTAGTGATATTCTAGTTACTTCTTCGAAGATTTATAACAAAGGTTTAATCGTTGGATTAGTAAGTAAAAGTTGATTCATTAAATAATTATATTTATATGTATTGTTGTGTAAATTATATGTCGGTTAGCGGACGTTCTCATCTCATCACGTTCAGATGCCTTTATTTGTAGTATATGCGGCGTCAATGATATGGATTCGACCCCTGAGTCCCTTCATTCATGATTTTAAGCAAGTATTTGCAAGGTAGCTCGTTTTTTGAAATATTGCAATGGTGGAATTTAAGGTGTCATTGCAATGGTTTCATAGCTGGAAAAAATGGTTTCATAGCAGGTTGAAAATTCTCGTCCAATAAGATGCTACGAGGGTCATCCGGAAAGTAGTACCCGTTCGTGCCGCATGAAGTGCTGACGACGCGAGTAGCCGCTGGACGAGGTCAGATAGCTTCAGTGGCTTGTCTGCCTTCTCTGAGCCAAGTTGTGTGACGCTAGCATTGCCTGTGTTGTTTCTGTGATTGTTTACAATGTTTAAAAAAATTGAGAACGCCGCCAGTTGTGAAGTGAGGGCAGTGATTAAATTCCTCAATGCAAGAAACGTTCGCCCATGTGATATTCATCGCCAATTAAAGGAGGTGTATGGAGACAATGTAATGGACGAGTCGTCTGTTCGGCGGTGGTGTCGCAACTTCAACATGGGGAGGGGGAACACACACGACGATGAGCGTTCGGAGAGACCGTCTGTCATTACAGACCAACTGGTGAGCTCAGTTGACGAATTCGTGAGGAACGATCGGCGCGTCACAATTGATGACATCTGTGAGCATTTTCCCAATGTTTCTCGAACAATTGTTCATGAAATTGTTAAACACCATCTGCATTATGCAAAAATTTGTGCAAGATGGGTCCCTCGCGTATCTCAATGAGCTGGCGGCGAAGGACTATGCAGCAGGAATACAGAAACTTGTCACACGTTATGACAAATGCCTTAATTTGCTTGGAGATTATGTTGAGAAGTAGTTTAAAGTATCCTCTTTCAAATAAAATTTTTTATGTTTGTTAATATTTACTTTTGTGTCTTTATTTCACGAACGGGTACTACTTTCCGGATGACCCTCGTAGATATTTACTCTGAAATTAACATTAACCATTTGGAAAATATACTTTAAAATAGTATATTTTGCTGCTCCTTCTTTGCAAACAAAATTTTATGAAGAGTTATTATTTATCTCATCTAGTTCGTATTTTAATTCCCTTTCCCTATTACCATACATTTTAATTAACTCTTGTACCCCTTTCAACAGCAATAGGTGCTTTTAAGGTTGTGCCTGTAAAAGTAGGCAGAAGGTAAATTTTATTTCTTTAATTTTTAATTATCGATATCATATTTTAATAATTAAAAACTAATTTTACTCAACAATACATCTACACCCTAATTGCTTTTCTGAAGCCCTGTGCATATTCATTCTGTATTTATCTTCACCTTACGGATTAACTTGTACTTGGTTCGAACGATAACTCACGTTTTCCTCTCGCAAACTCTCCATTCCCTTCTCTGTCCCTTCCACCGGTGCTTCCCGGCCCGACCAATCCCATTACCCTTTACCGGTGGTTGACTCTTTCGTAGCGCATAATACAATCCGAATTCATTCTGTCTTCAGACATTCACATATAAGTGCTCTCACCTCTATTTCTGTTTTTCTAGACGGTCCTTTAATTTGGCTCCTCTCCAGAATGAGATAGCTGTACTTTCTATCCTTTTGTTACGGGGGCACATTTATCAGTTTATTTATTCTTTGAATTTAAAAATTATGCCATGCGCTAAATTTATTTTCAGCTAAAATAAACTATTTATAGGACTGAAAAATAAAAAATGTAATAGATTGCTGAAAAAATGTTTTTTTTTGAGCGTACCATTCAGAAACTAGTCCCTTGCTGGTGCCACCCATGCTGCCATTCGTTCTCTTGTTATAACTTAGTTGGCATTAACAATCTTACTATCCTTCATAAAGTTATGGGTGAAAATTATGAAAGTTAGAAATTAGTTAAAAATAGAAGTCATGTGAACTTTTAAATAACAATATCTTCAAAGACAGTCATTTATTTCCACGTATTACATTTTTAACCCTTAAACGATTATCTCTGGCTCATAGAGCTCAAAAAGTCTTTATTTGTTTTCTTGGTAATAGTATTTTATTTTCTATGCGATTCATTGGCTCTCCTATGAAACTTGTGAATATTTATCATGTTCTTTATTTCTCTAGGTTTCCAAAATCTCTGTCACATCAACTTTTCAGTACAAAAATGTGTAATTAAATGCACTTATCATGAAATTCGACTGTTCAGATATTTTTGCATTATAAATTATCCTTTCGAGTGTCACAATCACGGTATCAAATAGGTTTTAATTTACCCATTACGTCGAAGCGAGTCATTTCACACGTGATGTTCAGAGAATTAATGAAAGTTAATAGTGCAATATTATTCCAGTTCCTCGAAAATGTCGAAATTTTCATGATCGCACCGTTGCTCGTAGAAAAAAAGTATTTTGTTTGTTGCCTTCATGCATAAAAATCATCAGCAAAATTAGACTGAATGTTGTTAACTTGGTTAACTTTTTTAAAATAGATTATGACTCTGATATAATTCGCCTTTTGGAGCGAGTTTTCGAGGATTCCGTCTGCAACGCCTTGAACTACTGGGAGTGAAGTAACTTTCTTATGCTCAAATAACTAACTCCAAAGACACATCTCTCAAGTTACCTTAGTTTTGAGGAATCTGTTTTGCGTTAGATGAACGTTTTAGCCTAAAGCGTCTCAGTTAAGAAAGGCTTGAAATATACCCTCAGGGCAAAGAAAATACCGCAATGTCCCTCAATCCGCAATTGAATGAGGTATTTTGCCACTAAGTCGAAATCATTGCACCTCTTGGTCCATTTCCAAAAAATCTCGAAATATGCATTTCCATAATCCTCGGAGCATGTTAACGCGTTAAAATTTTAACTCAAAGGCTTTTGAATGATATTATTTTAAGGATGAAAGAAACCAATTATTCTGAGGCCAGTTGAGATATTTTTTCAAAAACATTTTTTTTATTTTTAAACGTAGTTCCTATTTAGAAAGATACACTTCTCCCAACTTCAGCGAGAATTACGAAACACGTCTTACTCGAATGATTGCCAAATCCAAAATAAAATTTAAATCAGTCTGAAATTTGTTTCGGCGTCGTTTGATAGATGACAGCACACGATGATAACATAAACTTCCTTCAGAACGCCATTTGTCGTCAAACACGGGTACTTATTGAACCGCCCTCATAAATACGTTAACTGAGTGAACGCAATATTACTTGTTATGTCAACGTCGTGTCCAGTCAAGGCAACAGAAGCTCCTAGAGTATCGATGAGACCGGAGATCCCACAAAGTGTGCTGTTTAGATTACTATATGTGGCTAACGTTTTTTAGATCTGAGATGGCCCTCCATCAACTACTTTCACAGAACAACTGTGGTTTTGATTTTGACCTTCCTTGTTCATACAGGAATACAGTGGATTTGTGGGCATCTTCAAACGACCACTTGTTAAAGGGCGATACATCCTTCAAGCGCCGTAGATTGACTTAAAGGGAACCCCTATATACTGATATACATTCACGATTATTGTGACCTTTCAGTAATCTTTTCATATTTTGGGCACTCACGGAGATTGGTCGTAGAAAAATAAATCTGTTGGGTCCCCATCCAGGGCGAATTCTTTTAAGACCATGTTTTAGCTTACGAGAGCGTCTAAGGGGCTTTGGAGATTATTTACGCATATCATTAACATAATTGGCTGTAATTAATGCGTCAGTTGGAGAGAAAGGAAAAGTTATGAATCGGATAAATCCATCCTTATTTTTATCAGTTCTCTTTCGAATAAATGTTCTTAGATTAATATTTTGCAGGAGTGTATCCATCGTCAACAATATTTATTTGTCTTCTTTTCATTGACTGATTATACGTAATGTAAATACTAATCACATTTTCTCTTCAACAGCATTATGTGATAACTTTTTTGACTGTAAAATTATTTAATTTAATTTTAAGATGCTTAATAGTAGAGTATAAATGCCAAATAAAATATAGTCACTTGCCTCTCATAGAGGAATAGATATGCCAATTAGAGATTCAATTGTTCACTAGACATATTTTTATGATTTTTTCTCATGTAGTATTGGTAGGAATACTAATTTGATATTGAATATTCTTCAGCAGAATAGCTGAGCGAATCTAGCTTCATATACTGCCTACTCCGAGAAATCCATTGCATCACAGCATATCAATTATGCCCTTGGCAAGGTTTATCCTCTCACCCTTGACAGTTAACCGCTGGACGCGTTCGCACCTCGGATAAGCTTGTAAAGAGCATAGTCAGAGTTCATCGCCGATGAGAATTTCTTGTTTGCGTTCATATTGTTTTCCTTTCAAGAAATTTATCTTTCTTCATAAAATTTTAATGATGCCATAACTAATTTTTGATTGGAAACATTTTTGCGATCGTAATCTACTAATATGAACTTACAGTAATATGTAAGTACTGTTGTGCAATGATATCCTTAAAATCCTTCTAACATTGATATAACAATTGACAATAATTTGTATTCGGGATTGAGACGTAGCAAGTAGATCAGTACACATCGAGTATACATTTTTTTGGAATGGAACAATCTACGACATTTAGTTTAATGAATGATTATGTACTTTGGATGCATATGGAAGGCAGAAACGTAGAGGACATGAAATATGAGGACCATAAAATCTGACGGAAATAAGCCACGACAATATAGTAACTGCCGGTTTAAAAAGTACGAACGGCTAAGTCCCACTGTGGTCAAGATGTAGTTATATTTTCTTATATGATACCAAATTTCCTATTGATGGTTTATTTTTAACTTTTATCTTTTTCGACCGGGGCTAATTACTCCTGTTCAGGGAGTATTTATCACCGTTTGGTAATACTCACCACATTTTCACGAAGGAATACATCTGCATATTGATGATAGTTGAACGACTGCAATTCTGTAAATACTAATATATACTAATCTTCTTCCCAAATAATTTAAACACTTTTGCATAATGCTTCTGCTTCAATGGTTGCCCAGGATTCCTTTAATGGTTGTTACATATATGACAGTTCATACATATATGACAATAGTCCATTCAGAATTTGCTTTGACACATTCTATTCGCCCGTTGAAATTCAAAGCCCCCACCGAGCAGCAGATTATCCCAAACCTTGCTTTTTGACATGTTACATTTGCACCGCCTCGATTAAAAACCATACATTTTTCTCGACGTCTCATCTAGCGGATTTTAATCGAACCCTGATATTAATTTGGCCCGAGAGAGCCTTGCTGAAATGGAAGGCGCAGGTGTAGCTAATGATCCCCCTCGTGCACACCGCACTCGGCCCACCATTTGCGTCCCTGCTGTCGAGGCCAAATCCTATTCCTTCGGAAGGGATTATGGGTAAGGGGGAAGACGACCCAAGCAGCTTTGGAGTGCTATGGAATGAGAAGGGAGGGGAGGAAACGGTTTCGCTAGATCAGCTGCGTGCGGGAACATATCCTAATCGATTGGATCGAGGGATCTGGGCTCGATGGGGAAAGGGAAGGTGCGACGAAATATTTCTTCCGTGCGGAGGAAGGGGAGAGAGAGGGATCCATTTTGGAGTGCGTTGTCGAAATATAATGCTTCCCATAAGAATTGTGAGGATCCGCGTCCATTTGCGTGGTGCCTACGGAGTGCCGACCGCCCTGCCCTGGGGGACTTCTTGCTGAATTATAAGGGGAGGCAGTTTTAATATCTTCGGAATTTCGATTTCTGTAGCGATTTCATCAATGGAGGAATTTGGAAGGCAAATAGAAAACTGAAAGGAAGCAGTGGAATGTCAGAGATAATAAAAACAAGTTGAACTGTTAAACTCATTTTGATCAAAAGTTGGCTGATAAAGTCTGGTCTTCGTTTAATCTAACTTCAGCTCCTCGGGGTGAATTATATTAAGATTTTCCTTTCTTTTAGGGATATACTTTGAAAATCTTATCGTATAAGAAAGGCACGCAGTATTCTAGCGCATGGAGTGCTCTTTGTTGGCCATAGAGTCCGATTTCAATTCCCGGTGGCTTTACATGCCCCCAGCTTCGCCCAGGCTGTGTGATATCTAGGGTACCAGATAGTTCTGGGAAATCGCATTCGGTAAAGTGAAAGGAACAGGGACCCTTATTCTGATGGTTGGATTTAACAGGCCATGTGTGAAATTTACACGCGACGATTTCTACCCTCATCTATCCAGTCTAGCAAACTTTGTGTTTGAATACTGTGATTTTGTCAAACATTACCGTACGTATAAATAAAAAAAGAAATCGTGGAATATAAATCTAGAATGGTGGTAATTAGGGAATGCCTCAAGATACGTACTGGTAATCGAGGCAACTATCCTTTTATCTGGCGTCATATATATTATCTTTTCAAGAAGAATATTATATACGCTTTTCCAAAAAAACTCGAATGAATGAATTATTCACTGGGTGGACATACCATTTCACAGTAATCTGCAAATTCTGGAATTACCAAATATAAGGAAAGAAACCTTTAGACAAAATCCTTTCGCATAAAAAATATTGTATTATTCGAGGCTAACTTGTGATCAGATAAAACTTGAAACATTTTTCTCACCGGACGCTAAAGCCGCAGCTCCATCGGTAATTAAATGCAGTAATTAATGGATGGAATGAAAGGAGAGGAACCTTCAGCTGTTTCATTGATTCCCTTGATATCCAAATTTCTTTAGAATTTCCCGCGTTTTGCTTTGCCGTTCTTTATATTGAATTTTCACAATACATAAATACCCAGGTACTGGTTTATATATCGATAAATAATAAATATATTGGCGGATTTTCGCAAATTTCACCAATTCTCATAAACTGAAAAGACATTTTCCATTCGCTACAAAGTGTAATTTATGTAAAATTTTATTTTTTTTATGAAACTAGTACTTTTGACCAGTCAATACGAACCGATTTAGGGTAAAATAAGTGCCTCACTCTCTGATACTGTAGTACGTACCTCACTAATACTTCTCATTTCAAATCTATTTCTCTTCGAAGTGTTTAGAATACAATTCATAATGGAACAGCTTTAGGAAATCAGAATAAACAGAGGAAATACGACAAAAAAATAAACAAAATCCTTACCTATGAAGAATATTTTATAATTGGTTTGATAGATAGCCAATGAATGTTGTCGTCTTGCCTTTGATGGTAACCCATTCACACCAATATTTTCCAGTAAATTCTCATTTTCTTAAATTTGATCAAACACGAAAAAAATATTTTAAAATTTTATTTTAAATTTTTTTTGCTATTTTATTGAATATATCATGTTTAATAAAGTCCGTGTTATTTTTCAGGACCGCTCTAATCGGTATTTATTGGTTCCAAGGATCCTTTGTGATACGTAGAAAAAGAGGAAATATTCACTACGATGTTAACCTACGAAACCACGGCGTGAGCTACGGATACCCATTCATGAGACGCGAGTGAAATATGCGGCAACAAGCCTACATCCGAGATAAGGGATGTTTGGTGGAGCTTATAGCTCAATTGATGATCTTAAAGAAACCGCTGTCAGATGGAGCCGTTAAACAATATTTCATGGCATGCGTTAAGAAACTGCCATATTAGAATGCTCTAACGTTTGTTCAGGAGGTACTACTTTGAAATAACGGATTAAGCGAGGGATTCAATTTGTCATGCGTCCTTTAAAGCTGGTGCATAAAATGATCCATAGTCTCCTATTAACTTCAGCCTTTCGAAAGTGCATGTTTTATCAACTACCTACCATCTCAAGCCATCATTTTTTAGCTGTACTTTTTTCTTTATCTCACGAGAAGGCACTTTTTTCTCATTCCTCATAAAGAACTGCCAAGGCTTACTAAATCATTCGTAGGCAGAGACGGCACGATAAATAAATCTACTGGTACGGATATAAGCAATTATTCCTAATCTATTCTCGATTCAGGTTCATGCGTCTTAGGTTTAAATTATTTGTGTTGCATAGATCGCCACTCTGTCTGTGGTTACTTCTGATATTGAGTGTGAGCGTTCAAGCGCAGCGCGAAACATAGTTATGGAAGAAATCAAATAGGGGTAGAAATTTTAATAAGTAATTTCAATGCCGTACGAGAACGGCGGGATATAATGGAGAATGAGTCGGTGGTTTTAAGAATCTGCAGTCCCGATTTCCGAAGGTTTGAACTTGGGTTGATTTGTGTATTCCTATTCCATCATCCTCCATCATGGTCTATCGAAGAAAGAAAAACAATCTGTATGACTCCTGCATTCCATTATGTCTACGTGCCTTGCTGCGTTCACTGCTTCCAAACACGCAATCCAAAACGCCAGCTGCATTTCATCATGCAACGGTGACAGCGTGCTAGGTCGTTAATCCGCGTCGCTCTCATGTCCTTAAACCCCATCAGAGAGTGCACCAGCTTAAGACGCTATTGGTGCATGGCTTTGTAATCTGATGGCCGTTTTAAAATTATTGATTTAGCTCCAGTAACTGTAAGCACCTGTTTCTTGGTATCCCGTTATTTTGATTAATAAGTTGTTACTATTTACTATCCAAAAATTTTAGAAATTATGGCAATGATTGATACTTTCAAATGAACCATTTAAATTGGCCTTTTCTGCCTTATCCAATGTAATTTAGGCTTTTGCGTAACATCGTGATATAATATTGTACATACCGTGTTCACTGAATTATCATAATTAGTAATGTACTACTCGTATTAAGGAAGGTCCAAACGTAAACTCAGAGAACTGCGTTAATCGTAACGTGAAATTATAAACCTGAAGTGAAACTATGCAGAGGACTTTAAAGACCTTAATGCTATTTTGAAAGAATCTCGAGGATAAAATGGGCTCATGCAGTAACAGTATGTACAGCCAAAATGAATTTAATAATTGGAAAATATCCTTAGAAATAAGGGGCAATGCAAAACCACTATAGGGAATTAACGACCCGGATTTCTTTTTCACGAAACTCGATTTTGAAGTACTTTTTACTAGAACTTTTGCAGAAGAAACTTCGGTTCGAAAATCGTGATTTTCCTTAAATTAACAAAACAGTTAGGTATAAGTGATTAACAGCCATTAAAAAGACCAAGAAAAATAGGAATGACTGGTGATAATTTCCCAAATTACCACATAAAAATATTTTAAACGGAAACTTTCCGATACGATGAATACCATCAGCATCAATAGTTGCCAAAGTTTTTAGTTCCAGGAAACGTTGAATTTCCAATCCTTCGATCGACGATATAAAATCTCCCAAATCGGTCTCTATTGAGTATGAACGGGGTCTCTATAATTCGAATGCAAGCCGAGTTACAAAACTGAGACCAGAAGACGATTAGTGAGTCGGTGATAATGGCGGAAATGTAAAGAGGAATATGCATTAAAATAGGAAAAGGAATTTGTCCTTATTCTTCAAATTTTTAGTTCAGTCTTCATTTGGTTTCATAGCGTATAAAATGAGAAGGTACTTATGTAAATCGTCATACTCAAGCAGAGATAATGCGACGGAACATTAACTGATCACTGGAATTTAAATTTGAGATTAAAAAGTACGGCCGACTATTTCCCCGCATCTTTAGTAAATCTAGGATAGCATCCAGTTTTCAATTTGCGACATTGGGTTTGAATTCCGGTAGTATTGGTATTCACAGCACCTCAGTCTAATGACTGTTTTTTTTCTGTTGGGAGCCCATGGTGTCCGACCATAATTCCTCAGATTATTCTCCGTTGGAGCTGAAGCGTCCCGCATTTCTTATCAAGGGAAAGGGCGTCGCTCTCTTATCTCGCTATACATTTAATTTTCCTTGTACGGCACGTCACACCCATTTTACCACTTTCTGCAGATGCAGACCCCGAACCCCGATATCTGCAAACTCATGCGCATGCGTTTCCAGACTTCATACAAAAAGTATAAAATAATATCAATACCGGTACCACTTTAATTAGGTGCAATACTTCCGTTGTTACGAGTAAACTTACTACCATATGGGCATTTTAAAAGAATATACTGTATTTGCACCGAACAAGATTGTGATACATGTTATTTTTGGTGTTTTTTCGAAGTTTATAAGTAGGAGTGGCCATTTATATTTTTCATATCCATCATATCACTTAGCAGTTAGCATGAGGATTATCGATTAAATTTAGCGACCGTCGGCAACTGTGCCCCCTGAGAATTGATTTAATCCTAACCTGATGCAATGACTTCGCATTTATAACCTGAATCAAATAGCAAGCCTGTTGCTTTTTTACATCAAATACAACAAAAAAATTGTTTTTTATTGCAGGTAAATCGTGGTCCTCGTACTCATTGGGCTGTAATGTACTATGTTCAATTGAAAGCCCAGATTTCCTGGAGTTCCAGGTGCCGACTTTTACGGAACACGGATGACTGAAGTGGAACTGAAGATTACGACCACTTGGTTAACCGGATGATGTGTTAAACACAAACTAAATATGTCAGTTTAAACATGTAAGTAAGCAGTTTTTCTTCCTCTCAAGTAGCCAAAACCTAAAATCTACGGTAGATCATTATACCAAGTGAGTTCTTATATTTAATATAAGGCGCACAGCGTCACATTACTCTAATTTAGAAATACAACAAAATGTAACACATGTTAAAGTTAAAAACTAAATATTCCCTCCGAAATTCTGTTTTTATTATGAATTGTAAGGAGAACATTCCAATTGTTCACATACTCTATACGTTTATGTATTTCCTAGTGGCGTTGGCGCATACTCTATATGTATTTCTTAGTGGCGTTTAAAACTTTGGATTCTCAACACAGAGTTTGTACTGAATCCTCCTCCCTAATGTTCTTTGCCGAATTTTTGTGTTGTAAATGACAACTACCGGCGAAAGTTTTAGCACCAATGAATCGAAGCTGGTTATTTTCTTCAATTACCACGTAACAAAGCAAAAACATGTATTGGTAAAATAGCATGCGATAAAATATTTTCATTAAACTAAGTCTTTATATGCTGCTCGTTTTTATTAAAAAAATAAATCTCTGTTGAGTACCTCAGTATCACTTTCAGAGAAATTGTTCGCCAGCATTTCGACTCAGATCTAGAAATCTCTCTTTCTCCCGAAATTTGACTTCAAAGCGACCTATACGATACTAAAGCTTGCGTTCCTGAAGACGTTTATTTTTGATGAGCCCATGTAGGATAATCTGTATTTAAATCTGAAGCTTAAATGCCCGAAGAAATGCTCCCTTTATCTTTTTGTTCCCTCTCTTATTCTTTTTCATATCTATCACCATTCAGTCTTTTCCTCAACAATACTGTATACTTCTTGATTTTTTGTATCATTTATCCATATGATATTCAGCACCTGAGTTCAGTGCCATATTTCGAATTTTCTTTATTTATCTCTGATCTTCTATCGCAACACTTCATATCTTCGTTCCATTCGTTCGTAGTACAAATCTTCTCAGTTGAAGCTATTCTCCGCTTGATATCTGCTGTGCTCCCACGTTACAATACTTCGGTGGTAGGTGAAAGATTCCTATTCTCCTATTTTCCCCTCTATTTAACACCGCTTCTGCCTGAATCTTCCCTCTTCTTCAAGCTAGGATTTTATTTAATGTCAGCTCCATTATATCTGCACGTCTTCTGGATTCCTTGCCGTTGAAACGGAGTATGAAGTTTCCTTCCTTTTGAGTCCATATCAATTGCCTCAGCTGAGCCAATTTGGCTTTTAAAGTGATTTCCCACGACCTAGGCAAATTATTCCTGAGACACCCATGTACACGGGCTTGGCTCGAATTTGCGAGGCGAAATCTTTTTATTGTAAGTTCACATTACCGGAATAACTTTTATCAGTTTAAATAAAAGAGATATGAAAATGAAATTTTCTTAGAAATGAGAATTTCTGATGTCAAAGAGGGAATAAAGAAATCATCTGAAAATGATTAATAAGTAACAGTTGTTTTCACGAAATCTCCTCACCCGTCCTGTTTACTAATAAATTGTTCAATTCATAATAGCTTTTTAGACTGAGGTTGTTTATTGTTGCTTCACATAGTTCGTCTCTATTATTTTTCTATAGTTCTTCTTTTGATGCGGTCATGCAAATTACGGTCTTCAGAGAATCACTTTGCTTACGAGTGTCCAATTTTTAGCATCAAATCATCTTTTTTATCTCTCTTCGAGGAGCTCATAATTAATAATTTCCTCTATCCAGTTCATCATAATAATTTTCTGCAGCATCATATTTCTTTCGCCTTCAATTATCCGCAGCTCCTGTATCCGTTTCAATATCGTAGAATAAATTTTGTTTCTTGAAGTTACGTTGATATACGTACGTATGGGTATACAAAGCTTTTCCCAGTTGACTCCTGTCTACGTATATCCAGATTATGTTAAGGGTTAACAGAGGTTTTAAATTTAAGTAACCTGGGTAGCTCAAAAACTCAATGATCCTGACATTTCAATGCCCCATCTATTGATTGGAACAGATAAAGTATTAAAACAAAGATCTCTGCGAATTTCTATTGAATTGTTTTGCGTTGAACTCATTGCATTAACTTGTCACTTCACCAACTAGGGGATATTATATTCGTAATTTGTTAGCGACGGATATTCCCAAAAAATTCTTAACTATAGAAATTGTAAAAGGAATTAGTGACCACAGGGCAGTATATGTTAAGGTTCCGCCGCATGGGGTCCGGAATAAGGAGCCTATGAGGAAAATTTACTTATTAAAAGAAGTGGACTACACTGAACTAAAGTGCATGCTACAAAATCAACTTGATATTTTAAGATGGATAGTAATTACCAAAATACTAAGTATACGAGGAATCACTTCCTTGAGATCACGCGCTCAGTAGTCAACAAGTTCATTTCCAGCTTATTTATTAAGGATAACATGGAACCCAGTGACAGATAACATAACATGGAACATGACAGTGAAGAAAGAGAACAATAAAATAAGGAAAGGCTGAGCAAAGAATGAGGTTTGTGAGAAAAGCTAGGGAGAGTTGCTCACCTAGTAAAACCCCCACACAGGGAAACACCCACCAAGAGAAGGGGGGTGTAAAAAACCTGCGAAAACCCTATTATTTAGAGAAAAGATACAGATAAATTGTGACAATCATTTTTACATAGTATACATATTATTAAGTTACTGAAATTGAAATGAAGAAATTAATTATATTGATAACACAAGCGGAGTAATGATAACCATAACATTAACTAAAATAATGATACAAAATCGTACAGCTTGCGATGACAAAAGAAAAAGTATCTGATAGCAGCAGAGTGGAATGAGGGAGGGTATGCTGGTTAAGTTTTGTTCCTGAGGAAAATAAACTTGTAAAGTGCACTCTTAAATGTTGTTGTGGATGAAGAGTTTTTGAAGAACCATTTGGGAGAGAGTTCCAAAGGACGGGATAGGGCCTGGTATGTATTCAATCCCTGCCACACCCCCTGGCGGTTGCTTCCAGGGTACATAAATAAATAAAATAAAAACTATCATTTAAGTTTAGCTCCAAGAAAGGTGAAAATCGTAAAATTATTGGCAAGTTACCACCAGTTGGATTTTTTTTATTTCTCAGTTAAAATATTAAAGAATACATTGGAATGAAATTTCAAATTTGAATATTTTCTACAAGTATATTTATATAAATGTTTTTCTGAAATGTTTATGAAATGCTTTGAGTCGTTCGAATAGTATTTAGAATCTCCTTATTATTATATTAAAGAATGTAATTGGGTGCGTAATACTTTATGAAGAATATAGGTTGGCATCCATTTTGTTCAGGTTGATTACTTGTACAAAAATATTAACAAAGATATTTGAATTTTTCCTGACCCGATTGTACAAAATACTCAGTCTACAATTGATTCCTTAATTATAATATGGTGATTGAAATATGGTGGTTAATCTGTAGGGAAAATGGTCTTTACATTTTTTAATGGCAATACATTGTCAAAACCTGTAAGTGCAATAAAAAAGATTCTAAAATAATCAAAGGAACCTCGAACAGAATGGCGAAGGTAATAAGCAAACAGAACAGCATTATATAATATTTTTCAAGAGTATTTCATTTAATTTATAATTGGGAGCTATAAGGATAGTTTAGAAAGTGAGCAACAGGGTCGATCCAGGGTTAGTTACAGTGTCCATCTCAAACATAAAAAGTAAATTCGTTAGCAAATTTATTCCAGATCAAAGTAGCGTTACTAAAACTCTTCACTCACCGATTCCGGCGACTCTACCATTTGTGGCACGCTTCCTGGAAGACGTTGATACGAGCCTCGTTCAGGCACCTCTTCACGAACCAGCAATATTATTACGTTTTCCAGCAATCGAGAATAGTTTCCTTTCAAATTACTTTTTATCCTTGGTAAAAAAAAAGAAGTGAGACGGAGCCGAATTTCAGATGCATCTGATACATTTCAGATACGAGATATTTCGTACACTGTGGTCTCTGGAATATTGCGCCCTTCCGCTAACATTCTGACACTCAGACGTCGATAGGAATTGAACATGTCTCCCATTTTTTACAATTTTCCCCGCACTGTGTTGTTGACGGACGTGCCGACGGACTCACCTGTCATCAACCTCCTCTCTACCCTCCCGGGACATCTTGGGTCAGCGGAAAACCAACCTTTGTGACATAACTTAATCTCCGTAAGCAAGCTTTACTATTTTAATCGAGTTTTTGTCGTTTCTCCATGGAATGTGGCATCGTGAATTCATGACGTGACCTTCGAACAGGGGTCTAGTCTAGCAGTGATCTACACACAGTAACGACCTGCAGATAACTGACGTGGGTCCCGTTCATTTCCCAAGAACTCCCACCACCTTTTCCGCTACAAATAGTCTCACTTTAACCGTCAGATTCGGCGGGAACAAAACATCCTACTTATTTTTGGAGCAGAACCAGTACGAAAATCAAGTTGCACAAGTAGTAGTAGTAGTTTTGAGGGGAGGCGACCGACAGCTAAGGTCATTTGCGCCATAGGGGATGGATAGGAAAGGATGAAGGGTGGAGAGAAACCCGGCGTCGGCATTAGCCTACTCTTTACGAAAGGCGCCAAGGGGTCCGCAGTTTAACGTCCCATCCGACGGACGGCGTACTCACTCAAAGTGCCCTCCACAAAGCACCTCAAGTAGGGATCGAGATACCTCTGAAAAATATTCAACACCGCCGGGATTTGAACCCGCGCCCTCATGGTGGGAAGCCAGTACGTTAGCCCCCGCACCATCTCGATCCCCTCAAGTTGCACAAATAAGTATTAGAAGAAGAATCATATTAACTGTAAAAAGCAGAGGAGTAAGAGAGTAACACTTCGCCGATAGATTTTAACTTTTGCGGCCAGAAAATGGTGAGAGAGCGTCAGTTGGTGGGAAGCTGATTTAATTAGGTAGGTTTTCGAATAATAAAACTTTCTTTAAACTGTTGATTTGGAGACATTAGAGCGTCTATTGCAGTAACAATGGGCTCCATATCTGGCCAATAATCAGTCATAATAAAGAGAAAATAGTTATATGCTAAAGGAAGTGGAAAACTAAGCGGATCAAGGGGTTCATCTTCTTAACGCATTTGAGATATATTTGGATGACAATTGCAAAAGATGTAAAGTGGAGTAGAACCGCATTGGGAATGTATAAGCAGGAAAAAGTTCATGACGGGGGCCACTTCTATGGCTCAGAAAACTAGATTGGTGGAATCATGGTTATTCTCAACTCGTGTATTGTCGGTACCCCAATGTAAAGAAAAATTATTTGGCTAAAAAACTGATAGGAACACAATTCGTGGCACTACCGCTATAACACTAGAGGTTACATGCCGGGGTATAGAGTGCTTGCCTTACTAAAGAGGAAAACCTCGTTGAAGGCAGACCCAGCTTGCATGAAAAAATATCCATGATTGAGCCACAGCCTTTGAAGTAAGATGGTCGGTGTACATTGGAGAGTTATGGGAAATATGATTGCATAAGGATGGAGAAAACTCGCTGAATAGATATAAAGGTAAAAGAGAGATGGTTGATGTGGTAAGGGAAGATAGAATGTTGCTGGATTAAATTCTCACAGAGCAGAAAATTTGAATGGAGATGATTTTCAGAATAGTTGTTTTTGAAAGATTAGGTAAAAGGCGAATATAGAGTAACGGGCCAAGCCGAAGGAAAAGAATGGAATTTTTTAGAGTCATTATAGGAGCAGAAAGTATGAAAGATGAAGAAGCAAATAATGCAGGAATTCAGGTGTAAGGGAGATGCTGCATAGTCCACTTTTCAATCGCCTATTGAAAACTTTATAATAGTTTCACGTTAGTGGTATTTTTTATTTAGTGATTCCTAAGGAAAATTTGAAAATGAAATATTAATACTGGTCTTTTCGAATGAAATTTATTAAATTTTTTGACTTTAATTATCTGAGAGCTCCAAAATCGAAGGCTCTTGATCTTTTCCGTCTCAAATATAATTATTTAATATATTTGTGTGTCGCGCGTTCTGTTTCGAAGATATATATATATATGTATACGTTATGTAGTACGAAGAAAAATGCCTAACGTTGAGTCATTACAGAACCGAAATGGGAAATAGTAAAAACAAGTGTAGCCAAAGCCAATGCCTTAAATAATTGTATGCTTATATATATATATATAGATAGGTATATTTATATATATGTTTATATATATATAGATAGGTATATATATATTTATATATATATATATATATATATATATATTTATATATATATATTTATATTTATATATATATATATATATATATATATATATATATATATATATATATAAACATACAATTATTTAAGGCATTGGCTTTGGCTACACTTGTTTTTACTATTTCCCATTTTGGTTCTGTAATGACTCAACGTTAGGCATTTTTCTTCCTACTACTTAGCGTATTTTTCCTAATTTTTTTAAAAAAGACGCAGAAAGTAGAGCAAAGAATATTATTGGTTTGTGTCTGTTATCTAGAGTATTTTTCCTTCGTTTCGGACTCGTATATGTTACAAATTTTGGCAGAGTTTTTAAACGTGAAATGTTACTTCCTATTTCTTCAAGGTCTGTCGAACTTTGCTGTTATATTATCATGGATCATTGCTGTCATACTTGACATTTTTGATGGAGACTCATAGATGCCCTTCTGTGCTATCTCTTAAAAGGATTTCCATGTTTTTTAATTCCTTGTCTACGTGCTATGTCTATAAATTTTTTTAGAACCACTTCGACTTCTCAAAGAGTTACAATAGTTGAAAATATACAGTTTTCGTTTATTGTTCTTTTTTGCTTTTCCTTTGGTTAGGTTGTCCTTATGATCGATGATCTCGTAATTTACGTATTTATTCGTAAAGGTTTCTGAATGTTTTGCAAGCAGTGTGTGGAGAATATTTTAAGTATCACATGTGTAACTCCAGGTTTCGAGAATTTATGTGTATATCTCTGCGTTATTAATTTTATGGTACACCACTAAATTTCTAGCTCGTTACTAAAAACTTTTTAGATGACATTTAACTGATACAAATATTTTATCTCGGGCAGGATCCAATATGTATTTATTATCTGTAGGTGTTAACCAGAAGGAAGTACTTTGATCTCCTCTCCTAACCAGATTTTTTCTCTCAAAGATGTGTCTACCTTTGGAGTACGTACTCACCATCTATTTTTGATACTGAAGGAATTAATTATTACTCCATCGAAATGATAAGATGCTTTTCCGTTCGAGTCTGCTCATACTGCTCTTTTATTCTCTTTTCTGTGGGCCGTTTTGGCATAATTATTTTTCCTTTCAACATTCCCCTGTGTTGCCCGATATCCATACTTCCCTACTGTTAGCTTAAATAATACCTTTCACGGTCAAATGTAATATTACCTACCCACCTCGAAATTTCGGCAAACGAATGACGGTTCAGTTTTTATTGTGCGGTGAAGTCTCTACCGCCATCATCTTTCCTTTTCTCATCCTTGCATTATGGGTTGTCCTTAGTTAAGTTTGGGCGATTTAGGATTTTCCCCTTCTCCCTTCTTGGTAAGAATCCTTAACATATGAATCCATCTTTTCCCGTTTTACAATACGATCGACGATACCATTGATATGAAATAATAAAGGCATTTTTTTCAAAACAGAAAGAAAAACCCGCATTTATGCTTGTTGAAACCGTATTTAATTGCGATAACCGATAAGTTAATTTAGTTTTACTTAATGTAATATAAAAAAATACGAAGGCATTTTTTCCATTTTAACGGCATTAGAATGAATAAAGCAAAATCAGAAAAAACATTGAAAACTTTTTTAATAGATTGGTAAGCCTTAAATAATTCTAAGGTTCCAGTGCCATTCATGGTCAAGGAGAATATACAGTATATGCTTTCATTATAAACCTTGAAAGAAGTTTTACTCTAGACCTCTAAAAAGATTTCTACCGCTCTAACCCTCGTAAGGAAATGTGACAAAATGAAATGGTATGACGCTTCCATTAGAAATCCTCAAGCCATTAAACGACAGCCCCTTTCTTATTAGCCCGCACCAGCCCTTGAAGGTTTTTGGACGCAGCTCGGCACTTTGGCAATTTGGCTTCTCCTTGCAAAAACGTTTCAAAATGATATAGCATTTCAAGACTAATTTTATACTCTTTCTCTAACTTTGTCGTGTCAAAGGACCTATGTTTAAGACCATCGTTTTAATATGGCGGGCTCCTTACAAATACAAGGCAAATTTACTGGCCATAAAGTTTACTACAACTGAAATTTGATCTAATTTTCCTTCATGTCGGCTCCAGTAAAGTGATTGTCTACTACAACTTTCATTTAACACTACGCGGCAGTATTTATTAATATATTTTAGTAATGTAATAATTTTTAAAGAAAAGCTGTTTCATGCGATTCGAAATTAAGCATACATAATATTTAGAATCCCTCAGAAGCATGAACCAATTGACCATCAAAACGTCGCCGGAGATGGGGAGCCAAACCCGATTGAAGACCCGACAGGGCTCTATTAAGCGCATGCGAGTCTAGCATGATAATGCCGTACTCACAACGCTATTTGTAAAAATAGAATATTAAAACTTAAATTATTGATTGATTCATTAGGCCACCACGCAAATTCAATAAAACCACATGTTTCATTTCTATTTTCGAGTATATTCCTTCTGTGCACACCTACTTTTATCAAACAGCATTCAGCCAAAGTTATTTTGGTGAATTGATGGCCCGCATTCTGATGTCATAAAGATCCTCAAATATATCGCTCTATCTTGCGATAAGATGCCAGCGCAGAATTCCTATCTTCGTATCTAATTTTCTAGCATAAAATAAGTAAGACTTTGGTAAAGTAAACATTTCCATGCATCTCGAAGTTCCAGTTGTGTGGGTTATTTTTTAAGCTGCTAAACTCACGAGCATCAGCTGAAATTAAGAATTGGAAATATTATTTTGCTACTTAGGAAATCGATTCACTTATAATCGGAAAAACTGCACATAAAATATGACTCCAACTAAGATGTAGAGATATTTGCATGTTCGTTACTCTGGACATTTCTTAAGCCACAACTCCTAGTCTTCTTCACCCGCTTCGGTAGATGTTTCCCTCTCGTTTCTTTTTCAAATATTATCCTGAAAGTTTCATCATCGGAGATATGAGAAGTGAGAGTGTCTCTCGGTATCGTCGAGAGTCATATTAATCTGTTACTACTAGACTCAGATGCCCTTACTGACAAATTTTTATCGTGATACGAATAACTTCAAAGCGTATTATACGTGGTTTGATGAGGATGACGTAACGATACATTTCTTCCTCCATTATTCCTGTGGTGTCAAATTAATTCAGAGATGTAGGAGTAAGAAATTTTACTGCAAAATACTCTTTTTTTGCCAACCGTCATTGAGGAATATCTGTTGTGACCCACTTCCACGGGCTGATGATACAAAGATCAAGACTTGAATGTACCTGCTTTATGAGAGAATTATAGGTGATGTTAAATCTTTCCAACTTTAACTGTACTCGTACGTTATAATAAGGGAATACAATTTCCATCAATTTGATTAATATGCTTCTGCCACCGTGCATTTTATTTCATTCTTTAGGCTTGCATCTTATTCCCATTCTCACAGCCATTCCTCCGCCCTTCGCAGAGTCAACCACTCTGACAGCCTCTTCCTTCCATTGCACACCTCCGTGTCGCACCGCACCCCCGAAGACGCCCCGACGAACCCCGATGCGCGTTTGAGCAGACGGAGAAGGGTGTGAGAGATAGAGGGGGGGTGGGGAAAAAAGAAAACCCTCCCGCCGGCGCCTCTAAAGTTCAAGGACGGGGTGAAGGTCATTTAGAGGGGCTATAAAAAGCACCGCGCCACCCTGTCCTTTCCCCCCTCCTTCCCTTCAATCCTTCGCATGAAAATTAAACTCGTTTCTGAGTTGGATCATCCCCCCTTTCCCTTCAACCTCCACTTGTGCGTTTTTCCTTTCCCTTACACCGACACCCTCTCCCTTTCTCTCCGCCAGACATCTTTGTTCCTTTTCGAGCTCTGCTTTGTTTCGTTCTTCTTTTCTCATCTGAGGCGCTCCCTACTTGGGGAATTCCCTCAAGGGAGTGTTCTCAAGAAAGTAAAGACGACAAAAATGCGAAAAGAAACGTGCTCAGCGAATGAGTTGCAATATTTCGGAGCGTTGTGTGCATCCGTTTTTATTCCATCCGCGATGCCTTGGGGTGAGTACATGGAACATCGTAGCCGCTAAATAATCTCGAGGTGGAGCATAACTCTGCACCGTGAATTAATTGGGATACATGCCAAGGAGAGCATGCATCGAAGCTAAGTACACATACTTTGATAAGTTTTAAGTTTTTAGTATAAAATTCTTGAAAGCCGAAGTTCTGAAAGATTCCTTTATTCTCGATTCTGTAATAATGAATTTGAGGATTTTTATGATGTGTCGCTATTCCAAAGAAACTGCGGGGGATGCTGCAACAGTAACTTTTAACGGAGTCACCCAATAATAGGCATTTCAATGCTACAATTTCAGAGTGTAAAAATCATTCGCCTTGACAGGGATTCGAACCCAGATCCCTCAATATTCGGTCGAGTGCTTTAGCCAATTAAACTATCGAGGCGTCCTCCTAAACTCTATAATTTTGAGGCATTTAAAGGAACAAGATGTTGTGACGAAATACCGCACATACAATGTCACAGGCATTCGTAGTCGTGCGCGACGCGCCACAGTCCACGAGGTTAAAGCCAATATTTAAACACTTGAGCTGTTTATACCTTGACAAATTCCAAAGAAACTGTGGGAGATGCCGCAACAGTAACTTTTAACGGAGTCATCCTCTAAGGTGCATTTCAATGCACTGCTCTGGGATCAAATGCAATGATCTGGGTTCGAATCCCAGTCAAGGCGAATGATTTTTACTCTCTGAAATTGTTGCATTGACATGTATTGCTATGTTAATCTATGCATAATTGATACTTTTTATGAAATACAACATGGGATATCCAATTGCTATTAATCTCTGATGTTGCCCGTACTAATTCTATTCTCACCGATTATTTCCTTGTGTTCAATGTGACTTAAAAATTAGTTCTGTATATAATAATTTTGTTTATATATAGTTTAGGTATTATTCCAAATCTGGTGACTCTTTTTTTCTTCCAATTAAGGTAATATTTACATTATGATATATTTTGCAATCTCTAAAACAACGTTTTACTTCTATGCATCAAGAGAACTTCCCCTTTTTGCCTTACATTGGTTCCTTGAACTGACTTCTCTTTTATACTCTTGAATCTGGCGTTACACTTCATTAATACTAAAATTTGATACGAGTCCGCATACGCTCCCACATACATAATAGTCCACGAGTCCGCATACACCAAGTGTTGGTGAAGACTAAACCCTAATACTATAAAATGTTTCCCTGCAGGAACACACGCGATTATGCCCGCTAACTGATCGTATACTCTCATCTTCCTCCGTATAAATGACTGGTGGCATTTATACCTGGACAATGACCATGTACGTGGGCCCTAATAAAATTTCAACGAATAATATGCTATCAGTTGCTTTCTCAATGTTAACCACACTTCTTCCTGCATTTACATTCATTATTATTTCAACCCCTTGCTGGCTCTCGTCCTCTGCGCCATATACTAGGTCTGTTCAAAAAGTTATCGCGGGTATTTTGTTTTTTCATAAATTATTTATTTATTCATAAATTCAAAAAACATTTTGTCCCCATCAAAGTAATCCGCATGACATATTATACGTTTGTGCCAACGTTTTTTTCAATCCTCGAAGCACTTCAAAAATCATTTTTTGTGATCTTGTTAAGCTCCTTCTTCGATGCAGTCTTTATCTCGTCAGTCCTTCTTTCATGGGCCTCTTCAGTTTCGGGAACTAGAAAAAGGCACTGGGGGAATATCAGTTTTCTTTGGAATTTATCAACGCCACGTTCGATCGTTACGGCATTCCTAACATTCATGCACATCATGTGACCTCTGTTCGATTTACTTTGATATGGACGCACTCCAGTGATGTAATCTTACTTCTACACACATTCAGATCAAGATTAAGAGTTTCCAAAGGCACAGAAAGATTTGAGAAGGTAGCAATGCGAGTTCACCACAGTCACATGAACTCATTCCAGTACATTGACATTCTCCATTTTCGGCCACTGACTGCAAATCACCGTCAAGTACAGGCTCGTGCTTCGTGGATGCCCAACGGTGCTCCCTTGTTAAACCAATATCCCTGTCCTCATCATCCTGAAGGTATGTTTGATAGGTGTGGGCAGACCTCACCCAATTCTAAGCTCAACTGCGTGTTAAATTACACAGAAGGGTCAGGGGACCAGTACCTTACCTTCTGCTGCATATAGGTTTCCAGGAATATCTGTTACTCGAAAAATCACGTACTTGAGTAGATCTGAGGGTGCCCAAAGGCGTATTCGGTTGCCCCAGCAATCAAACTAAGGCCCTCCGATTTGTAACCCAGCGCCCTAAATACTATACGGCGACGCCTGTTGGTCAAACCTAAATGGTTGATTGGAATTTGACTCTCGAATAAACCAGAAGTATTCTCAGCCTATCGATAATTTGCTTGGAAATCCATAGCTACAGATTAGTTTTAAAGTAAAGTTTCTTCTAATTTATGAAACACTTTTTTTTGCATCCTTCATTGTTCACAAAATATTTGAGTTTGATTTTTAAGGCCCCATTTAAATCGACATAAAAGCAGAAATAGGCATTTCATTTTTAAACAGTTTATGCGTAAGGAATGATCCAGTATTTAATCACTATGCCAGCCAAAGGATTTAAATCATTGCTCAGAATATTGAAAAATCATTACGAAGGATATGAGATAAGAATCAACCATTAAGAATTGAAGGAAATGAGAATCCTAAGGAATATGAAGTCTAAGTTAAAATTTGAAGTCGGAGGGCATACTTTAGGGGACGTGAACGTTACACATATTTAGGAAGTGTTTTTGATGAAAATATACAAAGCAGAATTGAAAAGTTTTATGTGGAAGTTTGCTTTATTTTCTCAGAAACGGCTTTCTGAGGCCTGAGGATAAGCGTAGTTCGGAGTCTTTTGAGATATGGATATGAAGAGGAATTGAGAAAATAAAATGGATAAATCGGAGGGCAAAAGAAGTAGTAGGTATAGTGGGGAGGGTTTCATGGGATAAATGCAAACAAGGAAGGAGAAGTGGATGCAAAGCGTTTAGATGGCGATGGAACTTTGAAGATTGATAAGGGGGTGAATGTGAGGGAGACGAGATAGTGGGAGGAACTGAATTAGTATGCTGGATAGAGTGAAAGGAAGCTGAAGATATCCGGAGTTAAAGAATGTTTATCGGTGTTATGAGTTGAAGGGTATTTGGTGTCGCTTTGGGTAGGGCTTAAAGACATAGCAGTGTATCTTTAAGCCCTGATTGTTAAGATCCTAAAGATAGTCCACCTACCACAACCGGTTAAGTATTGCTAAAATAATTATTGTTTATTATTATTAGGTAATCTACCGGTTAAGGTAGGTTTTTGGATGGACACAACTACCAAACAAATATTTTATTACTCCTAACAAAACACAAAATCCATCATCCTACTCTATATCAGGTCCCTCTTCATCTCTGAGTACCTTCTTCCTTCCTTCATCCCGTCCAACATCTATCCTGTTCCTTCCCTTTCCTCGTTTGCCTAACATTCTCCCCTCTATCACAGTCTTCAACATCCCACTGACGGTCAAAACCCATTTCATCCACTTTTCCTGCCTCCATAGGATTTCTCCCAACAAACCCCTCTCTTCGCCCACCATACCAAGTACTTCCTCATTTGTTTTCTTCTCTGTCCATTTTACCTTCTCCATAATTAAATAGTATTAAATAAAATACGTAGAAAATTCGATAGATAAACCGAAAGCGTCAGATCACACCATTACACCAATTACGCGTTTTGCCAGCAGACAGCAGCCAGCATTTGTATGCTTGTCGTAGAGGCTGTAGAAAACTCGCGGTCAGTGATTCAGTCAGTCAATGGCAGCCAGTGCATGAGGGCGATATGTTCAATGAGTGTACACGATGATAATATTTGTTATGAAAATTTTCTTGGGAAAGCTTGGAACATTAATCTTACCGTCCTGACTTAGACACCAGTAATATTCATCTATTCGGGTCCCTAATAAATCACTTGAGGCCTTAAAGGTTTTTTGTTGGCTGCGACAGCAAGCAAAAGACTTCTTTGCTGCCGGCTAACAAGGATTTGCCATGAGATGGTATAAGTGCATCTGAATGTAAAACAGGGTGCAAATGTAGAGTAGTGAAATACATTTCAGGAAGTTACTTTGTTTATTATTACCTCTGCCTCTATCTAGCTTTGCGAGTTATTTTTTAACTTAACCTCTTATTTAAACTTAAATAAAACCATCTTATGAAATCCAACTGAAAGAACCATAAAGTTAACAGTTCCAGGCTTAACTTTGTGGAATTCCTGCGTGATGAGGGTAAAAAATAACGGAAATTTTACACTTCCACACACTTTTTATGTCCTACGACCATGGTTCACCTGATGATGATGCGCAGCATCGAAACCATGGTCGTAGGACATTAAAAATGTGTTGAAGTGTAAAGTTTCTGTTATTTTTTTACCCTCGTCATGAAAGAACCATGCATTTATTTACTTAATTACAAAATGATATAGGTGACGATAAATGTAATAATAAAACTTTTTGGTGAACTGTTTCTTAAAATGGTTGAACAACTGCGGAATATAACTAGAGGGGTTAGAGACAGAGGTGTATGTAGGCATGCCACTCAAAATACATAAATGCAAGAATAACGGAGTCATTTTCTTGATTAACTTCTGTGGCATATACATCTTTTACGCCGTCCGTCGGATGGGACGTTAAACTGCGGACCCCTTGGCGCCTTTCGTAAAGAGTAGGCTAATGCCGACGCCGGGTTTCTCTCCACCCTTCATCCTTTCCTGTCCATCCCCTATGGCGCAAATGACCTCAGCTGTCGGTCGCCTCCCCTAAATACTACTACTACTACATCTTTTACAGGAAAAGGGTCGGGAAAAATATTATTTTTGGCTATGTATTTGCACCGTTTAAAGTTTTATAATACCCATTAGAAATTATTCCTCAACTTCCTTGACACTTCTGGCCACTCGTGGACACACCTCTTTTTTCAGACATCCATAATTATTTCATCGTGATGTTTTCGTATTTAATTTTGCGTTCATCTTGACTTAATTTGAGGTCATAGACGATATATTATTGCAAAAATTTTGCTTGAATTCAATTCACGTGCAAGCAAAATATTACAGGGATAAATGTACTTTGCTCATTCATTAATAGACACTGACGACATTTGAAGGCACGCAGGCAGGAAGGCAAAAGACACAGACGAGATTGAAAGAGAAAAGTTAAGTACCCCAGGGAAGATCTAGGAAATAATATGTAAGCTGAACAGAGAAGGATACAGGCCGTGAAAGCGGTGTGGGTGTAAGAAAATTTACTTTGTCAAACAAGAATAGCACACTTTATGACAAATAAATATAATATAATTAGAAATACCGAAGCAATATCTTAGGCTGAGTAACTCACTGATTTTTGCACACGGTATCTAACCTTTAATCACTGCATTGCGCTTGCAATTTGTAATCTTTAATTTTTTCAATCTTATTTTCCGTCAGATTACACCAGTGCGTTGATTTCAGCCCAATCGCTATCCCTCCCTCTCTCTCTACTCTCGGCCTTATTTGAGCCTTCTTTCTACCTCCTTTCATTACGGCCAATGCATTTTTCTCTTTCTTGCGCACTTGTATTCTTTTGTTCTGTTTCGCCTGGCTGTTTGATTTTGAAATGTGGATGAACAGTTTATATTGGCAATGCGAGGAAGATGGGTAATACATTAGTGTTCATTATCACGTGCTTCCCAACGTATATGTGATAGCAATGGACTCAAGCGGTAGAGGGAGAATTGGAACTATGAATGAATTTCGGTGGAGAATCCATAAAATCAGTTAGGTTTGCTGATGATCAAGCTTTAGTTGACCAGTCAGCCAAGAGTTTGCAAACATTGCTGAGTGCTTTGGAAATTCAGTTCGATAGGAATGGAATGGAATAAATGCAAAGTAAATGCGATTTTCGAGTAACAGGAAGATTAAGTCAAGTGCTAAAATAAGAGAACACAAGCTAGAGCAAGGAGAGCAGTTTACCTACTCTGGGCCAAAATGGCCTAAGTAGTAGGGACATGAAAAGAAGAATTGCGTTAAGCAGTAAATTTTTCAAAAAGAGGAGGGAATGTGATGTTGAATAAATATGCTAATTTAATGTTGAATAGACATGCTAAGAAATAGATGGTAAATACTTTATTATGGAGGGGGGGTTTCTTGCATAGGATAGGAATGTTGGATGAAATGAAGGGAGGAAAAAAGCGTGCGGAATAGATAAGGATGCAAGTTATGTTTTTGGGAGGGGCTAATAAATTTATTTATGCACAATTTAATCGGATATGTTCATCCAAACCTACCTTAACCGGTAGGCCACAATAATAATATATACTTTTAACACAAGTCCATTGTGTATCATAATGTATCAAAATGTAAACCATAATTTTTTTCCACATTAACTTCTCGCCCATGTATTCGTAGAATAAAATCTTAATTCTTATTCGAAGCGTCTCTTTGATTTTAAGATTCTAATTGAAGTACTTGCTTTCACATTTCCTGTTTTTTCATCCTTTTTTTCGTCTTCAAACCGTTAAATTCAGTTTAACCCTAAAACGCTTTTACCTTTTATTTAGTTTTAAATTAACATCAAATCCCGTATACAGGTAATAGTTATAAGCAAGATTGTAGGCATATTTATGGAGCTTTTAGTTCTCGATGGCAATTGCTATCGGACGGATGTTATGAAAATGAGATGAATTATGATTAAAAGTGTGAGATTTGAGAAAGAGGCGTAATGGCGTCCGGAAAAATCGTCTCGCGCTTGCCCATTAGGTAAAATATATAGCGGAATAGCTCTATGTAATATGAAAGATAACTCGAATTAGAAGGTATGTGCATGCTCCCAATTAACACTTATTTAGATAATTGCATGACTACCTCAATGATCTAATTCTGGATGAGCATAATTTTCACATTGGAAGTTGTGCCAATGGAATTGCCTAGCTTCACTGCTATTACCTAACGTGTCCGTCCAGTTAAATTAGGCAGTGTTCAATCAATTTAAACGATGTTATACTAGATCAAATGAAAATCAATCGTTAATGTTCGAAGGTACAATGAGAAGGTCAATCCGCGTCGCCTAACGTTTACATGCCTTCAAACCAAAATCATGATTGTTTTGCGTTGCAGTAGTACACCTCTCTATATTATTGAATTTAAGATTTTATGAAATTAAGGAGCCAGTTTTATCGTGAGTTTTGAATATATTTGTGACATTACGAGAACTAATTAACAGAGAAGTTGGCCGTTTCGTGAAGTATAATCATGGGCGAACAAAAATCCTCGTATGTATCAATTGAAGTTCTGGATTGTGGGACTACGGAAGAACAGGGACTACGTACACGACTAAAACTTTTGGAAATTTGTTTATCTCTTGAGTTTAAAAATGGGGTAGGGAGGTATTCTCATGTCACCTTGTAATGGTAGGTGTGACTAGAATAAGAAGTTAGGGGGCAATTTACTGCAGAACTGTAAATGGTTAAGTGTAACATTTTTCAATGCAACAATTCCAGAGGACAACATTGAGAAACATATTTCACGGTGGATTTTTATTCCCAAATCTTATTAATATCCAACCAACAATTTCGCTAATGTTTGATGGATAAAAACTCCTCTCGAACGTTCTCTTTTAGCCTTGGAGGGTTTGATTCAGATATAATTAAAATTGCTTTTTCCATATTGATAACGAGGACTGGAAGTCACTTTTTTGTACTTCGTCTTATTTTATTCAAGAGAACCTTACTTTTAAAATAATATTGATTAAATTGTGTTTATTTTCTCCTTTATTTATAATATTAAATTGCGTAAGCGTTGTTGTCCTTGATTTATATATTGAACTTATTGAGCATGTACCCACAAAATCTAATCAGTATTTTTAACTCCTGAAACTTTGAGTTCTAGCAGCATGAATTAAGGATGGTAAGGGTGGGAACATTGAGATAGATATCCAGGCGTATTAGAAATCGGTTTTGATAAATTGAGGGAGTTTGTAGCATTGTGCGCAAGAATGGTTAATAATAACTCAATATGGGCCTGATAACGTTGACTCGTTAATGGTGGTCAAATTTCTCATTTTACCATTTTACCCACCCTACGTATGACTGGCTTCCTCATTAGAGAAACGTTTTCTTAATCTACCAATATTGTAGCATGAGATCCCATTAACTGTCCTATTTTCGTGTCAGGGTTGAATCGGCTGTCTGGATTACTTTCTCCTTGATAGTGGAGGGATTTCTACACGTATTTCTGGTTCTCTAGTGGCTTCGTAGCACTTCGTTCACTTTTTTCTTTCTACAAATTTACCCAAACGAAACGAATCCTGTTTGAGCTTCAGAGAATTACTCCAGTCTTAGGTCATTCCGTATGCTCAAAATTTGGCCTACATAATGTGATAAAGCAACTCTCCTTCACTTAAAATTACCTTCCCTCGGATTCCAACTATCGTCTCTCCGGCTTGCGGTGGCACTGGCTCCTGTGGCCGGCCAAGGCAACCCAAAGGTAGACCAAATGCTATTGGCACCTCGAACCCGGTTCATTTGTAAGTTCTACCTCCCCTTCCATCTCACCACTTCGGAATGGCAGGGTAAGGGAGACTCACCCTCCTCTAGATCCCCCACTCCACCACCCCCACCCCCTCCCCTCCCTCTGCCGGCTCTGCATGGAGATCAATAAACACCTCACGTTGCCCTAGAGCGGGAGGTTTTCGACTCCCATGACGAGGAGCGGAACCATTCTTGCCCAACTAATGCACGAATCAAATCCAAGTCTAAGATGGAAAAGGTGGGAGAGGGAGAGAGGTCGTGTTGTGGCATGGCATCACGGCAGGGAAGTATCAACAGAGGGTCGAAGAATCGAAACCGAGAAGTGTTCACGACATCGCCCCCCGCTGGGTTTTCAATAGGGCATTCAGCGAAATTAACGGAATGACTGGAATTATTTCGTTGCCACTCAGCGCATGAAATTTTCTTTTTATGAACTCAAGAAAAATTGTCTTATGCCAAATGGTTGAAAAAATACTCGAACTAGAGAGAAATTACAGGAAAAAGTAAGCATGTGATGTTTCAATATATTTTATTAATGTTCAACAAATATATTTTGCTAAATATTTCACATAACCTAAATCAGTCGGCTGACAACTTGGAAAGTATTATTTTTTCAAGCAAATATTTAGTTGTATTATGCACACCCTTTTAAAATAATTATTTTCGTCCCATTAAATTAGGGGAATTGAGATTTTGAGTAAAAAATGTAGTTGAGATATAAAGGTAATGTTGGTGGAAAAGATCTCAAAATCCTAAGTAAGGCCCGTGAAGAAAAAAAATTCATCTTTCTTATAGGTTTCTAAAAGGATAAATATATAATAACATAGTTATATAATACTAAAACGTATTCTTATTTCTCCTCGTGCAGGCATATATGTTCACCCCAGTTCTGCCGGCAAAGAAACACCTCACACCTGAGGGGCTCGACGCCTAAAATATGAGGGTAGGCTGATATTTTTGGGCAACGTTATTTATAGTGACATGCTGATCCGTTTACCCTGATGTGTTGCACGTTCACCACGATCCCCGAGGTTGTGGGTTTGTATCCATCTTTTTTATACGTGCTAAATTAGGTTTTTTGTTGCAACAGTTAAATAAATCGGTTCGGAACTGTTTATCACTACCAAATGTTACTGATTTTCGAAATATAACTATTTTAGTGTAACTTAAATGAATTAATTAGTTTCTTGTCAAATGTTAAAAATTTTGTTGTTATTTATTGAATTTTAATTATAAATTTATGCCAAGTTTGTCATTTCGTGCTCCCAAAATTTTTGGTGTACGAAACGGAAAAATGATAAGGTGGGATACATTCGGTGAAAGGAAATGGGTTTTTTGGCAAGGCCATTTGTTTCTGAAGACTTTTTGCGTGTTCATTTGATTAACTTTTCACTGGGAAATGGGTGTGGAAATCAAAATGTCCTCATTTCATGAATGATCAAAAAGGGAGCCTTATTTTGTCAGCTGCAGCTGGCGAAGTTGAAATTGTGCCCATTCTACACTGGATATAAAATCAATTCAATGTTGATTACCGTGTCGTATCCGTACGGTATATTCACTTTTTATCAATGCCTCTTCATGTATTTGGCTTGATAAATACTGCATGGTAAAGCTATGAACTTGTTTTCCGTCTTCGTTGCTCGGATTTTCTCGTTAAATTTTCTTTGCTTCGAAAAAATCTCGTGATATCGAATTTCGTCTTCATTTAAATATTTTTTTAGATCGAAATATTAGAAAAACGTTCTTTTATGTCTCAATAAGATTGCAGACTCCTTATTTTTGTGATACTTGCCACGTATTCCTCAAGTAAATCACGAAAGAAATGAAAATTTTAAGAACTGCAAATCTAAATACTATATTTTCCCACATGGATACGTACGAGTATATTGACATTTCCTAACTATATATATATATATATATATATATATATATATATATATGTATATATATATGTATATATATATATATATATATATGTATATATGTATATATATATATGTATATATATATATATATATATATATATATATATATATATATATGTATATATATATATATATATATATATATATATATATATATATATATATATATATATATATATATATATATATATATATATATTTATATAAGTTGTCACTCACAATAGCTTGGCTGCATCTTTTTCTATACCATTCTCTATTTTTGCTATTCTTTCCATATTCGATGAACTTACGTATTTTCTTCACCGATACACTAGTTTAATCTTAATTAAGATAAATTCGTCCTTGTCTCGGTTTTGAGGATATTCTAAGGAAAAATACTTCTTAGTATTCATGTGAAACAATTTTACTTGGCCCGTGAGAATCATCCACGTATACGATACCATTGGTAACAAGCGTGTTTTAGCAACAGGAGAATTTAGGATCAAAGTTATTCTTCAATTGTGGACATAAAATAAATTCCACCAAGAACTTTAAAATAATTCAGTATATTCTAGTGGAAATTTCACAAGTGTGATGCCCTCCTACCTTCATGAATACTACACTAAATGGTATACTTACACGTTAAACATAGTATTTCAATTATTTTCTGTAGAATTAAATGCATATTTATTTTGATTGTCTACGTATGTATTTCTCTTCAAGTAGGTCTCATTCGATTGTTTAAGTATTTGTAGTGTATGCTACATTCTTCGTTACCCTGTATTTTTTCACCACTATACATTTTTATGTCTCACTCTGTCTTTTTTTTCGTGAACAAATTGTATTCCCTTTTCTTTCAGGCGCTTCAGGAAGAGTATACTTCCTCCTTTCTTTCTTATATCTTTCATTTATCCAGTTTTATTTTTCTCTTCGCTTTATTTCATCATATGTGAATCGCTCTACTCGTGGACTCTTTATCATTCCTTTTTAAGGTCAAATTTCCTCTACCTTAGTGACTTCCTTACTAATACTTACTGTCCATACATTGGTTTTCTGAGAAAATTTTTCGCATTTTTTTCAACTAAGCATTAAAACTACAGTCACAGAGAGTCTCGGATGGTAGCGCTGAATGGTGGAAAGTAACGTAGGAAGGCGTCTCTGCTTACTTGGCTCGGATCCGAAAGTAAAAAAATACTTAACCTATCTGACTTGTATGAATAAGTAATTTCATTAGACCTTAAGTCCAAAGTAACCATCGGAGATGTTAATTTTGATGTGTTCTGCAATGAAAACAATCAATTTTCTTTCATCCTTTAATTCATTTCACTTTGTAATTTCGTCTTTTTTTTAACTTTTTTTAATTGTCAAGGTGGAAAACCATTGAATGCTGTATATTCTATTAAATGAATTACTATATGTTGAAAAAATACACTTCCTTTCATTATTTTTTCATGTAAAATGTGGATAAAAATATATATATTGCTGTGTTCATACCAAATACGCCATGGTCACAGGCAACGCAGCCAGGTGTGGAAGTATTGAAATATGTATACATTTATTCATAATACATCTCCAAGGTTGCTATCCCTTCTATAGAATCCCACAAAGAGAGGGATTCCGTGTATTGATTCCCATACCGCCAAAAGAATAAATATTTTTAATGCCTTTTCCCGACGAGGGTCCACCTCGTTCCGAAGATAAAGGGCCTGCGGTAAGAGTGAACGTACCATTTTTTGTAGAGACACTGCAGTCTTGCTACGCTGCACGTAACGATTTGTGGCATGAAAGTACATCGTGAACTTGAGACTTGCTTAGGCGTAGACCTTTTTTCAGACATCTTTATCACATACACGAACTCGATGAAAATTGTAAACTGTTTACCCAAATCTAATTTGAGCATTTATGAATCTAATAAAAAACCTAATATCAGAGTGTTTTATCAGTTACTTTATGTAATAGTAGTCTAAAGTTAAGGGTAGGTTTTCAACGTAGCAATGTAGTGTACTCTATTGGTACTTATAAACCCGCACTAACACGACAGAAAATATCCTTAAAGCACACACTACGTATCTTAAGTCGTTCTTTAGCTCTGCATGCATTAGCATACTTTCCACTTCGTTTAACTCCATCCAAAATTCGTATTCATTTTCCTTCGACGGAGTCGATCTCTTAACATTCTACTCTCTACTGTCTTCAGCAAACGCACTGCTTCTCATTCATAATCTTCTGCGTCCTTTTGTCCTACCTTCTTAGACCTTATTCCATCAACCGTCATTTTTCCCATATGACACCTAGAACTTTATCTTTTGCTCTTCCTCCCGTCTATTTTTTTTCCTCACCTTTTGAGACCTTCATCTAAAAAAATTGAGTCTACGCTCATCCTTTTACATCGATGACCAATTTTATGAGCCTTAAAATATTACGCTTACTCCCAGGTTCTAGCCAATAGCTATCCCACGTATTCATTCTGGAAGATAGTGGATTTTATCCCATTAGAATTTGTTTAGCAATAATAAATATTTCAACGCATCATACTAAAACAGCATATTCCCTCTGTTATGCCAGGCATTAATGTTTTTATTAGCAATGGTATAAGTGAGTTCGAAAGTTGTGCGCCACCAGTAGGGTTTTACATGTATTTCGACTTCGTCCTTTTAGTATGACTACCATTTTGAAAAATCTGGAAATTAAGCACCTAAGCGCATCTATGGTTTCAGCGTTTAAGCTGCTTGCTAAAATAATTTCATTCCATAGCAAGTTGAATTCGCAAGGAAATCAACATCTTATTTTGTGTAAGGTATTCTTACTTATAAGGCATATTTGAAGACCGAACGCCTTCGTCGCATGCTCGTCGTTTGCCGCAAAGTAGTTCAAATCAATATTTCTCATTGGTACTCCGACTTGAAGTCTAGAACATCGGTAACTACCTTTCTCAGGAAACTATTAAAGAAAGATAATGAATAAAAAGCAGAAAGGGTGTTGCCATGATTCGGCTCGGTGTCGGTCGTAAATAAAACGATGATGGGCCAGGAGTCCATTTGCTTTCGCTTATATCCCTTTATGAACGTATCGATATCTCTTCATTGCCCTCAGAAAATGCTTATGGCGCTTGGAATAGATCCAAAGAGGTAATAAATATTGTTGATGATTAATATTTGGCGTTTTAGAGCCATCCAGAAAAAACGAGCTCTGCATTGTTGTGGTTGTTAATTCCCCAGGGATGACGTTCCCGAGGCGTTGCGGCCCCATGCTCTTCGGCCTCTCCCAGTGGGCGTATTTAGCGCTCATGACATTGAAGAGGGTCACTCCAATGGCGGTGGCCTTAAGCGTGTCCAACGCACGCTAAATCCGTTTACTGCACCCAAGCGTGTTTCGTGGACATTTGTGGATATATGTTTAAGTGTACCCACGGCGGTCTCTCCTTAAACGTCTCTTATGCTGCGCGGGTAATGTATTCAAAGTGAATCGCACAATAACCCACCGTTCTTAAAGGACCTGCGAGACCCTTTACGTATATTGCCACACAAAAAGCGATGGTTTATCGGGAGAGATATTTTCCTTTGCGTTGACTTTTGAGACACACACCAGTGCAGTGACTACCTATGTGATTTCCTATGCATTGTGAGTACGCAGTCATGTAGAGATAGATGATATTTATGTGGAAATCCACAATGAAAAAATTGTTTCTTTTTCATCGTGTCATTGAAAGGGTTAGAAAATCGGATCTTCAGACAGGCAAGCTTGATGCTTTCCCAAACAAACTTAATTCAACACTTTTTCTATAAGGGCTATAAGTACCCCGTACTTGTACAGTCTTACGATGTACAGAGGTAAAGAAGTTGTTCTTGAAGGACAAGCTGCAGATACAGGTTTTACCCAAAACCATTTTGACGAAACTTATAACTAAAAGGCTACTCACATTATGCAGAACTTTGAACATTTCTGTGAAACGAAGACAAATTCTATCAGATCTTTTTTTATTTCAACACCTATTCCAATAAATAAGTCGCATTAACGCCTTTCTCTATCTCCTCACACTCCATTTCATGCCATTCAAATTTACTTTTCCTCCTTTCTTGGCTTGTCAATATTCTTGTCCTAAAGTGTTCCCCAACTTTTAGCCACCCAATAAAATATGACTTCGAATCTCCATTCAAAATTTATAATATAATTTTCGTAATCGTCTTCTTATTTTCCCGATAAACATGGAACAATGAATAATTAAAAAAAAATATTTTCATCCTTTTCATGGTGAAATCTTAAATTTAGTCGATCCCCACTCAACCTCTTTTCATAAAAGAAACGTTTAAAATGATTGCATTGTTAACCTTTCTTTGATAAAATATTCATTATCTTTTTCGTAATATCGACAATGACAAACAGACAATTTAATATGCCGATTTCTCTATTCTGCTAATTTTATCAAGTCTAAGGTATCTGAAAAAATTATAACTGTGGTATAATCTTTCGTTTTTGTGTGTGGCAGTGGTTAATAAAACTTTTACTAATAAATATTTCTGGCAACAAGCGTTTTGACTCCACCTCAAGAAAAATAAACACTATAGTTCTGATAATAATAAATGCACATAATTATTGATATATAACTCCATAAAATTCCATTTCATAATATGGTAGCGTCATATTTTGATATTTCAAAAGCTAAAACACCATCGAATAGCATACCAGCTTCCTAGGGAATATCTGAATAATTCTTTCATACCCGAATATGATTAGAATCTAACATTTATTGCCATACCAACACCTGACCGACCTGGCTACATTCGCTGGTCAATACAGGGTCGCACCCAAAAGTGGTAGGACTGATTTTTTTTAACAAGAATTTTATTGACGATATACTTACATCGACATAATAATCTTCAAAGTATGCTCCTTGAGTTGCTACACACTTAGTATAACGTTGATCCCATTCCCCGTACGCCCGCTGGAAATTTTCTTTGGGGATGCCGTTGATGACCCTCGTCGAAGCCTCTTGAACGGCCTTTATCGAGTCAAAACGTCGTCCCTTGAGCTGTCTTTTCATCATGGGGAAGATGAAGAAGTCCGGTGGTGCCAGATCGGGAGAATAGGGCGGGTGCGGCAACGTGGCAACGCCGTATTTGTCCAGGAGCTGTCTGACGACGAGCGTGCCATGGCAGAATTTTCGGCACCATCTTGGCGCACACCTTGCGCATGGCCAAATCCTGTGAAATAATGCGTTGGACGTTGGATGCAGACAGACCCAACTGGTCTGCAATTTCTTCACTGGTTAAGCGTCGGTCTGTGTTCAGCAGTGTCCTCACTCTGTCCACATTCGTGTCGGTTCTTGCCGTCGACGGCCGTCCGGAGCGATGGTCGTCTTCAACGAGCTCCCTACCCTCTTTAAACAACTTGTGCCACTCAAATACTGTGAAACGGCTTAAGGCAGTGTCCCCATAAGCCTGCTTGATCATATCGAGGGTCTGAGTAGCCGTCTTCCCGAGTTTCGCACAAAACTTCACGGAATAACGTTGCTCTAGATTCATTTTGTTTTTCGACGCGGACAAAAAACTTGCTTCACTAAAAACGGTGTCCTCACTCAACGACAGCCCGCAGGCAACTGAGGTTGGTGTTGGTCTGCTGGTAAGAGCCCCCTCCACCTTACCATGCCAGACAGACCCCCCTCGACCGCTCCGTTTGCGCCAGAGAAAATCAGTCCTACCACTTTTGGGTGCGACCCTGTATTAAGGAATCTATTCTTTCAGAGACAAGACTGGCAAGAAACGGAATATCTTGCTGTCCGGTTAGGCCAAATTTCTTGCCGCTGTTTCATTGTGCTTTTTTGGTTATTAGTGACTTAATTATTGTCTGTTCAACACAACTTGCTGTCCCTTTTTGTAAATTTGATGACGCATTCCGAGAGGAGAGCAGGAAGGAAAAAAGTGGGGAGAAGTGGCTAGTCTCTGGCTATAGCTTAATCTTAATAAAACTCTGAGGGTTTCCAGGCTTAAAGTTTCATTCCACGGAATTATTTTTACAGCAGGGAGAAACCAGGCAAATGATCTCGAAGCGTTTCTCAAGTAAATGCTAGTACTAATGGCCCTGGAATGTCAATGCTTTGCACACCATTGCCTCCGTAAGACTGGGCATCCCCCTTTTTCTCCTTTGCCTGGCACTGTCAATCCCGACTTTCCATTTGCTCTCAGTACTTGTGTATCATGCATCGTAAATTTCCGTACAGTTCGTTTTTACTTCAACTCTACTCCTATTTACTGAAATATGGTTGTTAATTTAATACAAAAATACTCTGTAGAACACGTTGACAAAATATACGAAGCGTAAATATGTGGTTTTAGTCCTTTTTTGCTATTTTTTCCTTTATACATGCTCCACCAATTACCCCACTATTTCTATGGCGTTATGCTTACCCATTGACTTTCTAAACCCAAACTGATCTTTACCTGAGTACTTTCTCGTTCTCGTCTTCATCGTTTTACTGATTATCCTAAAGTACACCTTTTTTCCGAGTTAATTCAATAGTTTTATTCCAATAGTCCTCATAAAATTTTGCTATTCGTATTTTGGAATTGGTATTGATTGGAATTGGTATCTAACAAACAGTTATGGTTGAGTTCCTCCTTTTACAATGAGTCAATATAAACTACTTCATCCTCGTTTTCTTAAATTCTTGAGTGGTTCTGCAGGGCAATTATTTATTTATTTAATCCCAAATAAGCACTAGTTGAATTTAATATTTAACAAAATAGAAAATTAGTAAATACCTAATTAAGAGCAACAACTTACATAAAAGCAGTAACTCAATCTATTAAAGTTTAAACATAAGTGTCAAGAAAATCAAACGCAGTATTCAGGACAAGGAGAAGTAGGTAAAAATAATAGGAAGGAGGAGTGGAATAGATTTCGGCTGAATGAAATGGTCGGGCATTTAGGCTTGCTTTTATTAATAATATTAGATGTTTAAAAGAAACTTTAAAATGACGGTATATGTTTAGCCATGAAAGCGTGAGGGCGAAATGCTCATTCAAACGTGTTTTACTTGTACGTATTCGAAAGCAAATGAATCGTTGGTGCCTTATAGATGCTAAAGCGATAGTTTCATGAAAACTTATCATATAGTATTGCGCACGGCCATCAGTCAGGGAAGTAATTCCGAGGAGAAATCGTGTTTCAATTTGAGAGGAGTTACGAAAGTGCAAATGACGGTATCATATATCATAGGAGAAGACTGTATTTGACTTTTCAAGTAGCTTGAGAGAATTTTGCAGTGCAGAACTCAAATTTGGGAGCGGAATTTTATATCAGTATTGACACAGGCGAAGTAAAATGTACCGAATGCTGCCAGATCATATACTTTTCCAAGACTTTTGAGTTCAAGCCATTAATCACAGCACACGGAAACGTTGAAGAGTTATATGCATTCATTAAAGGAAATCTTAAATTCAAAAATAGCGCTTAAATCGCTTAGAGTGGGGGTTACTGGAGTTACTTGGGCAAGACTTTTTGCCTGAGGATATTTATGGAGAAGGAAAGATAATATGGATGGTTGTGATGAATTTATTCATTTAGTTTGTTTATACTTACCTTCAAGATCAATATTCGCCGGCATCATGTTTAAAACATTATATCGGTCCACAATTCACAACAAGCATGGGTCACTGAGTTCCAGTATTTTGTTTCTTCATAGCCAAGCTGAACACCATACCGCGCGTCTTACGGAGGAGATGCTCAATGAATTTCTAAACAAAACTTTTCACCCTTCCGTAACTCCCGGAGTGGGTTTCCGAGATTCTTTGGCATCTGATATAATTCTTATATTGATAGAAGTTTGACGTTAATGGTGAGTTAAAGGAGAAAATCAAGAAATGATTCAAGTTACTCCTCGTGGAATTATATCAACGGTATTTGCAAATTAATGCCAATATATCGCAATTTTTACTACTTGGTATGTTGGCTCTGCTGAAAAGTAGTTGAAAATGAGTTGAACTTAGTGTCAATGAGATTATTAGCTTTCCAATCACGTATAAAATAAATAGCAAGCCACTAGGTATTTACTTCCTGGACGCGTCTCGTATTTCCGTTTACGCCCTATAAATATATAGCTTGTAATACGATAAAGCTATAAAACGTTTCTAGGGCGAATACATGCGAAATCGTTAATTTCGAGCCACTACTGGTTAGGAAATCTGTGTGTCCATGTTCATCCGAGCGCTTGAAATGGGAATAATCCCCGCGTGAATGTACGCTGCATCACATTCAGCGACTCTTATTTGGCCGGGTTCGGAACACACAATGGAGTTCTACAAACGTCACCTCGGTGCGGTCGGGGAAATAACTCACGGCCACGTGAAAGCACGACGCAGGAGAAATTGAAGTGCTCCCTTTCCCTACCCTGAGGAATTCTCGTGCCCCGCTCGCCGTTCACCAATGCACCGGAGCCAATTTCTATTAATCTACCATCGCACACAGATCCACACACTGATAGGACATTATTTTGCCCGCTTGTTTTGGACCCCTTCATATTTAAATTCACCTCCGATTTTTTATGAAATTACTATGATGCATAAATGCGGCCACCTAACCCATAGATCCATTTTTGTCCGATTAATGATTACTGTAATTCTGGAGGAGTTAATGCAATAGGAAGTTCATAGTTTCCAAATCGAACTTGCGACATATTTACATAGTATTACCTTGAATATCTGCTAGAATCGTGAAGGATAGTGAAATGATTATTATGGCAGTATTACATAAAAATTATTGTCTGTTGAAAAATTGACTCAAATTGCGATTCGTATCATGCCTACTTATGAGTGAAAGATCAACAAGTATTTTTTACGTATTCAACATAAATGATGTCTCATTGAAAAAGATAAACATGAAAGTAGACGCATGTATGGTGATCTATGATAAATATATGTTAATATTGACCCAGAAAATGAACAAGTTATCAGTTTACTTTAACTCAAGATCAAACATGGTGTGCTCCACAGGATGTTTGTATTCGTAGTTAATTCCCTAGACTCCGCAAATAATGGGAGAAATTTAACGCTAATTGAATCCATTGCATAAAACAACATTATCTTTATCAAAGAACATTACTTAAAATTAAATATTTTACACCGTTATGTGCATTTCAACAAATGGGTTATTATAAACAATGTGTCGTGGAAATAGATTGATGGTTTTTCTAAAACCTGTGATCAAATATACGTATACAAACTCATGAATTGACCTACCTCTGAAAAAATATTTATGCAACAGTGCTATTAGAGAATATCAGGTACACATTTCGCTTGCACGTGTTTTGGAAAATGTCATGCTAAAAATGCATTGCATCCAATATGATGTTTAAAAAAAAATCATGCATGTTTACGCAGTGTAGGGATTTTGGAAAAGAGTGAGCGATTTTGTGACAATTTTTGTAAAAAATAACATCAAAGGTAAATGGCACGGAAGATTTTTTCTGTCTGAGGTTTTTCATTTTAATGAAATGAATCGCGCGCATTTGCATTTAATATCGGGATATATTAAAAATGTCAAAGATTTAATGACGTTTTCATGGATTCATTAATTTGCGGTCACCAACGAGCTGAATGTAACGGCGGGGGACGGCAGTTCGAGCCCTCGGATTAGCTTAGTATTTTGGTCTCCTGTGAGTGTCTTCGGGAAAATGCACTGAAAATGAGCACTGTTCAATACATGGAACATGAACACTATCTACCATCCATTGGGCGAAATAAATAAGCCCTTAGAACTTATGTGGAAGGTATATCAAAGGTTTTTTCAAACTATGCCACAAAATATTTAATCTTTAAGTTGAATGTTTCGAAGTGTCGCTCTGAGTTATTAAATTAAATGAATAAAAGAGAAATACGCTCTCATATGCATTTCAAAAAGATCTTGTTTCTCGACCTGGGATTTGTATATCATAATCTGATAAATACCCGTTTAAAATCTTGAGAGTAAGTTAATCATCAAAATTCGGTTCGGGAAAGTTCTTTGTTGCGTCTCTACTAAATACAATCTTGCTTTTTACCTCTCTTATCAATTACAGTGGTTCAGTGGTTTTCGAGTTATATAGAGGTTTATTTACCTTGGGTATATACGCCCGTTAATCTGCGACTCCTGTAATGACTTTAAAAGTTGCTTTAATTAGTAAATAGGTGCATTTTGAGAAGTAAATGTAAATAAATACATTGAGTAAATGCTATAATTAGTTAAAGAGGCTACATTGGTAATGACAAAGCGTTGCAAATGTATCGTAACATTCAATTTTGCCTTATATTAAGTATTGTCAGGTGACATAGCTACTAATACCAATGATCCCTCCTCCCGGCATATGACTACGATGATAGCTAAATGGTGTACATAGTTTGCTACCAGAATATTTTTCAAGTGAGACGATATCTGACTGTGTTTATAGTATATGTAATTCTATGATTTGTCTCTAATTACTTAGGTTACATCACTCACAACTGTACATACATATTGTCGTAAATAGTGCATGCACCGTGAAAAATTGACATATTTCTTGCCTAGTCCCACTGGGCGTATTAATGATACAGCCAAATATGGGCGTCGTGTAGATTTTAAGGGTTTTGTGTGATGGATAATTTAATCAGCTGCTGTTTAAACATATACGAAGATTTTCTGTTAAGTTGTGGTTTCCATTAATTACATCTTCACGAGTATCTTTTCCAAGTGTAGCTATTGCAAAAATATATTTTTGGTCCGGTGTGAAGCGTAATTAGAATAAAGTCTTTGGATAAAATTTGCTCTTCCGTGTTTAATTAGAATAATGCCACTAGAACTATTAATATAATATTAAGGGTTTCTGAGTGCATTTAGAATAACAGGTGCGAATTAAGAACATTTTATCGCAATCTTACAGAATACAGTTTGTTCAAATGATATCATGTAATATATATATGTGTGTAGAATATATAAAAATTGCAAATGAGAAAAACCGTGAGCTTCCCCAGTTTCATAGTCAGTATTTCCCGTGCCGTGTTTTCAACGTGCGTAGGAAAGATCCAAATTCATCGATTTATTTGAAATCATGGCTGGTGAATATTCATAAAGTGTGTTCGACTGAGAGCGATAGAGGACGAAAAAAAATGCTTTTTGCTATGGAAACGGCCTTGACTACATCAACCATTGGCGGGAAATTCGCTCGACATAACTCTTAGAAATGACGCCCTATTTCAGAAATACTCCAGAATCTAACGTTATTTTATTGGATAATGTAGAATAGTCGCTCTTCGCCGCTTCGGCTCTGCGACTTTTTTTGATAACTAGCAAGAGTGCGTCAGTTCCTGTGGGCAACACAGGAATCAAAATTCAGATTACTGTTTCCGCTTTTCTGGCAGTTTTAACGTTTATATTTTTGTGGCACCAGACCATAAGATGGGCGATTTACATCTTTCTATTTAATAAATTGCCTATTATCTCACTTTGTGTGGAACATATTGATAAAAAAAGCAAGGTGCCGTCTGGTCCATGTCATCCTTTGTCGTTCTGAAGTTTTATTTTGGTTTTGGGTCCTATCTGTTTCTTTCTTCAATGCGTTGTTAAGTTTTCTATTGCACTTCTATTATCATGAACTCTGTGATGAAATTTTCATTGTTTTTCCAAGCTCAAACCTCTGCTTCGTGTTATATAAAAGATTCATCCATGAGTAAGTATTAAATATATAATAATTCTTAATTTCTGTATTGTTGTGCATGAATCTTAAGGTGCATTACTTATTCTATTGATAAACATAACTACTCATAAATGTTTGCAAAGAGAAAACATTGTAGTCATCCTCTTGAATACTGAGTGATGGTAGTTTGTTGATTTCTTCCCTCATTTCGAGGCCTTGAATGTTTTACGCGACATTTCAATTCTCTTCCCCGAACAGGGTGATTCAAATCTTGTTCATGTCACTGTGTTACTACAATGCAATGTTAGAGTTGAGGTGGCCGTTGTTTTAACACGTTTCATATGAATGGGATGTTAATTTTCTGCAAGCTTTTAACGGCTATAGTGTGCATTCAAAGGCCTTATCTGCTGCTCAAAAGGATTCCTAACGCGTTCCTACACCATTTTGGAACATTGTCTCCAGTATGTATGGTCCAGCAAATGAAATTCCTCTGGAAATATGGCTTGTGATATGTCGAAGTTCAAATGAGCAGCATTTTCATATTGACTCAAATATCAGCAAATTTCAAATGTCGTGCTCCGCTTATTAACGGCAATAAAAACTGCATTTAATCTTCATTTGCAACATCCTTGTTTTCCAAAACAATGCATACTGTTTTTCTTTGTTTGCATAAAAATTTATGGCAAAAATTGAAGGCCATCTGTATAGTAATTACTTTGTATTAATTACTAACCTTTGATTAATAACACTTACTCAAGCACCTTAATATGCGGTGTATACATATGCGCTTCATGTATATCCTATGCATAGATTCAGGAAGGACGACTGGGAAGATAGCTACCTAATAATTACTCTGTGATATTAATTTTGGATATATCACACTTGAAAGAAGTTTTTTCAGAAAACAAATTATCCAAACGGAGTATCAAAACCCTCCCTTGATTGAATTTGAGTCTAGGAAACATAGACATTTTCCATTTCAAACGATCATTGGGTGGAAACGGTTATACGATGTGTGGAAGTATACATTTGAATATCGCATGCGGCAGTTGTACATTTCGCCTCCTTTACATATGAGAATTGTGGAAAAAGAAGTTATTTAACCAGGAAAAGAAATCGAGGGGAAGTAAGGAACGATATTTTTCAATTTCTAGATGTGATAAAATTGTATCCAGTGAGAAAAATAAGCTCATTAGGTTACTGCCTATTTCCCCTTGTAATTACTACATGCGCCCATAAAATCAAATTACCTTGGGTAAAGAACCAGTGGACTAAGTATATTGATTGCTTATGCCTGCTTATGTGATGATGTATAGGTCCCCGATTTTCAGGGCACTATGTCGACGGCGTATCTAAGATCGTATAGACATCCGAGCAAATAATACACGTGAAGTGGGTTCACCCAAAGTTGTACCTGTAACCATAATAAATACAGAAATATTTTAGACTTGGTGGAAATTTTAAAGCAAAAATATTACAATGGAGAAAGAAACTAATGCAATTAATCCCTCCACCGTTCCCTTTAAGTTGAAATAATTTAATTAATACCCTAGATTCATTAATTTTTAAGCGAGCTGTGATATGAAAAAAAGAGTGAAATATATATTATAGCACATGAAATAATGAAATTAACTAGTTTAGATGATGTAAAACAAAATTAGATCCTTTTTCTCTTTCAAGGAATCCCTTATTGTACTATTTCCCTTTTTTATCTCATCCTAAATTATTTTTCACTATCCTTCTGTTTCTCTAATAAGTAAGTCTATATAAATAAAGAATCTGTAAAGTGGAAAATTGCAATTATTTTTTCTGTTCCTGCAATTACAATTTAATGTATTACTATCAGTTGTGTTATTCTACCGTTGGAGATAGGTTTCAGTTGGGTACAGAGAGAACAGTAATAACTTTCTTTGCAAGCAAAACACAACATGACATCCGACATTAAAGAAACCTCTTTTTATTCCACATACTTCCTTCGTCCCTTCATTTCGTCCAACACGCCCCTTCCTCACTTTCCTAATGTCCTCCCCTCCAGTATAATCTTCCACATCCCATTGCCAATTAATATGCTCTGCTGAGTCCCTTTGCTTCTTGGACTTGTGCTAACATTCGTCTGCATCATTGTCTCATGGAATAACATATTGAGGTGGCTTCTCCTTTGCCTTCCTCAATAGTGTTCCTGACGTGACACCATCACCCGTCTGACCGCCCTACTGGGTTACAGCCGCTTCGATGAATACCTTTCGTCTAGCTCATACCCTTCGACCTATCGCGCATGGGTGAACCGCACCATTTTCAATTATAATTCCTCTTCCTAGCATAGCTCCACGAGTCGTCAGAAGGCTCAAGCCCCTCCATCACGTCAAGGTTGTGGTCATCAGGGGTGGATAAATTACTTTACTGTCGCTAAAATCCTGTAATACTGTATGGAATTATAATCTTGTTTAATTCATTTAAAACTCTTTATCTGTTATTTGCTGCTATAACCTTCTGATTTTTTCTTTCTTTAGCACCTTATGTTACATTTGTTAGCTTAAAATTGACAAAATGATTGTATAGTTTTTGTAAAACTTCTCTGTTTTGGTGAATTTGTCGGGGATTTCTTTGGATAAAGTTTTATTATAATTACGTCGAATGGTTATCAGCTTTAAAAAGACATTTTTCGTTTCCGACGAACGATTTGCAACTACTTAAGTATATTTGCAGAAACTGGAACAAAATGTTTGCTTCGTCTATCATTTCGTCCCGGCAGGTAAGGGTAGATTGACCATGAGAAAGAGGTGTTGCGTAAAAAAATTGGGTTTTAAAAACAAGTAGTCTCCATAATACTGATCAGATCCTTTTTTATCAATGAAATGATTCGATATATGCCTGTTGATTTCGACAATTTTTAGGGCTCAGAAACAGTTTTGCGTGATCAACATTCCCTTCGACGGTATTCACACTGATACATAGTGAGAACTGTATAATCTGTTAAATTTTTAAACTTTAGAGCAGCATAACTCAGGTGGCGCCATATGAGTAGTTGCTAAAGAAATTTTAAACATGTATAGCCCTCGAATTGCTGGCATGTAATCCCCTTCTGAATGGTTTCAGGAATGAGGATGTGAATTTATAACATTAATGGTCGAATGAAGTCCCTTTGCCCGCGGGATGCACGCAATAATAAAAACGATATGCTTGGGGGTGAATCCAACTCCAATGTACGACCCTTTCCCCCCTACCCCCGCGCCTACGTCACGTTCTCTCTCTCTCCCCGTACTCTTCCCTCCCACTCCATTTTCATTACGGCTGCGAAACGAGCCTCCCTCTCCCCATTTCGTTTGCGCTATCTTTTCCTTCCACGCTTCGCTCATTCTTCGCCTTTTCAATCAGAAGCCATACCCCCCTCGCCCCCCACCCTCGGTTCACCCCAAGACAAGGGAAGGCCCCCATCTAATAATTATTCGCTACTCTCTCATTCTCTCCCACCCTTTTCTCGTCCCCACTTCACTCCCTCCCTCCACGTCCCAGCTGCTCACATCAACCCCAACGCAACTTCCATTAGGTGCTGCCTGTCGATGGAGGATGGGCTCTTTCTATCCATTAGCACGACGCGGTTCGGGCCCGTCAGGTGGCTGTCTGCGTTCATTCCCGCCGAGAGTACAGTCCCACCCGTCCGTTCCCTTCCCAAAGGAGAATATGGGAGATGGAATGAGGAATAAAAATAATAAGGTTTGACGGAAGATCTTTACGTGCCCTCGATCGCCAGGAACGACATTTTGGCCCTTAATTTATGATCCCACTTTTGGTGAGAATTGAAACTTGGTATATTTGGCGACGTGCATAACGGGGTTTGGCTCGTCTCCATGAAGCAGGGACTCATTTTGATAGCTGCAAACTATCTGATTCGCGGCTAACGACTAATCTATAGCCTCTAATTGTGTGGCCGTCCATTATTTTGATAAGCAGCAAGATTTTCCGCATTTTCGAGGACAATCCCTCCCAAGGGCTACGACCTTGACGTGGTGAAAGGGTTTTCGTGTTCCTTTAACTACCACAGATGTGCTCATGGGAGCAATAGAAATTGCTCCCGGTCCGGACACTCATGGTCGAAGGGTAGGTACCGCGCTTGTCGAATCTACCGGTATCATTTGGCGCTATAATAATGTCCTCTGTGTAGCAGGAAAACTCAGGTGCCCTGAACTCTTCCAAATGTCTGTCTTGCCTACTTCCCTCGTGAATCAAGAGGTTTACTGAGTAATTCCTCCATCATACCCGTTACGATTCTCGAAGCATTTTTTAAACAATTTAGAGGAAATTCTCTGAATCTTTTATGAATCTGTGATTGACGTTTTCACGCACGGGTGCAAGATACCTGCCACGTATTCTAAACGAAGCCAACTGAAGTGAAGTAACACGTCTCTTACTTTTTCGTTACATTTTCCCAATACGAGTATTCATCTAATGAAATCTAGCTTCTCTATGGCTAACCCAGGCAGTCATATTTGTTGTGTTTGTACCCTAAGAATTGTTTCGTGCCAGGGTAACACTCAAATATTTCACCTGTTCAGAAATGCTAAACTTGAACTCATCTGTTTTGTAATTTTTATCATGTTAATCTTGTTTTTCATTTCACAACTTCAGTGCTGCATATTTTCTGATATTAAATTATAACCCCAATTCTTTTTCCCTCTGCGATATCTGGTCTAAATCGTTTTAGAGAGTCCCGGTATCTGCCTGTGTCCTAATTGCTCTTTAGTTCATCACTTTGTTCTATGAGAATAATATATACTAGTGTCTTCCCCATCGTCGCCGTTGTAGAATGGGTTGATATGAGCTGTCTCCCTCTCGCAAGGCTTTGAACTTCTCATCAAAAAAAGGTTTTTTAAATAGCTGCGATTTATTCCGCAAGTTCCTTCAGTATTTCAGCGGGGATTTATCCCGGATCTGAGGATTTTATTTGTTTTTTTTTATTTTGGAGCTGTTTGTTGATTCTTCCTGGAAATATTATATATTTCTCGAGAGTTATTCAGGTGTTTTAAGGTTTTATTTTGGGTACCAATATTGTTGTTGGAGATATTCTCGAGGATATTTTATGATTTTGGCCCTTGTTACTCCACCTGTAACTATCACGCAATTTTACGGCCTTAATGAATATGCCTTAGGATATTTTCCTTTTTACCTGACTAAGGCCAGAATGATTTCGGATTTTTCTCTAAACAGTCGCATTAAATTTTCCTTTTGATGATATGGAGGGCTTTTCACGTAAATTTGCATTTCTTCCTCAGCTGGTTAACCTTCTGGCGTCTTTAATTGATTGTTACATTACTTTATAAACTTTTTTAATTTGAGTATCTTTATTTGTCTTCTTATCTCAACTGTGATAGCTCTAACAAACCTCTCAGATGTACTATCGCTATTTCTCATTACCACGGTAAAATGTTAGGGATTAACCTCCCGTTATATTAATTAACTTAATAGTAACATTTGAACACATTTTCAAAATATGCTCATCTCAGCGCTGTGGTTTTTAATCTGAATTATTGCAGTTCAATATGTAACTGCTCCCGAGCCATTAAAGTCCCCTTTAGAGTTAGCGCTTTTCCCTCATTATTTTCATAAATTTAGTTTCCATTTCAATCAATATAGCTTTTTAATCGCTAATGCCCTCAGTTATTCCGACGTTTGTAATAATCTCTGCTGTATGAATCGCAAGTTATTCCCTCTATTACCTCTTGCCAGCAATTTAGCTATTTGTTCCAACTAGAATTTTTCAAATCTGTATTCATAAATTTTTAGTCAGAATCGAAATGTTTTACATGTTCTCACAACAATAAATTTCCCAATTAATTGTCGGCAGATTATTGAAGAAAAATATTATTTTTGAGGAAAGCCACGGAGAACCACTTAAATTACAAGTCCTATGATAAATACAGTGGAAATAATGAGACAATGAATCCTGGAAACTACGTGACTCGGTCCAATGGATCGGGTGTTGTGCCCCACAGTGGAAGAGGAAAGACCACTACAATCATCCTCACACGAAATCATAGTTCGATCAAGATGAAAACAGAGGGAAAATTGCGACGGTTAGGTTAGATACATGGATTGTTAGGGCGATGATGAGGACAAAAAAGTTGGAAAACACGAATGAAATGGAGGTATAGGGTACGTTCGGATGATGGATACATTCGGTTTGGGTGAGATGAGGAGAGACAGTGGGGATTAATAGAGTGATAGCTATTGATTTATTTACGGTGTGGGGATGAGTGGGAAGGGTCGACGTAAGGTGGTCGTAGTAGTGAATAGAAAAGTGGAGAGAAAGGTAGTGGACGTGGTAGGCGAACAACATAATTTTATTAGCCGAAATAAAAGTTTCCTAACCATACTAGTGGTGATTCAGGTTCATATGCCGGCAGGTAGTCATTAGGAAGATGAAGAAATAGGCAGCTTGTACTAAGAAGGGAACGTACCAAGAAGGAAGCACCTACAGGTATTAGTACCCAAGTTTTAGAAGGTAGTGGTTGGTGAAGGTGGGGATGGCAGATAGTTAGATAGCCGAGAATGGTTTAGGAATTAGACATTATCAAGGATAGGAAGCAGTTGAGTTTCGCTGAAGAAGGAGTATGATATTAAAAAAACGCCTGATTCGAATAGTAGCATAGGTGAAGACATGGAAGATGTCGGAGATAAAATTTTGATACCAGTTATAATTTATTATACCATGGTTATCATATTATACCATAATATTATCATATTATACCATATTTGGAAACATCGTCAGCAATTCACGCAGCGTACTGGGTGCGGTTGCAGACTCAGAGCATATATTAGTTGTTATGGAATGAAATTAAAAATACAAAAGATTATTTCGGAGGGGCTAAGGAGTGCAAAATTGGATTCGGGAAGGTTTAACTGGGTTAGAAAGGAAAGTGTATCAAGAAAAACTTAATTAATATCTAAATGATGATAGGGGAATGAAAATGGTTGGGAAAATATGGGTGAAGCTTAAGAACGGTATAAAAAGAGCAGAAAAAAACAATAGGAATAATAGAGAATAAGATATTACCGTAATGCCATCAAGAGAGAGATTTTTAAGAGGATGGAAGAACGAGGGAAATGAAGAACGTAAATACGGAAATGGAAGAAGATTTTTCCGAGCGCTATATAATTTACAGGCGTGAAAAGACCAGGGCCAAAGAAACGTGGTGGAAAGATCAGTGCGGGGATATACGGAAATTTTAAACAAAAGAAAGAGAGAAGAGCTGTATAAGAATGTCAGAGAATTGCCAGGAAGTAGCGAGGAAATAATTATGCATACCATAAAATATAATATGTGGAAGTTACAAAAAAAGCCAAAAGAGATTCAGGCACGGTAGTAAGAATACTTAGAGGAGCTCATATGGTAAATATGTAAAGAAAGCTGGTTAATTAGAAATAGAGAATTTTTCATGGACGATGGAAATCTGGATCTAGGAATACTATATATCGTGATGAAAAACTTTCTGAGGGAAATGAAAGCCGAAGAAGGTAGTAGGAGTACATAATGTCCTTTTTGACTTACTGAGGAGTTAAAGGGAAAATTGAAGGAATGGCTTCTTTAAACTACTGCAGGATTTGAAAGGAATATGGTCAGAAATTTTCCTCAGGTAAATGTCAATCCTTAGTGAGTAAGACGCCTGCATGAGATAACTATAGGACGATAAATTTAATTTTGATTGCGGCTAAAAAATCTTCAATATAAAGTGACAAAAAGTGTAAATAGCTACTTAGGTGGAAATCAGTATGGCCTCTGAAAGGGGAGAGGAACGTATGTTGTTGTTGCAATAATGAGAACATGAGCAGTAGGGAATATCGAATTTAATCAGTATTCGTTTTTGTGCTTTGTGGATCTGCTGAGGGATTTCGAAATTTTATAGGAGTAGGATAACTAATTTTATATTTAGAAGGAGGGAAACCAGAGCAGAGAGTTTTGGGAAATACTTTAAAAGAAAAGATGCATTTTTATGGTAGTATTGGGAGACGAATATCGGGAGAAAGCCGGAAAAGGTAGAGTAAGAAAAAAGAGGATGTATCGGAAAGTAGTTAACAGATTAAGGCTTAACTTTGTGGAATTCCTTCAGGATGAGGGTAAAAAATAAGAAAAACTTTACAATTTCACACACTTTTAATGATCTACTAGTATAGTATACTAGTATAGATCTACTAGTATAATATACTAGTAGAACAGTGTGTAACAGTAAAAGTGTGTAGAAGTGTAAACTTTCTCTTATTTTTTACCCTCATTATGGAAAGTAGTTTGTTGAAAGCTGTGATTGAAGAAAGAACATCTGATAATCAGAGTAGAGGAAGTAAGAGAGTGGGCTTTTGAGAAAGCATGAATACTGGCTGAAGTTACGGTAAATTGAAAAAATAAAATAATAAGAGCAAGGAAAAAGGAAGTTCTCACGATACTAAGAAATAAGTAACTGTTTTAGACTGTCCAAAATCTACCTTTAAATTTAATAGTATACTTAAAAGATGGTTTGAATAAAATTGGAAATTCCTACCCTACTACTACCTAAATTTCCCACTTTATTTCATGCCGAATCATGAGAGTGTTGGGTAAAATATCTTTTGACAAGCCTTAAATTGTTTCAATGAGTTGGCTCCTAAGTTTTTGGTTCGTAAAAGAATCCAGCCGGCGAGTCGTGTGTGTTTTTGGTGTTGAATCCTCCTTGTGCCGCTTGGTGAGCAAGAAAGTTCTATTGAATAGCGTCTGTTTTTGTACTCGCTGAATCCTCATAGGCAATTCATGTGCTTCCATGGGTAATGCGAAGGAAGAGGAATGGCTCTTGCTTTTTACAACCACGCCCAAAGGAGAGGGACTTCTTGAAACTCTTGGTTTGCGACTGTTTTCTGAAAAGAATTCAAGATAGTACATAATACTAAATCGACTATTTGAAGGTGAAATGCATCAAATTTCAAAATTCTGACACATTTGAATAATCAATTCTATAATAATTCTATCTATGTTAATGTTTACGATTTGATTTATATTACAAATAACATGTTTTTGTAAAGAAAAGCGTATCACGTATGATCCTTAAATTAGCCGTTATGTTTACGTATAAAACCATATTTAAGGATGCCAGATTATTTTATATTTCATAATATGATAAATTTAATATTAATAAGTAGAATGTAAGCATAATTTTCATGAAATTAAATATCTTTTTTCGAGATTTTTTCTCAGTATCTCTTAAATATTGGCACTTCGATCGTAGATGTAGCCTCTGGCCACTTACCAGCTTTTGTGCCTGCAAACGGTTTGAACGACGAAGGAAGGCAAAAAGATTTTAGTGGAAATTATATATTTTGGGAAATCATAAGATTTGACTAGGAAAGGCGATCTAGAATTATATATTAAATGACTCACGGTATGGTTCCTTTTGACGTAATTCGCCTAAATTTAAAGGTGAGCAACTCAAATTTTCATCTTCTTTGTCGGCGGGAGCTGGGGCCTGGTAAGGGCATAGGCTATAGTTCTCACTTTTATGAATATTGGCTAAATATCTCAATATTTACGTACTAAATACATCAATGTTTTATTAAAAAATTCTCCATAACTGCATTAATATTTAAGGCGTTAATATTGCTGGTATCCTAAAGTTACAACTATACCTACGTATCATTCATATCCCCACGAAGCTATATTAAGTAGCGGACGCGGCACTACGTGGGAATACCCAGTGGTCATAAACTTCGCCGGTGGGAAGTCTTCGATCAAATTTTTTTGAAGAAGTACCTTACTGCACGCATAGTAGTGTAGTTATATTCACGGTTATTCCATGCTTTGCAGACGTGAACGAGTAAAGAGAATATTTCCATGCAGTCGTATAACGTGTAGGTATTTCAATAGCATAGAGTATGCTTATAATGAGGTGTATTGTGAATAAGGGGGAGAATATTTCATACATTCGTGAATACACCGCAAAAGCGGCTTGTTAAACCTACTTTTCTACCTCAATTTTCTTGACAATATGTAATTTTATCTCCCGTATCTGTGCTTAACGAGGGTTCTTTTCGTGTCAATCCGAATTGCAAGTTGAATCGCGACGAGGTTACTTTAGAAATTTGTGTAAATTGAAATCCCTGCGAACTGGTATGATTTCAGTGCTCGTTTAAGTGAAACAACTAGCGTCATTAGGCTGGCTTTGCAAGTCGATCGATGGACTTGCGTCTGTGTGGAAAATTGCAAATTCATAGTAGGCATTTTGCCATGGGGCACAACGACATTGACGTAATTTTCGCTTTTCGCCCTTTCGGTTTAATATACCCTGTTCTACTCTCACCTTCCACCTTACTCTCTTTTCCTTCAACTTCCTCTGATCTTCCTTATTCATCACTTCCGCCTCCAGTTTTCAATATACTCGACTCCTTGGGGATAGAAATTCAGTCGTACTGGGGTGGATTTCATTGCTTTTTTCGTTTGCATATCCCAGAGGTTCCTTAGGACGCGACCTCCATGTCATAAATTTACATCAGTTTGTGAGTCACGCCCCGCTTCTAACTTGCTCTTTCTTTTGAAATGTTCTATCTCCCATGCAGTGCACATTCCTCGGTTTCATTAATTTATTTCGGATTCATTTATGCAGACATTTCCGATTAGCTTTTGCGACTCTAGCGTGATTTGATGGAGATTAAACGGTTCAATATCCCTGCATGCAATTTATGTTGAGTTTTAATATCCTCAATGCTTTACGCCTGTCATTTTGAATCGGGACATGTTCTCCGTTGCGTGAGCGCCACATATCCAAAATCACTGATACATTTGAATTCAGTTCGCCTTCAGAGGTTTCACGAAATAAAAAGTTTCACTGTCGTTAGTGGTAGAAAATGTTTACGATCTTGGATCAATTTCAATGCATAAATTTAGACTGACCGTTTTTTTTAAACTATCAATTAACTGGCATCTTAATGCACTGCTAATCGCGCCTTAGGCCGTGCCAAAATAGTACTCTCTCAAGAATGGTTTACTCAGCCAGGTACATATTATGGGGGATAACTTCTTTATGCTTCGTGTAATTCTCATCCAAGGAAAAAATGTAAACCCCATCTAGACATATAAAATTGAATTATTTTTCACCTTTAATATTACTGTTTTTCGTAAAATTTTAGCGAGATATTAAAATATTTTCACTCCACCTCGCTTCAAATGGAGTAAGTGAAGGAGGAAGAAGTTGATGGCAGGGACGTTAAGTAAAGATGATGAGAAAAGACTCTCCAAAACTTTGATATGGAGCGAAGTTATGAACGGCGCAGTAACGTGGTCACTGAAGCAGGATGATAGAAGTAGATTGGAGGCTTTTGAAATGTGGGTGTGGAGAAGAATGGAGAAGGTAAAATGGACAGAGAAGAAAGCAAACAAGGAAGTACTTGGTATGGTGGGCGAAGAGAGGGGTTTGTTGAGAGAAATCCTAAGGAGGCAGGAAAAATGGATGAATGGCGTATTGATCGGCGGTGAGATGTTGAAGACTGTAATAGAGGGTAAAATATTAGGAAAGTGAAGAAAGGGAAGGAACAGGATTGGGATGTGGGACGGGATGTAGGGAGGAAGGAAGTACTCAGAGATGAAGAGACCTGATATAGAGTAGGATGCTGGGTTTTGTGTTTTGTTAGGAGTCACAAAATATTCATTTGGTAGTTGTGTCCATCCAAAAACCTATCTTAACCGGTAGATTACCTAATAATAATAATAAGTGAAGGCCAGCAGGCGTATGAAAAACATATTCGTCAACATTTCGCCTTATTGATGGGGGTTAACGTAGACTTAAAATATCTAATCAAACGTAATTGACGCGAGATTTTGGTGAGAGACATATTGTGTGAATATTGTTTGGCATTGTGATATTCAATTACGAGTGCGTATCCAGGTTATCATGGTTAGAATAAAAGCGGAGAAAAGTTCTAGTAATTATTACGGTATGGCAACGACAGCTGAGATCATTTGTGCCAATAGGAATTGGTAGGTAATTCGGAAAGGATAAGACTTCAGGTAATGTGACAAGTGTTGGGGGAAATGGAATTGGCATTAGCCTACTCTTATCAATAGGTGCCAAGGGCTCCCCGGTTTAAACCCCCGTTTTCGGGGGTTTAAAAATTCGTTAAGTGCTTTCCACATAATACGAGTAGGGATTGTGATTCCAGAGACAAAGCTGCCACCTTCCTGACTCGAACCCGGGCTCTCCGGGTGGGAAGCAAGGACATACTATGACCCTGTGCAGAAAGGTTATGAGGGTATTAGAGAGAGATCATAAGTAGTCCAGAATAGGGTTGGTATTAATTATTGAATAATACAATCATGTTATGATGAATAAGATCCATTTTTATTTTCCATTGGTGTTAGATAAATACCCTATGTATTTTGATAAAATTCGTAGGCATTCCTAAATACGCGTTTTGAAACCACACTAAGTACATATATTAATAAATGAGAAAAATCCATTGATAAAAAGTCGTCAAAACCATACAAATTAACCTATATTATTAGTATTGGCCAAAGTTTAGGATGAAATGAAATTATGAAAACCAAGGCTTTAACTCAGTCAAAAAGTTTAATTTTCGTCATCAATTAAAACTGAATGCCAAATGTCATGTATCCTGAAGGACCAAAAGTGCGCGAGCCTTTATGGCTGCACTTGAGGAGTATATGAGCAACTCTAGGTGGGTTTCTGAGTATGGCGTCATGGGACAAACTTTGTGTATCGGCTCTCAATTTTTCGTTCAGCTTTCTCATACAACGAGCAAACCTTTCTAAAATCTACCCTCTGGAGTTAAAAGTGAATAAACAAGGTATACTTTAAAAAAAATTTCATTCCTATCCTATTAATTTTAATTAAAACTTCTCCGCTAAAAGAGAGGGTGAGATCCACGTGGTTTACTTTAAAATGTTACTAAAACTTCTTTGGTCTCGGAAGACCTGTCAGTGTTCATTTCTTTCGGTCAGTCTTGCAGTAAATAAACGCCATCAATTTCCAGCATAGTGCTTTTTAATGTAGGCATTAGAAAAAGAGAGAGCTTTTTCGAAGTTTCAACTCTCAAGTAAGAGAGAAGCTAGCGTTTTAGATTTTGAGTACATTTCTCATTTTGAATCTAAATGGTGGCTCTGTAGCAACTCAAATATCTCATTTGAACTTTTCAACGTTCTTTTTCAATTAGGATATTAAATTCTTGAGAACTATTAGGCCCACTGCTCTTTTGAATTCCAATATGCTTCCTGGGTCTGTTATGCTTCAAACACATCAAACTTGATCAATTTTCCGTGTATACATTTTTATAGACGTTTTACTGATGCAATGGTGGGATAGTAACTCTTTTTGGCGGCAATCGTTACGAATAAACAAGCTATAGTATGCAAAGGAGTTAAGTTTTTCTCCACGATTTCTCTTCCTCCACTGCACTCGTACCCTTGGCGATAAATTTAACGTGTGTCACCATAAACCTTTCTAATCAAATAGCATTACAAAATCTTAGCCAGGAAAACACCTCCAAACCTACTTCTAAAGATCCGTAAGTCGCAATCATGTGGTACGGCTCTTTAGAATACATCTCCGTCTCTTCTGCTTTCTGTCCCGGGTGATTAATTCTTCGTCCCAATGGCAAGGTAATTTTGCTGTGGCAACTCTCGTCCCGCTGTTGCCCCCATCTTCTCTTCATTGTCTTTAAGCATCGCCAATTAGGCGAGGAAGTTGAAGGCCCATTTGTATTATCCCATCTTTCTCTGAAAACATTACGATTGTTAAATTGCTTTCACCCCAATGTGTTGGTTTTTGTTCCACCGAAAATAATGCTGATCGTGAAAATTTTAATACCGAGATTTTGGGTTTAATAATTGATTGAAGTTTAGATATCATTCATGGCTCGCACTAAATACATCTGGTTGCTACAGTAGTTTATGATTTTTAGTTATGTTTATGCATTAAATTAGTCGTATGCAAGTATCTGTAAGTTTTTGATACTCAATTAATGGCCTTTTGATTAAATACCACAAGATTTGATAAAATATTCTAATTATTTCATAATTTTAGCTGTTGCGGAGGCTTATTTTTTTGCAAGTATGTACTAAAGTATGCAAATGTAATGTTTTTACTGACAAAGTATTAATATAAATATTTAAAGGACATATTATGTCTAAAAACTCTTAAAAAACATTCTTAATTCTTAGTTTTTCTACTCACCGTACCTTCAATATGCCGTATGTAAGTGAATGGGCGAACTGTAGGATTTTTGGATTACTTAATGCTTAGGTTTCTATTTCCTTTTATAACCGGTAGCATATGAAAAGGATATTGATTCGAGAATGCCTCATTTTTATTTGCCTGAACACAGGTAATTAATTTCGATTGAGAGTTAAATATTTTCAAGCAGCTGCCTCGTGTAAAAATCCATCGAAACATATTATTATATTATTTAATCTTATTCTCAAGCTTTAGATTTACATGCGAGAAAGTAATGCCAACTTACGTATGGGTTTCTCACTGGTTGAAGTTTCGTGAAAATAAATCTGAGTGCATAAATGTGCTTTAATTGCAAACTAGTATGATACTTGAAGTATCCGCCTTCGTTATTATGAAGAACCTATAAGCTTAACGGATAGGACTAGAGAAGTTGCATCTTTGGTGGGAAGCTATATTCAAGAGCTTCTTGTGGTTTATGACGCGTTGGCACCCCTGACAAGTGGACCGCTCTAACTCCCGTGTTGCAGCTTACGCGAGATAAAGTCGTCCGTTCACCTTACCCCTGGGGTCAAGGTCGGCCGTGCAGATTCCATTTTGTTTAATCCGGGCGCAAAGCCCGCATCGCCAGGGCACGGGAATGCCGGTGCATATTTGATAGAATTCTCTGCTTTCTTCCAAACGGCGAAGAGTCCCCGTTGAAAGAAGTAAGGAAAAGGGACGCCAGGCTGAGTTAACAGTGCCACTAAGCAGTTCAGTTTTAGAGGCGAGGGCGCCCCCGGGCGTCGGCCGGCCGCAGTGCATGCCAGGTCGTTTCCCTCCCCTCCGACCCCGCCTCCAATCCCTGGCTAAATAACTGACGTTACCGCATCCACGTCCTGAACGAACTGATTCCCGAATAGTTGAGTTCTTTAGCTCAGAATTGTTTAGTTTATAATTGATTAGTTCTTAGAAAAAATCAAACCCTTAAGTTTCCCTAGATACTAATATGCAACACTTTGCGTTCACGCGGAAAGAATGACAGTCAGGCGTCGCTTCATTCAAATAATTGATTTCCATGATGAAGACGAACTTGATTTTTTTATTAGTTGTGGGAACATGCTAATTTTCTCTCCACTTTGAATTTCACATTGACCACTATTCAATTGAGCTTCAGAGGAAATCCTTGAACTCATGGAAAAAATACATGAAATAAAACTGAGAATGGGTAAAAAAACAGAGTTTTAGGAAATAATACTTTTAATTGGGTAAACAGATTACATTAGTAAGAAATATATTTTGAATCCTACCTATTACTATGGAAAACCTTGCAAGGTAATATCTTATTCCAGATACCTTGCAATCCATGCATAATATATGCCTTGAAACAATATCGCAACCATAGAAATTGAATCGCTTAATGGTAGTTATAATAATGTTATAGATGGTGATTAAACCAGGTAAATCATTATCAATGTCTCATTAATGAACGGATATCAACTTTTGTAATGCAAGCACTAAGGCTTGAAGAACTGTGAACTCAAATACATTTTTAGAAATACTCATATATTATGTATGATGTCCAGAGTGGGCACAGGGCAACATTAAATAAATTGTCGACATTGTTCCCAATTTTATATCGTGAAATTTTATATTTCAAAATATAATTTTATTAAGATTAGGCATTTCATCTTTGCGAGTGAATTAAATCAATAAAAATTATAATATATGATTTCTGTTTCTTAAGCTCTGCATTCTTCTCCGGTTTTCACAGTACTTGTCAACTTGGTCTCAAAAACGTTTCATAATTCTCTTAAATACAAAGAAAATAATTCAATCGTAAGTTTCGTCATGGGAAAGTGATTCCTTATATAAATTTGAACTCTCTAAACTCTCGATTTTGATCCTTCCTGTCATGTTAATGAAATGTAGAATTTTTTCATCGGTAACTTTACTGCATGAATGGCACATAACGATCGTTGCTCATGTTCTTAAATTGCTGGAAAAAGTAAAAAAGAAGCAATTTTGAAACTGTATAAATATACCGAAATACAGGGGTTCCGATTATAATGACTAAAAGGTAACAAATTTCCACAAGACAAGATTCAGTACACGACCAGTTTCGATTGATACATCCTCTTCAGGTCTACTGGAACACAGGAAACTAGGGAATCAGGCGTACCGATGTTTTTATAATTAGCTTTGCAAGGAACATTACAGACAGAATCCGTGCTATCGGTATGGGGTGGACAACTGTGACAAGAAAACGAAAGGAATGAGTTTCTCAAGAAACAGTAAGATTATGTTAAATATGAAGTTAAAGGGCATATTATAAGATATAAGATAACATCTTTTTTAGGGTTTTTTTGGGCGAAAGAAGGTACGCTCTCATATAGTACGTCTATTTTATGAGTCTGAATTCAGCATGGAATTCATTATATATTAAATCTCGGATTTTATATTAGACATACCTGTCCGTGGTATGAGATGCATTAAGTTCTAGATCTAATCACATTTAGAGGAAGGTTAATTAATAACTCCTCTTACTTGCTCTTGATTTGCCCCAGTTTTACGCCAATATTCATTTTAATATCAAACTTCACCGGTGCGGCGTTCCGGTTGGCCTCTTTGGGATGTGTGCAATGAATTACTGTTGAAAAAAAGAAAGATTTAACTTCCGAACCAATGTGGTCTCATTAGTATATTTTATTTTAACTACCGGCCAAAGCATTGGTCTTCTTTCGCGGTTCAACCAATAAGATTAACGTATGATTATCTTTCTAGGGCAACGAATTAAGCTATTGTCATTATTTGATACCTACATCACTTTCATCGGGGCATATTTCAGAAAATATCGACTCTCAACATGAGTAAACATCCGCAGAATTGAGTCAAAAGCAGGGCAGTCCCATGATTAAAATTATTATGCCCAGCGTAATGTTTTTCTTTAATTTCTTAATTATTATATTTTAGGCGCATTCCATGGCCAATTTCAATGAGACGCTGAAGGAGTGCAGAGCAGAGCTTTTCAAATGTAGAATTGGGACGACGGGCTGGCTTTTAGAGTCTACAGAGAGGAAATTCTTTACAAATTCCTTTGGTGCGTTCGATGACTATCACCAGTATTTCAACCGGAACATAGGTCGAGGCCATCCTGTGCTGTTAAGTGAGCAAATTTGATGTCTTCCATACTCGTTGATTTTAATCTCATACGTATTTCTATTAACCGTCGAAGTGTCTAAAGGAGAATTCATCGGCGTCATTTACAGGGTTCGTCCGGAAAATAAGTGTACTGAGCTCAGGAAAACAAATTTATTACACTTTTACATATCTTAAGCTAATATTCCTCAAAATAGGACCCTTGTGAGTCGATACACTTGTTACAGCGGCGTTCCCATTCCTGGAACGCTCCCGCGAAGGCATCATCGGGAACCTCTCGAAGACACGTCGTCACGGCCTCTTTGACGGCGTCAAAAGTCCCGTATCGCGTTCCTTTCAAACTCCTCTTTATCTTCGGGAACAGAACAGTTCTCTAAAAAATGTGGATCATTTTTGCAGTGATCCGCAAGTTGTGTCGCGATTTCCAAACGATTGAGTCTTTGATCATCAATGAGCACTTTCGGCACCAACTTTGCACAAATTTTTCGCATCTGTAATTGCTCCCTAATAATCTCGTGCACTATTGTTTTTGGCACATTACACTGATCTGCTATCATCCGAACACTAAGACGACGATCAGTGTTCAGTACATCGCGAACTTTTCGCACATTTTCGTCGGTGAGTGTCGCTGATGGGCGTCCAGGCCGTGGTTCGTCGTCGACCTCTTCTCTGCCCTCCACGAACATCTTGTGCCACCGAAAGATCATGTTTCTGGACATGGCTGACTCCCCGTAAGCCTGGTTAATCATACCGACAGTTTCGGTAGACGATTTCCCAAGCTTTACCGCAAATTTGATGGAATAACGCTGCTCCAAAAACTTCGGCATCGCGTTCCGTGACGTGGGTCGAGCGTGGAGGTTCGCGTTAACAGAGCTCCTCACTACACCACAGCTCAGAGCCGACTGCCTTTTTCAGCGTCGCTTGCCGACATACCCCCCTCCAATCGCAGCCCGTCAGAGCGTTGCTGGGCGCGCCTGGAGCGGCGGGAAAAAATCAGTACACTTATTTTCCGGACGAACCCTGTATGTGCGTTTTCAGATTTTGCCGAATTTATTTAGCGCCGACTTGGTTGTTTTAACTGAAATTTCGGTCAAGTTAAAAATAAAATGTTTAGCAGTGTATATATTCAAATTCAGCCATTATTTTAGTAGTTACGTAACTCCTAGTGCAATTGGCGCGTATTGGACAAATGCAAATCCTAAACGAAGTATATAAAAGCTAACTAAATATTAGTAAATTTGGGGACTGCATAGTATTCGTGTTAAATGGAAGGTTAATCAAATGCTAATTAAAACATATATGTTTTTAAAATAATTATCCTAGAACCATGAGGCAGGCCTTCAGTTAGAACATTTCATGTTGTACATGAGAAATATTTTTGTGCCAAAACTGCATAATTTTTTCTGACACATTTTGTTTTTTTTGGATTGTCACCAACAAACATCCCCACGATCATTTATCTGCTATTCAATATAGAGCATAGTTGTATTTCTCAAAGATAATTTAATTTAATGGGATTTATTAATGAAATGCAGAAACATTAGTATAAAGGATTTCCAGATTGAAGGTTTACATTTCCGATTCCTGAGGTAGCAAGAATTCGAATGGGCCTTATATAGATTTTTATTGATGCAATAGGGTTTTTTTGCAAAAATTACCATACAGCGTGATCCGCACCTGCTGTTGATAATGTCAGCCTCGAACTCTCTCAATGGATCCTAAATCCGTATTCATGGAAAACCCTCTGTTAAGAAAAAGAAAACCCAATGACATTGTCCTCCAAACTGCGTGTCTAGTAGGGGTAAATGCGAGTGCGCATGAGTTTGGTTGCATTGCAAGTGCTATTCTTCCTAGATTAAGGAAAGCTAGAGCTTTAGAAAGATAGCGCTTGGCTCAATTTTTAAATTGGCATTTTATTAGTTATTGCAACACTGCATTCTCTCCGTCTTACGACATCGGAGAAATCGAAAATTTTGAATACGAATTGCTAGTTCTTGTAATGCTCAAAATGTGATTTTATGATGATATTTGAAGATATGCTCGTTTGAAAGGTCTGAAATATTTATTAAAACCTCGTTCATGATTATGTTAAAAATTTTTTTGTAGTTTTTGGTGAGATCGAGGTTGAAAATTGACTGAATTTTCATGATTGACAGAAACATAAACGTGGATTCATGTTACATTTATTTGGTCTGTCAATTTTCATAACATGTTTTTATTCATCATCAGTATCAATGTACACCGTAATTGTGTTGAGCCAATTTTACTATTCAGCTATCACAGGAGTACCATGTTACCTCATTTTGAGCTGGTTTCTCTACAGTTCATTTAAATATCTAGAGGACTCCGTATAAATAGGACGATCGAGTTGAGAACACGGTTTTATTAAATGATCGGATCGCATGTCACACTAAATCTGAATAGACTCCATTTTTTGATAAAATTGCTATCGGATTCCTTTGATTCAAACACTTGGTATGTTCAAGGATCCTGTTACCCTAGATTTAACACTTGAAGCATTCATCAGTCTGCGTCTCTTGTGTGATGTGGAACAGATTTCCTTAGCGCTAACTATATTTTTCCGGGTGACTGAATTACTTTTGGGATCCTCACTGTATTTACACGTTCTCCACCGACTTGATTTCAAGCTAAATCACCTTGCTTGCTCGTGAAGCTACGGATTTCTTTGGCGCTAGGCATATTACCTAAATGTCATCTTGTTCAGTCTTACTATTTCCTCATGAATGATCACACATAAAATGTGTACTTGCACATGAAAACTTAAAGAGAATCTGGAGTACGTTCAAGGAAGGAAAGTGCTACTCATCTCTTTTATGAATTACTTTCCGTTAGTCTTCACTCAAAGGAATTTAATGAATTAACTGAACCTGAAGTTCTTACTAAGTGCCTCGGAAATGATCCTGAGGCTGTGGAATCTCAATTGGTTAACATTTGTCTGTGGAAAGGTAGGATTTCTTTTGTTGCGGAAAACACTGCAGCATGTCTTTTATTGCAACATGAACGAATTCAGGTCATAGTCATAGTCTCAATCGGTGTTTGGCACGTTGTTTTGCTAACTGAGAGATATGAAGGATAACATACGCTTTGTGAAACTTCTATTGTTTATTTTAGAGCAGCTGATGATCATAAAATTACATTTTAAAAGTGGGAAACCTTTAAGTGGATAAGACTTCGAATCGGGGCATCACAAGGAAATTTGCGATAAAATCTGCTTATGTAATGCACTAACGATGGATGATGACTTGCTATAAAAATGAAATCAATTTTTAAAACAGAGCTCGATAATAGAGATTGACACCTTAGTGGTGAGGCTGAGGCATTATGAAATGTCAGCAGATTGGCATCTAGCGGGTGAAAAAAAAAATAATTCGACCCATCTAGAATTTTCTGTCAGCTTCGATATTAGCACCACCACCCTCTTATTTTTAACCCCGCCTCCGTCTCAAGAAAAAAAATCTTCGCCAGCTTTTCTAGAGAGGAGGTCACTTACAAAACCCACCCACTCACTTCCTTTTCGAGCCCCACCTTCGCCAACACCGATCTGGCTCTAAAAGGGTGGGGGAAAGAGAGGAAAAAAATGCCTCTCCTTTGAAAAATTCTTCATTCGATCCTCCAGACTTGCCGAAATTTGTGCTCCATAAGGCAACGCCTTCGTCGCGTCTTGAAAATTTATTTTTTCCCCCCTCACCCTTCGACCTGGTATCCAACCTCACACACACCCTCCCCCCGTCCTATCCAGCTCCTCAGCGCCGCCTCCCTTCCCTCCTTTCGACGCCTCATTTCTTCTGCCTGAAATCAAGACACCCTTTCACTTGTCGGTGACTTCATTCCCCTGTTCGGCCTTCCATCACCTCGTCGGTCTCCCCACACCAACGACGATTCCTCTTTTCTTCCCCCCCCCCCCCCGGGTTCCAGCGCCCCCGATGCGCTCATGTGAAGGGCGGGAATGAGCCAACAACCCCCCTCCCCGGTTAACTCCTAAAAAAATCTCTCAGACTCCCTTGCGAACGAATAACAGCAAGGAAGCTTCCGTCTCCTCCTTCGCTGTCATTCGCGTCCTATTATGCTCCACGCAACCTCCAGGAAGACGAGCCTAATTGCCGATGCCCTTTGAGTACAAAGAGAGTTCGTTGACGTGCTCATATATCTGCCCTCTCTCCAGATATTGAGAGTTATGGATTCCCCTTGGACCGAGTTTCCTCACAACAGTGGGTAATTCAAAGCATTCCGTTTACTGAATAAGAAAACGCCTACGGTACACGGCGGGCTATTCCAAAAATTCACCTATCAAATCCCTCCTACCCCTGAATGCAACAGTTTAAAGATATACTAGGTTGCTAAGAAGTACTCAAGAAAGGCATACTTTACCCGCCCTTGTTATCTGCCACTAATGGTGGATCAAACGGTGGAAAAAACTCTTTTACCCTCGTAATGCTTAAAAATACATGCATGTATTAAGGCCAGAGAAGTCTATTGTCCTATAATATCCCAGGTCTGCATAGAATAGTAATGTCTTTCTTGCGAGTTATCTGCACTCCTCATGCTGATAAAGGAGATTAAAGCTTATTCATGAAAGCCAACCGAGAGAAGTTTGAATTAATTGCTAATTATGGAAGGGATTTTCCGAGTATGACTCAATAAATCCCAGATCGGGTTACTTGTCAAATAGAAGCAAAAATATGCAGCTAGCAAGAGACGAAGTAATTGGGTGTGCTCTGAAAGATGATCCATTCATTTTGCATTAGTGCTCAAATAAAGATGAGAAATTTAGATTTTGAGGGAGGGTATAGACTCTAAGGGAGACCATAATATGGAACACGTAAGGCTACGTTTGGAAAATGGCGGAATTTGAAGGATTGCAGATGATTGGAAAGGGAGCCAACTAACACGTTATTTCAATGCAACGATTTCAGAGTGTGAAAATCATTCGCCTTGGCGTTAAGATGATGAACTTTATTTCTACTCCAATATTCCCACATTTCGTATGTATCGAGAAAGAATCTTGCGCGCTGAGAAGACGTAAACTATTGAAATAAATGCGTGAGTAAAAATTGGCCAAACGACTTTCTAAGTACTCGAATGATAAAATTTCTATCTTACTCGTGCACATCAGAAGTACGAGTTCTGAATAAAAGATCTTAGAAGTTCAGAATTTCACGTGGTAATTAATGATAATTTTATTTTAAAGGTTGAAAGTTTTGCTGCGTATGCTTTACTAACATAAGATTCATTAACTGATAGAATAATTTCTAAGTACTGAAAATGATCTGAAACTCTTAGAGTGGACATGGAAATTCCTTTGACATTGAAATCAACTATGCAATGTGGAATCAATTTGCCAGTTTTTCGTTTCCGAGATTTTTATCGCAGAATACACCTGAATGTATGTAGTTTATCGTGATAAAGTGAACCAAAGCTAATGCATACTCAATGATGCACTTTCGAAACAGATGTGAACCAACTACCATATAAAACATCTATGTTTTGGACAAAGATTTTCAGTTTGGTGCTCTAGCTCCGGAACCAGTATTTGGGATCGGTTACTAATTGAATAATTTCGTCCTTTTGTTTGTCTGCTGAGATTTTTTCACAACAAAAATTGTTATTTAATTGCCCTAGTAATTCTAAAAATTATGGACTAACGCATGTCTTTCCGTGAATTTCACCAATGCACTGCTTGATGCATATTTACACCTAATCATGTTCATGACAGGTTTCGTGTCTTACAGTAACAACTGCACGTCGTTTTTTCTCTCATGCTACATTATTTATGGCGCAAGAAAACCTCTGAAGATTTTTCCATAAACATGAGCGTTCTTTCTCGTGCACAACTTCGGAGGGCGATCTCCACTTATTTACAATTTTTTTTAAGGTTCGGATCGTATTTATTACTCTTAACCTGGAAAAATCTTACTAAATTTACCGAAGGTCAGCCATAATTTCCCAATCCCCATATCTGACCCTTTGCGTGGCCAAGAGCACCTGATAACTTTCAACCGGAATCGTGTAGGTAGCGGATGTATTTTTTTGGTCAAATTAAAAAAAAAGTCCAGTAAAAAAAGAGTAAGGAACCTTCTGGGGCTTAAAATATGAAGCAGCATGCAAGGAGGACCAAACATGGAATGGATAGCGGTCTCTAAAGACCGACCCTGCTATAAATCCTTTAGACCCTTTCCTTCGAATCCTTTTAGAGTTTTTCGATATTTTAAAATCCTTTCTTTTTCCTGCCGCCGGGCATCGGGAGAGCTTCCATTTTCACCACTTTGCTATCCAGGAAATTCTCTCCAACTCTCCTCAATGTTTATCCTTGAAACCTCCCACAATTTCGGACAAAGAATTATTGCTCAGCAATAATTCGGGAACAAGGACATTCTAAATAACCCACTTCTTGTAATGGTTATATGGATTTCAGTGAATTAGTGATCTTATACTTTAATGGAATTTAATTTTTCCTCGTAGTGTATTAGGATATTACGTCCTCTGGCATCGCAAGTTATTCTTGTGAAAATTCAGCTAATCATAGGAAAAGCATAAAATCCATTCCAAAGCTGTGTTCAAACCCCCAACTTTTATTTGCTAGGTCACAACATGCTCTCTATTTTCCCCGTTAGAAACATTTTTTTGTTTTATCCCCTAAATTTATCTCCAAATGGATATCTATGTATGTAAATATCAATGCATTCACATATTCTTTAAAAAAATTGTGACGTTGTTAAAATTACAAACCTTATTTTATTTCCTTATTCATCAAAATTTTCTTCGTCATTTTTCCATTACAAAGATTGGTTGATATCAGCTAGTCGCTTTTTCTCCTTCTAATGCTTTATTACTCTTTTATATTTATTTTGCCTAATGTGCCTTTTCTCATGATCTAAATATATCCAAATGATTATAACCTTATTTAACATAATAGTGCAATCTGTTTGAAAGATCGCCGCTTCTTTTGATTTAAATAGAGATAACAATGTTGATCCATTACAGCATAACATTTAACGTGGCTGCAATCTTGTGCTGAAAACACATTGAAAATTATCTATATATTTATGAGAAGCAATATTTTGAACATTTTACCATTAGTGATTGAAGTGTATCGAAGGAAGCGCTATTTATTTAGTTTTTCTCTTGTATTTCTTTAGCTTCTAAATATTTTACGTCAAAAGTTAATTTCCGTAATAAAGATACAATGCTATACTATTATAATATTTTTGTATGGGCATCGGAATCCTGAAATTATTTGCGAGCTACTTTCGAGGTAAATGACAGGCTGATTACTTAATTCATAATGCAACTTACTCCTACTGATCCCTTTAAGACTGCAAGAGAAAACATTTATCAGAGAATTTTTATCTTCACGTATTTAGAATTTTTTATTTTATATGTCTGATACAGTGACGCCAACTGGCAACTCAGGTTGCAGCGGATGCAATAGTCCTGGAGACACTCATCTGCATTTCGAATGCAAGGCTAAGGCAGTTATTGAACAAATCAAAGCCTACCGAATCCTTACCAAAGAGCCAATAAAGTCACGTTCATGGAGTAATTTGGTAACTATACCTTTGTTAGAGTATGCATTGCGATTTATTTCATTCCCTTCCACATTTAAACTCATATTTTAAAACTCGTTACCTTATGGTTTTTGTGAATAAATTTTGAAAATGTCTGCATCAAATTTAATCTAAGTTGGAATACCATTATTTATTTTAAAACCAAAGGATTGAGTTCAAAAGAAAAATTACATATCACTCTGAAAACTTCATCGGGAGGAGATAACTCCAAAATTTTAATTCTAAGTCAAATTAGAAAATGAACTTTGGCGAATTTGATTTTTCGTATTATAATTTAACTCTCTTCATTTTATTTAAAAAGGATTTTAATCCCAAATATATTTTTATTTTAGCGATTTAACAACCATATAGACTCGACCACCGACTGGAAAACCCTAGGTTCACATTTGTGTGATACCTATGAACACCCCAAGCTAAATGTAAACTGCATGATATTCTGCGTGCGAGAATTTTGTATAACTCAAACTGGACTGAACGAATTCGGCACTTAGAAGACTGTTGAATAAACGAGGAGAACTCTAGCCTCACCTCTTTAATTGCCTTTCTTTCCGGACACTTTGTCTTTCATATTGTTGATTAATTAAATTATTATGTCAAATTAAGTGTCGTTCCTCGATATTATTTTATTTCTTACGTTAGTACTTACTTCACTACACAATTTAGGTTTAAAAAAGTTGTCAACGTAGATATTATATACAATGCATACATATTTATTGAAGTAAAATTTGAATAAGCTAAGCTGTATGGAGAAAGGGAACGCATGTTTAATGCTAATAGCAATTTATCGCTGAATGTTTCACTTCAATGGAATTAAACCGGACGGCATTGACGACAGGAAGATAGAACTATATTAACGTGCATTATATATCATTCTCTTGTTTAATAATTGGCTAATATTAGCAAGTGTGCCTTCAAGTGTGTAGAAAGTCTAAGGGCTCGGTGAAAGTGAATTTATCTTCCCGAGTTTGCTTTTTTGTTCACAAATAGCTATGTACTGGTGCATGGAAGTGCAATGTGATGTTGCGTCATTCGTTTCTTTTCATCGAATATATCCTCTCTCTTCTTTTCTTTACTCAATATCCCGGCGATTCTTTCTTTGCCATTTAACTTCTCAGATTGATTTTTGCCATCCTTTTTAATGAATTGCGACTGCCGTAGGATAACGGAGAGGATGAGGACGGGTTTGAGAAGAGGCGTGAATTCGTCGATATTCCGCTCAGGCCAGATGAAAGATAATTTATTGACTGAAAAAGGCCAAAGTTCGGTCATAGTTTAAATTGCATCTCAACACATGAGACGCTAGGTTCTATTGCGCAAGTCCAGACGTATATTTTGAAACGAATTGAATTTTATTTTCATTAGTTTAAGTTAAATAATGCGTGTCCCAGTACCATCTCAAATTAAAATATTATGCCCAGTCTTAATTACAGGGTAGGTCCTCATAATAATGATGTGGCTGAAATAAAATAGCATTAGATGCTCAAAGATACGCATTTGAGGTTTGCCATGCATCTTTTGACTTCATTTGGACACGAAAACAGGATATTCTATTTTCCGATCGGTTAAGCATGCACTAGGAACTAGAAAATTTCTTTTGAAAGACATAGGAATAATTGAATGGTGGACTCACCCTGATGTAAATGTTAGCTCTCATTTTGAAATGTGCGCAGACCGGAATACTGCAACTCATCACTTATGATGTGAGTTTGATGCTTTTGTTAAAAACTGAGAATTATCTAACAAAACGGATGCAACTGACGCACATGATTAGGTGGAATTGTCGTTTGTTTGCTCGGCTGAATTGTCGTTTACGCCGTCGCATTTCACATTCCACGACGAGGGTGGATTTGCACGCGAAGGGTCGGGATCCGTCGGTTCCGGACCAGGTCCGTAGCCGGCGAATAGAGGTGGTGACCACGGAGACGAGGTAGGACGGGAACAGAGGATAATTGGCGAAGAAAGGGAAGGAGGCTTCTGCGAGGAGAGATGCGGAGAGAGTAAGGAACGTGAAGAGGGGTGAAACACATATAAGGGGCGAATTGAATAAAAAAGCACTTCAAACAAAAGAGGCTGGATGATAAAAATGGATCACGAAATTGAAAAAAATAAGGGCTGAGAAGAAGAAGGGCGGGGGAGGGAAAAAAAGAAAACTCGGAGAAAATAGAAAGTCTGCTGGAGTTGAGGCCTCTTTGTATTATGAAAGGCTGCATTTTCGAGGTTGTAGAGGGAAGTGGAGGGAGGAGGAGGCGTGGTGGAGAGGGGAGAGGGAGAGGAAGAAAGGGGAGACGGCCTCCCCCGATGGGAGGCAATTCTTGGGAAGAAAGAGGGCGGAGGGGGAGTGGATGGAAGCAGGAGTGAAGGGGTGGTGGAGGAGGTGAAGGGCGTGATTCCTGAAGGGAAAAAGGAGGATGGGAGACGAGGCTTTCGGGGAGGTTTTTTGGGATGAAAGGATGAGAGATATAGGAAAACGGACGAGGACAGAAGGAGGGATAAGTGAGAGGGCGATAGGAATTGTGGATTCGAAGGCGGGCTGGGGGAGGGGGATGGGGGCGATGGATAAAGTGAAGGTGGGGATCGGACGAGGAAGGGTTGGAAATTCGGTCGGGGTGAATGAACTGTGAAGAAATAATTTTCGGGGTTTGGCATTGTGGGGGAGAATGCGAAATGGGAAGCAGGTAGCGCTGGAGGGAATCGAAGACCAAGGATGGGAAGTGGAAAAGTGGGGGAATAATTTATCAGGATTAAAGAGGTGGGTAGATGTGTGTGGAGCGTAAATCGAGCGAAATTCAAACCGCACTTCTTTTCGTCCTCCATTAAACTGATGAGAATGAAGTGCTTAGAGCATTCATGTACGCTTGCAATGCAAAACAAATTTATTCAAGTATAAAATAGGTGCGATTCCTAATTTAGAGTATATAATTCTAGACAAATTTTGTACAGAAGTCACAAACTACTACGTAATGGCTCTTACGAAAGTTTTTCCAGTTGAGAACTCTTACAAACTTGACGTGGTGGGAGGGCTAGTACGTTCCAATGACCCCTAGAGCTTTGCTGGCAGGAGCAATGATAATTGCTCCTGGTGCCAGATAAGTCGAAGGTTAGGAGCCAGACAAAAGGTAGGCCACGCAGCGTCTATTCCTCAGTGAGGCGGCTGCAAAGGCGTCTAACCCATGTGGGGCGGCCAGTAAGTGATGGTGTCGCGTTAAAAACACTATTGAGGAAGGCAACGGGCAACCACCTCAATTATCATTCCCCAGAACGATATGATGGATAGTATAGAGAAAATCAGTCCTGGCAACTACGTGGATCGACCCAATCGGCCGTGTGCAATGCCATGCAGTAGGAGAGGCCAGTTCTACACTGCCGTCATTTCTAAAAAGCCTTGTAAAGAACACCGACAGCAGCAGGACAGAAGATGCAGAACAAGAAGACCAAAATAGTTGAAATGGAAATGTGAGGGCAGAAAAATTATAGAATATAAAGCGAGAGATGGAAAGAGGAAATATAAATATTTTAGGTACATGCGAAATGAGATGGAGGGATAGTGCGGATTACCGCATCACTGAGGAATAAACGTTGCGTAGACTACCTTTCGCCTGGCTCCAAACCTTCGACCTATCTGGCATGGGTGACCCCACCAGGAGCAATTATAATTGCTCCCGCCAGCATAGCTCTAGGGGTAATTGGAACGCACAAACCCTTCCACCACATCAAGGTTGTAGTCCATGGAAGGGAAATATATTGAGGAAGTACTAGGTATTGTGTGGGGGACAGGAGAACATTGTTGGGATAAATCATAAAGAGACAGTAAAAATGGATGAAAAACGTAATGATCGGCGGTGGGATGTTGAATACATTCATAGAAGAGAAAATGTTAGGCAAATGAGGAAAAAAAGGAATAGGATAGAGATGTCGGACGGGATAGTGGTAGGAAGGAATTACGTAAACGAAGATGAGGAGGGGCCGAGGAGATGAAAATATTGTAATGTCTAACTTAGCCTTTATCTTTCTGGAAAACCGCAAAACCTCTATATTATTTATATTTATTCTTATTCCATATCTCTCGCCCTGAATTTACAATTCAATTAGCAATGCTTCCAACCCATTGGCTGACTGACAAATTAAGCTTGGTCAAGCCATTCTAACTGATTTTACGAATTTCCTTCTGACTTTCATTCCTACTTGCAGTTATTCCTATGTCTCTTTAATCATTTTCTCCACATACATATAAAGTTATCAGCACCATTGATAATGGACAACCCTGCCTTACGCCTATTTCTAACACTTTCCATTAGGACTCTGTGTTCCCCACTCGCACCTGAGCAGCTTGAGACACGTACAGGTTGCAAATTGACCTCGTGATTAGTAGTAGATTATAGTGATTATTTTTTCTTAATTTACTTTATCAAATGCCTTTTCAAACTCTACAAAACAGACAAATACGTCCTGATTAAACAAATTGGATGGCATGAGGCGTGATGTGGTGGAAGTCGAAAATAATAAAAAATCAATCGTAGCACTTTTCCCCTTGATAACATTTTTTTATTTTACGACCGAGTTTCGATGTATTTCATCATCATCAGACCTGATGATGATTTAATGCATCGAAACCCGGTCGTAAAATAAAAGAAAATTATCAAGTGAAAAAGTGCTACGATCAGTTATTTATTATGTCCTGCTTGTACTCCATATTCCTCTCGATTAGTGATCTCATCACTGCAATGGTATAACGCGTGTCCCTCCCCTTCCTAAACCCAAACTGATCATCCCCTAAGTGATCATTTTCCCCACTCTCTATCCTTTTGTTGATAATTCTGAGAGCAACTGTTGCTTGGCGGGAAATCAAACTTATTGCTCTGTAGTCCTCACATGATGTAACCATTGACTTTTTTGGAATAGGAACTAACATGATCTCACAAAGTTTTCACAAAGATTCCTTCCTCATAATTGCTAATAATCAGCCCCTATAGACTCTTCCTCCTACATTTTCCTAAAACTTTAAGTAGTTCCGCAGGAATTTTTTTTACCCCCATGGCTTTTTTTGATTTCATCTCCTTTAATGCATTTTACGTCTCATTGTCGCGTACACCTCGAAAATATTCATCTACACCATACAAGGTCCTTCCCAAAAATAAGTAGAATAAATCAGGAGCAAATATTTATTGCAGATCCATGTACAATTTGCGTAAATTCTTCATAAGAGCACCATACATCGACACACGCCAGAGCGTCCGCCATTTGTGGTATATTTCCCGTAAGGCATCAACATGACCCTTGTTCAGGCACCTCTTCATGGCCACTTTGACATAATCCAGAGGGACAAAATGGTACTCCAAGGTGTTATCCTTGGGTCGTACTCATAGACCCACGTCTCGTCACCAGTAACCACCAATTCAAAAAAATTTGGGTCACTTACACCGTGGTCCTAGATGTCCAAGGTAAGTTTGTCACACAAGCAGTCTTCTGAGAGCAACTTGGGGACCATCTTGGCACACTTGGCACTTGGCACTCACACACAAAAAATACTCTTTTTTTAAAGAAAACTATTATTGATTGGAACCAGCTGCCTGGAGGTTTGTTTGAGCCCTTTCCATCCAATTTTAGAAGTTCTAAGTGCAAATGTAAAACAGCCACTGTGTGATGAACTTCATCGTAGTTATTAAAATATTGTTTGTATGTGATGTGGACGGCATTTGGTATGTGATGTGGAAGGTTTTTTGTATGTGATGTGGAAGTGTCATTGTATGTAAGTATATTTTGTCTCTTATCTGTTTTTATAGAATGTGTATGTATGTAATTTTCGTTGTAAGAGTTATCTTTGACCAAACTTGACTGTTGCCACCAGGAAAATCGCCTAATTGCAACGTAGTTCTTAAGTAATAGATAATAAAAACACCTTTCTCATGGATTTTATCTTCTACAAGAATGCAATTCACAGTGATTTTCTAAATATTGCACTTTGTTTACATCCCAGCACTTAGGGGCCAATCAAAATCTCTCAATTTTTGTGCATTTTCATCAATTTGTGTTGTTGATGGATGTCCAGCGCATTCCTGATCGTCAATCTCCGCGTTGCTTTCCAAGAACACCCTGCCCGAGCAGAAAAAAATCACTTGGGACATTTCTCCATCTCCATAAGCATCCTTAACCATGCTCATGGTCTCCGAAACCAATTTTCAAATATAAATGCACAATTTTATCGCATATCATTGTTCCATGGAAAGTGGCATCGTCAATTCTTGAGGCGAACTGGATCTCGCGGCAATCCGCAAACTGAAAATGTCCACAGATAACTAACGTGGGTCACGTTGCTTCCCCAAGATCTCCCATTACTTTTCCTACCACAAATCACCCCACTCCAGCCATCTGCATTGGTGGAAAAAATACCCCTAACAAAGGGTACATAATACCCCGAAAGCCGCCGCAAGGGCGTGTGGCGGGGAGTGTTAAGTCGCCACCCGTAAAAAGTAATAAAACCACATGCAAGTCAACACATACATGAAAAACTATGCCCACCGTGGCGTATACATTCGTAAAAGAATCCTTTCCTTCTACACGCATGCAATTAAATATACTACCAGCTATCAAATAATTGCACCTTAGGATGCAATAATACATTTATCCAATGACGTGCAAACTAGAATTTGAAAAGTAGGAAAGCGAAATGCCACTATCACATGGACATTCAACTGCTCCTCCCCAATGACACAGGTAGGGAATGTGACCCAACGCTGCAGGTAGCGGGAGGGTCCCCCCCCTTAGAGATCAACTAATTATAATTATTGCTGAGGGATGTGTAAGCGCGAGGACTAGAATACTGGGCTATTCAATGGAGGAGTCGGGTTCGACTACCGGGTACGCCTTTTGGCACCCTTAGCATCACCAAAGCTCCGTGTTTTTTCGGCCTCCATATCTTTCTCGGTACTCACAAGCGACACAAGCAAAGAAACTGACCCTTCTACCTTGATTTTTGAATTTCAAAAACTACAAGGGTTAGTGAAAGGTAATTTCTACCTTTATTCAACAATCTACCTTCGGGTTGAAATATGCGGAGATTGTATCTTACTGAACCTTTGTCCTCTAATTTAGTATAATCTGTTGTTAATGGCAGGTAAAAGATTCTTCCGCCTTCGAAATGGCAAATTCGTGTTGACCTGTATAACTTTCTTAGCTTTCCATTTTTTAAATTGCAACATTATTCACGATTTATTGTCTTGAAAATAAGGATATTACATAATTTAATTTTTTTATTCCTTATTTCTATAATAAGCATTTTCTTGGGATAATATTCTTTTTCGGAATTCGACGTGGGGTCCGGTTCCTCATTGCTCTTTAAAGCCTATTATTATTTCATATGAGTGTACCCTTCCCACAGTTCTTTATTGTAATTGTCAGGCAATTATCATGCTGAAAGCTGTTCTGTAAAAAAACTATCGCCCAAAGGTTCCAAAAGTAAAACCAAGAACCGAATTATCTTAGAGATCGGAGCAGTAGATCATTATGGTGCATTCGCAGCAATTTGGGCCTTCTTTCCTTTTGCTGGCCAATTTTCAAACATTCCGGAAAATTTATCTGGAGGACCAGGGAAGTCTCGTAAGTTATCCAATTGAGGAACTCTGTTGAGCTAATGAAATGGGGATTCAACCGGCGTAGAATGATTCGCTCGAGCTTGGGAAGTGACGTAGAAATTCTGCGAATGGACGGATTAGTCAGAAGATTGGATTAGGGAACGTTGAGGTGACAATGATTAATGATGACGATGACTAATTGCCTACATTTGACGTACATTCCTTTGCAAGGATCGCTTAATTGTAGTGTGTGAAATTTCAGTGAGTTGAAACATACTTCTCTTCCATGTTTGGCTGTCTATAGTTTCATGTAGTGGCAAACCCTGACGGCTAAAATTGCGTACATAAACCTATGTACTTTGAGTAGATAAAGACAAACTAATGGCGTTATAAGATAAATAGAGGTGCTGAAAATACAAAAATTCGCATCCCGTTTCCAGCATTTCAGTAAATTCTCCCTTAAAGAAGTCAAGCGGCATACCATGGAGCTCTTTGAATGACACATGAATTAAACATAAAACTTGCAAAGTGAAGTCTTGAAATCTAGCCAATTAACATGACCTTAAACTACTAATGAACGTGTTAGTTATAATTTGAAATTAAAATTAAATGTTTTGACTTGTAGTATTCCTATCGCCCGTTTAACTCATATTTTATCGGGTTATTTTTTTCATTATTTTTCAGTAAATTTTTTGCCTAAAATTCACTTTCCAGATAAGATATATGATTTTTTATTCATATGGGGAAATATTTGTTGTTTTATTGCCAATTATAAATTTTTCCTAATATGTAGTAGTTTTTAAATTGTTAAGCATTTTTCATCCAGGGCGTTGTGATATAGTATATGTATGTAATATTATATGCATGTGCATAAGATGCAAAACCTGCCCTATTTTCACCCCTCCACCTTACTCCATCCCACCATTTAACTCTCTCCCGCCCTTCCCCTATTCCTCTTGCACTTCCAAGAATGTTGTTTATCTTCTAACCTGTAAACTCTGCCCGTCCTTTTACATAGGCCAATGTTCTACACCACTTAACATTAGGATTAATAACAACCGCGCCTCGTGCAATCCCTCTTCCCCGTCCGCGGGTCTCCCCACCTCTAAACATGCTTCCCATCATAATACCCCTTTCAACCAGTGTTACAATGTTTCCGTCCTAGCGTCCCTTCCCACATCCGATAACCCTATAGAATTAAAAACTCTTGAAATGGCATTCATTTACATCTGTATGGCCTATCAGCATCCGGGCCTCAATGTCGTTCACTGATGAGAGTAGCCTAAAATTGTTACTTTGTGGAAGCGATGCATATCGGGGGGTGAACTGTGTTTTTCCGCATAAGTTTTGGTGTACATGGCCTTTGTTTCGACTTGCGAAGTCTTGATCAATACTTTGTAGGTTGAGACCTGGGTCTCGTATGTTGCAATAGTTGCGGTGGGCAGGTTGTTCTCTGTTCCGATTTTTTGTCCATTCTACCTCCTCCCTCTCCCTCCTTGCCTATCTCCGCTCCCCTCAAACCTCTCCTCTCCCTTTCCTCTCCCAAACCATTCCTCTCACCCCTCCTCCGCCTCCCGTTCACCCATTCCCCTGGCCCCCTCCCCTTTCTCTCGCACCCCTCACCACAACAATTCCAGCAGTCATTACTTCTATATCTTCAGATGAAGACGGAGTGTTTCCGTCGAAATATCAAGAAATAGCGTGTGAGTGTTCTTCTTTTTTTGTGTTTCTATATTGTGTGTTACTGTGTATTGTGCTATTCGGCACTTCCGTGTTACGTCTACGAAAGCATATATATATATATATATATATATATATATATATATATATATATATATATATATATATATATATATAACAAAAAACCATAAACAGTAATCAACCCGAAGGTTGGTTTGGTAGGTAATGGTAGAGTCCACCCAGTACTAAGCCCGACGGCGTGTGAAATTCACACATCAGGGTAGGGGGGACCAGTTCCTTTCCCTGTGCCGGGTATGGTTTCCCAGGAAGATATGGTCCCCGAAAAATCACTTAGCTTGGGTGGAACTTCAGGTACCCGGGAATCGAACCCGAGCCCTCCGGTCAGTAATCAATCGCTCTACCCCCTGGACTACCGCAACTCGTATATAATTTAATTATGTATATTATTTAAAAATATTATAAGGTATTCTACCGTGTGTACGAATATATATATATATATATATATATATATATATATATATATATATATATATATATATATATATATATATATATATGTATGTTTACAGCACGAAAACCTGCCAAATGGCGATAATATATTTATAGTAGTAGTATTTAGGGGAAGCGACCGACAGGTGAGATCTTTGCCCCAATAGGGATGGACAGGAAAGGTTCAAGGGTGGAGAGAAACCCAGAGTGGGCATTGGCCTATTCTAAATGATAAAAAGCGCCAAGGGGTCGTCAGCTTAACTTCCCATTTGATGGACGGCGAATTCACTCTAAGTACCCTCCACGAAGGACCTCAAGTTGGAATCAGGGTACCACTGAAAAATATCGGCCACTGCCGGGATAAGAATTCGGGCTCTTTGGATGGGAAGCCAGTACGTTAGCCACTGCACCAGGCTGATCCTCACACGTATTCATTCTCATGGAAATATATATTAAGTAAACGCTCCGCCCGATTCCACCTTCCCAAACAATCCTGTGTTAGTCTTTTGTACGTGTTCCTATTCCTATTCTTCATATCTGTATCCATGTGAATGGATATGTGTTCACCATTTGGCTGGATTTAGTACTTGAATTCGAATGTGTACATGGCCAAGATGGCTCGTTTCCTTTTTCTGGCTAGGCACGCCATGAAATGCACTATTCCTATCCTTTATGGCATTGTATGATTGTTTTTCCAAAATCCTTTCCTCTTGTGCCCACACTCACATCTCCTTTGGTGGGTTAAATAGCTCCCTAACGCCATCTCCAGGTCAAAGAATCGATTGGTCGGTAAAGAGTTGGCTGCATGATCCCCCGGAAGATTTCAAAGTAAATTACGTTACCTCGATAGCGAGGACGTTCCTGCTTTTACCGAGTGTCTGGTTTCGCCGGCGACCGACGTCTCCGCCGACGGGATTCGGAGAGCGGCACTGCCGGACTTCTTCGAAGATCGAGATTCCGATCGTGTTTTTAACGGTGAGGCGGTTGACCACCTTACTTTCCTTGAAGTGCATTGTTTGACGCTAGTCTTTCCTCTGCAGGGAGGGCTTTGCTTTCGTTTTGTTTACAGGTTTAAGACGGACCTCAATCTTGGTGTGGATCTTAGACTCCTTTTGTTTTGCTTCCACCGGGTGCGTTTAGTGGAGAGGGAGTGTATGCGAGTGTTTATTCTCTTTGGAGTGCTTTTTCTTTTGGTGTGCTTCCTTTCTTCACGCAAGTGTGTTGAATGTGACTTTTTTTAAATGGCTGAGTTCCGCGTAAACACGCTCACCTTGCAAGTTGACGAGAAGGCGAAGACATCTACCCCATTTTAGGTCTAATTCTTTACGCTAGAGTCGCTGGGCGTTACACCCGAAGAGATAGCGGCGGTCCAATTTGGTTACAATCGCCATTTGATATTCTTTAAGTTAGCAACCAAAGTTAAAATATCTATGAACTTTGGCAATACTCAGCGGAAACTACCGTTTCCGTCTTAAAGTGACCAGAGGACGACAATTGCTATTGACGAGACTTCCGGCAGCCCTTTAATGTCAGGGTTATTTTTCTCACCGTGGAGATCCCGTTGGACGGCATACAAGAAGATCTCGAACGTTTAAGAAAAATCCATCACTCGAGGGAGAACAGGTGGAACGGTAACAAGATGCCCTGTGTGCTCGCGGGCACCAGGTTTGTTCGAATGACGGTCGTGAGAAAGTGGTAATAGTTTTGAGGAGGCGACAGGCAGATGAGCTCATTTGCGCCATTAGAGATGGATGGGAAAGGAAGAGTGGAGAGAAACCCGGCGTTGGCATTTGACTACTTTAATCGGAAGGCGCCAAGGGGTCCGCATTTAACTTCCCATCTGACGGACGACGTACTCACTCAAAGTGCTCCGCACAGAGCGCCTTAAGTAGGAATCAGGATACCCCTGAAAAATATCCGTCACCTCCAGGATTAGAAATCGGGTCCTCTCAGTGGGAAGCCAGTACGGTCAAGAGGGATATCTTTTCGTACCTCCACATCGGCGGTAACCAGGCCATCATCATCTTTAAGGGTCAGCGCCGCACTTACACCCGTTGCAACCAGGGTCAGGAGCGAAAGACCTTCCATCGGGACCAGGTAGGGAAGAACTATGCGGAGGCGATGATAATGACCTCCAACCCAAACGCCCCCATGGATATGGACATGCCCGAGAAGGCCTTGGAGGAGAGGGCGAGGTCGTTGCTACTCATCTAGGGTGCGGCCCCGGCTACTCCCGTCGGTCCTATGCGTCCCCTTCACGTAGAAGAAAACGTCAGAGGGAGCGAAAATCATCAACAGAAGAAAGGCATCCGAAAAAGAAGAGGGCAGACGACCCTGAGCTCCTGGTCTCGAATATCGATCTATAAGTAGCTCAAATATCTACTACTATTCTCACACGACCTTTACCCTTCGCCTCCATGACCCCGTCAAAAGGGGAGGGATCGTCTTGCGACCCACCTTTCCCCGCCCACGTCATCGAAGTCCTCTCCTCGCAACCCTTGCATCACGGGTTTCAAGCGCCCTGTAACTCCTGGTGACAGGTGAGGATAACGCATCTATTGCGATTGTTTCCCACCTCTAACAGCTTGTCCCTCAACCCCTTTTATTATTGACAATAAAGGAAGTGTCATCGCCTCCGGAAGTCGACACATATACATGCACAACTTTCCCGACGCCAAAAATCCCAGAGACCCCATTCTCCTTCTCCATTGAGGACAGCCAAGGTGTTGAAGATCTTCTCAGCGCTTCTCTAGAGGCGGACCACATCGAACTACCTCCCCAGATTCATCCTGACCGCATCCCTTCGGCAGGTGACCCCCAGTCCACCAATCCGACCCTCCCCGAGGCCACCTCCTACCCCGTGACAGCCCCATCCGTGCTCTGTCAAAGAAGCCACACCCCTTCATGCACACTGGTAGTACGCTGCCAAATTAGCCGCTCTTCGTGGAGACCACGGCAGGCACTTCTTCCGCGCTCGTCGACACGTTGGATAGTGCGTCCCGGGAAGCGGCGAAGCACTCGTCGCACTGGGTCGAGCCGCGACCGGAGCGACGTAACCCACGAACATAACTCTGGTAAGTGATGTGAGGTACCACCCCGGTGCCGGACACTTTTAGTCCGTAGTTGAAGAAATATTTTGCAGAATGACTGCATTATCATCGATCATTTCAACTCTATAATCGGAACTTTCATTAAATTCATAAATATCATTGAAAATTTAAATCTTACCCCTTTATCTGTGGAATTTGCTTTCCTTTCTATTTCTCCACAGTATTAATGATCACATGTACGAGTGCGTATATGTTTCTGTTATATATGCACATGTATATGGGTGTATGAGTATATATATGTGCGTGTATATATACATATATATATATATATATATATATATATTATAATAATTACTGACCGGAGGGTCCTGGGTTCGATTCCTGGGCAAGCCTCTCTGGGCACCCTCAGCTCCGCCCAAACTATGTGATTTTTCGGGTACCCAGATCTTCCTGGGAAACCATAACCGGTACAGGGAAAAGAACTGGCCACCCTATCCTATGTGTGGATTTCACACGCCGTCGGGCGTAGTACTGGGTGAACTCTACCATCACCTACCTAACCGACCTTCGGGTTTATTACTGTGTTTATGGTTTATATATATATACCATAAATAAATAAATAAATAAATAAATAAATAAATATATATATATATATATATATATATATATATATATATATATATATATAGTCACACACAAGTACTCACTCACTGCCCATATTATTGAAAAAAATTGATGTAAATAGGCATTATTCTTACTACGTTTCTACAATGTGGCGGATTTGCATTTTTACAGATAGCTGCTGTTTATATTTCTTATTCTATTATTTGGTTACCCTTATGCTTTAATCTTCTTTATTTGATATCGATTTAAATTCCTTCGAAATGATAGCGTTTGATTGGTGTTGTGACTAGTAATTATTTCGCGGCCCTATTTCGAGGTCAGCATATCATATTTCCGAGTTGGAAGAAGTATTCTGTTTCTTTCTTGTGAAATGCATGGATAGCAATTCAGAAGTAGTTTTTCCTCATCTGATGGTGATTAAATTTCCTCTCTTAGCTCATTCCGTTAACTTATCTCCAGACGATGAAAATATCTTGTCGTCTCCACAGTGCTCTACTTTTCGCCACCCTACCCTTCTGTTCACTCCACTGAAAATGGAAATTTAAATTATTTACTTCACCTAATAACCAATTCTACTTCATTCACTGCCTAGGGATTTGATTTTCGGAATTTCAGCTGAATCCCTTGGAGGATGACCCCAGTGAATTTCAAGCGGAATTTTTCGTTAATCATCAGTGTCTCGTATGCCCCTTTCTTAGGTCTAGCAGTGTCAACACGTGATTAAAAAATACGAGTACTATGAGTGAAACGTTATGTAGGTAATATGTAATTGTTTAACTCTTATTTATATTAAAAAAGAGCATTATTAAGAAGTGGCAGTATTTAATGAGTAGCTCGTATCAAGTGAGGTTAAATGGCTACGGAAATAAAATTAACTTTCAAAATGGTGCAAAAGGCTTGTGGCAATGCCATAACCCATAGTAATTCCTAGATTTTCTTTACAGAAAGCTGTTCTAATTGAAATCGAATATTAAACCCTTGTTATTTTTTGCTGACAATCGGATCTAGATGATTAAACGATTCGATTGATTTTCAATTGGAGAGGCAAATAAAATTCCATGTCGTATTTTTCAGTGAGTTCATTCACGATCGTCATTGCGTGATTGCGTCCATCTTCCTAAGGCTCATGATTGAGGGTAATAATAGTTGACAAACTGTGTGTGAGCGGCCTGGCGCATCTTGAAGGACTTCGATCACACTTAGTCAATAACTGATACCGATCGATATGAGTGATACTTCTAATTTTCGTGAATCAGATACTTGTTCAACCGGAATTTTTAATTGGTGACCTGAGGATAGCAGTCAAGAGTTTGAAGCAAAGTTGTTATTAATCGCCTTTATAAATGTCCACTTAACCTACGCATGTCTCTGTAATTAGAGACAGCCAAATTTATTAAGCATTGTGGTCTTTTTCTTTTTTACATGCAAGGAATTATTTTATACACACATTCTCGAATTTCTAGGCGTTAGGCTATCCAATTTTGAGGCTTACAGGCATACATCATTCGTAATTTGGATGTATTTAAAAATGATATTCAACAGTTCTTCAAAAAAGTATATGGATTTCAAAATATGTTTCAGTGTATCCATTTTCAAATTCACCGAGGGCTCACTTCTTTCTTCATTTTTTAGGCAGTGAGTGATTATGATGTTTTGATTCTCTACGAGAATGATATGAGACTTTAGTGAGAAAATTAAATTTCTATCAGCACGAAAACCTACAACCGTTCTTTGAATATTTTGTATATGTTTTCCTAGATGACCACACGAGAAACAGTCATTCCCTAAGACAACTCCATATATTTTGGGACACTGCCAATGCGCCTTTGTAGTTCGTATTGCAAAGAAGACTTTGATAGTGTATTAGATGTGGTAGTCTATTAAAATCAAAGAGATGGGAAGCATAAATTTCATGCTTAAATTAAGGGAAATAAGTCAACTGGTAATTCACTCAAAAATGGTAAAGGCGAAAACTAGCAGTTTGGAAAAGGCTGTCTCATTAAAGTCCTTCTTTCGATATGTCTTCACCATTATCTCAACGAATGCCTCTAAAATCTAGTTAAACGGGATGTTATCTGTCGTTGGTTAGGCCTCATTTGTAATTAGCTGCAAAGATATGGGATCCTCTCGAAGTTGGATTAATTGCCGAATGGGATCGCGTGCAGCGTAGTGGAGCTAGATTTGTAAAACGCTGTCATGAAAAACTTAGTAGCGGATCCAAAATACTTGAGCAGCTAGGCTGGGAATCAATTTCGGAGCGAAGGTTTAATTATAGATTAAATCTATTGCTTGAATTGAAAGAAGGTTTCTTTAGCAGTGATGTTGAAAATGTATTATTATCCCCATCGTACTACGGTAGGAGAGTTCATACCAATAGAATTAGAGATGTGAAGTGTAGCACAGATAGATTTTAGACTTCAGTTTTTCCACAAACGTTAGGGGACCATAATAAAACTGTTCGACCTTGGTAAGGTCATGTTCGGGTATAAGGTTTCTGGTGTGTATTCACCCCCCTGCCACACACCCTGGCGGGGGCTTGCAAGGTATACATAAATAAAATAAAATAACATACCTTTAATATTTTACCCCTTCCTCATTTGTCCAACCTTCTCCCCAAAATCATAGTTTTTGGCCTCCCATTTTGAATCAGAATGCTCTGTATTTATCTTTCCTGCCCCCTTTTGATTTCTCCCAACTATCCCCTACCCTCCCCCATCATGCTTAGCATATACTCGTAAGTTGAAAAATACGAGTGATAATGGTAACTTACCAATGGTAATGGCCCCTTCCCAATATCCTAGGTTTGTCATTTTCATAAATAATGGTCATATACGTATCTTGTATAAAAGTACCTGAGATGGATACAAATTATGATTGGCCAATGAGAGTGTATTTGACGCTAATCACATTATTCCAGCAAAAAGCATGATTTAAAAGGGATATAAAATCACAAATTTCAATGATGACTGACTAAAAGTTACTGTTCTATCAACCATATTATCCTGTTCATAAACCAGTCTCTTCCAATTGTATGTTCTCGTAATTCAATCATCTAAGAACGTCTCAGGTTTAGGGTCCTACCGAATACCTCACACACTCAACGATAAACCCAAACAGTGCGATACTATAGCTCTTTGAAATTCCTGAACACTTTTAGACGGAAAGTAAAATTTTACCTGAAAATTGTGTAATTTTACATCATGAGTTTGAAAAAAACCATGGGCATAGGTAGTAAAAAAGTTTGACTCTCTTAAACTCCCCAGTCAATAAACTAGTCTATAACTCTCTTTATTTTACTGGTTAATCCATGGCATGGATTATATCATTTTACAAGTTAGTAATTGCTTGCCATATTCCACATTAAAGATCATCAACACGGCTTTGGCAACAACAACTAGGCACGCAATTCAACGCCTAATTTCATGGAGCGTTCGGGAATTCCAAGGACCTAATTGCTCCCTTTGATCCCCATGAATAGGCCCATGCGCCACCCTATTCAATCTACCTATATTGCCCTCATGAATGATAGCGCTTTTATCGATGCCTTTAAATAATAATTCGGTGAAAATTTGGAGTTGTTGCAGAAAAGACTGGGGAGATATTTAATGGGAGAAACGAGGGCGTCGAAAGACCAAAGAGTCGAGTGAAAGGCTTGGGAAGTTAAGGAAAGGAGTTGCGGAGCTCTAGAGAGATGGACGGAGGCAAGAGAGATCAAGGAGAAGACGAGGGACGAGATACATTGAAGAATGAAAGGGGCCGCACGTGGGATTGGGTGCGTGATTCGTTCTATGAGGGTGGGGCTGGACACGGGAAACGAGGAGCAGGAAGGAGTGAGGGAGGGAAAGACGAAGAGGACACACTCCCACACACGGGAACAGGTACCCAAAGAGACCTAAGATGGATGCTTAAGGGCCACGAGATGAAATTTTTATGCCTCCGTAAGGTCTGGTCCGCTCTCCTCCTACTGGGATACATATTTAACTCTACCCGCAGACACGTGGGGGACTAGAATAGCGGAGGGTTGGGGGTAAGGGAGAAGAGGGTGGAAAAAAGAAAGAGTGGGGGATATAGAGAAACATGAACAATTATTCCATATTCTAGTCCACCGCCAGCAATGACGTACGTTTGCGTGAGTTCACTGGAGATTTGGCTCGGAGTCACCCATTTATTTTCTGTTTGCATGTGTTACGCGCTGAATTTACATCACAGGGACTCCCAAGCCAACCCACTACCCTTCCCTCCACGCCCCATTCCTCCCGAACCACCTTCCCTCAGCCCTCCCCGTGATAAGCGGGTGACGGCGGGTGTTTTACGAGGTGGCTCGGGGACGAGTGAAGAGGAAACGGCCCTAAAAAATTAATTCAACCGGATATTGCAATTGTGCCTTCGAATTCACCGCGAAAAGCTGAAAAATGTCGCTTCTGGTGTCGGGAAATACCCTCCATTCAAGTTCCCGTTCGTGAAAAATTAAACGAGAAGTGGAGTGAAACGGTAAAAGGAAAGCGTAGCGAAAAATTGGCTTCAAAAGTAAGGAGGTCATAGTTTTCAGTTACCTTCAACATTCGTTGAAATTTTATTGGTGAAAGTACTAGGAAGTACGTACGTGAATTAAAATAAAAGCGACCGATCTCGTATCTTTTGTGTGCCTTGGCCATTCCAGCGTAAGAGGTTGAGTTGAGCAGCTGGTTGTACTCGTATATTAGAAATAGTGAAAGATATTACAGCTCCCAGCCCCCCCCCCCCCAACTCTCTTCACTCCAGAAGAAATAGTTAAGCAATTTGCTGTTATTGAGATGAATGTAAAAATGTCTATAGCTCTTAAAACTTAATTGGTTAAGCTTAATTAACATCTGAAATTCGTCTTTTTAGAGAAGACGAGTTTTATCGAAAATTTGATCACCTGTGCCTTTTGTTTCCGCCTCTTTTTCCCAAAACCTATCGTTCCGAAGATAATTTTAAATAGTTTGATCCACTTGTAAAACTACGCCAGTTAATGGCGATTCACGAAACGGCAATGGATGAATTATTTTCCGAATTAAAAACGAAACTATTAATTCCTATTGCATTCAACGAAAACGTACGTTTATATAAAAGTGGGTAGCGGTAGTTCAGGGGGTATAGCGTTCGAATACTGACCAGAGGGTCCCGGATTCAATTCCCGGGAAAGTCTCTGGGCAGCTCCACTCAAGCTATGTGATTTTTCGGGTAGCAGATCTTCCTGGGAAACCATAACCGGCACAGAGAAAGGAACTGCCCCCCCTACCCTGATGTATGAATTTCACACGCCGTCGGGCTTAGTACTGGGTGAACTCTACCATCACCTACCAAACCGACCTTCGGGTTGATTACTGTGTTTATGGTTTTTTGATATTTAGTGGAGTCGAGAGAAAATTATAGATATGGATAAATGCCAAAGAGGATTTCATAAAATCAGCTAAGTTTCGGAAGATCAAGATTTAGTTAGCCAATCAGGTAAGATTGACCCTGGGGGATTGGGATGGTGTGGTGGCTAACGTACAGGCTTTCCACTGAGAGGGTCTTGGTTAAAATCCTGGAAGCAATAAATATTTTTATTGGTATTCTCGATCCCTTCTTTAGGTGCTTTGTGGAGAGCTCTTTGAGTAGGTACGACGTCCGTCGGATGGGACATTGAACTGCGGACCTATTGGCGCCTTTTGACAGGAGTAGGCTAATGCCAACGCCGGGTTTCTCTTCACACTTCCTTTTCAAACTGTCTTTAATGGCGCAAATGACCTTAGCTGTCGGTTTGATGAGGAGGAAGGATTATAAAAATTTTAAAATAGGATGGCCCAAATAAGAGCCAGTGGAAAAGTTGACACATGAGGGTTTTGGACCAAAAGGGTCAAAGTAGTGCGGGCATTAGAAGAAGACGCAGGGAATTGACGATCGTAACACTGACTAAGGGTGTTAAGAAAAAGCTTGTGAAAACTTTGGCATGAAGCTAAGAGGTTTTATAACGCTTGGTCATTGAAACAAAATGACAGGTGTAGATTAGAGGATTTTGAAATGTGATTATTGAGGAGGATGGGACAGGTGAAGCGGACAGAAGGGGAAACAGACGAGGAAGTACTAGACATTGTGATGAGCAAGAGAGCATTGCTGTTGGAAACCCAAAGAAGCAAGAAAAGATGGATCTAGAACATTTTGATTGACTGGGCAAAGCTGGGAACAGGTAGAAAGAAAGCTTCAGGGGTATGTGAGGTAGAGTAGGAAGAAAATAAAAATGTTGGACGGGATGAAGGGAGATGCGGAATTGAAGAACTTTAAATTGTATTGTTGGTAGTCAGGTTTTGAATTGCTGGTGTGGCTAAGAATTGGTGCGAACTAGTTCCATCATAAACCCAACTTCAACGTGACTATCAATGCTGATAATAATATTATCTGCATTTTACCTACTACTTCATCTATATGGACGTATGAAATAAGAGTATCCATGTAGGCTTCCGCGGAGATTATTGATGTAGGAAGTGGTTCTTTCGGGTTTTCTTCCGCGTGTATCCATTTTTCGGACGATATTTCGCCAACGTTCCAGTTGGCTTCCTCAGGTCCACTGAAGTGCCGATGCAGGTTTTGGTCCAATATATATACCCTCCGTTTGGCGCCTATTTTTAGGAGGTGTGCTCTGATTCGTTGAAATCCTTGAGGACACGTTTCCACGCGCTGGCGAGGGGGTAGCCGTCCTCGCGGTTGAAATTTCTGGGCGTTTTTGCAATTTCAATTGCCTCTCTGATGATCCTTGGGTAGTAGCGGCCTTCTTTATTCAATAAAGTGGCGTTGTCAAACTCAATATTATGTGTCGGTCCACTCCAATGATGTTCAGCCACCGCTGACTGCTGGAACTGTCTATTTTTTAGGCCGAGGAACTTCGAGGAGAAGTAAGCCGTATACTGCTCAATGCTAAAACTCCTAAACCCAACGTCACCCGAGAGGAGAGGAAAGCCTTGAGAGATCTCCGGACGAACGATGGCATTATAATCACTCCAGCGGATAAAGGGAACGCAACGGTGTTGATGAAGAAGGATGACTACAATAGAAAAATCAACAGTCTCCTGAACGATGAGACTTACTCGGAAGAAAAACGGGATCCCACCTCCAGGATCCAAAAAGAGATTAAGCAAATAATTACACAGTCTTCGATCCCTCCAGAAGAGAGACGGTGGATCGTCGAATCGGCTCCCAAACCACCTAGATTATATGGCCTACCTAAGATCCATAAGCCAGGTGTCCCTCTACGACCCATCGTGAGTGCCATAGACTCTCCATGCCACAAACTCGCCAAATATTTGTCCCAGCAACTCTTACCGTTCTCTGGTAAGTCGTCAACGCACGTGAAGAACTCCGCTCACTTCATTGAGATTATAAAAGACACCAAAATAAGCAAGGAGGATATTTTAGTGAGTTTTGACGTAGTTTCTCTCTTCACAAGCATCCCGATCGGTGAAGCAGTAGAGATTATCAAATCACTCACGAGTGACGGCCTCCCGAAAGACATCCCAAAGAAGGTGGAGTTTTGCCTGAGAAACGCTTACTTCACGTGGAACGAAAAATTCTACAGGCAAACAAATTGCGCTGCAATGGGGTCCCCACTCTCACCGGTGATCGCCAATCTTTTCATGGAAGCTTTTGAACGAAAAGCCTTGCAATCCTTCCACAAAAAACCCAAACTCTTTGTGAGATATGTGGACGACACATTTGTAATATGGCCCCACGGAAAAGAAGAACTCCAGAAGTTCCTGCAACACCTCAACGCACAAAATGGTGCTATTAAATTCACCATGGAGATGGAAACGGACAACCGACTGCCCTTTCTGGATGTCCTGGTCGAGAAAAAAGAAAATGGGTCTTTGGGACACTCCGTTTTTCGGAAAAAGACCCATACGGACCAATATCTCCATGCAGACTCCCATCACCACCCTCAACAAAAAGCCGGAGTAATTAAAACCTTACTCCACCGAGCATGCTCCCTCTCTGACGCTGCCTCCATTGGAAAAGAAAAACAACATCTGCTGAAAACGTTCCAGATGAATGGCTTCCGGCGTGACAACATTCTGAAGATAATGCACAGGGTGGAAGGAAAGAAGCGGATGGCCCTGGAGAGGACCGACGAGACTAGCCCTAAGGAAAAGGCGACGGCACACGCTATCCTGCCGTACGTCGCCGGAACAACGGAAAAAATTGCGAGGGCCCTCCGGAAACACAACGTCTCAGCCAGGTTCAAATGCGTAACCAAAGTGGCCAATATCCTCGTCAACGCGAAAGACCGCCTCCCAAAAGACATCTCTGGAGGAATCTACCAAATCAAATGCAGCTGCGGCAACTCCTACATCGGCCAAACATCAAGAGCGCTGAAATGCCGAGTCCAAGAACACAGAAGGGCCGTAAAAAATAGACAGTTCCAGCAGTCAGCGGTGGCTGAACATCATTGGAGTGGACCGACACATAATATTGAGTTTGACAACGCCACTTTATTGAATAAAGAAGGCCGCTACTACCCAAGGATCATCAGAGAGGCAATTGAAATTGCAAAAACGCCCAGAAATTTCAACCGCGAGGACGGCTACCCCCTCGCCAGCGCGTGGAAACGTGTCCTCAAGGATTTCAACGAATCAGAGCACACCTCCTAAAAATAGGCGCCAAACGGAGGGTATATATATTGGACCAAAACCTGCATCGGCACTTCAGTGGACCTGAGGAAGCCAACTGGAACGTTGGCGAAATATCGTCCGAAAAATGGATACACGCGGAAGAAAACCCGAAAGAACCACTTCCTACATGAAATAAGAGTATTTTAAGCCTGTGGTGTTTTGAGCCTACGCTTCCCGAGAAAATTGTTTACACCCCTGGTCATTCTCTTCATCATTTTCTGCGATTATGAATCATATGTTTCAGATATTTCCTCAATTCCCAAGGGCTTAATGGATAATGTACGTGAAGCATTTTTCCTTATACATGCACACAAAAGAGAGGGAATCGTAAAAGTTTCATTATTGTTAAAACATAATCGATATAGAAACTTAATTTTGGTTTGATATTCCTACGATTTCTCTAAATTGCCATCCTTCCGAGATAAAACTTTCTCGAGAGAAAGTTTCCACCATCTCTTGACCTTTCGAAGGCCGTTATTGTAGAACTCAGCAGATGGCGTCAAAAACCATTATTCCATCTCTTGATTAACGTCATTTGCGTTGCATAATTTCCGACCTCGCATTGACTTTTTAATTTTTTGCAGTAAGAAAAAGTTGCTTAGGTCGAGTTCGGGAGATAAGGGCAGTTGAGGATATGTTTCACAAACAACATTGCTTTAATTGGTCGCGCCGTGTTTGTTTCTGAAAAGGAGTAACCAGCTAAGGAATTCAGTGAGCTGATGCCTTTAAAATGTGAAATTCTTCGCTAGTAATTTTTCAAACACTGCCGTAACTAAGACGAGTCTTATTCATGTTCATGTGGATGATTGATTGGAATTTTCGGTCAAATTGGATAAAGTTCTCTTTCTTCACTGTGACAGTACCGTCCGTGAGTGATGGTATTCCATTTATTGGAGCGTCTGTCAGGGACATGTGGCCAGTTTGAAAATTCCTTTCCCACCTCACAACTGTGTCATATCACAGACTACCATTTCCATAAACAGCCATCACTTCATCGTGGATTGGCCGGGTCTTAACCTTTAAAATGAAGAAACCTAACCAGAATCGAGCCTGTATCTTCTCCATATTGCGAGTTACTTCATTCTACGCTTCCCTGAAACAAAATCTACGTTTCTGACACAATCCAACATGCATACCTGTAAATGTTGCAGCTGGAATATATATATATATATATATATATATATATATATATATATATATATATATATATACATATATATATATATATATACATACACTCGTATATATACACTCGTATATATATATATATATACATATATACATATATATGTATAAATATCTTCAAAATGGAACGAATATATATATATATATATATATATATATATATATATATATATATATATATTCAGTTTTTATAATCAAGAATATTTCATTAGATGACGGTTATATAGCTGAAGGCAATGAATGAAAACTGATGAGGGTTTTTTGCAATATTTTGTACCTTTTGCCCTGGAACATTTATTTCATCATTTTCTCTTGCGTTTATTCACTTTTATTTTGTCTATCAGCAATTTTCTTTGTCTCTGCCCACATTCAACTATCATTTCTGCTTCTTCCATCCAGCATCACGTCCAACCTCTTTCTCTCCCTCTTACCTTTCTCTCCCTCTTACCTCTCTCTCCCTCTTACCTTTCTCTCCCTCTTACCTTTCTCTCCCTAATGCCCTCCAGCATAGTCAACACTTCATCGTTTGTCTTTCTAGCTACCCAATTCTTTTTTCTCTTCCTCACCAGGAGACCCTCCAAACAACTCTAACTCTTTTCCCTCAAAGATTAAGAAGCCACGCAAGACTGACTTCCATATCAAAATGTTTGCGGTTTTACTTAGAGTCCCGTCATCAACTCCGACCTCTCTTTAAAGGTATGCGTTGTTGACGCAGTTATTCTTCTAATGTCAATAGTGCTGCGCTGGGAATGTTTCGCAGATAAATTCTCCCACTTACTGTAGTTCATATCCTCTTAATTGAATGTTTAACGTTGCCTTATTTCTTCTCGAGGATCTCAACCCTTTCGTTTTCTGATGATTGCTTTACTCATTTGTTAAATATTAAATCATATAATATGTTTAAAGATGAATAAAGTTCTATTGCCAGATGGATGGCTAAAGTTGCGTTGGGTGTACACATAACTTAATTAGCTCAAGAAGGAAGATCTCTAGATTGATACGACCTCAATCTAGAGATTTTCCTCCTTGGTTGGTATGTACTCTAAATTTGTGCTAAAGAATATGCATGTTCTACTCTAAATTTGAATTCTCAACACACCATATTGTATTTGCATTGAAGTACTTTACTGGAATTTTATAGAAAAACTCAAGTAAGTACCTTAGCAAAACGAGATAAAAGTGTAGTAATCCTGATTTTATTCAATATTTCCACGAGTCAGTTCTCTAAATACATGCGATATTATCCAGATAATGTTCGTGTTCCAGCATTTAAATGATGTTTCTTAGCGCTTCCTCGCCTCTTGAAAAATAAACTGTGCGGGTCTATAGTTTTCACATCGTTCAATATTAATGGAGCTGACATTGAAATTTAAAAGATCGAAATGATTGTATGTAAGTGCTGTTCCAAAATTTCTCCCTTTCTCCAAATACTTCAATTCAATAACGGAAATTCTTCTATATGAGAGAAATCATAGTATGCAAAATGGCTCCACAGGTCTTCAATGCAGCGGAGTAGGAGATAGAAGAAGCATTTTGCCCATCAATCGAAGGTTCGTTTAAGCATATATGGTGTTTATCACGTAGAGTAACCACTTTTTTCATGAAATGTGAACTTGAAAGAAACCAGCACTTGAAAGTAGGTATTTGTCTAGACCATGAAATTATAGAGCCTGTTACGGGAGTAATAGGAATTTGGAAAAGCTAATCAGAAGAGAAAGAATGCTTTAAAATTTTGTGTATGATGAAGATCTAATGACCAAATACGTACAATTAAAAATAAGGGAACAAAATGAAGTCTAGAAGAGAACCCGTTGTATTCCCCACACTTTGAAGCGTAATAGATTTTGGAGCCCGAATAAATGGAAGGGAAGAACCCACAAGGAAGGCCGGAGGGATAAATAGTATACCAGCAAAGTGAAGAGAGACAACGGAAGACCTATCAGGTGGCGTTCAGGGGAGATGGTATTATAAAGGAGCTAGTGGGGGACTGCAATCCACCAATCTTCTTCGGATTGAAATACTGTGGATAAATTAATTCCGAGTTCCAATTTAAACGTTGATATCGTATTTCCTTATTCCCCACCCACAAATATTTCCCTCTCTAGCAAAGAAATACCCATTCTGTCCGCCTTAGGATTATTCTCCTCATCGTGAAATGACTCCTTTATTCTGTTAGTTATTTGACCAAGTTTAATCTTAAACTTACGTCTTCTTCTAAAACATTCAGCTTCTCCAACTTTTCTTTTCTCTTCTTCTTCTTCCTAATCATTACTGCAATCAATGGTCATTTTTTTCCGAGTCCCCACTACCTTTTCTTAATTAGAAATGGTTCAATTTTTTTTATGCCTTATTTTAAATTCAAGTGCCGGCTACTGCTGCTTCTTCCAATTAAGCCTTTAACTAACTATATTACCATAAGTATATTGAGGTATACTATTATAATTGTCTACTTGTGGCTATCGCATTTTTCCGTTTGCAAATGCCTGGTGAATTGATTGAACCCATTTTTTAACTTTGTCACATCCTGTAATCCCTGAAACACGTTTTCTCACCATTTTTCTTTTAAACTAAGGGAATCTTCATTTCTCACCGTTTCCCCATAGTCTATTCTAATATATCTTGTTTAAAATCCGTAAATACTACTGAATTAATACTTCTAGGAATGTGACAAATTTATATTTATCATTATACACCATTCAATTATCTATTTATATTGATATTTTGGATCCTTACACCTAGATTTTAATCAGCTGTATGGACCCAAGGTGTATTGGTGTGCATTTACCCAAAGTGTAACATTCACCGGGGGTACGTGGACATAAACCCGTTTTTATATTCACAGCGCTTAGATGTTGTAACATTCATGGTTCTTGTTATTTCTTCCAACATGCACCTCCTCTATATCTATTTCTCCACTATCCTACTCAATACTTCTATCACTCCACGTCGAGTATTTCCCCACCCACAAGTTATACCGCAAATATCGCTTTACATGTACCAGCTCATTGGACCATAAGTAGTTACACATTCAATGTTTCTTATGTTCATTTTTTTACTCTCGTCAACCTCACCGAAATATTTCAAGTCAAGATTAGTAACGGCGATCTCTGTCTCTTCTCCTCTGGTTCTGTTGACCCATCAGCGTAGAAATTAATATCTCAATAAACGCGAAGACTTGTCCCCTTTACTGCCGGGCATACACGCACCCTATTCGGCTTAAGGGCATATTTGGTAAGATTAACCACGCTAATATTCCGTCCATCTGTTTTCACGGCCGAATGATTTAAATGGCTTCATGCTCGCTTTCCTCAATAATGTTTGAAGCATAACACCATCGTTTTAATGGCCGATCCACTAAGTTTGGATATCCTTTCGGACGCCTCACTGAGAAATGGACACTTTGTGGACCTTTTATTTCATCTGTGTCCTTCCTTACTTTTTTCTGATCCATTTTGTGGATCCTGATAATTTCTCTGTTAAATTTAAAAACGTCAATACTTTTTGTTTATTTAAATCATTATTTCATGAAATGTATAATTATTTGCGTATATTGTATCTAAAGATCATTGCATTGTCAAGATAATTGCAGTGCATTGTAAAAACGAATTGTATCATAGTAAAAATTTGGTTCTAGGATAAAATCCAGGTTTACATTTCCCTACCCCTCACATGTAATTGCATTGCAGGAATCACAACTTAAACCACAGACTTGCCGAAAGGCAGGCCTTTTCCGTTTTTTTCCAATCACAGTCGGAACTCACATCGAGTTTGTTTACTCCTAAGCGGAGTCGTTTTTCAACCGGAAGCAATAAAGACATCAAGGGGAAACAGTCTCCTTTCCAAGAGGGCCATTGATTGGTATGCAGTTTCGTTTTCATCACCGGTGTCACAAGAAATTTCAATACAATCATTTAAATCTTCGCTAACCGGGACATAATATAGAAATTAAATTGTGATTTACACTCAATTAATCAACAGATAACTGTTTTTCTAAAGTTGGACTTTGGGCGGTACCCAGCGACTACTTTTTGATACGCATCACGTGGACCTTTTCTTCATTGCCCTGGATTCTTTTCGGAAAAGAAAAGAATTTTTTCTTCCACGCACATTATATTATGCACAACCTATGTTTCGACTTACAAAGTCATCATCCAGTGAAGTACAGAGGACACACAGCTTGATATGGTAGACAGAGAAGAGGATGGGGGAGGTGCTGGTATCGCGGGAGTAGGGGAAAGAGGAGGGAAACTGGTGCGTGTGTATTGGGGAGGGTGAGAGGGCCGTTGGGTATGGCGTCAGGGGGGTAGAGGGGCTTTGGAACAGAGTGAGGTCCACAAGGGGGGAGCGGGAAAAATAAATTTAGTCATTAACCCTTATAATGGGTGTTCTTGGACATTTCCAAACGTTCCAAGGCATCTAATTTTAGGAAAAAAGTCTTTTGTGCGGTTACTTTCCAGTAGGTGCTTGGCAAAATTGGATGAAGGACTTCTGTTTTTGAAACAGGCGTAATGCTCTTTCACACGTTCACGGAAGTTTCTCCCCGTTTGTCGTGCATAATAAAATTTATGTGAAAGAATAAAGTATTTTCTTTTCTAATGCGAAGCACTTTCAAAAAGTGACGCCTCAAGCCATTCTATTCTGCATTCTTTTCTTCTTGCTCTTCGTAACTGCTACCATCCGAAGTCTCTACCCTTCTCCCTTCCATCCTAACCTTCTACATCCTACTTTATTTTATTTTAATTATATGGACATACACTCCCTTCGTCACTCTCTTTTGTATTTCACCTAGTAGCTTCGCCCTCTTCACTAACCCTTCCCACAATTTCGTCGGAGATCTTCCTCTCCATCTAACTTACTTTCTCTTTTTGTGTAAACCTCTTCCTTTTTGACAGCTGGCTCATTTCATTCCTATTCCCAGATTTGCAGTGTTAGATAAATATCATAATATTCAGTCTAGTCCATCTGCGCACTCCACCAAACATAAAAGAGAATGGCTTCTAACGGACACTACTGTAAATTCATCAGATGAAGGAAAATTTTAAGCTCACATCCTAAGTGCAATTTTATTCGATATTAGGTATCGCTTTTTTACGCTTCCTTTTTTAATCAGAACTTAGCGACAGGTACTATCCGTTGCGGATAAAAGTGTTTTTATTGTATATTTCATTGATTTTTATTCATATTAAGCAAGCGGGAACAATCTAAAAATCTGCAAATTTTAATGCCAATGATATTTCTAAATCGATAGGAGTCCGCATTCCAAATATTCTATTTTAACAATCCCCACTTAGTATAAACATTTTTAGGGAAAAAATGGCTCCATTCGCCTCCGTCTGAGGCAAATTAATATCAGTCAATCCTTTTCTGTTCATAATTATCAATCATGAAGTAATTTCTTTCTATAATTAATAAATGATAGCGTTTCCTAAATTAAGCAGTTATTAGTTATCTTGCTAGAAAGTTATTGAGAATGTAGCATATTAGGCATTAATAGTCGAATTAAATTAGATTAAATGTATGAGTACGTTTATTGATTGGTGTATCATATTATCCAGAGAGAATGTGCCATTATGCGAAAGTCTATGATAAGGGATGTAAAACTTAAGAGATTAAGGTGACGAGAGCAACATAGGAATCAGTTTTTGTGGATTAGAGAAATGGAATTTTAGCAAAATGTAAATCTTCGAGAATGTTTCATATCCTCAGATATTAAATCCCACGCTATCGAACGCGAATTTAAAATATTGCAGGGTCGGTGCACCCGAAAATGGAGTGAATATTAGCACTGTCTACTGTACTGTTTGCATATCCTGTTTAATTTGCATGTTTGAGCATGCTACTGTAATCCTCAAACACGGTAATTCGATCAACAAGTGAAATTAGGTCGAACGATGTAAATGGTTCATCCAGGTTCAGCTGAATAAGTTGAACGGGATTTTGTACGGCAATTCGATATTATTAGTTTCCAGAATCCTTCATGTACATATACGATAAATAAATTTTTTTATTAGGTCGATGGAGAAAGGCTCTATATTTTGGTTTTGCTTTCTTTTTCCCTTATTAAAGCAGTAAAAGAATAATTATGCAATATCGTTTGAAGGTTTCGTAAATTTCTATGATTTAGCTATAGATTAATCAACAAGTTTAGCTCCTTAATGCTCACAATATTTGTATTTTTGAACTTAAATAGTTTTAGGGTATCTCTTTGTTCAAAACGTTTTATCGTTGATAGCAAAATTGTGTGGTAGAAGCCTCCAGATTGCGCAGATAATCGTCAGATTACATTTTTCATCAGCAAAAGGTTATACACGATATAATCACGAGATGTTACAACGGATAACTTATTGTGACCATCCAATCAGAATATTATTTTGATTGTACCATTACATCACAGAGCTTTGTATTGACATCGCATTCGAGGCCGCAAAATTAATTCGAAACAGAAACTAACTTTCAGCTCACGCTGCTGGATACCTTTTCATAAATTGTCGTAAAGTAAATATTCAAATATATTTTAATCAATGTAAATTATATCATCGCCTTCAAGTTCTTTAGGCATATTTCTCGGACACGAATGATATCAAATTATGTAATGTAATCGCCTTCCTCACCTTCATTGGTGTGGAAAATGGAGGTAAGTAGCTGAGAAAGGGAGAGATGGAAGGGTGAAGGAAATTGGAGAAGAGTTCCTCGCAGTCTCGAGAATCCAAATGCCTCTCCCAGCTGAAATTCGGGATCAATTCAGTGAAGAAGCGATGGTTTCAGCTTTGCGGGACATCGGAAGGAAGGAGGATGGGTTGGAGATGGGCCGGAAAGTAGGGAAAGGAAATGATCGAGAGGAATCGTAGTTGGAAGGTAAGGTTTTGGGGCGAAGCGAGCCGTTTGAGTGGGGTGCGGGGCAGTTGAAGAGCCTATGGCAGTGCGTCGCAGGGGGGGGGGCAAAGACACAAGGATGTGGATAAGGGGAAGGGGCGTGTGCTGTTTTAGAGCCGCGGGAGAGTTACGGGGATTGGTGAAAGGAAGGGTTCGATAGGAGGTATTGAAAGGCTGAAAACGGCTCAAAATGGATTCTTTCGGTTACATGGAACGAAAAGACCGACCGAGGTAAAATTAGTTTTTTTTTAGAAGCGAGGGCATTTCGTACGTTGGAAATTCATAAGGCTAGGTGAATGTTTACCTTCCACTCCTGTTATTAATGCCATGTAGTTACATGATTCAAAAATTGGCTCTTTTGAGGTTAACCCACTTCTTAAATCTCGACGCTCATTTTGAAACAAATAATATAAAAAATAATATGAATAATGCTCTCATATTTACCACTATTCATTTACACACGGGGCTTAAGTTATTTCAAATCAAGTGACGTATGTAACGTGTGACTATTTTATATGTAAGCAACACATGTGATTTAAATAGTAAGTAAATAGTTCCAAGGAATTTCAGTCTTCGCATTTTTCATAAATGTGCACTTGTGGACATTACGAACTTCTTATTTAAATCATTGTTAGTTCTAAATTCCTTAAAACTTAAGTGTTCTAAAGAGCAATATACATCGAGAATGATGAATCAATTATGTTCTCTGATAATTAATTTATATTAATTGATTTAAAACGATTGCCAAAAAGGGTGTGCGTTTTATTACGAGTAAAGTTGATGTGACCTGCATATTGAACTGACTCGCACGGAATTGGTTATACTAATCCGGCCCCAGAGCTTTACAAAAAAACGGCTGTCGGAGAGTTAATTTTTTCCTCGCATACAAGGAAATATATCACAAGTACATTACAAGTACACGGTGAAGATATTAAGAGAAGAGTTGCTAAGGCCTAAATGAATTATGGACTGCGAACGTTACAGCCCAGAATCTATTTTTAAAATGAATGCTTTAATGATATAATAAATAATAAAAACACTTGTCAACCCGAGGTTCAGTTTGGTAGGTGATGGTAGAGTTCACCCATTACTAAGCCTGACGCTGAAATTCACACATCAGGATAGATGGGCCAGATCCTTTACTGCGCTGATTATGGTTTCTTGGTACCAGAATAATTACACGGCTTGGGTAGAGCTGAGGGTACCCAGAGAGGTGTGAATCGTACTCGGAAATCGAACCCGGACCCTCCGGTCTGTAGTCCACACGCTCTAACCTTCGACTACCACGACCCATCTGAAATTATGTGCCAGTATCTTTATTGTATATAAGGATACGATTGCTAGAAGGCATTTAGCTAAGGTTAGTTATCTGCTAGCAAAGCTAGTGAGAAAATAGTTTTCAAATTAATAATTTGGGCGAACTTTAATTTTGAGGATTAGTGACTTGATTAAAAGCTGTGATAGATTTGCTCTCCGGATCATGCTACATGCATTTTTCACTTTGGATCAGAATTTTCTAATTTGGCTTGAAAGCATTAACTCATCATCAGCATCAATAGAATTGACTGCGCAGACTTCTTGCTGAAGCCCTCCATTCTTTTCTCTGGTACGAACGTCCGTATTTCTCAATCTCGAATGTATTAGCTGCTCCTACCCTATCAGCATGGCGTCAGCTACCCTTGGTGTCCCATCATTACCCTTCCTCGTCTTTTTTCTGCCCTTATGTTTCCTGAATGAAGAGTATGTCATACAGTATTTCCGATACGTTAACTTGTCATTTCTTCGCAATATCTTGAAAATATAACTTCCTCTTCCTGCTACCCTTTTCCAAGGTTTTATCATTGGAGATTATTTCCATCCATTACCTTTTCCATCATTCACCAGAGAAAACATCTCATCAACAAATAATCCTCAAAATAATATCATGATATGAGAGGCAGTCAAATAAAATTGGAACACTCGCTACAACAACCAATCTGCGCACCGACGAAGATATAACCCAACAGTATCGTGCGCTTGTGAGTTATTACTATGCAGTTATCCCACCACAGCGATAGCAGTATCGATACATAACAATAGTGTTGCCACCTTTCGCGCGAATTGTGTAATGGGGGTGGTCGGCCTACATTTGATTGTCCTTGGTAGTTAAACTATGATTTTCTTATTTCTACGTTATGTGGTTTACTTTACATCTATAGCTTACCCCTATCGATTACAAGACATTCATTAATTACGACAATTTAACCTTTCGAACGCCTGAAAATCAACGATAAAAGCAAACACATCCTGCATATACTATATGTTCTTTATTGTATTCTTTACTGTTAGTATATGTTCTTATAACATGTTCTTAGTGACCTTAGTTTGATAGTTAGTTCAGGTTGATGGTTATTAGCACATAAAATGCCTTTTCCATGTGTGAAATTAAACTTATAGTACTCATTTTATCTTTTTAGGGTACTATAAATAGTGGTTCAAACAAATCTTCTGAACGCTTACCTTTCATGTAAATACGTTCGTAATAACTCTTCCTTCCCGATTTCCTTAAATTCTTGAGAATTTATACAGCGCTATTATCTACTCCCACAGCCCCTTCCATGTCATTCCTTTAAAGCTTTATGTATCTCGTGATAAAGTATCCACTGCTCTAAGCTATAATTTTTAGCATCATATCCCTTTCTATATTCAAACTACGTAGTCTACTATGGCTGACCAGAAAGTGACCTAACTTTCGGCCTATCGTGGCGTTGGTTCGAATTAGAGTCACTATCTTTGTGTTTAAATGTCCCTACACTCTGTACGCATCATGCTGGGGTAATGTATAGGCTGTGGGTATTCTACTTTTCTCGCTGCGAACTGTTAAAATGTGTACTGCAATAGCAAATCCCGCAAATGGTCAGCGAATTATATTTTGTCTCTTAACATATATTCTTTCCAACTTTTCAGAACCTCCTCTTCGATTAATATTTTATCCGTGGAATTTTTAATAGAATAATAACTAGTTCTACTCAATTGCATGCAATTTCACTAACCTCGTGTGTTTTGTTTTCAAAACCCTTCCCTCATGACCGCATTAGAATGCCATTAAATTATTTAGTGCTCTTTACAGTATTGCTTGCTTTGCTTTGACTGTTTTTGAGTTTATCCTTCCAACCCTCGTCTTCTCTCTGTGGGGGGACCCTCCCGCTGTCTGCAGCGTTGGGTCACATTCCCTATCGGTATCCTTGGGGGAGGAGACCTTTGTATTCTGCATCTTCATGTGGCAGTGGAATTTCGCCTTCTTTCTTGTCAAATTCTAGCTTGCATGTTATTTGATAACTTTTTAACCGCATCTTAAGGTGGAATTGTTTTTCAGTTGATAGTGTGTGTATTTGTATGCGTGTCAATTGAAAGGATTTTTTCATGAATGTATACGCCACTGTGGGTATAGGTTTGCATGGATGTGTTGATTTTGCGTGTGGTTTTGTACCCTTTTACAGGTGATGACATAACACCCCCCGCCACAAGATGTAGATGTAGTGTAAACTGATTTCTCACTCTATATCTCTCGCGTGATACATTTAATTGCTCCCCTGTCCTCAGCAGTGGCCTAAAATTTTGAGTCCCTATTTGTTTCTTCTGGCGTTCGCTCTGTTGCTTAAGGATTCCGTGTGATAACGGCCACGGAGGCCGTGCCTCATTCCATGTCTTTAACTGTTCAGGACTCACTTTCATATAAGATAGCTTCAAATTGCCGGGGAAAAACAATTGAAATATTTTCCCCTTCCAGTTCCTCAATGGCATTTTTAATAGGGGAATGCATTAGAAGACGAATACTATGGGCCATTGTCATTCCTGCCGCCGGACTGCTCTATGAGTCAAAGGAAGATGTAAGCCCATTCACCAAGTCAAGAGGTAGTCCTCGCGGGAATTCGATGCATAAGTTTTTATAAATGCCGAAGCGCTGGTTTTGAAATATTGGTAGGTTGGAACGAGGAACCGATGGGATTCCCCAAATTGGGTATCACAAAACATTCGTACAAAATATTTGCTCAACTCATTAAAATTTTTTAATCTGTACTCATAATTCTCACAGTGTGTTTGTGTACGTGTGTTTTTCCGTATCCGTCAGTAGCGCACCGGTGACCCAGAAAGTTCAAATTTAGCAGCACCCTTACAATATCGACCTGAACCAAAGGGAGCCAGACGTTTTACTTTTTTTCAGACCGTCGTGAGGAGAACCCACGAATGTACGTAACCTACAATATCTCGCTTGTCTTAAACATTTCAAGGAAAACAACGCGACGAACAATTTGACACTAAATGTATGACATGTTTGGTCATTTAAACATGCAATGACGAACAAACAATGAATTCATAGAGATGGTAGTGGAATATAGCCGGCTGTGGAGAGACATTCGACGAAGGTACAACAATTAGATGTAACAGAAGCGGAGATGCTATGAGATACTGAAAGGAGACTGCTGTGAAAGCGAGGTAGAAGAAGGAGGATAACAGTCACTTTGTATGAAACTGTTGGAGGTTGGATGTTGAAGATCTAATGATAGTGTTATATAAATATGTACTATGTGGCTAAAGGATATTTTGTGTCATATTACTTCTGTTTTGAGAGTCTATAGTGCCAAGATCCATCCAAAACCTGCAATAACTCGGTAAATTCCTACTAATAAAAATGGAATGATGATATTGGGACTCAAACGAAAGACGGAGGGGTTGAGGCCTTCTACTTCTAGCCGCTGGTTTTTCGAGTGTTCATTCACGCGAATGTTTCCAGAAAAAAGGCTTCCTAGATAACATTTGGGGAGAACCCTTCCATCAAACAATTCGAGCCGTTTAATGAAATGGCTGGAATTCTATTGTATTTATATATGAAAAAACTGGTTGTGTTGGTAACCATTTAATTCTGGTACTTGACGTAATTCGGGTAAAGTATAAAATACAGTTATTTATATTTATTTGACGGAATGAAGGAAAGAAGAAAGTATACAGAAATGAAGAGGGGCCTGTTATAGAGCAGAATTTTGGGTTGTATTTTGTCTGGAGAAAAAAAATATTTATTTGGTAGTTGTGTCTTACCAGTAGATTGCGTAGTAAAAAATAGAATAAACTCAATGTGAATTGAATATATTTTTATTTTTAATTTGATATTGGTTGGTATATATTATATACTGGCGACAATATTTATGAAATCATTCTTCTTCCGGGAATTTCCGTGGCGTAGGTGAGTTGATGGAAAACTGTTTCGCCCCCGGTTCCGGAGGCGTCTTCAGATCGAAGACCTCTTCTTCTTCCGTTCGCGTCGCGCTTCAGAATGTTCAGTAATGAGAGTCTCTTTTTCCCTTTGTACTAACATCTCTCTTCTTCAAACTCTATTCCCTCAATCCAAGGAATGGTAGAAAATAAAACAATAAAAAGAGAACGCGTAGATAAGCCTTAGACCGTGTTCTACTTATTCCTTCAGTGCCCTCTTCGTCAAATTAGCGTACAATATCTCTAAAATGGCTCAAGGTGTGAGGTCTTGCCGAATAATAATTGCAGGATTGGCTCACTTTTGGTTTGGTTTAGAAAACAATGAAATGCACGCACAATATAAAAAACTATGAGGGTATGATATTACTGAAATTTTAGGCCGTATTAGAAATGACAATCTCATTTATTCATTTCGAAGGAAAATAAATGGCATTATACCATTACGTTTTCTAATAGAGTAGCCACTCTAAAAACACTATAAAATTAACTAAATGGTCGGGCTCAAATTCTACGGGGATCGAGATGGTGTGGTGGCTAACGTACTGCCTTCCCACCGCGAGGGGCCGGGTTCGAATCATAGAAGGCAGTTATTTTTCAATGGCATCCCGATACTTGCTTGAGGTGCTTTGTGGAGAACACTTTATAAGAGTCCGCCGTCCGTCGGATGGGACGTTTAACTGCGGACCCCTCGGCGCCTTTCATTAAGAGTAGGCTAATCCTGACGCCGGGTATCTCTCCAACCTTCTTCCTTTCCAATCCATCTCTAATGGCCCAAATGACCTCAGCTGGTGGCTGCCTTCCCTAACACTACTCCTACTACTACCCAAATTCTACGCCTCATCTTAGTAGGAGTAAACGTACGTAGATTTACAGATCACGACTGCAATATGCTTGTATTTTTTTGTTTAATGAAATACCTGTAGGGTTTTGGCAAAAAAAATTCAACAAAAAATAAAAAAAAACTTTCTTTGAAAATACCATGTAATACATACTTTTAGCAATCTGTGATGCTTAATATGGATTTATAATTGCCATAAATACCTGCGATAAAGCACTAAGGTTCTCTGCTAAAAAATTAAATTAAAGAGGTAAAGATGGAATCATTAGAGAAAAGGTCAAGGAAAGAAGAAAGCAGTTTCATAATGGGAGCACCTTATATTTAGACTGGCCGCGGCAAGATACGTAGTAAGATTGGACAATAAATCCAAGAGAGATTTGATAATTAATTGGAACCTCCTTCAATGGAATATGGCGCATAAAGCCTGGTTTAAAATATAATAAATTTGGATCTCTTTGGCCTTTCTCCGATTTTTTATTTCTTTCAGTCCCTTACCTTCTCATTTTCACTCCCATTGCCCTTCACCAGCTGCCTTTGAGGATATTTTTAGGTCCACCTCATAAATGAAAGTAGGTAATAAAAATCAAACTGTGCCCAGTGTTAAAATTTCTGACAGATGTAAAGGAGAATCGCTATGTTGTCGTTCAGATAATATAGAATAGAGCGAATTTGTGTGTAAAGAAGACACGGAAAATAATTAATGGGAAATTATCATGGATAACTAAATTAAATTGAAAGTAGATCTCAAAAGTGTGCTCAATGGAGTTTGAGAGATGTTCTCATATGCTCCAAAGATTATCTATGGGAATTATTCTAACACATGAATCAAGGGGAGTTACAAGATAAACAAGATACAACACCCGACAAAAATATTATTTGGCTCTTCCTTTAAATGAGGGAATAACGCAATAATTGAGTCAAAGAGGTTGAATTTTCCTATCTACTATAGTAATCTCGTTAAGTACCGATTTCCGACACATTAGGCCACCCATTACCTGAGACCTTCGACCAATCGGGAATGCTCTGGTCTAATAGTACTAATAGATCGGAATTCAAATGGCATACGGTATTGTAAAAATGGGCAGTATTTTACTCGTAGAACTATTGGAGTGGAGATAAATTCACTTTTACGAGTAATCACTCTTTTCCCTTGTTTAACACTTATCAGAATTGTCGAATTAGCTATTGAAAATAAGGATCCGAGATCTGAAACATGCTGTGTGGAAATGTTCAGTAAAATGTACAATTGAATTTGACTTTTCATATTTATTATTTATGAGCATGAAAAAATGTGTTTTATCGTGCAACTCTTTCCATAATAATACAAGTAAATGAATTAACGACCGGGAAAAAACTTCAATAAAGTTATTTAAGTCCACATTATTTTCACTTTTTCCAAATGAATAATGATCTCTTGATTTACATTGATAATATATTTCCCTTGTAAGTTTTATTAAATGTTAAATTTTATGAGGAGATTTTTTTCCCCACCGCTGAATTGTGCGGAAGTTAATTCTTTATTCTTTCTTACCGGACATTAATATACGAGTATATCCGGAATTGAATTGAAGATTTTAAAGCAATCATGTTATCGCATAAAAATTATTTAGCCAACTGAGAATTTTCAGGCATATTTTTTTTCTAAAGCAATTTCATTGCTATAGAATTAATGGCGTATTCGGAGCGAGGAGCAAAAACTGGCAGGGATCCTGGAGAGAGAGAAAGAGAATGGGAAAGGGAAAGTCGGCTTGCAAAAAATTGACAAAGGAAGGCGGAAAAGGGAGGCATCGTCTTTTAATTTTCGAAAGAAAAGCAGCGGAGATGAAACTTAGGGCTATGATATGGTAGGGGTGTGGTTGATATTAAAAATCACGTCCTCAGGAAATTGCTCATTATGTTCAAAAATAAAACGCACCGCTCGGAGCTCAAATTTTGCGGGATGGGAAAGAAGAAAATGTTCCTTAAAGGAAGCGGGAAAAATATTTAAAAGGTTAACTCAGGCATTGGGCAACTTACTTAGAAAAAACAGGATACGAAGGGATTAGTCGAAATGGATATATTCTCGAAAAGTTAGGAACATGAATGAACGGAAATGAAGAGCGCAGCAAAGGCAAATAGTAAAAAGATGAAACGGTGATATTGGTGTAATTTTGTATCTGAATGTTTTGGAAAGAAGTAGAAAGTAAACTGGTTCAGAACCGATTATTTAAAGTGACGAAAGTGTAACGTATTCGTAAAAATCGAAGTCACTGGCAGAATAATATGTAACAGAGGAAATAAACTATACTATGAATTTAGATGCTAATCACTGCTAGTGCTGGAATATAGAACTTCATGTACTCCTATTTGGTCATCCACTGTAAAATGTCTTCCTATTAGGTAATCCACTGTAAAAAAGTCAATTCAAGGGCATTACGTATAATATATATCGCATTGTATCCCTATTATATAAGTCAAAACAACAGTATCAACTTTAAACTTCAGAAACCCTCCTGGCAATGATGGTTTAAATATAACATCCACTGTTACACGTTTCCACAGAATTTGAATTGATTTTAGACGACACGACCAATTAACGTCGTTTGATGTCTGAAAAATTCAAATGAAGCTCAAAAACTGTAATTATAATAAGCCAAGACAAAGTTGAGAAAGAAAAAAACTTAACATTTACGAGTGAAATGACCCTGATAGGCTTAAATTGGCTTACGATTTATCCATATTATTTTATCTGCCGATGATGACATCGGTCTACTCAACTGTTTCCAGAGTGCACACAGAGACTCGAAATGGTTTATCGGTTTTCGTATGATAGGATTAATTTCCTTTCGCTGATAAATTGAAAGGACTCTCGTTTCAGACGCATAGTTTGACTGAATAGCGGTAAAAAAATCAACATCTTATTCGCTTAATGCTCTTTCCTATATCACTTTCATTCTGGATAAAATTGCTCTCTAAATGGAATAACATTTACTGGTAGATGTGTCTGATTGTAAAGAATGGTGTACAGAATTTTAAGATGGTTCGAGATGAAAATGATCATTATTCGTTCGACACAAAAATCCGACGCTAAAATAAGTCCCTATTCAATTCTGCATACTTTCTTCCTCCCTTCATTCTTGTTTGGCTGGGCCACGCTATGTGGAATGGATGAGTGTAGATAGGATGGCAAAGAAGTTGCTAAACTTGCTCTTGGAAGGAAATAGAAGACATAGAGGACCGAGAACGACATTGATACGGAATTTAAAAGATGGTTCGATAGTCATGCGGGTTGTAATATGGCGAAAGCAAGCGTAGAACAAAGATAATTGAATGGGTATTTTGAGGGAAACCAAAGTTCACCCTGGGCTTTAGCACACAGAAAGAAAGGGAAAATTCAAATGTTTTGCTCAGAATGCTAATTTTATTACAGTGTCTAATGCAAATTACAGTGTCTAATGGTATTATTTTGGATTTACTTTGAAGCAGGTTTTCTATTATGTTTAATAATGATGTTGCGATGCACTCAGTGATGCATGTAATTTAATGACTGCCTACTCATTTCATTTTACTCTAATGCCATCTACTCCAAGAAACATTTTGTCGATACTTCCTGATAAATTGTTCTTCATATGCCTCATTTTAAAATAGTTTTATCAAAGGGAAATTCAATATTCAAATCTTCGAAAAAATGAAAGAGTTTTGAGTAGCATAGATGGCTTGAGTCTCTAAACGATGTGTGATAGGATAGTTCCCAAATCTTTCCACATTAGATATTTATTTCTTTTTTCATTGGAGAATGACAACATTATTTCTGAGGTGAGGTCCACTTCTAACTATCGATTAGCCGATACGCTGAACTTACAATTTCATTATAAAAAATTAAATATCATTCATTACAACTTTCCTTTAATTGACATTCATATTGTTAACAAAATATAGTTTTGCTCTTAATAACTCTTATCCAAACCAGTAATCATGCATATAAAAGGTGGAAATAATCTCCCTTCCACTTCCGTGGGCTGCTTTCCAGTAGCATTTTCACCTACGGATATTTGTTCACACCCGCATCGAAAACGTATATTAAATAAGTTCTTCTCAGTCTGCTGTATAAACAATCGCGTATACACTTTAATATTAATCTAATAGTAGATAAATTGGGAAAGAGGAGTTAGAAATAATATTAATTTACTCAATAGTCAGCGAAATAAGGGTAATGGATTGTATTACATGTTTAAGAATGAACGCGATTATGTGCAAAATACTCCATTTATAAGTTATCATCGACAGTAAATTTCGTTTCATTACTAATATTAATAACTTCATAAATTCATAGAATCTAGTTCAAAACTGTGGAAATGAATCAACATATTTGGTATTTCGCTTGAAGCATGTTTAAAAATCAAGTCCTAGTGACCTGTGGATGACATTTTCGATTGTTGTGCTTCGATATCTGGGCCATGGAATAAAAATTTGCGAGTGGGAAAAACCATGGGTGTGTGTGAATTTTTCAGTGAATCTTTTCCATTAAGTGACCCACTAAACATCATTGTCAGCTGCTTTCTCGTTGTATAAGTGACGATACCTTTTGATTTAGTATCTGAGGGCCTATGTCCACGGGTTTTGATTTCATTTAAGTGATTAATTTGCCCAAACTATTTTTTGATAATTTGCCTTCTAACATTCACATGCTTAAAACGCTGTACGATCCTCGGAGTTGACTGCATTTTGAGATAGTCGATCATCTGCAATTAATTGCTTTTCTCCCAACTACATTTTCAAAGTCTTCAAAGCACTTTTATCTCTTGCTTACATCCATCATTGTCTTTTTTGCCTATTCGCGCCGTACGGTGACTTTTAGCATTGTACGTTCCGCCGCTGCCGAATACAGTTGTGTCAATACTTTTTAAGTTAAATCCTGTAACAAACCACGCAAAGTATTGAACATTATTTTTTATCGTCTGTCAACGCTGATGCAAAGAAAGAGAGTCGAACGAGTGGAATTAAGTTTATAAAACTAACTGAAGGACTAAAAATGAGCCATCGCCTTTAGCATTAAATTCCATGCATTCCTCAAGGATGATTAAATACACTGCTTGTTTTCTAATTCGCAGAAAATCATTTAACAGGAAGGTTTTTGCGGTTAATATGGATTTGGAGAGAGTCATTAATTTCAATATTGATTTAACACAATTTTTGTACATTATTAATGTATATAAACCGCCATTTCTCCAATCAGATCGCAAAGAAATTGTAATATGTCAAAATATTTGATACTTTATTGCCAGCATTGCATTTTGACGTACAGGGTTCGTCCGGAAAATAAGTGTACTGACTCCTGGGCTGGGCGCGCCGCTCCAGGCGCGCCCAGCACCGCTCTGACGGGCTGCAATTGGAGGGGGGTATGTTGGCAAGCGACGCTGAAAAAGGCAGTCGGCTCTGAGCTGTGGTGTAGTGAGGAGCTCTGTTAACGCGAACCTCCACGCTCGACCCACGTCACGGAACGCGATGCCGAAGTTTTTGGAGCAGCGTTATTCCATCAAATTTGCGGTAAAGCTTGGGAAATCGTCTACCAAAACTGTCGGTATGATTAACCAGGCTTACGGGGAGTCAGCCATGTCGAGAAATATGATCTTTCGGTGGCACAAGATGTTCGTGGAGGGCAGAGAAGAAGTCGACGACGAGTCTTCGAGAGGTTCCCGATGATGCCTTCGCGGGAGCGTTCCAGGAATGGGAACGCCGCTTGAACAAGTGTATCGACTCACAAGGGTCCTATTTTGAGGAATATTAGCTTAAGATATGTAAACGTGTGATACATTTTTTTCCTGAGCTCAGTACACTTATTTTTCGGACGAACCCTGTAGATAATTCATGTACTTGCGTGCAAATAAAACTATTACTGGGTTGGTTGTCATACATTTACCTCGAATGCTTCATGTACCCCGCATAGCACAAATCACAGACCTAAGGGACCTTTGCTTAATCTCTAAAATGCTGAAACTTAACAATTCACGTTAAACAACAAAATTATTCTCGGTATCATTTATCTCAAATTTGTTAATTCTAATTGAACGAAAAGTAAAAATAAACTTAGTAGCGGCCTCACAATCCTTGTCTTGTCCGCGCAAAAGTTGGCTGATTCCCTGAGGTACTATTATTTGTGCCTATCAAGTGTTATAGCTAGGTCATAGATGCGCTAATCAACCTTTTTAACATAGTAGAACTGAGGAAACCCACTCTTCAGTTCCATAAAATGCCTTTCAACTATCCCACTGAGGTCTTTACGGGGGTTGAGCTCACTACGTTTCCTTAGATTCGGCTTTCAATTCATGTACTTATTTCACCCTAAGAGTCAAATTGACTGTTGTTCCCGTCATCTCAGTTGAAGGGGTCATCAGAACTCACTGATCATTCAGTTACCTCCACTTCGTTTTAACGCATGTGGGAGGATTATTGTAGCATTGGGTTGGGCAAACTGTTGTAATATCTTGAAGAACAATGATTTGTACTAAAAAAGGGGATTCATTCTATTTGAAAGAAGAAAATATGGAAAGATGCTAACATAAGGTAATTCGCTCTTCTTTGGAATTGATGACATGATTTTAAGTAAGAAATAAAAAGTTAAGACCAAAAGATAACAAGAAACGAGAGACTTCAAATGGATAATCTGGTACGACCATCTCTTTTGAGTTAGCCTCAAACATTGCAAGAACAGTTTCTGAGAAGAAACTCGCAAAGAGATGGAATGGAGGGCGATTATCATGTCCGGGAGAGAAATATAGAAAGAGAATTATGAGACAGGGGGAGGAGGGTAGACAAAGATATCCTCGCAGGGAACGAAGATGTGGGGAGAGGGAGGGATTAGATGTCCGTGGGGGCGTTTTGGGAAATCGAGTGGGATTGATTGGAAGAGAATCGCCTCGCTTTGAAGAAGAATAGCCCTTCTCCTTTCTTTTTGCAACGGGAGGAAGGTCGATCCGAATGGGAAGGGTGGGCCAGCCCTCATTATCCCCGTAGACGGGAAGGGGGGAAGTGATCATCTTCCCAGATATTTTTTTCGCTCGTTCCTTCTTCCCGTTATCTTCCTCCCGATCATATTGAAGGGGGTATGTATTAGGAAATGGTATCGCTCGAGTAGCCCGGTTAGTGGTCAAATGGGAATAATGCACTCCATTACAGTCAAATACATCGGAGCTTTTACGCTCGATGCGGAAGACTAAATTTCCTCATTTTGCAGGAGAGAATTATTCCTCTCTCCTAAATTTGAGTCGCGCATATTGTGACGAAGAGGGAGAACGTCACACATTTTGCCAGCGAAGAGAACTTGGATAGCTTTGATATTGACGACAAAGTTCGTCTGATACTCAATTGCCGCGGTAAAATTTTTAAGATCCGAAATTTTCACGTTACCATGGAAGAAAGATTAAAATTTATGAATGGAAATAAAAGGTAATTGCTGCATGTTGTTAACCCTGAGTGCCATTATGTTGTGGGTATGTGGTAATGTCAATATATTTGTCCCGACCATATATTTGAAGTTGGTTTGAGTTAATCATAAGAATATTTACTTCATTTGAACTACTTATTGATTTTTTCATTGTCATCAACGACACGATGTTGACTCCTTTTAATTATTTCAATTTGAATCCATGCGCTTTGATTTCATTTACCATTAAATGTTCTGTTAGTATCCATATCCGCAATAATGTGGCCTCAGTTTCGTTAACTTGCGTATGTTGTTAAAAATTTTAGACGGGTATAAATATAAATTCAAAATTTTATTTGATTCAGAAATGTGTGAAAGAATCTTACTCAATGAGTTCGGAGGAAAGTCCATATTCTGGTTGGTTCGGCTTTCTCCAATGTTTTCTTTGATGTTTCTGCCGATTTCGCTTTTGAATCTAAATATTTGAATTTGTTTTCCCCCAAGGATTCCAAATTCTTTCGTATTTTGAACATGTTCTAAAACAAAGTAAACATGTTCCATCATTGCGTCAACATCTACATCTACATGATACCCCGCAAGCCGCCACAAGGGTGTGTGGTGGGGGGTGTTAGGTCACCACCCGTAAAAAAGAACAATACCACATGCAAACTTAACGACATATAAAACTACAACCACAGCGGAAAAGAAACATAGCCTTTTTTTAAGTCTACTACGAAAATTCTTTCAATTCTATATTTACTAAATACCGCGCAAGCAGCTGCAAGGACGTAAGGCGGGGGTGTTAGGTTACAAGCCAGAAAAGAAAACAAAACCACGTGAAAAATGAATACATCCATTTAAACTTATACCCACATTTCCCTGTGAATTCATGCAAAAATCCTGTCAACTTGCACGCATGCAAATACATATACTATCAACTGACAAACAATTGCACCTTAGGATGCAGTTAATAAGTTATCAAAAAACGTACAAGCTAGAATTTGAAAAGCATAAGGTTGAAATTCCACTATCACATGGACATGCCACATGAAACGGTCTCCTCCCCCAAGGATACCGATAGGGAATGTGACCCAACGCTGCAGTTAGCGGGAGGATCCACCCAGAGTGAGAGACGAGGGACGGAATGGGAAACAAAACTGACAAAGCAGAGCAAAAAATACTGTAAAGATGAATACATTATGTCATGGCATACTAATGCAGTCATGCGGGGAGGGTTTTGGTAACAAAACACATGAGGCCAGTCAAAGTGCATGCCATTGAGTATAAATAATTTTCCCTAGGCGCTGAGGGTGGCAAGTGAAATTTGTGATATCTATAACCCTGCAGTTGCTATCCTGTATTATCCGTGGGAAGAAGGAGTCCTTGAGTCTGCTAGTTCTGGCATGTATTTCCCGAATTTTATGTACATGATCCAAGCGACCAATGTGTTTTGGAGTGCGAATAATTTGCAAGCCCTCGGAGTGGAAACATGCGGATCTGAATGTATTTAGTAAGTTACACCTAGAATTGGATCGTCTTTCTTTTAATGATTCCCAACCCAACTCCAAAAGCATTGCAGTGACGATTTTCTTTTTATCGTAAGAGTTTTTAACGAAGTGGGCTTCCCGGCGAAGAACCATCTCAAATTACCGAATGAGGCCGTTTTACTCAGATCCCATACATTATAAGCATATTCAAACGATGAATGAAAAGACGTTAAAATAACATTCCTTGACCTTTGATTTACTTCTGCCGATAGTGCGTTTAAGAGAACCCAGGGTTATATAGTATATGCTGGCCCGTAGATTTTACGTATGTGGAAACCCCATTTTAAGTGATTGTAACACCTAGGTATTTTACCACATCAACTAATTCTAGCCCTATCATGCTAATTTATTAACGTATCCCGTTTATCTATTAAAGAAATTTACAATCGAACATTTACTTAGGATAAATGAAAATCCCTATTTTGAACACCGCTTAGTAATGGAATCTAGATCCTGTGCTAGAATTCAACGATCCTCATCCCCAAATATCTCCCAATAAATCACCGTGTTATCCGCGAACATCCTAATCTTTTTTTTTTACTTCGCGATTCAAATCGTGAATAAAACTCGATAGAAGCAACGGTCCGATTACCCTACCCTGAAGTATCCCCGAGGTCACTCGCACGCTGTCGGGTATAACGCCGTCAAGAACTACGCTCTGTTTCCGCTTTGAAAGAGTGTCTTCAACCCAGTTTATTGCGCCATTGTTTATACCTGCGACCTTTAATTTGTGAATAGGTTTACCATGGGGAACCTTATCAAATGCGTTTTGAAAATCTAAAAATATCGTATCCACTTGCCTACCACTTCCACCCGATAAAAGTTATTCATGTGGGAATAATACTGACTTGGTCTCGCAAGAGCGGGTTTTCCTGAATCCGTGTTGATTGTTTACTAAAAAGTTAACGTTATCAAGGTATCTCATTATGTAAAAGACAATAATGTGCTTCAAAATTTTGCAACTTCTAGGAGTGAGAGAAATGGGCCTGTAATTACTGGGGTCCTCCCTTTCACCAATTGAAAAAACTTGCGTTATTTGCGCGGTTTTGCAATTCTTAGGGACTTTGCACTCTATGAGAGATTTTAAAAATACAACTTCGAGTTATGGGGCAATGTTAGGAGCTAGGTCTTGTGCTAGTACCAGGTAAAGGGTAAAAGGTAAAAATATTCGAAAATAGGGGTTAACATGATGAAATTCCCACAAAACTCTATTTCTGTAAAAAGCACCATATAAATTCAAATCTGGCGTCCTAACACCCTCATTTGGTACCATTTTGCTAGGTGGGGTGTAGGTGAATTAATATAAAACCTATTATTGTATTTGCGAATTGTCCGTCCGGAATTTGTAGGCTATCAACAGGTAATAAATGTCCTAAATGCATGTTTGCTTTCTCTCTTTAAATATATTTTCTTATCCTCTTTGTGTATAGCCATAGGAATAGCTGAAAACTTTTAATACTTCAAATATATGTGGCATGTTGCATGATTGGTGTTTACTTGCCCCCTTTTCACGTAGGTTTGATGGATCGCGGGGTTCCAGGTTCACGAGGAAATAGATTGAATGTATATAGAATGGCTGGTTACTACCTGCCATACATTCTTGTGACAACTCTCGGAGTATTATTAGATATACTATAGGTGTAAATGTGATCTTTTGGATCGCTCACACAGTCGATCTTCGGCTCCGTTCAATCATCGTCGGACGCCCCAAAGAATATCAATTAGCTTGCCCATTTATGCCCCAAATAATAACAAGTAGCTTGAAAGGCAACCATTTTGGAACGCTGAATAAGTTCGATGAGGCCGTGTCGAGGCGCCTAAAAGAGGTTCCCGGCGACGCCTTCCGGGAAATGAATCGAATTAATTCTTCTATTTATTTCCGTGACAGACTTTGTAAAAGGACATTTTAAAGACCCTCCATTACCATTGCGGTTTCCCCACGGCACACGCCCTTGCGGTGTATTGCGTAGATATAAATATTCTATTCAGTACACTGAAATCCATGAGTTTGTTTTTCTCAGCTTAGAAGAAGCATCATCTGTGACTCTTTTGTGGTCCATGAGTTCTCAAATTCAACGTTTACCTGTGAAACCGTAACCCAAATGGAACATCTGATAGGTTTTATGGCCATGTTAACCATTAATCATAGTTTTTCATGACGTGGGAGGATTTCGATTTATAGAACGGCTGATCGGATAATGAAATGAAGGTCGAATGGGAGTGGTGCTTTAGACTCGAGAAAGATGGGAGTAACTGTAATTTGGGAGAGTCAAACGATGTCATTCGTCGGGCTGTTGAGCCGTCTTGGCCCCCGTGCCTAATAATGAAACGGGAGGGGATGTGGAGTAGATGGGGCGAATGAGATGAGAACGAGGTGAGAGTGACGGTGGTGAAAGGTAAGGATAGAGAGGGAGTAAAAAATGAAAAACATTCCCGCTTACTGCCGCAGATGATGTTAGCACGAGATAGAGCACGGGTCTCTCGTCGAGAGGGGCAGGGTCTTGAGAGGGCAGTGAAAGGATTGTGGTCGTCTATAGCAGGCTAGAGGAAGGAATGCCGTGGCTCAGTTGTGTGCGGTCAAGGGTGGTGGAGAGGGGGTGGATGTGTGACGCGAAGGGATCTGGACGGTGATTGCTGGGTCAGGAATGGGTGGAGGATTAGGGGAAGTGCTGACAAACCAGGTTATGAATCTTTCTTCCAAGATTGTTTTTTTATTTTAATGACTAGTAACGTTCAGGTTTGAGCCAAGGGTCTTTTGAGAGAATCCCTACTATCCAAGAAATATAGGGATTTTTCTAATAATCTATCTGCGGCAAATACCCCTTTCCAGCCATGATTTAAGGACGAGAATCGACGTGATGTAATTCATTCACGTATTATTTCTCAACCTTCGCCATTTTTATAAGTTGATCGTCTGTTAGCTTAGTGTTTCATTAGAAAAAAATAATCGTTAACCCATGGGATGATTAATTGCATAAATTCATATATTTTAACGTGGTGTGCATTTTGCTGCTCGCACGGAAGGAAATATTATACAGTTTAAAACACATTTTTGAGGATTAATCTGCATAAAATATCTGTTAAGCATGTTCTAAGCATAAAATACAGGGTATAGTAATCAAAATGATTTTATAAAAATAAATAAATAAATAAATAAATATATATATATATATATATATATATATATATATATATATATATATATATATATATATATATATATATATATATATATATAAAGATGATTTCGTCGAAGTAACACCGAAGTGTTGAATAACAAACTTTGACAGCAACAATTAATATAAGAACACATAAAAAGATCACTCACACCTTATTTCTTGATCAATTCGACGGAATTCAGCTCCGTCTTCATCGGAAGAAATAGAATTACTTATATTTCTTCCGATGACTGTCCGCGATATGATACAAGCAGTCTATCCTAACGTTAATTAAAATTATAAAAATTTAGAATGGTTGCGAGAAAGAGCCATTCTTGCTCCTAAGAACGATGATGTTAATGAAATTAACAAGGAGATGCTAGCCATGCTGCCAGGAGACGTGATTGAATATAAATCGGTTGATACCGTAGTGGATGCTGACGAAGCCGTCAATTATCCAACGGAATTCCTAAATTCACTTGATCCAGCTGGATTGCCACAACATCGCCTTATACTTAAAGTAGGATCTCCAATCATTTTATTGCGAAATTTAGATCCACCAAAACTCTGCAATGGGACACGATTGTGTGTGACAAAATCAATGAAAAATATAATCCAGGCAGTCATTTTAACTGGAAAAGGAAAAGGTGAAATAATTTTTATTCCACGGGTACCTCTAATCCCAACTGATCTTCCCTTCAACTTTAAAAGATAACAGTTTCCAGTCCGGGTAGCTTTTTCAATTACCATTAATAAATCACAGGGACAGTCTTTAAAGTTTTGTGGTGTTCATCTAAGATCGCCACGGGCAACTTTATGTTGCTTGCTCCATAGTAGGTTCGTCTAAAAAATTATATATTCTTTCTCCTGGATATGAAACAAAAAATGTAGTTTATAAACAGGTGTTAAATAAAAAAGATTCTTAAATTTGTATGAAGTAGTGTATTATTGTACTTTATAATTTGTTGTTTTTATGTATGTAGTATATTTATATTATTGTTTCTCCCTAACCCGTGCAAAGCCGGGTATTCAGCTAGTATATATATATATATATATATATATATATATATATATATATATATATATATCTCCACACATACATACATACATAAATATTCAGAAAGGATTCTGTTTAGATTAATTTGGCCTGATTGGCTTCACTAATAACAGTCGAAACTTACTCCTAATATTTGAAGTTCTTCTATTGACTTCATTTCATGGTATGGGAACTACCCAAAATACCTGTATTTTTTCATACTGTCCTTCAGCAACACATCATTTTCTGATTGTAACGCTTTAACTCATTCGAATTCAGTCTAAATTCAGGCCGATGAACGTTGGCAGAGCCCTCCCCCTCCCACTTCAATGTCGTAACTATTCCCCTACGGAGAGAAGGCATCGATAGAAGCACGTCACTGTGCTCATTACACGCGTCAGTTTGCTTGCGACCCAGCGGAAGGGAAACCAAATGCCACCACCGCTGAAAGCCATGCATGGCCAAGCGTTTGGAAGCTTTTGTCCGGGCAAGCGAGTCCCCGGGATTCCAAAAATTTAAGCCGTGGCGCGGGGGCCGTGGTCGCCACCCCGCCCAATTCGGCCCCGGACTGGAAATGCTAACGGACCCGTCGCCCGCCCCGATTTCGAGGCATTAATGCACACGGCGATGGAAGGGAGGCACTGATGTGAAATAAGCGAGGCGGGATATATATTCACCCCACACCCTTACGCTTTTGCCATAAATCCTCGGTCGGCGGTGTGTGCGGTCCCCTCCGTGACTCTCTCCTCCCCCTCACTCCCACTCCCTCCTTTACTCCTCTCCAGCGAATGGCTCACGAATCACGTGACGAGCCCTGGTGGCGAGGACGAAAATTAAAACGGTCCGCGGAGGATTTCGAGCGAGCCCCGCGTCTCCGTAGGACGGGATTTAAACAACCGGAGGGAAGGGTAGGGTAGGGTAGGGTATGGTGGTGGATTTCAGGAATCCTTAAGTAAATTAAGCGTTTTAAAAGGGTCCCTGGGAAAACAACGCTCGTAATTCAAAATGCTGCTAGCGGGAAAATTTTCAAATGCGTCATTAATTTCGCGTTCAAATAAAAGGAGCAGTGTGCACGTTAGGATGGGGAAAAGATGAGTAGACGCGAAGGTTTACTCATTTCAGCGTGAAACGTTTCCAACTGTCTTTTTTCATGGATGAATAAAAATGATTTCCCCGCCATCGGATCCACATGACGAATGAAGAAATCATATGAAACCCACATTCATGATGGTATGATTCAAATATGTGAATTATCATTTAGGCATTCCTTAATTACATCAGTTTTTACTTCTTTCCTTTGGTTATTTGCGTACCAATATAGTTAATCATATTTGACTTGATCGACATATTTTGATTGTTAATGAAGTTCTACTTTTTAGTAAATTCAGTGTATGCATATGGTATTATTCAATAATGATATTCAAATTAATGAGTTATCTAAGCACTTAAGATCTTCAATTTCTTCTTGTTTATTTGATTTCAGGCATTATTTGAATTCAGAGTCATTGCTATCTATATTCACAAATGATTTAAATCACAAGCATCATCGATTCCGATGCAACGCGCATTATTCAACGGATTAGCCAAATTTTATAATCAATCTCTCATTTAATTGAAAGCGAGAACATACCTTTGCCTCATTTTTTCCTTTTTTTAAAATACTAAACTGCTTGTCATTTTCAATACTGACCACACTTTCGTTAAACAGTAGGGATTAAATTTATTCGTAAAAGCCAAGATAGGTATTTTTTCTTATCAATCTCTTCATATTTTCATAGGTAATTTATTGGCGTCTTATTAAACGTTATTCTTTAATTTGATCAATATACGAGGGCTCTCCAGAAAGTAACTTACCTTTGGGCCTAGCGTTGCGGTGGGTAGAGCTAGAGCTAGCATCTTGGTGTCTAAACGTCCCTTCACTCAGTAAGCATTCTACTGTGGTAATTTGCTGGCACTGGTTCTTTTAATTAACTCGCTGAGAACTGTTCAAATGTGCTCGTTCTTAAAATTTAGGTTTTTTTCTTTTCTTAATTTTTAATCTTGTCTAAACGTTTCCATGGAAACTCGACCACAAATTTTACTTTCCTTTTTTGCACGCTATTATTTTTTTATTAGTATTACTGACTTGGCCTCTCAATTTGATTGATAATCGCGTCATACCAATTTTAATATTTTAAATATTCAATAAAATGATATTTTACAGGCACTGGTCTATGAGACGTAAATTTAAAATAGAAATTTTGCGAAAAAATTGACATGTTGAAAGCTTGAGAAAATTAAACAAGATTAACTTTCATAATGCTTTAAGAAAAATAACATATACTTTGATAGGAATATATTTTTTTATGAAATTTTTGGGATTAATCGTGCTATATATGTATAGGCATGTGTGCAGTTACACAAAATAATCAAAACGTAGAAAACCCCTTATTATTATATGTAAATATTTCCAACGGACTGAAATCACTGCGGTACCGAATGCGAGATGCTTAACAATGTTTGAATTATTTCTCGATAGTGCAGGATCAAGAAAAAAAGTGCGAATGTTTAATACCAAGCAAATATATACCCGTTGAGATAAAGGAGAAATGGCTTTTCCACTTGAAATCCAACAGTTTTCTTGAATAAGAAGTAGATCCCGTCATTAGTGGCACCGATCCTCCCACAAACACCGTGAACCAATCATGTGGTTTCCAACGAGCGTTTGAAACAAAGCTCCCACACTCCCGTATGAAATATACCAGCTCGAATCTCATATCGAATGCTCGGGGCCGCCTTTTATCTCAAATTTGTTGCTGCATACTCGATCAGATCGCTGTGAATCGAGATATGGAGAATTCCTTTTTTCGGCGTTGCCGAGATTGATTTTAGCTCTCGAACGCTACGTATCAATAACACCACTTTGCTATCTTCTTCTCAGCGCTGAGGACCCCAACTCAACCTCTCTATTTAAATGACAGAAACATCATCAAGAGCCTGAAATGAGCCATTGCTCTGTAGCGAGGTTGCCCAATTTCGTTGAGGTTGATGAAGAAACTATCAATTTTTCACAAATATAAAATATTGTCTTATAATGCACTTAGTTATGTTAATCAATCACATTTCTAAATCTCTCCAACTTTAAGGATGAATTAAAAGGATACGAAGGGCATAGTTGAGTAGATATATCTGGGAAATTGAGAGAAAAGCTTGGATAAACATCATTTTTACCCTTAAATCTAAGGTTGATTGTAAATTATCATTATCCTTGTTTACGATATCGATTTTAAAATTATGGGTGCGCTATATTAATATCTCAAAAAAACTAATTATATTTTGAGCATGGCAAAAATATTTTTATCAAAGATCTAAAAGTATATAAAACTAATATTGTGAGTGTTCGGCGTGTTTGTCTATATACTTTTATCTAAAAGGTTCCATTTAATCCGTATGATAGAGGTGTGCCAGAAATCATGAGAAAGGGACGGATAAGTTTGTAAAAATTGAAATATATTTACATTAATACCAATATTTTAATATTCCCCTTTATTTTGTTTTCAAGGATATTAAAGGGAAAAATAAAGAATCCTAAGTAAACCTATATGAATTTTTAGTCAATATTGTCTGATATACTTTGTGTTTCTCAATCCAGATTTTTTAGAATTGGTACCGTGCAATGTTATTAACACATTTTGTATGCATTTCATTCGCTTTTTTTAACCATTGTTTTTTGAAATTCCAGTGATCGCAGCATATTCAGTGAGAGATTCAAATAAATAGAAATATCACAACTTCTTCAAACGTTACTTACGAAATTTTTTTCCGCTATTATATTGAATGAGCTCTTGCATCTTCAAGGGAAACCTCATAATCCAAGAGCCTAAAAAGTTGTGGTTTATCAGTCTTATGGCAGTCTATTCTTTGTAGAACATCAAAAAACTGAAATAAATACCAAGCATGGGGTATCAGTTGCTTTTCATGCTATATTTCAAATTAATACATAATGGTATATTGTAATTATTTTTGAGCTTAGTGCTTAATCGGCTGACCGTTAAAGAATCAAGCAGGCTATTCTAAAATGTGTCATTGTCAGAATGGCTTTCTTTTCATTTGTTTTGCTCCGTTGGGAGCTTCTAAAAATCCGTCGAAATCTTTGCCTCATTTAAAGTTAAGCAGTTTATGTTGGAAACTTTGAATTGAAGTGCTTAAAAATTGAAGCGTCAATTTTTACAATCTTTTTAATTAAGCTTAACTAAGTTGTACACTTAAACATATGAATGGACATTTTTCGTCATGACTATATGCTCAATGGTACCTCGTGCGTCTGGTAAAGTAATGGTGAGACTATTAACAATACTGGTTAGGTCAATATATACGAAATATTTCTCCGTGGAATGTAAAGAGTTCTCATTTTCAATAGCAAGAAAACAGTAATATCCATAAAGTGTATTTATGGCTATCACTGTATATTTTATTAATTTAAAAATGTTGCACAGTTTTCTTTAGTTTTAAGCATTGGATATTTGAAATGGAAATTGAATCTAATTGTGATCATCTTTTAAAGTTATGCAATCTATATCATGACGATTTGGATGAAAAAATGGACTACGAAATATCCTCGGATATATGACGAATATATGAGTTTGAAATTCACGATTCACGACAAATAGATGACGAATATCCCTCGTTTCTCTCTGTGCTCTCTGTGGGGGGGACCCTCCTGCTACCTACAGTGTTGGGTCAGATTCCCTACCTGTGTTCTTGGGGAAGGAGGCCGTTTTCTGTTGCATGTCGATGTGTTAGTGGAATTTCGCCTTCTTACTTTTCAATTCTAGCTTGCACGTTATTGGATAAATATTATACTGCATCCTAAGGTGCAGTTGTTTGTTAGTTAATAGTATACGTATTTCTATACATGTATATCGAAAATTTTTCATGGATGTATACGGCACTGTGGGTGTAGATTTGTATGAATGTGTTGATTTTTCATGTGGTTTGTGGTGGTGATCTAACACCCCCCGCCACACACCCTCAGGCGGCTTCCAGGGTATAATATAGATGTGGATTAATATTCTTCCAAACCGTTTTCACGACAGATGTTGCTACCGCGGATCTCACAGATTCAATACATACTGAACTAATAGCTAATATTACAGTGGACGAACAAGGAGTTATCAAATTCCTCAAAGAGATTAAAACCAAAAAATCCCCTGGTAAAGAAAATATACCAGATAGAGTGATAAAAAATTTAGCTCTTAACATCGCCCCATATCTCGTAATTATATTCAACAAATCTCTCACAGAGTGCCAAGTCCCTAAGAATTGGAAAACCGCGCAAATAACGCCCATTTTTGACGGGTAAAGGGATGATCACAGTATTTATAGATCCATTTCTCTAACTTCAATATATTGCAAAATGAGATACCTTGATAGCATTAAATTGCAAACAAAACATGATATACATTCATGATGCATTCATGGAATCATACATATATATTTATATATATATATATATATATATATATATATATATATATATATCAAGGTATATTTTCATGATGGAAGGGAAATCCCAAATAATAAACTTATTGTTAAACTGAAGTCCGTAGGTATAAGCAGGAGCGTAATAAACTGGGTTGACAACTTTCTGTCTGAGCGAAAACAGAGGTTAGTCCTTGACGGCGCTAGCTCCGACGGCGTACTAGTGACCTCGAGGGTACCACAGGGAAGTGTAATCGGGCCATTGCTTTTCTTGATTTTTGTTAACGACTTGAGCCGCAAAGTAAAGAGTAAGATTAGGATGTTCACGGATGATACGGTGATTTATCGGGAGATATCCGGGGATGAGGATCGTTTAACTCTAGCGCAGGATCTAGATTGTATTACTAAATGGTGTTCAAAATGGGGATTTTCATTAAATTTTAATAAATTGTCGGTGGTAAATTTCTTTAATAGATCAACGGGATCTGTTGATAAATTAGCTGGATCCTAGAAGTAGTTGATGTAGTAGAATACCTAGGAGTTACATTCACTAAAGACTTAACCTGAGGGACTCACAGATATAAATTCTGCAGGCAAGCGTACAAAAAATTGGGATTTATTAGACCCATTGTCGGCAAAAGTGACTCCAAGGTCAAAGACCGTTGTTACCACGCTTTTGTAAGGCCTCATTTAGAATATGCATGTAGTGTATGGGGTCCAAGTAAAAAAGGTCTCATTCGGGAAATTAAGGAGGTTCAACGCCAGTTCAATGCCATTTAGTTAAAAAAAAACTCTTACAAAAACCGTCACTAAAATGCTTCTGGAGTTGGGGCCGGAATCATTAGAAGAAAGACGATTCAATGCTATTTTGAGCTCTCAAATAAATTCAAAACTACATGTTTCAGCACCGGGGTCTCGCAAATTATTCGCACTCCAATATACATTGGTTGCTTAGATCATGAATATAAATATCGGGAAATAGATGCAAGATCCAGCAGGCTTAAAACCTACTTCTCCGCACGTATAACACGGGATAGTAACTGCAGGGTTATACAAAATAGCAAAAACTCCAGTTGCCACCTACAGCGATTAGGGAATAATTAGTTTTACTCAAATGCAAGCACTTTCACTAATCTCGTGTATTTTGCCGTCAAAATTCTTCCTGCATGACCGCATGGGACTGCCATTAAAGAATGTTTGTTTTCAAGTTTCTTCTCCCATTCCTTGTCTCTGTGGGGGATGCGTCTCCGACGCCTGTCTCCTGCGGTGTGTCACATTCTCTACCTTTGTCTTTGGGGGCGGAGGCTATAAGTTGGATGTCCAGGAGATAGTAGAGTTTCCCTAAATTTTCATGTGCATTTGTATATTGGTTGATAGTGTATGTATTTGCATGCGTGTGGGTTTCGAAGGTTTCGCACCATGAATATGTTGGTTGTGCATGTGGTTTTACTCTCTTTTACAGGGGATGACTGAAACCCCCCGCGTCACACGCCCTTGCGGCAACTTGCTGGGTATTATGTAGATGTAGATTATTGTAGTTAGTCATACCGATTGTGGCTAAGATATGCAGAGCATTAATACTGATTGATTGGTGTATTCGAATACCTCAAGCTAACCACGCCCATAGCCTAGCTAGCCCAAGGCCGTAGCCAACACAAGAGAAGAATGGGGCATAATGCGATATATTAATTCATTTAGGGTATTATAACGATTAAATGCGGTCCTTAACTGCTATCAGTATATATGTATCGCGATAACTTCCTCTCGCTTTACCTATGTTACCTTCTTCTTAATTACTCTTACTTCTTCCTAAATTACCTTCATAAATGCTGTCTTGAAAGCCTACTATCTTCCCTCTATCTTAAAAGCATAGCATTATCCTTTCTCTCTCGGCCTCAGCATCTATCAATATTTTCTCTATCCACGTTTGCTGACTTTCTTGATTTCACACTCAATTTCCTCTCTCTGCCCGTCATGTTCAAAACTTCGTCGTTTGTCTTTCTTTCCGTCCAACTTATTTTATCTATTTTTTATTTTTCTAAGTTTTTTCCATATTTTTTGTAACTTTAAGATAATTCAGGATGAATTAATAATTTTTGGATAAAGATACATGAGCTAGAAGACTTTAATTACTGGGAATTTGGCTGCAATGGTGTCAAAGACTTAGATATTATTTCAACGGGTAAAAAATGTATTTAAAAGTTTTTTGGCCAGCTTTCGTGCTTACTTTATCTCACTTCAACTACTTCGAAATAATTCCTGCTAGGAGTCATTTTTCACAATTCTTCATAACTAAATTACTTTCCGTTTACCAGAAATATCATTTCTCTTCTATATACTCATATACTGAAACAACGACGAATGCCTGACAAAAATTGAATAAAACTGCGGTTTTTCTTATCATAAATATTGATTTTATGGCCGATATTTTTTCACATCAGGTTTTTGAAACTTGACAAAAAGTATTCCTCGACGATTTCCTCAATTACATCAATATGTATGTATTCATCAAAATATCGTAAATCAAGTCATATATTACCGAATGGGGACCTGCTTAATTCCTTTAGGGCAACGTTTTCACCGCCCTAAACATTTTATAATTTTTTCCCTTCCGGCCGGTGACCCCAAATCCGGTTTTCTGATCCTTGAAATAAAAAGTGGACTCTGTCAACCGGCCCACTGGTATTATATACAAACGGCGGAAAATCTAAATTAATACTCACTTATTAGGGAGTTTTTCTACATGTATTACGTTTGTAACTTTGTTATGGCGCATCATAAATAGAGTTAATTATGTTAAATGCGTTAGAAATAAGAAGTTTTAGTTGTGCATTAATTTAGAGGAAAATGATTTCGGAGTTTTCTTTATGTTAAAGTAATGGACAATGTTCAACTAATTCATCAGGTGACCACCGTACAATACGAGTTAGAGTAAAGATTAAGTTTCATATCTTTGTGTAGAAATCCTGATTAATTTATAAACACACAAACACAAAATATATGCATATATAAATATGTATATATATATATTTATATTTATTTATTATTATTATAAGGTAATCCACCGGTTAAGGTATGTTTTTGGATGGATACAATTACCATATAAATATTTTGTGACTCCTAAAAAAACAAAACACAATCCAGCAACCTACGGTCATATTAAAAATATCCTTGAGTCATTTTGCTGCCCAACCTTAGATATGTTAAAACTCCACAGCATGTAATGGGTTAAGGATTGCGTTCATTATTATATGAGTATTTTTTGGTTTGATTCCTGATGATGAATGATATCCAGTGTGAGGAAACGGAAAAAGTATCCTATTTGAACGTCCGCATGCAGATAGAATCCGATTCATTTATATCGGACGTTTAATCTTTCAAAACAATGATTCCTTTTACTTTGGGAGAGCTGGCAGAATGTGTCCGCTCATCCCTTTTTGGCTCTCCGGCAAAAAAGGTTAAATAAACCGCAGTGGGAGAGGGAAGGGAGGGTGAGCGGAGGGAGCGGAGAAAGGGTCGGTCTTCCTCGCCACCTCCTTCCATCGCCACTCAGGAGTCGATCAATTGACGTGCCGCTTGGGGTTCGTCCCGCCCCTCTCCTCTCTTCCACCACTCCCCGCCCACCCCTTCATCGCCATCATCCTATTTGGATTGCACTCATCAATTCTTGCTTGCCGCATCAATCTCCCGGGGAACGGTCCTTTTTAAACAAGACCAGGGGCCATCCCAGCCACCTGGATGACGCAACCTTTGCCCTTCGTTTGCAAGCGGCCGTGCCGCCCACCCAAATTCATTTCAAACCTTGGACCCATAGTTGGGTCCTTGATTTAAATTTTCTCCCACCCTCCTTCGCAAGGCTTGCTGTGGTTTGAACCTACCGCAAGGCCATCCATATATTGATTCAATGCGTGTAGTTCGGAGGTAATTGCACTTTTTTCTCATTGTGTCGGTTTTTCCTCCAATATTAGTCGCCTCCGGTGTCCATACTTCGGGTGCTCATGGCTGGAAGAATTCTTAATCTGTGTTAAACCGGCGTTACAATGCTTGGAAAAGCGACATAAATTACGGCCCCTGCAAATCAGTGTGCCCAAGTAAATACTTGCAATATCTGAGGCTCTATACGTGGTGTAAGACAGCAGTGATTATAATTTAACTATGTAATTTTAACACGTATTCATTTCCTGTGAAATGCGGGCTCATGGACTATTAGAAGCGATATTTTTCTGCATTTGTTAGACTTTTGATTCTTATCTGAGGTCACTGAATCCGTTCAAATGTAAAAAGGTCATCATATCCAATTAATCATGGCTGCGTAGGTTTTCGCGGCGGTAGTTTGAAGTATTCTGCATTGTCGGGTTTCACCGCGTCGTTGTTTGATTCAGAAAACAGTTTCGCCGAAGTTGCATTCGGCGTCTTCAGGTCGAAGATGAGGGACTCGGAATTTTGCCATCCTTATATAGGTGGTTTCGTCTAGTGGCTACTCGCTGATTGGTCCGTTCCCGTCTCCGGAGAGTAGATACTACCCACGATTAATTAGAGAAGCAATTGAGATCCCAAAAAACCCGGAGAACATTAATAGAGATGAAGGCTACCATCTCCACAACGCGTGGAAGAGAGTTCTTCGGGAACGGACCAATCAGCGAGCAGCTACTAGACGGAACCACCTATATAAGGGTGGCAAAATTCCGAGTCCCTCATCTTCGACCTGAAGACGCCGAATGCAACTTCGGCGAAACTGTTGTCTGAATCAAACAACGACGCGGTGAAACCCGAAAATGCAGAATACTCCAATTAATCATGTTCAAAACTATCTGATATGTTAAAAGCAGTAGTTAATCATCTGTTAAAATTGATTGATATGAGCTCGGATTAATAGAGCAGGTGAAATTCAAGATGCGCATTTTCTCCTTATCATATTCCTTTATAATATTCTTAACTGACTGACCTTGCAATATATTTTATTTCCTATATTCCTATATTTTTAACTGAATGACCTGGCCATATTTATTTATATTATTCGGCTGTAATTATTCTTTAGAAGAGATATTTGGATAAAAGTACCCTTTGCTCACATTCTCAACATTCTAATGATATTCAGTGGTCTAATTATATGGATTTCCTAATTCTGTGATGATGAAATTAAATCCATTTCCTCTAATATTAGGAGTTTGATATTTGAAATTACTTATATTACAACGGGAAAAAATGACTAGTAGACACTTTTTCAATTCCCTTTATCATTTTGAGCATTTCTTTGATTCGAAGAGCATAATACTCACTGAGGACATAAATGTTGACGACTACTTTAATAGTTTTTAAATCAATATAGTGACTTACTTTTCAGTATTGTCGTAACTCTGAATGGGTGGCCACATTATCACCCTTCCATATAATTTCATAGACCGGCGGTTTAAACCCTTTACCACGTATCAGGGTAGGTTGGCGGCACAATCCCAGTGAGATTGCCACATGTGCGAAGCTTATATAGATTTCATTGAACGGCTGGTTGGCCGTAAGTGCTAAGCGAAACGGTAATGTAAAATATAGGTTTGAATTAGGATTACCTAATTACTGTAAAGTATAGTATAACCTGTACTCGAGCTATCATTTTTGAAGTGGTCTTGTTCATTAAACATGTCATCAAAACTTCTGAAAAGTCAAAATTCATCACATTCACATATATCTTTTTTGTATCCCTATCATTTCCTTAACAAGCTGGATTTTTACTTTTATACCCTAAGGGATCCAACTGGGAAGATTGAATCGGTTAATCTTCCCCGAAATATATTTACCTTATAACTTGTCCGTAAGGAAAGTATTAATATATTCTCATTAAAGTCATATTTCCACCTGGGACGTCCTTAAATTAATTTTTCATTCCGCTGTAACTCATATCTAATTCGAAAATATACTAGAAATATGTTAGCCAAGAGCCTGGACTAGTGTTTATTTGTCTTGGAAAATGAAATCTTAGAGTTGAAATTCGATGCAGGGATATTGAATTATTTTTCATTTTTCTACCTGTGTATACTGATAAATCTAATATATTCGTGACTCGATTAACTCCAGAATTGAGGTACACTCCACAGAAGCCGTATGCAAGAGTATTGCATGGTTTTAAACCATCCACTTATTTGATTTTATTATTCTTGCTGGCAAGAAGTGAAATGTGGAATGGTTCTACATATCTTTATTTCCGAGAGGAAACAAGGAATGATCGAAATAATTCATGCTCGAAGTGTTGCCTATGTCCCAGGATATAAATATTTTGATATTTTGTTGATGACGAAAATTGCGTCGTGCGTGAGAATGCTCGTAAATAATCTAAGCCCATTAGTTTCTTAAATGGACAATGCCTTTATAAAAATTATAAGCTAGTTAATCACAAAACAACCCAAAGTGGTAGATGAACTTCTTAATGTTTTCAATTTAATCATTTATAATTTTTACTTTAGGGTGTTATAATTAACAATGGACACCGCCATATCAGATGTTATGATACCAATTGGCTGTTCTCTTTCTAAATATTCCTCCTATACGGAATTAAAATTATGGGCCAGGAGTGATTTCACATTGGACAATCTTAGATGCAGTGCTTAGTAAATACACGGCTCTATTGTGCCTCGAATGAATAACCTAAGCACATCAATTTAATCCTTTTCCTGTCGCTCCATTTAATTTCGACTTCTCAGGAACCCCAGTGCCTCTCGTAATGAACCCTCTTTCCAGACGACCTTCCTTGAGCCTGCCAACGTTTCTGTGTGCATTGCATGCATGTGCAATGGTATTTTTTCCACTGGTGGTTTGGCTAAATTAAAAAAAGTATATCTACGCTTGAAGAAGGAGTGGAGCAGCACGGAGTGAAGGAAGAGCAGGGCTCGCGGGTCGGGAGTCGATGGTGCGGAAAGTGGCGCGGTAGTGGTGTCGGGGCGAGCGGAGATATGAAGGAGGTCAAATGGGGCTGACGAAAGTTTTCGTTTCCTTGCCATGCCTCGCGTCTTCCCGCCTCCCCTGATCTTGCCTCTACCCAACCTTTCCACCCCCCCTCCGCCGTTCTTTCCGTTCCAGCTTGCTTCAGTGTCGGACCCACAAACACACACGCTTGTTAGCCTCGTTATTTCACTCTTTTTAATTACTCATCCCTCCCATTTCCCCCAATCCTGCGCCCCCTCCTCCGCTGGCCTCATCCTTGCAAGGGTTCTTCCCCTGTACCCCCCTTGTCGTTTTCACTTCCCCGTTCCCAGGGCAAGGAAAGAGAGTTTGCTCATCTCTGCCGCGTCTAAAATCTTGATTTACCGAAATGTGTAATATATGAGTCTCACACATGTCCTCCTAATGGTACGAAATTGGGAATGATCAAAAATTGTTTAAAAGAATGTTTCCTAAAATCACTTATCCTTGTTTCGCACTGAGCAAAGCCGAGAGAAATCGTGAATTATTAAGTTAACCATACATTAAATAAGGTATATTATTAAATAACTAAATTAATTATTTAACTCAAAGTTCTACTCGACCCATACTCCATACCTTAAAAAAACTTGGCTCCACTGAAACCCCACGGTGTTGGGAGAATGATAATGGCTGCATATTTCACATCCACGTTTGTCCCTCAGTGTTTTTCGTTGTGGCAGTTCCTATAGGCTGTTTGTACAGTAGTTGGCCGGATTTAATCTTTTCTTTAAAGTTAAACTACAGCTATGATGCCCGAAGTAAGAATAATATCACCCGGAGGATGAGAAGTAAGAGTGTTGGTCAGCCAACGAATTCAGCGGTCGTGCGACGGTAAAATTAAAGCATCATACAAATGCTGAAAACCGCGTCGCTTTCCCCAAAAGAATGCCGCTCCTATGACCCTGTCAAATAGAAAGAGTATAACTAATGTTAAACTTTCCAGGAACACCCATGAGCATAAAACGAGTGTCGTTAGAAATGTTTTTAGAATGAAATAAAAATAAACGACTAACCTCAAAGATTTTTCACTCAGAGGGCCCGGGTTCAAATCCCGGCGGTGTTGAATATTTTTCAGAGGTATCTCGATCCCTACTTGACGTGCTTTTTGGAGGGCACTTTGAGTGAGTACGCCGTCCGTCGGATGGGACGTTAAGCTGCGGACCCCTTGGCGTCTTTCGTCAAGAATCGGCTAATGCCGACGCAGTGTTTCTCTCCACCCTTCATCCTCCTTTCCTGTCCATCCTTAGAGGCGCCAATGGCCTCAGCTGTCGGTCGTCTCCCCTTAATACTACTACCACTACTCAAAGATTTTTTTTTATTTTGCCACGTAATCTCCCTGAACATAAATTTACTTGTTTCAGTAATTTTCCAATGTCTTTATGTTATCTCGAAAATTAGATTCCTTCAGTTCTGCAAAATATCCAGCTACTTCGGCTGTTAGCTCTTTCTTTGAAAGTCTCCATCCACTGAGGGTACTTTAAAGCTCGGGAAAGAGGTGCAAATCTAATGAAGCTAAATCAGGCGAATAAGGCGAGTGTGACAACAATTTGTACCTTAGTTCACGTTTTTTTGCCATCGCAAAGATACGTGAATTTCGCCAAGTGTATGGGCGTGTGTTGTCTTGGAGAACATTGACTTTCTTCTTTGCCAAACGTGGTTTTTTTATTGTTCTTTTGCTGTATGTGGTCCAAAATATTAGCATAGTATTTTTCAGCAATTATTTTATCAGTGGGGAGATAATCTATCAGCGAAATCCTGTTCCCATCCCAGAAAACTGAAGCCATCACCTTTCCGACCGACATTATTGCCTTTAATTTCGTTGGTGGTGGCGAGTCAGCATTTTTTCACTGCTTTGACTCCAATTTTGTCACTGGGGTATAGCTGAGGACCCACGCTCATCCGTGGCCACAATTTAGCGCAGAAAATATTTTTGGTGGCTCTTAAAATTGATCAAACGCTGTTCGGAAATATCCAATCTGATGCGTTTGTGATCCTGCGTCAAGAATCGTAGAACCCTTCTAGCAGATAGTTTTCTCATATCCGATTCCAGTGATAACATTTTATATGATTCAACTTCAGCAATTCTTCGCACTTTTAGTCGGCGATCCTCCATAATCATTTCATGCTCTTTTGCAACACTTTCTGGGGTAGTGGCACATTTTGGCCGACCATACGCGAATCATTATCTTAGCTATCCCGACCAAACTTTAACTCGTCTGTCCACTTAGTCCGAACAGTTGAATATGAAGGAGCAGAGTCCCCCAGAGTGTTCTGAAAAACGGTATGAATTTCATTTACTTTCATACCTTTCTTTACAAAGTATTTAATCTTTGATCAAGTGTCAATTTTTTCATCTTCATAAATAACTACACGGGATTTCATAAGGATTACCTATTGCTACGCGGGCAGCTCAGTGCGCTAGCGCTGGCATCTGTTGGTGATGCCGAGAACCTTCCTGACTACATTCATATATTTGTGCATTTATGCATATATATATATATATATATATATATATATATATATATATATATATATATATATATATATATATGCTTAAATGCACAAATGTATGAATATATACATATTTAAATATGTATATATATATACTATTTTTCATGTAGGTAAATATGTAAAGTTTTGTTTTACATAGATTTGAAAATCAAATCAGGCAGGTGACGCCCCATTTGTCCATAAGCGGAATAAGCCGATTTCTGGCGTTTGTCAGGACCCTTACCAGCAAAGAAGCAGGTATATTGACAATTTTGGCCCGGATGTTGTCCTTCGGGTCTTGTAGGGTCCGTGGACGGTCGACTTAAACGCGGGATTTCAAAATATCCCACAAAAATAATCTCAAGGGGCCAAATCCGGGGAGCATGCTGGCCACTCAAAATCTTCCTTTTTTCAGATGAGGCGCTTCGGGGAGTGTTTTCCTCAATACCGCCATCGATGCCCTTGAAGTGTGAGCCGTTTCTCCATCCTGTTGGAACCAAATGTCCTCTGAGCACAGTTCATCAAGCCGTGGAAAAAAATTCCTCCAACATGTTTGCAAATCAGTCTGACTGAATTCACTGTCACTGTGACCTCATTTTCTTTAAAAAACCAAGGAACAACAATACCGACTGAGGAAATTGCATACCACACTGTGACTTTAGATGAATGAATAAACATTTGATGTAATTCTCATGGGATTGGTGTCAGCTCAGAAGTCAATGTTCTGTTTGTTGTCATATCCACTCACATGAAAATGGTCTTCATTGCTAATAAACACAATTGCGTCCTCAGGGACGTTTTCGAGAAGAGCCTCACTTGCGTTCCCCCGAGAATTGAAATCACATTCGGAGAGTTCCTCCACATTCGCCAACTTTTAAGGCTGGTAATGAAGGGCATCGCAAAGAATTCGCCTGACCGAACGATAAAAAAGTCCAAGGGCTGACGCCTGTTTGCGCGCATTTCGCCTTGGGGGTTGCAAGATGGCGGCTCTCACTGCCTCAATGTTCTTTGGTGAGCTGACGTCCCGAGGGACTCCAGATCACCGTATTGTCACACTCGCGGTTTGTCTGAACGTAGTGACCCATAGTAACATTGATTTCCGGTGCGGGACAGGGCCCAAAGAAGCTACATTGAAGCGATTTCAGAAGACCCGCTGGGTTGTTGGGCAGACTCACGTTTCTCACGGTTTCAACGCATGACGGCAACTGACCGGGGTGGGGGAAAAACTTTAGAACTAATGGGGGAATACATGACCAGATGGGCAGCGAATACTCGTGCAGTTGAAAGTCAGGAGGGGAACCTATCAAGAACGCCTGTCATTTGCTCCCCAAAAATAGAGACTAATTCTTTTGATGACAAGGGGTACCGCCAAATTCACCGATTTCCTGAAACCTCCTTAGTGCCAGAGCATTCAAACCGCACCCGCATTCCCATGACTGCGAATCCTTTCCCACTGTCACCCCAATCCCTTCCCTTGCTGTCATCACTCATCCCCCCCCTTAGCTCCTAATCTCCTTGATTTGCTCCATTTTAGGCGTGCACCTAGCTTTAGGGATCGTACTGGGACAATAAAATGTGATTCTTGGGAAGTAACCCTCTTCCACCGGATACGCACTACGTAACTCGTTGGACACTTCAAAAGCGAAGTTGGTCGTGAAGGTGTTTTCTATGAGATAGAAGAGATAGCGAAATTGGCTTATAGTTGGGCCCGTTGTCAGAGGCACTCAATTGAGTTCTTTGCAGATTAAATCCCTTATGATGGATTACAGGAGTTTGACATAGGCCAGCCAATCTGGCTCATAATTTTACATGAGCACAAATTATTTCAATATCACATCCGCACGTAATATTCATGTGATCAGAAATAATATTATCTCATTTAATGTGATTTTATGTAAATTTGTCGTTACTATCAGAAATTCTGAGAACATCTCAGACGCTTAACTTCCGAATTTGTCTTTATACATGTTAAAATTTTATCACCTCCACCGATTCGAGCATCAACCAGTTAAAAAATAAATAACTGTACATACAATACCTACCACTTCTCAGGAATGTTAATTTTTGTAAGGATTCCTCCTTTAAGTTAAAGTACCACTGTCCTTAACCATGGTCATAGTCAAGCTCAATTTATCGGTAGAAAAAGGATGAACTACCATGTCAACTGTGTCTATTCCCCAAACGGCCCGATATATCCAGTGAAGGTGCTCCTGGCGATCGATCACCAATATCGTATTAGAGATAACTGGGTCAACGCCTTCGGTATAGTTTTCAACCGTCCAATTTATCTTGTCACCTGGCAGGGAAAGACATTTGTGTAAGACTGCACGACTTCGTGATTCTGCAGAGAACGCGGGTTAAGGGCATGTTTACCGAAAGAGAGTGTGACTTCCGCATCGAACTATGTATGCATTTCCATAAGGCCCACACCCGTCTCGGGCTGGACTGGACTACTTTTATGAAAGTAGAACTTTGGTAAGATCCGATCGGTTTTTTCGAGTCTCACTATCGTGTTCGTATCATTCAACTGTGTGAATAAATATGCTGGTGAACTAAAAATCACTATAGTGGGCCTACATTCTGGTAACTGAGAAAGAGATCTTAGGTTTTACAACCTGATCTCATTACTGCATAAACAACTCTGGTAACAAACTTTAAGTCACTGTAGTGAGAGATTCATAAATATTTTTTCCGGTATATTTTGCAGCCGAATTCCATTGAGCCGCTTGCTGGTAGCGTTACTCCAAAGAATTATAGGGGTTCATATTAAGGTACTAGCAAAGCAGCTAAGCTTATTTAGTGACTAATTAACTTTTCTATTTACGATTGACGAGGATTTAAATATGGTTGAAGACACTTTCCTAAACTTTTTGCAGATGCAGGGAGAGGCACTTAGTCCTTTGTCATAAGGTGTAGAAGGCAATTTTTGGTCGTTTGACTAGAAACCGAGCACGGAAGTACTATTTCTCGTGCCTTTAGCCGCCTCAAGTTAAATTCAAGAGCCGCATTAATAAAGGAAGCTCGGTTGCCAAGTCTCTATCGCTTCTTGGTAGACTGAGCTTGGCAAATCATTTTGTCGCCCCAAGTACCTACCATTAACTTCAGTCTGTAAGCCCTCCTTCCGCCTACGTCGCCCTCCTTGCCAAGCGTCGAAAATTTAATATTCTTACGATACTGGAACGATATCTCCTGATAATGCAAAGACGGAAAAACTGTTGGAAATAACGGAATGGAAATCGGAAAAACAGGATAAACTCTCATAGAATCCTATACTTTAGGAAAATTAATGGTAGCTAATGAGCTGGCTGGAAACGTGCGCCGAAAAATATACACGTTAAAATACTATCAGTGATGAAATGATTTCAAATCATTGGTGATCAGAGATTTTAAAATCATTGCGCAATGTAACATCTCCACTGGTTCTTACAAAAGTGATAATGGATTTATGATGATGAAATACCATTTTAAACTGAAATAAATTGATGAACGTATAATAAGTATATGCAAAAACTGAAGGAAACATTAGCTAGCCTGGTCTTCAAAATGACTTTGGAATAGGCTTTTTAAAGGCATGCAGAACAGGTACACTGAATTAGCATACTAGCAATAGCACTAAATTGTAGTTAAAAAAATATACTGCGAGTCGAAGGAAAACCTAGAGAGAAGTCCTAGATAAGTTAAGACCTAATGCTACTTATTCCCGAAAGAAGGCAAAAGAATGTTAAATTGAAGGACAATTGGAAATTGGGTGCAACAGTATGTGAAATGAAATAAATCCATAACCAAAGCAACCTCAGAGCATTGTTGTGAAGAGTTTATGCGTCAAACTCCTTGTACACAGAAAGGTTTTTCAGTTGCCTTTAGGAAAATAAGAAACCACTTTGATGAACGCAGGGAAAACAGAAGATGAAAAAATAATTTAAAATACAAACTAGGATAATTTTATTGAAGAAAATAGTGTTAAGGATGAGTTTACTGAAATTTTTTTCCGCAAAATCGTATAGAAAAAAAAGTGCAAAAGGGAAAGGTAAATGGGATAACCGGACTGAGGTCGGAATTCGATGCAGCAGATTATGAACCGCGCCAAACTAAATTTGAGTCTTCAATGTTGCTTTGGTCATATTACTGTTTTGGAGAATAATTGGAAAGGACAATATAGGAATTACCGTCCTTTCGAGCTACATAAAGCAATTAAGGATAGACAAAGTGATAAAATATGAAGATGTAGACACTAACTAATAGGAGAAATGAGTGTAGGTTAGTGAAAATGTAATTGGATTTAAAATAAAATAAACATCATGCATTTTAGTAAAAAATGCTCCTCTTCTCTCCAGATTGGTCTGAATGAACTATTGGGAATTCTTCCAATTTAAAATATTGATCATATAACGTCATTTTGATATGGAAAATTGAAGAATTTTATCAGTTTTGTGTACTCCGAAACCAAATCAATGAACACCAAACCTTCTTCAAGAGCGATAAATACATATTTTTTAATTTTAACTTGATGATTATTTTGAGAAAGTTCCGTTTATCTTTGGATCATTAGAAGATCATAATGACTAAAGAGATACTCCAATTCTAATCTTTTTATATTTTGGTATTCTGCGCCGTTAAGTACTTCTGAAGTGTGAAACATTATTTGATGGCGAAAAAAATATAAGCATTTGCGTGCATTTTATGTCATACCTGTACAACTCAATCATATGATACTATAACTTTGGAAATAAATATGACCTGTGGAAAATTATATTTCTGCCCAAGCTAAATTTCATGCATATCACTTTACCCGGGCATATATTGCATACCCGTAAAGACATATTAACATAAACACAGTACACTCTACCACCTATGTAATACATCACATTTAGGTATATACAAAGCGATGTACAAATTTTCTAATGTACAGATGCATTGGCGCTTAAAGTGTGTGTACACCTACAAGTATTATAATGATTCACATGAACTAGTCCATTATTGATAAGGTTTAGAAGTTACCAAAATATAGTTAAATTTTTATGGGGAGATGTGCAATGAATGTCAGGAAATTGTCACAAAGTTGTTTGATAAGTTAATTATATCTATAAATATCTATATATAAAGTTTACTGACAGACTGGGAGGCAGAATTTTGTTGGCAACTATATGAAAATATTTTGACAACTCTGAACAATTTTTAGTAATTTCATGAATAATTTATTTAAGCTTGATATCTTTGCAAGTTTGTTGACCTAAACGTATTTTGCTTAGTAATTTAGAGAAAATCACAGGAAAATGTATGTGAGGCTGTGTGACCAAAAGAGAAGCCCTTAACTATTTATAGGGTTGATCCATATACGGGAGAATCTAAATCAAAAATAGATAAAAAATATTACATTAATAGCATCTATATAATATTTAATTTATCAATTACGGATTGGTTGCAAAAACACTTCCACCATCTAATTTTTATTGCTCTATAAAGTAAGAGAAATCAATAATGCTCTCAACTTGATTTTATTCTATATCTCTTCCACGCGGCTACTAGCAGCAATCCTTCAAAATCTTCAGTCTCAGATTCGTAATAATTCCGCATTTACATCGCATTAAATCCATTTCTACCATTATGGTAATACAGTCGAGTTTATAGGAGCAAAAATGAACTCAAAAATTTGAACAATCACACCAGAAAAATGAGGAAATTGTTATAAAGACTACTTTACATATTTGAGTGCATTATTAGCAAGTTTTCAATGAAAGATTAATTCACTGTGCTAATAAACGAGTAATTCAAAGTTTTGGCTGTAATTCGACCCCGCTTTATTGTTTTTTCCTAAATTTCTTGACATTCTGAAGCGAAGAATGCATTGTACACACTATAACTTATTCCTTTTTTCCAATGTTTGCTTGTGGAACTTGTAAATAGAGAAGTTACCTCAAGAGTAGAACTTCATCCATCTTTTTGCGATTTACGAACATTCTGGTTGGCTTCAGGAAGACTTGAGTAATCCGTAAAACCTTTTAATAATACTTAAAATTAGTCTTGAAGTCCTTCTGGGCAGTCGACATCCAAGGAGGCTAACTAAGGGAATAGACTCAGCGAGGAACATCACACTTCTCCTGGCGTAAAAGTTGTATTTAGGATAAGACCTCTCCGTTCATTAGGAGTGAGTTTTGGTCTTCCTCCAGGTCATGGTTTTCTGCGCTCCCAACTTGATTTCCTCCTCACTCTCTTCCGCACGGCCGCTAACGACTTGAACTTGGTGATTAGCAAACTTTTTGCATTCACCGCCACCTTGATGCCAGCGGTCCGTGAGAAACCGTAGGAAGGGTGTAAACCTTCGTTTGTAACCTGATTCCTCATTTTTGCGATTGTTTTGCTATATAGATCTGATTTCAGCCTTTCTCATTCTGCTGAGAAAGTTCTCACATAATCGTAAACTTAAAAAAAATTTTATATAGGGCGCACTATTATTTGAAATAATTATTAAACATCTTGATTCATTTTTAAGTAAATTGAAAGTATATTACGTTTGTTTCATACAATAATTTAAGTATTATATAGCATATTTCCTTGAAGGTTTCATTAAACTATGTCAAAATTAAAAAAATCAAAGCCGAGTATCTATTTCAGTGTGTTATAAATGAATATCTGGCATGGACGTATATGCAAAGCACTGAAACCCGAGACACATTAACATTTAAATTGCGGGCTCGTTATGGTAAAAATAGATAAAAGCAAATGAAATTCCAATAAATTTTTCACCTAACTGGCGTCTGTCACCTCCACTTCCGTTATCCTTCAAATCTTTTTTCACCCCATTTTTTTCAATTACGAATTCTCATCCGTATTCAATGTCTCTGATCGCCGTAATCATTCAAGCCCAAACCCCATAATTTCTCATCTGCTCCCTCGTTTGTCTTCTTAAACGATTCACAGTTATGCTTTTCCCCATTCTTTCAGCAGAATATCCAAATGTCTTCAACTATCACTTTCCTTTGCACTTAGGTAATAGTACTTGACAAAAATTAGTGATGCATAATTTAATGTTTCCACCGAATAATGCAGCATAGCTTTTTAAGCCATTTTTTTACCTTTTAACTCATGCATTTGCGAATCATTTTTTCGCTCTCCGTCACGGTATTATACCTATCTTAGTGTACAGAGCTCACTTGGTTTGCCACAATGTCTCTTTGAGGGGAGAGTAGCATTACTTTTCATTTACAGGCATAGTCGGAAAATAATTATTTTTAATTTTGAAATGGTAAGTTTAGAGCGACAATTTAGTTTAATTTTTTTTAATACAGGAGTTGTTATTTTCATTAAATGGGTACGGTCTAAGTGTCGGAGATGTTTTACCACAGAGTTGCTGCCACTGCAATTACCCTCATTTGATGAATTCCCTCTCCATATCGCCAGATTACATGTCCAGTGATGTTTGCCATGCACCCCCACCCCCGCGACTTTTGTTCACTTTTTTCATGTTCTCTCTTCCTCTCTCCTCTCGCCACCCTCCTCTTTCTATTACCCACTCAAACTCACTCAACCACCTCGATCCCTTAAATCTCTGTCCACCCACCCCCCCTACCAACCTTTCCTTTTCTTCTCCCCTTCTTATTTTATTTCCTCTTTCCTTTCTTCCTTCCTTCCCTCCCATGTCACCCTACTATTCTCTCACTTGCTAGTCTCGTAACCCCCACCTTTCCCCTCCCCGCCAACGATTCCCCACCGCCCCTCCCTGCTCTCTCTCTTTCCCTCTCTCCCCCTCCCGCACCTCCGTCCCCCGCCCTAGAAAGGGTCGCTGCAGAAGGATGCGCAGAAATATTGACTGCCCTGCGGCAGCGGCCGCTCCCTTCCACGCTCCCTTCCAACGCTCGGTCCACGGCGGCCCACACTCCCCTCCCCTTCCTGCACCCCTCAACCCTCCCACCCTTCTCTCTCTCTCTCTTTGCTTCCCTTCCCTCCCATTCATATCCCCTCTCGCTCTCTATCCTCCTGTTCTCTCTCCTTTCATTCTCCTCTCCGTATTTCTGTCATTGCTCCTGATGTATTTCCTCCACGGAGAGATTTGTAGCAATTTGCCAGCCCCCTGCATTTGTCGTGATGGGGGGAGTGGTATTTCCACATGGTGCAAAGATTCTACCGCAGATTTATTTGCACAAAATGAATGAAATATTTCCGTTTTTTCGCTCTCAACACATTTCGTTTTTGCCATGTTGCCCATGCCTCGGATGCATTTGGTGGGCTCGAGTTTTGGAAAAACTTGTGCCACATCCTTGCAGTTTGGAAGGCTTTTTATAGCAATGGAGTGAAACGTGAGAGGTATCTTTTAAATGTTACTTGTGGTAGTGATTTTGCGCGATACTTCGGAAACAATTCATAATTGTCTGCACTGTAAAATTTGCCCCTGAAATTCCACACTCATAATGTAAAATCATATTCTCCCTGAGGTCAATATTGTGATGCTTTTCCGAATATTTCCCTTATTTTAAAAGTTAGACTTATCATCTTGTTTAATTGGGGTCAATATAAAATATTTTACCTTTGCGATTCTTTCTATAAGTCTTGTCATCCTTTGCTTCTATAATGAACTTATTTGACAATAGAAAAAGATTTTTTTAAATATCAAAGTATGTTTGATGTTTATGATGACAGCATGTGACTATCAATGGACTAAAGTGAACATTTCAACAGTAATCGTTAACCTAGGCATTTTTAAAAAACTCGGTAGGCATGGGAACCAGTTTAATGCTAGGAAAAATACAGTTACCTGCAAACGTTTTGTCATTGCCTGAATTAGTAACATTAGACTAAAAACGTTGCATTTTGAATAATGTATTAGGGGTGTTAGAAGTAATTAATAGATTAAAATCAATTGGAAATTATTATATTTTCTAATAACTCAATTAATCAGGCGAGTGCGTTGTTAATTGCTCGGACAATATCTGTTTCAAATAATGTTTCCTGCCCTCAATAACTCCTTGGCGTCTTGGTAACTGATAGAAGACGCTGATGCCAGCTTGCCCCTCCTTTGTTTTTTCACTCACCGTTGCAAGATTCCCGACTGCCATTATTGGCTCAAAGTCGATTCCCTATTCCTTTCTCTTCCTCAGCGAGCTCTACCGCAGTGACGTTTTGTTTCACAAATTGATTCAGTAAATTGTAGCATGTAATATTCCGAACGTGAAATGCTTTAGTTGATGAAAATTCGACTTTTGATTGCATTCATTCTATGCCCCCCGAATTAACTCTCCTTTCACCCTGTTCCCTTTCATCTTACTTAAGATTTCATTAAAATTTCGTTCCGTTTGTTCTTCATGCTTTTCCTCATAGCCTACTAAATAAATTCAACCTTACGCGTCTCATCTTCTCCTTTTACAGTTGCAAGATCAACTTTCGTTAGGTTTTTCCTTCGATCCACTTTAGTAGGTCATTCCCGTAATTCCCTCACAACGTAATGTAACAGCAGTCGTTCCTCATCGCAGCTATTCCCTTAAAAATTGTGCACCGCTTTGTGTTTCAAACAGATTTCCCTCTTGTGAGCAACATTTTGACAGAAATGGTGGTTATGTCACTTGAATATCTAGTCAAAATATATAACCCTACTATTGTTGACAGATTCTCAATAAATAAATCAAAAGCACTTTTCCCGTGGTCTGGGGAAGGTAATGAATAACATTTAATTACTTAAGTAATGGAAAATTTTGGCGTATTCACTGTTGGACGGTGGTAGTTTTAAGTGCAAAAGCTACGAAATTTCTTCATTTACCTTTTCCTTCAGTATTAAAATCAAATATCTTTACGCCAACCCATGTCCACCAATTTAACTACTGAATAACTTTGCACGCTGTTTAATTGATCAAGCTATCTTTTGAACAATATTAATGATCTTTATAGTGCTGTATGTTCCAACTCCAGTGACATAATAAAATATCGACTTATGCAGTGATAATTGTATCACTGGATTAGACTTCCTGTAGAAGAAATGCCAATCAACAGAATGCCAACTGGAAGGAAAACTATAAGCTAGCATAATTCATTAGATCGTTGCGAAAAACTTCGTCAGAAAAAAATAGTAATTCTTCTTTCATTGAATATATTTGTTCATATTGCTTGAGAACTAAATGACCTTACGCATGCATTTTCCGCGAAAAAGTTTCTTATCATCGGACAGATGATCCAACTGGTAACCTATGAACTTTTATTCTAAAACGTTTAATCCAGTAATGACCCATTCAGGCTTCCATTTCCGCTTCGTTTTGCATTTCAACTTTGTGAGATCCGATTTTGATATGCAAGTTTTTCTTTATGAGTGTCACGGAGTGAACCGATTCACTTAATACCCAGACTCGCGATTGAGTCGTCTACAAAAAATGCCCCAGACGATCATCTGTCCTTAATAGGATGCAGGCAGGAAGTATCTCGAGTAATTTGAATCTTGAGTTAACGATGATGATTGAGGAGGTCGTTACAGGAACGGCTCCATCATTCTCCTCCTAGGGGAAATTACTTCGTAAGAATTGGCTTACAAAGGACTGAGGTCACGAATATCTCTCATAGGCAACAATGTAGTGGGAGGGCACTCACATCCAAGTGGTGCGTGCCCTTCAATTGATAGCGGAAATATGCTTTCAGCGCATGCGTCTAGTACTTCAGAGCATAATCTTACTCTTTTGTACCAACTAATAATTTTGAAATACAAAATGGAGAGCGTATTTATTCCTTGGTCGATGAGTACAATTGCACGGAATTCTGTCAATTATGAAGTGGAATTTCAACTCCTTTCTGTTTCATTACCCTTGATCTTCATTTGAACATGTGTCTTTTCTTAACTCTCTCGAATATTTACCCGAGTGAGTTTTCATCTTTATTCTCATTGCCATTATTTGTTACGAACAAAGAATAACTGAAGTGTTTGCTAGAAAGCGAATATTGAACGTTTCACCGGGAAAAATTCAGCTGAATCAATAAATTTAATTTCTTGCGAAAAGATGCAACATGAGATCAAATAAAATATAACCGTTGCTGTTCAATTTCATCATTTCATATGCATGTATATAATAAACGATTAATGTGGCGTAGCTCTTCATGATATTATTTTAATTATTAATCTACGAGGGTCATCCGGAAAGTAGTACCCGTTCGTGAAATAAAGACACAAAAGTAAATATTAACAAACATAAAAAATTTTATTTGAAAGAGGATACTTTAAACTACTTCTCAACATAATCTCCAAGCAAATTAAGGCATTTGTCATAACGTGTGACAAGTTTCTGTATTCCTGCTGCATAGTCCTTCGCCGCCAGCTCATTGAGATACGCGAGGGACCCATCTTGCACAAATTTTTGCATAATGCAGATGGTGTTTAACAATTTCATGAACAATTGTTCGAGAAACATTGGGAAAATGCTCACAGATGTCATCAATTGTGACGCGCCGATCGATCCTCACGAATTCGTCAACTGAGCTCACCAGTTGGTCTGTAATGACAGACGGTCTCCCCGAACGCTCATCGTCGTGTGTGTTCCCCCTCCCCATGTTGAAGTTGCGACACCACCGCCGAACAGACGACTCGTCCATTACATTGTCTCCATACACCTCCTTTAATTGGCGATGAATATCACATGGGCGAACGTTTCTTGCATTGAGGAATTTAATCACTGCCCTCACTTCACAACTGGCGGCGTTCTCAATTTTTTTAAACATTGTAAACAATCACAGAAACAACACAGGCAATGCTAGCGTCACGCAACTTGGCTCAGAGAAGGCAGACAAGCCACTGAAGCTATCTGACCTCGTCCAGCGGCTACTCGCGTCGTCAGCACTTCATGCGGCACGAACGGGTACTACTTTCCGGATGACCCTCGTATCTTAGTATTCAATTCTTTTACATCTGCCATATGCCAGTAACCGATTTTAGTTTTTCCAACTCTATACCATAATGTTACATCACTTTTTCATTAATATGATATAAAGAACTATCCGTTGAAAAAACTCAGCTCACTCTTTGTTAAACTTCTCATGAATATATGGCTACTCGATCTTCAGTTGATATTCATCAGTTTTCTCTAGCACCCCGCTGTGCTTACTGTCATCTCTTTTTTCTCTTTTTTTATTTTTTTACATGCCTAATTACTGCCGAAATTAACTTTATAAAGACCTTTGAACCCATTTTAGGCATCAGTGTCTAGTTATAAAGAGACTTTTCATGTAATAGGTTGTCAATATTTCAAAGGATGTTCTATTATGCCCTTCTTCCTTCTACCGCCGTCCTGGTGCTGATTTCTAAATTCCGTTCCTTTCTTTATCACTTTCGGAAACCTAGTTTATTGGAGTTTTATTTTTCTTTTCCGCTGCAATCCATCTTGGTGGTTTGTTTTGCTGTCACTGGGTACTCTTTCAACGCCATCTGAAAAATGTGTTTTAAACGATCCCTATTTCCTGTTCAATCCCCTTTCATCGCGGTTTCCCAAGGAAGTACATGACTAAGGCACATTTCATCTTTATCTAGCATGCGTTTCAACTTCAATTCGTCCCATTGCTATATTTTCTGCGTCAGCTATCATATTTAAATATGCTCATATCAAAATTTTAGATTTGCCCACTCTAACGATATCAGCCTGCATATATCCCGCTCCTCGGGATAAAATCATATGTGATGTTGTCTTCCACTCTAAATGTTACGGCGCTCCGTTGAATTTTTATATATGTATAGGTCTAACCTACTCAACCACTAAATTTTGTCACTGTCAATAAATGTCACTGACTACCTATTGCCCACAAAGCCTAATTAATTTATGCCTGCCAAAGAACATGATATAGCTTGTTCAATATAATAGATCCATGGTATACATCTATGTTACTGGTATTGACTTATATTTTTCGGATAAAATAGAAGTTTATCGATGACGTCCAACCTGGTGTGCTTGATCGCGGGGGCGAAGCATAGTTCAGAAACATTAAAACAACAAAATCTTTCCCAGCTCAGAAGTCATGCCACCTTCGTCAGTCGGATAAAAGCGTGGTCGTGGAAAACCAGTTGCGGTGGGTTGGCCGAGAAAAATAATTAATATCGAAAGTGTATGCAAGGGGCGGGATAGGTAAAAACCATGGATTAATGCTTTTCACGAGTGTTTAAAACATTACCAGATGCACGTCTAAATTCACGGCTAACTTTAATCGTGGGTTTGGTTGGAGGGTTGTGACCATAAAATTAAAATTGAAAAAGCCTAGCTTAATATAAAATATATGGAATATCGAAACGTTTTGATATCGTATTAAAATGCTTTGGGTACCTTTGCTTAGCTTTTACTCCCATTCATATATTCGCAGCAGAAGATAAGTACAATTACCAAGATGAATCGCACTGCGCTGATTATGATCTTTCTCCTTACTTACCCATTTCGCAACAATGCGTTGGAAATTAATCAACTTGAGGTTTATTCGTATACATGAAAATATCTTATTAATTCCTCGCCCGAATCGGATCTCCTCTTTGCTTGATGATTTCTCCGGTGATTTTCCACCTGGAAGACTCTAATTGGATCATAACATTTTGCGTCATGCACGCTAATCTCATCTAATTGGTTTCTTTCTCATGGAATTACGCAAAAAGTGAAACTGATAAGACGTCCTTTCTTCTGTTTCATTTTTCAATAAAACTCTATCTGCATTCTGAAACTGTGGAAAATGGTAAGGTAGAGAACAGACACATTCCATTCCACATGAATTAACCTTTGGTTACGAAGCCTGAAGTAAGGTATCGCGTGTCAATGAATGCCAGAGAAAGGATTCTCACTAGTCTCTTAGTCTCATCTTGGAGTGAGGAGACAACTAGTTCTACTCATGGATCAACGACGATTGGCTTCCCTCCGGTGTAATAACAATTCTTACCATGACCATCGCCCTGTGGGATTTCACCTTGCGTGCACTCAAGATTCTAGATCAAGTTGATTTTCTTTGGCGTTTGCTTTTTTTAGTTGAGTATTAGTACTGTTGAATATTTTAGCATTAAGGACGATTATCCTCTATTGACCACATCATCACTATTTATGCCGATTATATTGATCATAAAAAGTAAAAAGTGTATTACTCCAAACAATTTTTTTTCTTTTTTCTTTTCGGCGTTCTCAGGCTCATTATTGCGTAATACATGATATAATGTAATCTATGTCGATATCAACTTTTTTTTTAGTAATGAGCAAAAAATTAGAAAAGCATATTTAAAAACAGGAATCAAAAGTATTCCTGTCACGATCATAGAATACAAAAGTGTATATTTTTCTTTCGTGTAGAAAATAGTCTACATATACAAGACAGAAATAGTAGACATTTTGTAATGGATGCGGTTTTTAAGACACGCATACTGCGTGGACATATGCACTACGCAAGGGAAAGTGTCATGAAGGAAATTGACTTCAGAATGTCAAAGGAGACACATATCCCGTGTATATATTTTCGCCATTTTGCCAATGATACCCATCATTTTGTACGAATATGATAATTTTTTGTAATAAAAGTCACAGCCCACCAAACTGGTCGAAAAAATTCAATAAGATGAAACAGTAAGGTGGTCACTAGCTATGATACTCTGCCTACTAAAATTTCTTCTGATTTGGTCATGCACTGGAAAGCCACTCAGAAACAATTCAGTGTTTAATATCAGAGAGAGGAGAGATAAAAAGGAACTATTAGACTTAAGCTTACGCAACTTATCATATATTCTCGCTGAATAAACGTTCTCGGATCGATCGACCATGTTAATAGTTTAATCAAATTGAATGATAATTGTAGGTAGCAGGTAGTAATTTTTCTCAACTTCTCACTGAAATGAATAGATATTATTTTCTTCAATATTTTTACGTAATTATTAAACTAATTTTGCAAATGTGATTTACTTTCATCACTTTCCGATTTTCTAACCTCTAAAATTAGGGTTTGACATTCAAATCGGTTTTTAAAAACCAAATGAATGCATCAGCTTGTGAGTTAAAGACATCTATTGAAGATATATTAGTTTTTTTAGCTGGAAAAAAATCTGATCATAATAGGTTTACAAAAGAATACGTCTATGCGAAAAAGTTATAAATTCGGTTCCAGAAATAAGTAATGGAAATAATTAACAGCCTCTTTGAATAGAATGGTGTGAGGCGTCACTTAGTGGAAGCGATTCACATTGGAAAAGATTATACTTTGTTCTTCCACGTATATTTTACTATACACGACCTAGGTTTCGACTACAAAGTCATCATCAGGTTAAGTACAGAGGACACACAGCTTTATATTGTAGACAGAGAAGAGGAGGGGCACTTTCCCCTCCTCTTCTCTGTCTGCTATATAAAGCTGTGTGTCCTCTGTACTTCACCTAATGATGGCTTTGCAAATCGAAACCTAGGTCATGTATAATAAAATATGTCTGGAAGAACAAAGTATTTTCTTTTCCGAGCTTCTTTAAAAGTTACGTTATTATTCCAATTGCTTACTTCTCTGAGAAAACTGATATTTTATAAACATATAGTGAATAAGAAAGTGTAAACGGAGAGATATAATTGCCTAATAACTGTGTAAATCAATGAGTTAGGTACATTCTGATAATTGACCGGCTGTTTTCAATCGATTTATCTTGCCCTATCCTCCAATGTCTGTTTTCGCCGTAATGGCTTTCAAGCGATAAACTTTACTACAAATAATGCGATATTGAAGTAGGCTCCTCCATTTAAGTAGAAAAACTTTGACTAAAAATCTTTGGCTTGTGAATGAGGCTCTTTGAACTCAACAAGAGCTATTGTCCATTGCAAAAGCAAGATTTTTTAAATGTTTACACTTATTATACCGGATGAACAGATAATTTTGGCTTGGTCCCCACCAAAGTCGTATATCTTCCTCAGAGTGAAATGAAATTATGAACTTTATTTTAGCGGGGAAATATGCCTTGAATTAAATGTAAAGGTTGAGGAATCGGGAAGTAACTCTTTAATGGGTGTAAAGGGAAAGAAAGATTGGGAATTTCTTCACCAAAAGCCCTTTAGGGGTCTCAACAATTTTTTCTCGTAGGGTAAATGTCAGATCTTGCCATTTCGCGAAATTAATCTAAGTTTAGTTTTCTTCTTTCGAGGGATTAGTCACCTTATTGTCGTCTAGGTTTCTCAGACGTCAAAGCCTCTTAAGAGACAATGATTTAAAAAAGAACTTCACAGGTTTATGAGGGAATTTTACAGTCCACTTCTCTGAAATTTGCTTACATTTTAGCTTACCGTTACAATTTTTTGTTACATTCCTGGTATATGTCCCTGTTACTGGAATTGAAGAAAAGGAACACTGTATTTAGTGGCCAATGAGTTAGGAAAATTCAGAGATGATGTTTGAGGGGTGTTCCTTGAGAGACAAGAAAGAGAATTCAAGTGCTCTACTTCAAAAATGGGGACAATTAATAACGAAGTTGTGAATTTTAAAATTAGCAACCTGTAATTAAAAAGATAGATTGAAGATTTAAGGATATAAGTGAATGCACATTGAATTATTAACTTAATATTAAAAAATGAGTATTGCTAAAAATGAACATATTAATGATATTATAAATTTTTAGATAATTTAACAACGGAATCGTGATGAATAAGTGTATTTCACTTATATTTGGGGTAAAATATACGAAAGTGACCGGATCATGAAAGATACTTTGGCCATTTTAGTGGATAATAGAATTAATTAGATAAAATGGCAATACTAAAGTCAAGACAAAAGTAATGATTTAAGGTGAAAGAGGGTTTATCAAAGTTAAAGGAGAATTCTTGCAATAATTGACTTGTTCATATCTCATCTACATTTGCATTTTACATAGAATACCGATGCGAGAATTTATTTAGGGTAGTAATTGGCCAAGAGCAATTACTAAACGGGTGATTATTCAGTTTATTTTCAGTTGGATGAAATTGTCGTATGTGCTGGTCTATACTGTAGTGGGAACCTTGTGTGAGAAAAAAGGTAAATCACTCTGAAACTCTCCGAATCATTCTGCTCAGTAGCAAGTTTTACAAAAAAATTCTTGTTGTGATCCATCGTCCAATTATTAGTGATAATCTACCGACTTAGGGTAGGCCTTTTTAAGAACCGTTAGACAAACACCGCTGCCCCAAACCAATATTAATATAATAAAAATATCTACTCTCGCTCTTTCAGCGTAAAAATTAAGTCCTTTGTTTGCTAGTCTAATTCAAGGTTTTCTACCTGTTAAATGCCTCAAAAGATCGTTATCTTTTTTTTAAGTATTAGCAGAACCTTCTTTTGGTTAACATACATAGTTTCCTTTTTCATTTCTTCGTAACTACTGAATGCTATCACGCCGTCTTAAAATCCTATTCTCTTCCTTCCTCTGCCATGCTTAAACCACATCTCTCTTCTGACGCAGCCTTCAGTTGAAAAGAGAGGAATAAAAACGCTGAAGTTTTAAATTAGGTGAGAGTAGAGAGGAAGTTGCCCAGGGATATCCGAGGGAGGCGGAAATAGTGGATTGAGGAATTATTGAAAGGTGGTGGGATTTGTGTATGTCTAGTGGTCCATGAATTTTAATTTCCGTTTGCTTTCATTCCATGATTTCCAACCCTTTCTGTGAGATGCTTTACCTTCATTCATAAAACTTATAAACGAATCAGGCTCAATGAAGAAATTAGGACCCTCTGCGTAGGGTTCTCAATGCTCGACACGAGTAAAAGGTGAGGTCTCACCAACGCGATATGCATATTTATATGCAGGATAAGCCCTCCTACATATGAATAAGCCAATAAAAATATTAAAGTGTTTCGGTCCAAGAATACTGTCGGCGGTCATTCCTTCCATAAAAGAAACCAAATTTTTTTTACAAGTGATGTAATTTACTGCAAGGATTGACGGTGTACGAATTATTTGACCCACTTACTTTATTCAGTTTAGTTCCCTTCTCCACCTACGTTTTCCTTGAAAATCCTGGTAAAAAATATATTGCATACCCTGACTTTCGTTGTGAATATATATAGAGGACAAATAATATTTTTTCAATAAAAAGGGTATTACGGAAAAAATGGAATCTACGGAAATATTTTTTCTTTACTTTGTAGTATTTATGAGTAAGACATTACGCTAAAAAAATGTTTCCCTCTCAGTATTAAACTCCATTACCGAGAAATTGGCCAACCAAACTAAAGATTGTAAATTCAATTTTGTACGTGACAGGATTCGTGCTGCGGATAATGGGGAAGATGCTGATGTGTTTATCAATTGGTAGCGGTTTGATTCGTGGTCGGCTGGCGTGCCTTCTACTGGGCTTTCCTTAGGCCTTTCTAGACCCCTCCGAAGAAGAGGGATGTACTCTTAAGATTTCGAGAGGAGGTTTGTCTCTCCGGAAAATCTCTATAAGGGAAAGAATAAAGTGATGTTGTGTTAGATCGGAAAGGAACCAGTAATTTCCATTCACCAATCCCTCGCCCGCGACCGGCGCTACGGCTAATATCGGTACTCTGTGACTCCTAATTAAATAATGATTCATTCTGACTTATGAGAAACGTGAAACAAAAGATGAGAATGAGGGAAATGATTTAAGTCATTGAAGGAGAATTTAATGTTCTTAGACTTATAAGATCAGGCACAATTTATCACTGAGGTGTGCAGAAAACTCATCGACTGTTGGAGGTTCTAAATTGCGGATCACTTAACGATACATAAAGTAATACGCAGTCAGCGGGGTTCACAAAATGTGGTAATAGGACGTGACGCGATATACTCGTATCACTGAAAACTCTAAATGAAAACCAATTTAATATCTGCAAAATAAATTTGCACTTCATAATGGAAGTGTTAAATGAAGATTTTTAAATAATACATTCGAAAGAAGTGTGAAATATTCGTTTGTGCATCTTCAGCGTATTCATTCAACTCTATTTTAAGAAACCTCATAAATGTATATGCAGAGTATCTTCTGCAGTGCTTACCTCACGATTGCTTTAAAAATCAAAATCTGAGTCGGTTTAATGACAAGAGTAATAATGAATGCGGAGAAACAAGTGTTTACATTGCCATCATTAATCGGTTCCACCAAATAACATCTAATGCCATAAACTTGGCTTGGTCATAGTTATAGCTTAACCCTTGTCAACAGCGAAAATCTTTAAGCAAAGACTATCCGTTTGTCAAAAGTACCGCTTACGCATAACCTCAGGATATCTTACTCCCAAAGAATAAACCGTTGTCACACTCAGAACAAAGATTTTACCGTCTTGGAGCCACTTTATCTGAGCTAGAGGCTACCCAAAGGATAACCTCTAGCTCAGAAAAATCTACAGACTATCTAGCCTGGGCTATCCTTCGGTTAACATTAAGCTCAGGCCTGTGCAGTTCATCTCCTCCCCAAAATTTTCTCCAAACTTACAAAGGTAGTTATTTCTAACTCTCCAATTACAGTACTCTGCACGAAGATCAGTTTGATGGATGACGCTACTGACTACTCGCGTGAACTTAACACTTCAAAGCATGAGGACTATGGTAATTCCTTACGCTGTGCTGTTTGCGGAAGGACATCGAGCACCGGGATCATCCTTCGGCAGGTGTCAAGGAGTTCACAGGTTTAAATTCCTTTACTGATAGAAAATCAATGCAGAAATGCTACCTTTCCCTAGTTAGGCCTCATTTAGAATATGCTGCAAGAATATGGGATCCTCACGAAGTTGGATTGATTCCCAAATTGGATCGCGTGCAACGTAGAGGAGCTAGTTTTGTAAAACGTTGTTATGAATACGTAACATAGTAGCGTATTCAAAATATCACAGCAGCTAGGCTGGGAATCTCACGGAGTGAAGGTTAAATTACAGATAAAATCTCTTGCTTAAAATGGAAGGACGTCTCTTTAGCAGTGATGTTGAAAATGTATTATTAACCCCATCGTACTGCGGTAGAAGAGCTCATATGAATTAAATTAGAGAGCTTAAGTTTAGAACAAATAGATTTAAGATGTTGTTTTTTCCACGAACGATAAGGGATCAGAATAACATTTTCCGACCGCGGAAGAGTCATTTTCGGACCAAATTAGTTTGGTGTGTGTTCACCCGCTGCCACACACCCTGGCGGTGGCTTGTAGGATACTAAAATATAAATAATATCATGAGGGAGAAAGCATTGGAGCAGGCTGCATTGACGTACAGGTATGCTAATTAAGCCTCATGGAAAGGATTTAGTAAAGTAATTTTGATAAGATACATGTTCTCACAAAGATAACCGTTCTTACCGAGATTCTATTTACAAATGCTAAATTCCATTCTATTCAAGTTCTAAATGCTATTTTAGTGACTTAAAGAGTATCACAAGGAAAACATTGGTATTGATCATAGTATCACTTCGAAATGTAAGAGTGGGAGAGAGTGAAGTAGAGTTTTCCTATGTGGAAATGAAAAGGGAAGAGAAAATGCACTAGAATGTAGAATCTTATTTATTTATATTATTCATCGTCTTAATTGGGCGAAATTGAGTCCATTCTTCTTAACCTTTAAATTACAGACATTAAATTGAAGACAAATACGTACAGGCAAGCCTTAGATGGAGAAAATCCAACTATGCAGGAATCGAACTAGAGACCTCTTTGAGGTTGGTAGGCGAGGTGGTAACCCCGCCGCCACCGGGGCCAGCAATTTTGAGGAAGTGAGAAAAATAATACATGAAATTTTAAAATATGCGATAGTGTGGAGATATTGAGAGGAAATAGTGAAGGGAAAAAAGTTTTTGCATAGTGTCTTTACAACTCCAATAGAATATATAATAGAGTTCAGGTGTAACCCGTTCTCTAGCTCAAATCCACAGATTGACTTTTGAAAAAGAAAGGAAGATAGGAGTGTAAAAATGTATAATCATTGGAGCATTTGCATCAAGATGACTTTCACCCAAAAATATCACTTTCACTTGATAACGTGCTCAGGGTGTACATGATTAAAACTCTAATGAATGAATCAAATGATGATTCCCAGCACGGGCGCAGTATGGACAAAAAGGTCCACGAAAAGGCTCCTGAGATTCCAGCTAATTAAAGGAAGAGTTCAGGTATACATGGGACTCGCTTCAAACTGTCTTCAAAGGGCTGATGCCAATGTAACTTAAATAGGTGAATCATTTCCGTCTCTTTAATTCTAGAAATTTTTAGGCATTGAAGGGCCTACTTGGCGGCGCAATTGTCCGAATAGTAGCAAAGCACCACTCATATTTTCACTCCCTACATACACTAAATGCAGAAGTTAAAATGAGCAGATATTCTTGAATTCGCCTTTGTACGTATTATCAAAATTTCAGTAAGTTCCACCCAGCCTCGATATAATACACTGAACCTTGTGCTGAAATTTTAGCAATTAGGTGCATGGAGAAACATCTCACACGAAGTGTTTTGGGAAAGTCACTGCCGCAATTAAAATCTCGTGGGAGAATATGACTTAATCAAAACACGTTGTTTTACATTCAAAAGTTTTAATGAAGTAGCTTTACTAATTTTGCGCTTTGTGGGATGACGATCCCAAAATGGCAGTTTTATTAACCCCGTAGCCATTCTTAAATTCCTAGTACTAAATGTAATTTTGTTAGCGCTTGATTGTATTTTAATTTTGTACTTTTATTAAAAAATGCAACTTTTAATAAATCGCTTCAGTTAATCATCGCGTTGAATGCGAGATAACGCGACAACGATATATACGTAATTTCTGATTTATTGGATAAATTACTTAGCATTGCTTTTTTTTTGGTATTTCCCAATCTCGGTTCTAGTGGCGAACCCCCCTCCCCCCCAATATATATATTATTATTATTTTATTAGGTAATCTGCCGGTTAAGGTAGGTTTTTGGATGGACATAATTACTAATTAAAATAATTTGTGACCCCTAGCAAAACACAACATCCTACTCTACATCAGGTCCCTTTTCAGCTCTGAGTACTTTATTCCTCCCTTCATCCCGTCCAACATCCCTATCCTGTTCCTTCCCTTTCCTCGTTTGCCTAACATTCTCCCCTCAATTACTCAGTACTCAGAGCTGAAGAGGGACCTGATGTAAAATAGGATGTTGTATTGATCTAGGGGTCACAAATTATTTAATTAGTAATTGTGCCCATCCAAAAACCTACCTTAACTGGTAGATCACCTAATAATAATATATATATATATATATATTATATATATATATATACGAGGGTCATCCGGAAAGTAGTACCCGTTCGTGCCGCATGAAGTGCTGACGACGCGAGTAGCCGCTGGACGAGGTCAGATAGCTTCAGTGGCTTGTCTGCCTTCTCTGAGCCAAGTTGCGTGACGCTAGCATTACCTGTGTTGTTTCTGTGATTGTTTACAATGTTTAAAAAAATTGAGAACGCCGCCAGTTGTGAAGTGAGGGCAGTGATTAAATTCCTCAATGCAAGAAACGTTCGCCCATGTGATATTCATCGCCAATTAAAGGAGGTGTATGGAGACAATGTAATGGACGAGTCGTCTGTTCGGCGGTGGTGTCGCAACTTCAACATGGGGAGGGGGAACACACACGACGATGAGCGTTCGGGGAGACCGTCTGTCATTACAGACCAACTGGTGAGCTCAGTTGACGAATTCGTGAGGAACGATCGGCGCGTCACAATTGATGACATCTGTGAGCATTTTCCCAATGTTTCTCCAACAATTGTTCATGAAACTGTTAAACACCATCTGCATTATGCAAAAATTCGTGCAAGATGGGTCCCTCGCGTATCTCAATGAGCTGGCGGCGAAGGACTATGCAGCAGGAATACAGAAACTTGTCACACGTTATGACAAATGCCTTAATTTGCTTGGAGATTATGTTGAGAAGTAGTTTAAAGTATCCTCTTTCAAATAAAATTTTTTATGTTTGTTAATATTTACTTTTGTGTCTTTATTTCACGAACGGGTACTACTTTCCGGATGACCCTCGTATATATATATATATATTATTTATTATTAGGTAATATACCGGTTAAGGTAGGTTTTTGGATGGACCCAGCTACTTAATAAAATATTGTGTGACTCCTAACAAAACACAAAATCCAGCAAATATATATATATATACTAATTTATATATAAACAGATATAAGGAAAAGGGATGGGAACACACATAAAGGACGAACTGTGTTCCTATCCCTTTTCCTTATATCTGTTTCTATATAAATGAGTATTTATTCGCCGTTTGGCGTGATTTTGTGTTTGAATGTGTGTGTGTGCGTATATATATATATATATATATATATATATATATATATATATATATATATATATATATATATATATATATATATAAAAATATATATATGTATATACCAATTCGTGCCGTAGTTACTACGCGATACCATTTTAAGGTTGAAGTATAATTTAAATTATCCACATGTATTTTACAACACTTTAGCCATATCTGCTCTTTACATTCTCCATAATTGTGGTAATTTCATGGATATATCAACATTAAGGAAAAACCACTACTGCCAACAGATCAAAGTTCCATGTCAATTTAATATTATTGTAGGTTTTCTAATACTTTTTTCCCATATTTGTTTATTTATTAATGTATATTTTGCCTATATTATTAAGCCTAAATATGTTGTCTTTTACTCACCTTAATTTCCTTAGAAATGACTGACAATCACCAGAATTCAGCGGCATTTATTTATTAGAGGTTAATACCAATTATTAAAGAGGTGTTCAAAACGAATTAGGAGAAAAAAACTTCAGAATATGGCTGCGTTTGAACAATTTTTGTCAATTATAACTTCTTATTCATTAAATTTGTGAAAACCTTATAATTATTCACAAACATTAACCTCGGTACTGACTATATTGTCACGGTTTTCGCCCTCCCATTTGCACCTAAAATTTTTCTCATTGTCTTCATCAATTTTCCACCGCCACTTCATCTCTCACTCAACAAAATTAAACACTATCACGCTCGACTGATTTCCTGCCCATCTTATATCCACCATATTTCTATGCATCCATATTCCAAATTCTTTTAACTTGCGCTCATTTTTTCTTAGAGAGTAATAGGGAAAACCTTTTTAGAAGAATATTAAAAGTTCAATACATAAGTATTTAGATTTGAATTTGCCAATGAAGGTTACTTTGGATTTGTAAAAGAGTGATGAGAGATGGATATGGATTTTGTGATATTTTTTTCGCAATCAACGGTGTCTAAGTAGTGATCGTTAAGCTCCTCGAAGAAAGGCAAAGAATTTCACGGACATTTTATTCAATTTTTCCTTGAAAGCGTTAAAAATGACGAGCATTAGTATGGCTGTACATTTTGAAGTTCCACGTTTTTGTGCGTTTTTGCTTTTCATTTGTAATTAGGCTTACAAAAGGTTGTTTTCACATGAACAATTTAAACTAATTACTTATTTAAACGTATTTCTGTGGTATCGTTTGATGTTAATGCGTCTTATATTGATTTCGAGAGGACCTGCCGTTTATAAAATTGCTACTAATTAGTTTTATTCTCGCTACGTAAATTCCGTATTACTTTTGATGCAGCATCCGGTGGTATAGTATTCGAGGAATTTAGTCTAGATCCCCTACCAACTCTTTCTCAGGTCACGTAAGGATTAACGGTTCAGTTACATAAAAACTTTTACGCCACTTCAAAAGGCTCCTTAATAACTGACCTAACCTTAATACCAGGCTGACGGCGATTATTTAACTGAACAACTCTTTCTTTGTTCATGAGATTCATTTGAAACGGGTTCAAAAACTGACCAGAATTTGGTGCCTAAAATAATGTTCCTCTCATTTAATTATTCTGAATGAGGACTGCGAGATTTCTGCTCTTGACCACCAAAGGAAAAGGGTAAAACTGGTTTCCAAAGAGGATCTCATTCTCTCCGCATTTGGATGGAATAATATTTTCACAAATACCGTGTCATGTTTGAAATAATTTATGTGAAAAATGAAGTAGCCACGATATTACTTCGGATGTTAGTCAACTATTTTATTTTAAAATATTCAAAGTATATTTTTAAAATTTTCTCGTGTAATAAAATTTCATACTTATAAGCCATGGGTGGAGGAGGGAGTCGAGTTATATTTAATAATTCCATCCATTAATTTCCCTGTATTTTTTCAACTTGAGCTATTATAATTAATAAAAAGATTGTATAAATTTCTTTCGGGTGTTAGGAATAACAAGCCTTCACTATCCCTTTTATATTAATCCAAGAATACGTATTTTTTTGGACATATTCTCTCTCAGCGTTATTCTCCACTTCTAAGAAATTTCTGGGAGTAAAATATGTTGATGAAACCTTCTCTACTGTGGCACTATACCTTATAAAGTACCTTTATATAAATATGTTTCAAAGAGAGTTTTATGCCGAGAGTATGTTTGAAAGAGAGTTTTGTTTGTTGGTTTAAGGTATATGTGTTTGCAAGAGTGTTGGATGAAGGGTTTTTTGCTTGGGTGTGTGCGCTGCTGTGGTTGTAGTTTTTCATGTTGTTGTCTTGGCATGTGGTATTGTTCCTTTTTATGGGCGGTGGCCTAACACCCCCCACCACACGCCCTTACGGCGGCTTGGGGGTATTATGTAGATGTAGATGTAGAAGTACTGTAAAGTCATTGCCATCTTCACGCATTTGATGGAGGGCTACTGCAACCCCTAAGCTTTTGGCAACCTTTTTATTATCTGCATTCCATTGTTTAACTATTTGCCATTCCAGATATCGTCCTTGAGTTATTTGGTAATTAATCCAATATTAATCATACATTACGTCCGATTCTTCAGAGTGTCAACTTAAATGTTTTCCTCTATTTGTTCTTGGAATATGCGTACTAATAAGATTATTTTGTACGTATATACTTGGAAGTTCAATATGCAATATAGAAAACGTATTAAATTATAGAGTCGAACTAAAAGCAAAAGGATTGATACAATATTATAATGAAATATAAAAACAAGACTGATAAAAAACTAGTCTTACAAAAATATTATTTGTCGTATCTACTCTCGTGGCCTCCGTATTACTTTTTACCGTAGTCAATACGCAAATTTCCATTGCGTTTATCTAGAATATTTCTAAATTCCTCGTATCATTATAGAATTCTTATTGATTTGCATAATCACCTTAAACTGGTGCATCAAGCACAAAGATATGGTGTCAAACGAAATACACCCTTAAGAGTCTCCCGATGAAGATAGATTTTAATTGTTTAAATTTTGCGAGCTCTCTCGTCCTTGAAAGTTTAGTCTGGAAAGATAAAATAAAATTTTAGTTTTATCTCCAAAGTTCATTTTTGTTTGATTACTGAATCAAATAAAATACATCGAGACAACATCAAATATGTAAGTGACATATAGGTGTTTCTGTGAACCAGTGCAATTTTCCTCATTAAATACTTAGTACCGTGTGCTACCGGTATCGAAGTTATTATCTGGTCAAAATATTGTTGGAAGTGTAAGCATATATGACACTCAGGATACCGTGGAAGAGAGAAGGAGCAAGATGTGCAGTGGAATTTTTTTGGCGATCCAGTTTCGTAGCTTGCTCCTAGAAATATCTTCTTCGTGAAATCAATCAGCAACCATATTGAAAATAAAATTCCTAAACCTCAACTTCTCCGTCTCTCTTTCTGTCTCACAGAACGGAGCCTATCTCTTCTTCTGATGTATATCCGCTGCGGAAATGGAAAACTCCGTTTGCATAAAAAATTCTAGATTCACCTCTCAGACCAGAGATAGTGTTTGTGAGGTTAAAAGTTCGTAGGTGAAGCAGTGTACCACAGCAGTGATACAGGTACGTATTTCTATATTTTAAGTAGGACAGAGTGATATCTGTGGGTAGCCACAGGGGCCATGGAGTGGGTTTGGATTGAATCTCGATCAGCGATCGACAACTTCGGGGCGGGATGTGGATGTTTAAGGAGAAGGAAGGGAAGGGGTGAAGCGTTCATTCGTTCCGGGGAAACGGAGGTCGGCCGGGGACCCCCCTTGCGGCGATATATCTATCTATTCCTTTTACTCTCCATCAATTCTCCACCTGCCTGGGGACCATGACAAGAAGCGTCTGTCTTTCACACTTGTGCGCACGTCATTAGCTCCCAATGAAGGGTGTGATGGAAATTAAATTGAAAGCATGGAATTGCAAAAATGGAGCGCTTTCGTGATATCGGGAAAATAAATTTTATGGGGGTAAGAAAAGGTTTTTATTCCACACTTTAAAATTTTAAATACAAAAAGTGACTTCTGGAGGCTGAAGAGTTATAATTAAGGTAAAATATAATATTTAATATTTTGAATATTGCAAGTGTCTGAGTAGTAAGTTTCTCATGCATATAATTTGGTTTGAAGTAATATTCTAACTGAATATTAATTACTTTTTGGGGTAAATAGCTATTGGCGTAGAGTGCCAGCGGTAATTTTAGTTGAACTGCACTATGCTAATTTCGCAAGTAAAATAGTTTTCTACTTCTTTGGTCACTTATTCTTACTCTGCATTATTGATTGATTAAATTTTATAAAGTCTTAATTTTTGTCACCAATGTAACAAGTTAAAAAAAGTATTTAGTTTCCCGTTAACTTCAGGCATATTCTTGCACATTTTATTGCATACGAATTTTTATCCAACTGTACACGATGGTGGGTCGCGGTAGTCCAGTGGGTAGAGCGTCGGACTGTTGACAGGAGGGTCAGGGGTTCGATTCCCGGGCAAGGCACTCTGGGCACCTGCAGCTCCACCCAAGCTATGTGATTTTTGGGTACTAGATCTTTCTGGGAAACCATAACCGGCACAGGGAAAGGAACTGGCGCCCCTACCCTGATGGGTGAATTTTCACACAGCCGTATAGGGCTTAGTACTGATCTCTACCATCACCTACTAATCCGACCTTCGGGTTGATTACTGTGTTTATGGTTTTTTTTATACATCATGATTATGTCAATTTATATTGTATTTTCTGATTTAAAAATGATTTTCTGCTGCATTTCAATCTAAGAACTTCCCTTCCATTCCTATAATAGGGTATGACAACTGAATAAGAACTCTCGTCTTTCATAGAAATTTATCCAGTTTTCATCTGAAAAATTTCCATGCCCACCAAAGTAGCACTGCTTTGTGAAACAAGGATATATCGTAGTACTTGCAGAAGAGCAATGCTTTTTAGATTGGCAAGAAAGTTCCATTTATCTCTCAAAGAAAGTGAATGGAATGTTGGTGTGTAATGTAAAATTAATGACGTATTGATCGAAACTAAAACTACGGCTTCTTTGATAAATGATTATTTGATATTTTGTCAGTTTAACTTGAATCTTCATATATGGCTTTGAAAGGATGCATTTAAGTCATTTTACCTTATGATTTGTGAGAGGGTGTGGAATCATTAATGTCTCTAAACAAAGTTCCAGGTGAATGATGAATAGGTGCAGTGTAATTAATTGACCATTATTTTTATAAATGAATAAAGAATCGAGGAGTAACTGTGAGGTTTGGAATTTGGAGTAAAAAATTTAAGTTTAAGGGAGACTAAGCGTGAGGTTGGTGGTATTAACCTGAGACTTATGTAATTTTACCATTATTCATGATATTTAGCAGGTTATTTTCTGTGTAAGAGGAGCAGTAATGTGTCTAATATAATATATATTTTCCGCGTTTGTGGATGATTCCGATTTATACATGAAACCCACATTTCGTTTTCGTAGTTACCGAATCACGGATTATGGCCGCTTCCTTAAGTTTCTCTTGGAATAAGACGAGAGCACAGGAATAATTTATTAGTTGATAATAAGTATATTACATGACTCTGATTTAATCACGAGTAACTTATTATTACAATGCATTTGTAACTTCGATAAACTTGAGATGTCCGTTCGATAAACCGGAGTTATTCGTATGATTGTTTATGGTTGGCTTTATCTCTTCTAATATATTCCAGGAAATTTGTGATGTCATTAAGATTGATCCCATCGATTGCGATTTTACAATATTTTATTCATAGCTAAGGGTCGGGTAGTTTTGTGGCTAGAGCGCTGCTCTACTGGCCAGAGGGCCCGGATTAGATTCCCAGCGAGGCCTCAGCGCACTCTCAACTTCTCCTAGTACGTGATTTTTCGGGGACCAGATATTCCTGGGGCAATGTTGGCGACACAGAGAAAAGAACTGCCCCCACCCCTATCCTTATACAAGTATATAAATTTCACACACCGTTGGACTAAGTTTTGGGTGAGCCCTATCCTCACATGTTAAACCTACCTTCGGGTGCCAATGGTGGTTTTCTCTATAACACTGCATTGTTCAGGCGGACTTTTACGTCTTAAGTGTGACATACAGTGCATTATTCATACCTGTATATTGGTAAGTAAGGCTTTTCTACCGTGCCCCTTTTCCATTTACATGTGTCCCTTTGAGGTAAATTTTTCAAAAGGACTTGAGCGTAGGATGAATACACGTTTTTTTTTCCTTTTAACATCAATGAGTTTTTCTCAGGTCGGAGGTTCACATGGTTAATTCATCTCTGGAGATGGACGTAAATTTGTCAGTTTTTTTTGTAACTTTGTGCATATATGTATATATTTATTGATTTGTTGATCTCATAATCAGTAGTTTTCTGAATTAGTTGAAATTTCCTTATTATCCTTTGCTAATTTTAAATCCATAACTTTTCCAATCATGACAGCATTTTAAAATCTATATCATTTTATCATTTCTCATTTGCATTTCTCAACATTGCTTATTATTTATCGATAATGTCCTAATATCAGCCAATGAAATCATAATTATGTAACTACGTAATATTCGATGTGTATAGGGTTAACTTTGGGGAAAACTAATATCACCGGAGTAAAAAATACCAATGTATCTTTCCACTAAAGTTTTTATTCGGTACGACTAGTTTTGACACATCGGCGTCATTCTTAGAGACCTGTGGTATTTTTTACTTCAGTACTTACGATATTTGTATAACATTTGATAATTTGGGTGAATTACAACATAGTAAATTTAATATATTTCCCAACCTTAGCCTAGGTAAAGTTATCTTTAAACGCATGCTTAAGTACTAGTAATTTCAACGGATGTAGGTGATTTTGATTCCAAATTCCTTCATACCACATTTGAAAAAAATTCTTGATATTATTAATATAGGTCATTTGCATTTTTATTGGTAGGCTCGTATGTATGTGCAGGACGTGGAAACCGTGAAAACTGATTGTTCGATATATCAAAGGGCTTAACAAAACTGAAAATCTATTGATGCACTTTAGCCATTGAAGGCTCTTGTTGATTTCCCATTTATGCCGCCTGTATATGCTAGGTTTGAGTCGAGCAATCGAAAAATCTATCATAGATTCAACTTCATTGGAAATGGGTACCTTCATAAGAGGAAACTCTAATTAAATGTATGTGCTTAAGTATGCACACATTAAATATCGTAGCATATGCATCAAGAAATCGTGTTTTGGATGTTAGTTTTTTTTATCTTTCCAGTTACTTTTTAATTAGGCTTGTTTCTCAGAGGCTCGTAAACACATATCTCGTTTATCCTAAACTCTAAATGCGAAAGGGAAATATGCAAGACTTCGTTTGATGGAGCAGATTCCGGACCCCTATTGAAGTCGTTAATCAACCTGTTCATCCATCCGTTTGGAAAGAAGCTCTTGCTTTCATCCCAAGATTCGTCCATTCCTGCCTTCTCCCCCTTCCTCCCATGATAAGTTTGCTCGACGTGTCACTTGCCTGCTTTCACCCTCCACTCCCGCTTGCACTGCGACCCGGCCAAAGAAGAACGGAGTGAAAGGTGCCAGGAGGAGACTTGCGCCTGCACCACCAACCAAATTTTGCGACAAAATCGATTCATGAAGAGAGGAGCGGGAGTTATGGCGGATCTCGACGTTGCAGATATTCGTCATGGCTTTTCGCAAGCGACGTCGAATTTGCTTGTTTGCGAGTGAATTCATTTTCTCTTCAAGCAATTGGAGATTGTTCTATTTAGATATTTCTGAAACCTCGAACCTTTTGGAATGCTGAAGTGGTCGGAGTAATGCAATTAGGCAATCTTAACTGTTATTTATAATAATGCTGTTAATGTTAAGCATGTTATAGTATTTATTTCTTTTTGAAACTCAAAGGCATTGTGCCAGATAAATCCGATGGGTTAAATTTTTCATTGAGTACTATGTATCTCATTAAAATATCCATAGTATTCTGATTAAATCGATGGTTTCTTTATGCACCTATTGATCATACAGTTTGCTCGACAATAGTCGGCTTACTGGCGTTTGAATTACTATTACATTGCTCGCATGCTTCCACTCCACATAATGAATCTATTTTCGTCTTAACGACGTTTTCTCATTTCAAATTTGGCAAAATTGAGTTAGTATCTCATCAACACCAAATATAGGCTTGCATTTTCATGTATCTGCTATAAATAAAGGTTGTGATGGTCCAGCGGTTCACTGTGTAGCGTTTTGATACTGAGCTGAGGGTCCAATTCACGGGCACGGCTGTGGGCACCCTCAACTTTGCCAAAATTGCGCCATTTTTCGGGTACCATATCTCCCAGGGAAACCACAGGTGGTACAGGAATAGGAACTGAACCCTGTATCCAGAGATGTGGATTTTACAGGCCTTTGGAATTATCCTAGTATTAGTAAGTGAGCTCACCTATCAGACCTAACATCGGGTAGTTCCTATTGTGTTGTGTTTGGACATTGCCGTTCATAGAATTTAAAGGGAAAGTTATCATTGTTTCTTAAAAACTAGTATTTATGTTTTGATCTATATGCAATATTCAATTTATTGTATTTATGTAATATTCAATGTATATTTTTTCATGAATAATTGAAGATTGAGTTTAAATAGTTTTAAATACGTATATGGCCATTTATGCTGTGCTCATTCCTATTTTTAACATTTTTCTAATAATTTATTTCTTATTTTACACATCTACGTGCATAAAGATCCACCTTCATGAAATTTACATCAAATAACGTGTATTTACTACTGCATAGGTTGGCCACTGCCGTGTATATTTCTCCGCTGAAAATCATATATGTGATCCTACATAAACTTGAACGGTAATCACATTGACGTCCCAAAGATTATTCGCCGTAAATCATTCTCTCTCGCATCTACAAAGTATCTTTTGTGATTAAACAAGATTGTAAGCTATAGATCATTAGGACTTGATGAGTACTTTTGTATGTTCTAATTGCCCATCTAGAGTTTACTGTATGGTCTTAAAGCTCTGAAAGTCTCAATAATAGGTGATGAGATAAAAATACAATGATTTAAGGCAGGTGTGTTTTTATTAGCAAAATTTGTTTTTTACTTAAAACTGTAAGAATATTGTCATGAAAATTTAGCTGCAATTTATCAATGAGTGGCATTTTGTTTACTGAATATATAGCTACAATTTATAGCACACGGTGCAGTTATATATTCGGTTCAGGTAGTTTACAGCGCGTTATTTGCTCTCTCACTGATGATCAATAATTTTAACAGATGCTATATTCCATGAAGTCATATGAATCTCATTAACAATTTTCGAACAAATGTGTCCGATTTGCATTTCGTGGGAGAAGTTTAAGGCCCGATTCGACCCTCGCGAACACCGATAATTCCGAGACGTCATAGTGTATGGATACTCGCTTGCCAAATGGAGATTTTAATAACTGATTTATGTTCATTAAAAAATAATATTTCTGTCCCTTATTTAATGTGTTAAAAACTCTCGCTGAATTGTGAATTCTCAAAGCTTTTGCGACGCAACATCTATTAATTATATAGGTGTAGATAAAAATTTGCCATAAAGGTGTGTGAAATTATTATAATAGGAACAATGGACGGAAAAGGACATTCATTATTAAGAATGGAATTAATTTTGTGGAATGGGGTTGATCTTCAGTCTTTAATCGCCTTCGTACCATGATAAACTGATTATAAATAATCATCCCGTGGCGAGAATAATTTGAAGCGTGCACACACCCATTGGGATGGTCTGGGTGAAGTGAACGAATCGTCAGTCATATTATCCTCCGGCTTTTTCTCCACTTCAGTCCCTCATTGTTCCCCCGCGACCATTTCCCATTCAGAACCTTCATGACGCTCGGATTGTCGCGGTGATGGAAATCTTTCTGCAGTTCACTTCACTGACAATCGTTTTCTGCACCACCAAATTTATTCCATGGTGGACAATCGCGAGAGATCTTCTTTTCTCCATTCACCCCACCCTCATTTATCCTTTTTCTGCACTTGTTCATTTTTTAAAACCGCAAAAAACTGGGATCCAGGTGGATAGGCGACGTATTTTAGGAGTCTGCAGGGTTGAATGATCATAGCGAGCATTTGCTTTCGCCGGATGCCATCAAAACGGGATTTCTTGCGTGTAGGAGTTTTTTCACACGTTAAGAATTCCGAAGAACGAAGACGACCTTATTTTTTTTAGCGAGAATAGAAAGCTAGAACTGCGTGAGGAGGAAGCATTATGATTACACGTTCAACGTAGTGTATTCCAACGGGGACCCAAAACTAGAATCCATATCCACCCAATAGGTTCCAATTATTAGGAAGTAGGTTTACCGAACTTATCATAGAAATGTTTTCAAAATTATTTGACTTATCTGTCCTCGGAGTGAAAAAATTTGCAACCATCCTCTCTAATCCTTTTGAAAAGTTTAAAATTGCTCTAATCGTTCTATGGATCAATTTGGCATCGCGTTTGAGCTAGGGAGCGCAAAGGCAGCTAGGAATTTAGGAAAGAGGAAGAAAGTATGAATTAGCTCCAGGAAGCACTCTCTACTGGAAATGAATACAATTTTTACCTAGTCTTCTCCTCTGTTAAGAATAGCTTCAATCAAAATTTCCAGCAAATGAATGTGATGATTGTACCCTACTAATTTGGAGAAAATTATCGCTTGTGGAGAAATACAATTCGCGAGAAACAATCAAAACTTCAATTAATTGTGTCTTTTTTATTGTTTTGCATTTCACAACTATGAGGGAAACTATTTAATTTGGTACTGGCGCCTTTTTGTCATCCTTTGTACATTATTCTCTTGTTTGGGAAATTTTAATCAAACGTAGAAGAGAAACTAAACCAATTCAAATAATGCACAAAATGATAGAGCTACTGAGAGATAAAGGAATTTTAACAAACGAATGTGAACATGCTGGTCCTTTAAAGCTAAATTCTTGAATTATAGTACCATTTATAATTAAGACTATTTTCAAAAACTCACGTTGCTTAACGATATGATTAAACTATACATTATATCTGAGACAACAGTATCATTTTTGTTACTATAATTATTTGTATCCAACGTTTAAGGTAGGTTTTGAAGGGACACAGCCTACCTGAAAACGGACAATACAGTAAGTCCCTCTTCAATTCTACATACTTCTTTCCTCCGTCTTTTTAAACCTATTTAATCGGACGCTGCATCTCATAATTACTAAATTGTGCATTGTGCAAAAAATCAGCATCCACTCTCGGGAAATATTGCAAATTGATTACGCTGTTCCTAAATCTGTGCCTAACCATAATATAGTCTAACCGCTATCTTTCTAAATCCCCTACCTTTGCTTTTTTGGTGTCTTAACCAAGTGTTGGTGATGATTAACCACTAACTCCTCTAGATCTCTATTCCTTTCTCCTCCGGTCATTCCTTGTTTATAATAATTTAAATGATCGTATACCCTTTCTGTTTCTTCCCCTCAATGGTCGCTTAGCAGAATGTAGACCTGAACATAAATAAGTTCGTTGGTTCTTCTTTTACTTCTACTAATAAGATTCTATCGTTCGCTTGTTCGCTAAGTTCACTAAGAGTCTTCCTACCTTTTTCTTGAATATTATTTCCTCCCCGAGCTGGCTCTCTTTTACTCCACTGTATATATTGATCTATATGTATCGCCTCAGTAATTCCCGCTATGCTTTCATTTCACCTCGCACAGACCTTAAATATCAATATTTCTTCTCTCCGTCTCTCGCTTTATATTTTCTTACTTTCCTGTCATCAACATTTTCCTATCATTCCTAGCTCCTATTCTAACTAATTCGGTCCTTTTATGCGTATGCTGCTGCTTTCGCTTTTGTTTTACAAGGATTTCGTGAGATGACGACTACGGAAGCCTTGTCTCACCCGCTGCCGGCCACGACACTCGGTCGATTGGGCCGTCTTTTAGTTGCCAGGAATTATTTTTATTTTAGCTTGAATCGTATTATTCTTGGGATAAATAATTGAGGTGGTATCTCGTTGCCTCCCCCAAGAATGTTTTAACGTGTAACTATAACTCTAAAAACAGGCTACGCGGACTACCTTTCGTCTGGCCCTTAGACCTATTGGCATGGGTAACCCTAACAAGAACAATTATTATTCCTTCCATCAGCGCAGATCTAGGGGTTGTCATAAAGCAGAGGCTCTTCCACCACGTTAAGGCTGTATCTAATAGGGAGGGTGAGACAAAATTTTTGGTCTCTTAATTGTTTACCTTAGTAATTATGCTAAAAACGTTAGACGTCAATATATTACATCAGAATATAGAAAAAAACAAATAAAGCTACAAACACATATTTTAATTTAAATTAAGTGCCAAAAAATGATAAACTCTAAATTTTATATCTTCTACTGAGATTATATATATCGCACTGCTGGCAATGGTGAGATTAACCGCGGTTGGCCATCAACACAGTTAATACCTCCTTTTGAATCCCATCCTTTACGGTCTATTTTTTTGGTGGCAAAATACCTTTTTCCGTTAAATTGCCATTTGAATTGCCGCATAATTAATAAAGATTAATGATTTTGAGCTTCTAGCTGAAAACAGAAGCGTTTTTTTCCTCATTTTATGCTGTGTGAGTTTTAATTCGCAATACACTAGGAAAATAAAACAATGGTCTTTATGAATACCCATACTTCACCGGCGGTATTCAGAGGCGTTGTATTTTCAATTATTTTGAATTGAAGCAAGTCACTCCTAGTTAAGGTTTTTCAAATTTTTAGAATGTAAGCTACAAACCAGTCAACTTAACTAAAGAAAAATTTTATTCTGTTACTATTCATGGTTTCCAGAAACTAATATCGGTTATCGCATATATTAGTTTCTTAAAACAGTTTAAGGAAAGCTTTCAATAACTCTAGTCTCACCATGTCCAGGGTCTAAATTTTTGAAGCTTGCTTGGCTATATTTTAAACCGGACATAAGCATTTTGAGAATGATAACTTATCATAAAAATTAAAATGATCCAGTCTCACCTAAAGTATTTGGATGCTTACGGAAAAATATTTTAGTGTCAACTAGTGTGTTACATACACATACCTGTATTTATAAATTCATATTGTTGTGTGAAGGGCTGGTGCCCTTAGACGCCACTATAATTACTGTTAATCCGGGTGAGAGCAGTTGTTGGTGGTATTTTATAGTAGATGCCGTTATTTAATGAACATTAAATCCTTTCGTGTAAAACTAATTTTTCAACAGCGGTATTTATATTTGATTGCAATCCTTATAAAATACTTATATCAATTTAATTTTCCATTATATTTCTTGTTAGTGGTCAATTGTACACCACAAAGCTCCAATTAATCAGAATCTATACAATTAATATTTATTATGCTAATTATGGATATCTGCTAAAGGTCATTAGGGTTTCCTAGTTTGTCAATGACGCCCCAATTAACTCTGAGAAAATTAAAAGGAGGCACAAAACGGAATATGATGAATGCGATGTCTCAATTAATTCCGCATCAACGATCTTCTTTTCTGTCATATTCCGGTATGTATTCCTGTAGGTATTACTGACTCTTGAGCGATTGAGCATATAGTATGCTGGACGATTTACTTTTTCGTGAATATAAAAAAATTAGTTATAATATTTTGTAATTTTTTCATTCACCATTGGTCGTTTCATGCGCGAGGAAATTAAAGTATAGGAAAAGGGTTGGTCCGAAAAAATTTCCTAATACGTCACTAAAAGTAATTATTTTGACTAAAATATTTGGGATAAAAAGAATTAAAATGTTGTTTGACTATGAGGTGGTCACTACCTGTGGTCTGAGGCACACCTAAAAAATTTCCTCGACCCGTCGTGATTTCATCTAACAAATAATATTTTCAATTTAAGATTAAACGAATTCCATTCATTCCAGCATTTAACATGTCCGAATGGTTCTGCCAATCGTCGATATCCAAACAAATCCACGGGGTGTGCAAAAGTAATCCCGTAATGGAATTTGTGGCTGTTGGCCTCTGAGTAGTTAATCAAACTACCATCGTCCGTGGTCCGCTCCTCAAACCATCCCTCGTCCCCCCTGACACACCCGACCTATTTTGTCGGAAATATTCGAATCCAAAAATTTTAACCGGACCATAGTATTAAAATTCTAGAATTTTCCTTCAGCTCCCCGAATCAAAATATAGGGAAGGTATTCGCGCTTTATGTCTGGCCTGTGGTTTTTATTTAAGCAAACTAAATCGGGTTGATGAACATCACGCAGTGACGCTATTATTTTATCACATACTTATTCAATTATTTTACAAATAAATTAAAGGCAGTATCAAAAACAGTGTATGTAAATATTTAAAACTAACATGGAAACGCCGACAGTAATTAGTCATTTCGAGGACCCGATTGAGAATAATATTATATTATGTTCTTGCACTTTTAGGCAGAAATCTTAAACTCGGGTAATATCATTTATTTTGGATTCTATTAGCTCCTCTAATTGGGCTAAATTAAGAATGCCTCATGAGTCATAGCAATCTTGCCAGTCTTATACAGTTAAAAACAACATATATATATATATATATATATATATATATATATATATATATATATATATATATATATATATATATATATATATATATATATATATATATATATGTTAAAATTCGTATTTGGTACAGGAGATTTTTACGCTGATGGCTGCCCAGGACTTCAATCTTAATGTTGGAAAGCCCGATTCAAATTAAGCATAATTAGCGTAATGATGGAACTTCGTAACTAGAATTCCAAGTAGTAGGGCTAAAATTAACGTGCAAGGTCTGTCTCAAAAGTAGTAGGACTGTGTCGATCAGAAAAAATATATTGCCAGAATTGACTCGTTCGCCTTCTGGAAGGCTGCTTCAAGAATACCGCTAAGCTCCCTCGTTACGGCCAGTTGTAACGCTTCCACCGAGCCGTAAGGACGTCCTTTCAGTATGAATTTGAGACGGAGAAAGAGGAAGAAGTCTGGTGGTCACTTTTTGAGGTCTAAAGAAGTCCTAAACGTTCGGCGTCTTCAAAATCTTCTCTAACCTCCCAAAAGAACTTGTGCCACTCAACAACACCCAGTGTACTCATGACGTTATCACCACAAGCTGTCTTGAGCATGTCATGAGTCTCTTTTCCGGTTTTGCCCAGTTTTACGCATAATTTGATGATGCAGCACTGTTCCAATAACCGGTTCACGACGGAGCGTTACGAGGTCACGTTATAGAGGTTTCGCAAATGAACGATCAGCCCTTCGCCAACTCCCACCGGCCTCCAGCCTCTCCTGAGACTTCTTTCCCTCGAGCCTAGTCAGAGAAACCGCCACCCGTCCGTCCGTCTATCCAGGAAGAAGTAAGCCATACTACTTTTGGGACACACCTTATATCTTAGGAAATACATCGATTGAATATTAAAACTACCATTATTCTTTTAGTTGTTTATTCAAATGAAGTAAATGTAAATAAACTAATTGATTCTCGGGTATACCTGAAAGATTTCAGGTGGACCCATATATTGCACATTAATAGATTGAATGGACCAACAAGGGGAATCACTGTTTACTTTTTTCACATATTGTCAAGTTCTAAAGGATGTGATAGTGCAGCTGAATAAAGTATATGTTTGGTGCTCATATGTATTGGAAAAATGCCAAGAATGTTTGGACTGATTTTTTCTGATATTCATATTTTATCTTATCTTATACTATCTTTAACTTACACTTATCAGCACTCCATATTTTGAAACATTTACATTCTCTGACTTTATCATGTTTTCACCCCAGCATGCTACTAGTAAATAAAGTCGAGATGAAATTTGACGTCGGCGCACTCCATAAACCAATAATCAACTCTAGTAAATAAGATATTACAAATATTTAAGTTTAGTTTATTTTTTCCATATGTTGAACATACCTGTAGTCATTTCATGAAACAAGTTTTTCACAATGAAGGAAATTATTTCCAAATGCTTTGGTTACATTCAAGCCATGCAAGAGATTGGATGTGTTAATAGATGAACTATCGAGCTATGCAACTTGCCATACCGATACGTGTAACTGCCTATGACTGGGTGCACAAGAGCCTTCTCAGATCCTTAATTTATGAAAAACACTTTTACTGGAACGGTGGATGAGAAAATTATCCTTCCAAATTACAAATTGAATAAATTCTTACAAAAACGAAATGTTTTCCTAAACTTCTCAGTTTGGTTCCAATTGAAAAAAGATGTTTATTTCATTGCAGAGGATAATAAAAGTATACTCGTTTAAAATTGATAAAATAAAATTGTTCTCTCTTTGTCCGCTCCACTTTATCCTACCGTCAGTCTAAAATTAATTCACTCTAGGATCTATTTACTTCTTTTTGCTTTTTGTTTGCTCCATTGAAGGATATTATTGGCCTTTCCTGGGTGGGTAAGCCGGTTACCGTTGAAGTACAGGTGAACGTAAGTCGAAAGGCTCTCTCCAGTGGGAGGTGCTATGAACCCACGGTCTAGTATTAAAGGTCGCAAATATACGATGAGTGGATATTCTGGTTCAAACACACATTCACAGTCGTCCAAAAAAATGATTCGAATTAGTGATAAGTAGTGCTTTTATCTCTTTAGTACCCAGAGTGCATTTTTATACATAAGTGCTTTTATGCATGTTCTTCAGACCGTTTTATTTTCAGTTGAGGTGCACTCAAAAAGTCCAATTTTACATTACAGTTTAGCGAACAGAATCTTAATTGCAACCTTTTTCTGCACGCTGCTTTCACATCACAGATGCTCCTCTCTCACACACTTGCAAACACACTCCATATCTTACATGCTCTTTTACTCTGCATCTTCTCATGCACCTCGCTATGAGAATCATGTCTATCAGATTTAACTCAAACCTTTCTCGATTTTTCTCTTTCTCCCACACTTTCTTTCTTTGTTTTACATCTATTAATAGAGATTAAAAGGTAATTAAATTAGTACGATGCCTAGTGTGCTGTTTTTCCAACTCGAAGACCCAGGACCATATCACAGAAGAGGTAGGATTTTTCAGTGGTATCCCATTCCCTACCCGGGCATCTTCATGGAAAGCGCTTTAACTGAAGTACGCCGTTCGTTGAGTGGGACGATATATTGCGGACCCTTAACGCCTTACGGGGTACACTAATGCTGACGCCGAGTGTCTCTCTACCCTACCTCTATCATGGATGCAAATAATACCACCTATCCTTAAATATGCAAATGGCCCTAGCGTCACTTCCTACAATAAGTGCTCCTACTATTATTGGCCTACTACTGGAGACCCCGATGGTTATTGTTTCATCACGTGCTAATTCTTTCGTTTATTATCTTATTTTTGCCGCAAACACTTATTATAACCTAGAAATAATGGCATTCAGTGTCGATTTAGGCTTACCATAACATACCCGCGTTTTACCTGAAAACTTAAAGCAAGGACACGTGTTGTTTTTCTTATTGCCGTCTTTTCTTTACTAGCCAATAAATATCCATTTTCTCATACAGAAGAACTGAAGGTAAGCGTTAGGTCAAATAACTCGGGCATATAGATCCCTCGCTATTATGGTTGATGTTTTCTTCGATCATTTTTTCACATCGAGCACGGATGGACTAAAGCCAATAAATTGAATACGTATGCAATTTATTTCGTCTCTAACCTTGAGGATCGTGTTATAATGTGATAGATGCTACTCGTGACTGAAATTAAAGACACCCTTTCAGCTCCGGAGACATTGATTTAACCTGCTCGATTTAGTTCCAAGGGTGATTTTTTCTAAACTTGACATATAAATTCAACGAATTTGATTAGCTTAGCTTCATTTAGGATTATACCCGATGTGCTTGGTATTATTTATAAATACTCCGGAATGATACTGTAGCTTTGAATTCCTCATTTTTCCTTCCACATATTTTATCCCTGCCCTGGCCTCCTACTCATTCCTCCCCTTGCCTTCCTCTATCGCCCTTATTTCCCACTTGATCAAGTATTATTGTCTTTACTGCTATTCTATTGTCAGTTTCTTGCTCGCGCATGCCTGACCTATTCTCTTAGGCTTTTTACCTTTTGCCATGAGAAGCTACATATACAATCATTTGTGGAAAAACAATTTCAACCGGAAGACGTGGTTTTGAAACATATCAACGACTTTATTTCTTGCGTCGGAGTTTGCCTTCCATGCAGGCAAACACGGACTGAATTAGACTCAACCAAACTTGTCACGAGTTCCCGAATTGGCCGAACTCGTTTTAACCTGTGTTTCTATTGGCAGCTGAACCTAGGCCGCCCGAACTGTACCGGTGGTGGCACACTTATGGGACCTATTTGATTTCTTATTTACTTAATTGGAGTAAAAGTTATTTAACTTCAGCAAAAAGCTATTTCATTAATGAATTTTTTTACTTTTATTGCATTAAATTTTATGAGTTCAATATGTTCACTCCTCAAACGGCCAATCTTATGTGACCTACGGTAAGCATCATCAATTTGGTCGTCATAAGCTTTTTTATTTCCAATAGTATTGAAAATAGGATACGTAAGGTTAACCGCCTTTGCATTAACCATGGACCGTGAGCATTCATCGATGACGCTTACGTCATACTGCCGGTTAGTTTTGGTAGATTTTTTAACTGGAATGACACAAAGAAACCAAATCCTTGGGATACTAAATGTTCGGCATTATCATTCAAATAAGCTGATTTCCTTCCAGAAGGGACTACCCACTAAAGGCTGGTTACGGTTCTCCGCGATCTACCGCTATAAGATATGTGCAGTTTAAGGGTCCGGCAGGATAAATAAAACCTAGGCGTTCGGGTTGCTCATGCTTTAATCCACCTGGTTGGACGAACGTTTCGTAGGTGTTAAAGCCAATATATTCAGGCTCGTGAGGGATCTGGAGGTACTAACATTAAAGGAAGGGACAACCTTATCCAGGTAGATGGAAAAACGCGGGAGTTACTCTAAAACCCTCGTGAAATATGTCGTACATTACTGCGGAAACCTCCGTTGAAAAGACAGCGTTGTAGAGGCAGCGTAGTAGATTGGAATTACGTGAATTTTATGAAATAAAGAAGGTTTTCCAAGGGTGAAAAAAGGAGTGCATAAAAAACACTTCTCATATAGTTTTTTTAGGAATCGCAATTTAGGTAATTATATACTTCCACTAACTTCGGTGGGCGTAAGATTTTAGGCCAAAATACGAGGTAAATTGAGGAGAATTGGTTCAGAGAAGGGCACGAAGTTGGTAAGAGTACCGTTAATGAAGTGTTGTAATCATGTTTTCCAATGCAAATCCATTTGCAAAGCATATATATTTAAGGCAACTTATGTATACATACTTATTTGTGGTTTTGAAATTATTGCGAAAAACTCCAAATTTAGATGTCCTCTAAAAGCTTTATTCCTGATTCATCTAATTTAGGTGTTTGACATAGATCGTGCTATATTTTTTATTACAACTACATTAATTGGCTTGAGGAGTGGACTTCATCAACAAAATAACATCAAATGCGTAGGAATTTTCCAAAATAACGACGAAAATGTCCAGAGTGAATTTATTGATTGGAAAATAAAAAATAGTCAATATACATCGATAAGGTTAAATTTTCCGTTAATTTTTGAAATGATGACATAGAGTTATTCAAATAAACATTTGTCTAGCTCTTTTAAAAATAATTGACAGACCACTGAATAAATTTTTAGAATGAATTTAAAAAATTTCCGTAGGGTTTGGCAAAATAATTACCAATGGATTAATTATAGTCTTGATCATACTATCTTTGGCATATCTGTGATATTGATTTGGAGGGATAAATTGCATGACTGAGTGGGTTATGTTAATATAGATGACCAGTAATTATAAATAAAAAGTGATTTTTGTTATCTGAGAGAAGGTATGGATAAAATGTGATTATTTAATTTTATTCTTGACGGAATAATTTTTTAAATTAAAACTCTGAGAGGTATCATATTTCAGTTTAGTCTCTACAGCCTTTAGAATAATTTTATATCAAAACTATAATCTTGGGTTTCTGAACCGTAGGGATTCATTAAAGGATGTATTTTGGACTACTTACATTTTTTGTCAATGGACTTATAATTAGATTTTGTACAAAACATCGATGATGTTGATTTATTTTTTGTTATCTTTTCTCAGTCAACTAACAGAAAAAGAACAATTTTTATCATAAATATTCCAATAATTAGTGGTAGGCTCTATCTGACCCTGAAATCTTTCACGCTCTTCCGCAAATTTAAAGCTCTTCCCTGGAAAATAGAAAGATATTTTGCCTACTTCATTAGCCTCTGCAGGTCTGCATGTTTTCTTTCTATGTCTATACTCTCTCCCCCTTTTCCTCCTACCTATCAATCTCCCTTGAATTACAACTTTAACAGTTCCCAAACCTTTCAACATCCTTCCATTTGTTACGTCTATTTTATTAGGATTTTCCTCGCGTACGCTCTCTCCCAGCTAAACGTATTACTCTTTCAATGATATTTCCCGTCCTTGTTCCTGCCCTATTTTGAAGAGTCAAGTAAGAACGGTGTTCCTTATCCAAATACTTAAAATTCTGAAGCATTTGATTTTTCACTAATCATTTCCCTAATTGTTTGTTTAAGTTATAAAATCATCTACCCCAACCATTTTCTTGTTATTTCATCAATTATTGCATTTATTTAACTATGATTCTACCAAACATCATCTAAAATCCTGCCAGAAACGTGAATCGTTCAACCTGCTGTAACTTGTCTCCCCCTTCATGTTTATCCCCCAGCCTTCCTAATTCATTAGAATGTTTCCTGTATAGTTTCCTATTATTTTTTTCAAAATCCATAAATTTCACACTAATAATGCAAAGTGCACGGTAATAACTGCTTTGTCTTCCGTTGATGCAGCTGACCTTATTCCCACCCGTAGAATAATTTCATGAGGATCGCCAGATCTCCCAATCATTTTTATTTCGTTTAACCTCCTCATATGATTCATACATGATTGAATTGGTATCATTATTTTTCAACTTAATTATGAAAGTAATATCGTTTTTATTCCTATCTTAATTAAGTTAATAGGCTCATTTTAATTTTCGGGTTACCAACAAATTCTCATGAAGTACCGCACTAATCCGGCTAAGTATTTTAATGAAATTTATATAACAAGAGAAGGAAGTCGCGATAACTCGATTACTTTCAAGTCGCTCAGGCAATCATCACAATGGTCGAAACATGCCATCTAACACCGAAACTCAACCAGCCTAGCAAGGAGTGACGTGCATCCGGGAATTAATTGTGTTCGAGGGCTGACGGCGGAAATCGACCTCGCAGAGTGTGTCCAGGATAATCGATAGCGCAGGAGTGTGTGAACTTAACGCTCCAATGGCGATCGGTATTTATCGAAGAGGAAGACGCGCAGGTCATTTATTGTCAAAAACTGGATAAGTTGAACCGGGGGAAAAATGAATGGGGGCACTGGCATGGCAACGCCTCAGTGCTGTGTGTACTTGGGGCTCGCAAAAGCCGATAACAGATGTCCGGTAGTAAAACACGGATCGTTTGGTTTAGTACTAACCCTTGGAATTTTTAGAGTTTCCAATCTTTTATATATCAATCGCAGCATACACCAGACGTTACTTTTATGTGCCCTTCTCAGAAATTCAAAAAAACAAGCGTTTTATGCTAAGACAGCTAAGGGTATGTTTATCTGTCATACCAGATTTTTGTGGCTTTCTCTTCAGATTTATGCACTGTAAGCACTAACACGCAGCGAAATGAATAATAGGTCCTGTCTGTCGGCTTATCTTCGTCAATTTAGATGTAGAAGGGAGTGGCCTTTTTCGGCAATTTCGGCCGGCGAGCGTGTTAAATCTTTATTCCCCCAAGTCATGAACCCAACGCCCAGCAATAAAAGCTTCGAGATACGAATTACATCCAGTGCCACAGATTTATCCGTGCACTCAAGAAGGAAATATTTTCAACCGCGATCAAACCAAACTATTAAAATTTTCCTGACATATAATCAGTCTTGGGTGAACTGTTAAATATAAAGGATGAGTGCTTGTGAAACGGTTTGACTGTTACTTCCACCGTAATTAAGAATAAAACCACTGCAATTCCCCAAATTAATATTGTGTGGTTTTGTAGTGTTTTTATTTGTCCATTGGAAGCGTGAGTACGTTATTATTGACCAGCTGTAGGTATATCAATGGGTAGGTATCAATTTCATGGTACCTATTTTAGTTTTTGGCAGAGAGTACAATTATGTATATTGCAGTCGCAAACGGATCTGATAAATTGGAATTCTTACCACTTGGTGAGAATGTAAGAAAATAAAGGATGACAAATCATTTGACACAGATAATGGCTCATGAAATTTACCAGTCCTGAAATTTATCTAATCTATAACTACAAATATTAAAACTGGCACCTATTGCACATAAAATGGAGACATTTTATTACTCTGCGTATTGTTTCAAGCGAAAAAATAAATGGAAATCCTATTTATTAATCATGCGTATTTTTTTGGTGCATTCATTTGAATTTATATTTGACTAACGGCAGTCTATATCGGGACAGTGAAAGAATTCGACCCCTAAGGTTTAACGTTTCTTTTTTAATTTTTTAGAAAGCCGAAAAATTTACTATCACATTGTATTATACGTAGAAATATCTTAACATTTTCCATTAATTTACATTAACCTTAGAATCTCCATCAATCTTCGTTTGAATTTCTTGAGTAAAAAAATAAATATTTTGCCTTACGGATTTCTGGAATTTAAATACTACAAATGCTCAACTCGTTCTATCTATAACCAATACAGTAAACACGTTCTCACATTATGTTCTCCGTAATTTCTGGGTTCAGAGAATGAGACTGTCACATAAAAATGAAATGAAAAACAAATAGATAACTCTACGCCATAGATAAATGATTTTTTAGACGCAAATATTATCGTAACTCCACGTTCAGTGTTCATTCGTTTTCAGCAGCGATATTCCGCATTTCGGCTGCGCGCGTCAAGAGTAGTATGATTTCCTTGGCCTTTCTTCATAAATACGAATATTCATCTGTCTTTGTATCCTCGGCAGTTTTCGCGGAGGCCTAGGGAGTGCTAGTTCACGCCTAGACTAGATGACGGCTCTGTAAGATAAAGCACCCTTTGAGTGTAAGGGGTCCCGAACCTGTGATCTGTCTACTGAACGTGCAGCGATTTGAAACCAAGCGTTTCGAATCAAATGTCACGGGGCGTTATCAGATTAAACAGTGGGTGTGAAGTCACTCCAAGGATTGCAAAGCACGGGTGGGAACCCATTCGGAATGATGTGTTCCCGGAGTCGCGATTGCCCGCGCCCACTCTGGAGTGGTACGTAAGCAGCACTTCGATTTTGCCCAACCGTTTCTCTCTTGAACAACTTTTAGCCTTTGTGTTTTCCTCCACTTTTATTGCGTAATTTGTTCTTGGCATTCATCCGTCGTTTATGCTCATTTCTTTTTGTTACTAGTCATAATTATTGCTGTCTCTCATACGCGTGCGTATTGTACCCTTTGCTCTTATTATTTTAGGAGTATTTCGAAGTGTTCTCCGCCTACCGTTGTCACTGCCTCTGTTGACCTCTCCATTCAATCAGGACACCAAGTTTTCTCTTCACTCTTGAATTTCCCCCTTCTGCCACCTCTATTTCACGCTCTTGTCCCTTGTAATTCAGTAAAATTTTCTTTCAGTGCTTATATAAGCGAAAATTATATATTTCTAACAGGTTAGTTAACTGGCTGCGTAGGTTTTCGCGGCGGTGGTTTGAAGTACTCTGCATTGTCGGGTTTCACCGCGTCGTTGTTTGATTCAGACAACAGTTTCGCCGAAGTTGCATTCGGCGAAAATTCATCTTCGACCTGAAGACGCCGAATGCAACTTCGGCGAAACTGTTGTCGGAATCAAACAACGACGCGGTGAAACCCGACAATGCAGAGTACTTCAGGTTAGTTAACTATTTCCGCGGCATACATAGAAAGACACCATGTTAAAGTTTATCTGAACGTTCAATAACACCACCCAAGGGATTTATAAATAAAAATTTACACTTGCTCGTATGATACCCCAAACTTTGCATGCCATTAACTGATCAGAAATGTTTAAGGAGCATCATATTAAATTTCAGTTAATAACAGCCAACTTTCTTGTGAAATCAAACTGAGTTATTGGGAGACATTATAAAGCCATGCGGCTTGAAAAATGTTATGTAGTTTATAAAGCCGGATGTGAAAGATTCATATTTAGTTTACTAACGGTAGGGAGATGATAATTGAGGCTTCGGGTAGATAGTTCCGTTAAAAATGCGCCAAGAACTAAATATGGAGTTTGGTCTCGCACTCTTCAGTTAACTCTTTTCGGAAAGAGGAGTAAATGTTAGAAGTGTTTTAGACGCAAATATAGAGGCGGGTGAAACAGTATGACGGAGAGAGAGGGGAGCAAGCAAATACTTAGTCATAAGGGAAGAGAGAAAGCGGATCGGAATTACGGACGATTTTCACCTTGCCTGTAGGTAGGCGATACGGCACTAAGGGGGAAACTTCTTGCCTGCCCCCCTGATATTTTGTTACGTCCTCCTTCTTTGCTTCTTGTTAGCGTCCTTTTAAAAGCCGATTTGTTGGATGGTGGTGTTCATTAATAAAATTAAAGATGACACTTTAGCGGTGCCCAAATTAGAGAGGATAATAATATATGTGAGTGTACAATGAGAATGGCAGGTAGCGTATACGGAATGAGTGGTGATACGTATATAGAATGAAGTTTCATATCAGATTGGAGCTGTGTGATATCTGCCTCTGATGCAGAAATTTGGGGTTCAATTTCTGTGCTTGATTGACTTTTCAAATGTTTTTTTATGTTTGCTTTTGAAAAACTCTCGCTATTGCATTAAGTGATTACCTTTTGAGTCCTCCTTTCTTGTTCGGAGCGAAATTTTCACAGTCATCTGAGCACCCAATAATTAACACCCTAATTCCAACGGATTAGTGCATTATTAAAGAGTTAAAGAAATTATCATCGCCAAAGAGTGATCTCAATCCAATTCTCCTCGAGGAAAGGCAACTGAAGTAAAGCAAATATTACCTATGCCCACCCATTCCCATGTTCGCCATTTTGAGGACCGTCGGGTGGGGAGTCCATCTGAGCGATGGCTTCATAAGAACAGTACATTGAGTACCAATGCATTGGAACGGCGAATTGACTGTAGCAACCCCGCTCTTGAGCACATAAATCCGCTTCGTCATGTTTATTTTCCCCCTCCCCTCCCCCGATATTAGGCCGAAACTGTTGTTTACTCGCTGCTGTTAAACCTTCCGTTTTCGATCCGCCCTTCTCCGATCCGGAGGTCTGCCTCTCTCCCCCACGCACATCATCAGGGAAACTTCCCTCCCGCACTCTCCACAAACCACGTCCCCATTCTTTTTTTTCTCCGATCGATGGCGTCTCCCGGTGCAATATTTTACACAAAATTTGCCTAATCTCTTCATCCTTTCTCGCTCCTTTTCCTCCTCTTCCCTCTCCCGTCCGGCGTCTCCCAGCACAGCCACATCCTTCCGCATTCCAGATCACGCTTCTCGAATTTTTTTTTTCTTCAAACATTTCCTCCACGACTCAACTTTCCACCGTCACCGTTCCCACTTCCCTTCACCGCCATGTCAAACGCACGGATTGCTCTGCCATCCCTCCCTTCAGCCGTGCGTCATTTCCACCTTAGCCCTTGTCCCATTTTACCCACGCCTTCTCCGAGCGCGCTCAACGACAGACTTGAACATGTTCATCCGTAACTGAATACCAGCGGCAACAACAACGGAGAAGATGCTTTTTCTCGTTTACTTGGCCACCGATTCTCTTCAATCATTATCTAATACAATGTTTTCGATAGACTGATCCCTTCCATCGAAGGAGGGAAGGGACAGAAGTTTGTTGCTTATATGCGCAAGAAGCGTTTAGTAAGATTGCGGATTTTTTCCCTTAATCCTTTTGACTTTGTGAACAGATGGAAGATACATTCACTCCAATTTCCTTGTGAAGGCAGTGCGTAAGTGTTCTGCGACTGGTTCCTTCTCTTGACCTTCATAAAGCAATCAGAAACCTTTTAAAGCATATGCGGGTTAGAGGATATTGCCAGTTGCCAAAATCCTATGTCTTTCGGGGAATGGAATTTTGGCAACTGCCACCCTGTAACCCTCAGACCCGCCTTTGGCGAATTTCTCGTCATCTCTTTATGAGCAAATGGGCGTATTCACAGTAGAATAGGATTGCTTCCTCTTTGGGCGTGGATGGAGGGAAAATTTGTCTGCATTCCTTCGACACTTTGCGAAATAAATCCACGCTCATTATTTAATTCTAATCAAATGGCACGATAATCATTAACCATCATTTAGTGAATTATTTATTTATTACCATGATGAGTTGTGTGGACGAGCAAAGACGCGGTAGAAGAAAAGAATTTCAATGGATTCTCATTCTTAACTGTTTGAAAAAATCCGTTATGAAACTCATTGCCCTTCCGTAATCAATGTGGAGACAATTGAACTCCGTGAATGTTAAGGATAATACTGGAACATAGTTAATTTGAAACAGTAAATGACATTGAAAAAAACGAGCCAGGAGAGCCCAGTCCACATATAACCGTCAAGCGGTTAAGCAACGATGGTAAAATCGATATTACTGCTATGAGTGGCCGCGTAGAAAGATAGCGTTTGCACGCGATGGGGTTATAGAAATTTGAAAAAATATGTTTTCTTCATAGTGATCGTAAATATTAAGAAACAATTTCGTATAGTGAGTTCCAGTAAGCAGTGTGTGGTTACCTCGGCCATCTTACGATCTGAAATTCGCCATTTACAGGTCTATAATAATAGAGAATTAGAAATCTGAGAAATATTGGAATAGTTAGATGAATGTTCCATACTAAATAGAGTAAGACATAAAAGTATGTGAAAAGGATTTTTCATTCTGTACTTTGCTGCATTTATGGGTAAGGGGCATATCCAAAACTCTCGCTAAGGGCTTATCAGGTCATATGGCTTTGCTCGAAAATAACGCCAAGCACTTTGAAGCAGAATTCCAGATAGTTGGCTCTTGGGAAGAGTTTGGTTGTTTTTCATGCCATAGGTAAGCATAAAGTATTCCACAACATGATAAATATTAAAATCTAATGTGTTGAACAGAGGCTGAAGCATTTTACTAACGCTGCCGTTCTGTGATTTTTCTTCTCAAGACTAGTATTTCTTTAGCATTTTATCTGCAAACGGCTTACGTCGAGTCATCTCTAATGGGAAATTTTGGCACACAAGAAGAATAAGACGTATCATAACCATCTTTTAAGGCATGGATTTCCTCCATAATTACTGGAAGGAAAAGATGGCGACGTTTATTCGCATATATGAGGGAACACTCTAGGATGACTGAAAGGGAATAGGAGGAGGTGGTTGACAACAGCTATAGCAGTATGACGCCTCTATTAACAACGTTCATTCCAAATAGTGACGCGGCTATATGTGTACTCGTATACGATTATTTTCACACGCAGAAAAGAAATTGCTAGGATTCATCAGCGAAAGCGCAAAACGTTCGTGGCGAACAACCACTTGGTAAAGATATTTTGGAAGGGGAAAGGTATGAGTGACTCTAAAGACTCCATTCAATTATTGAGATCAATGAATACAGAACATAGGAGAAATACCTCTATTTCCTGCGTATTTCAAATAGTTGTTCGATGTAATGGACACTGTTAAGGAAGTAATTTAGAAATGAAAGTCTGGAGGAATAGATGTTTGATTAAAATGTTTTGGCATGAATAAAACTGTACCAATAAGAGTGGTGTTTATAAATATCTATGGTCGGTAAATGGTAGAAGAGGTAGTCAGACAATCGTATTGTGGCTCGTCACCGAGCGTGAGAATTAGTGATGCATGAAATTTAAGAGAAAAGTAGTATAGGGTAAAGTTTAATAGAGGGTTGGGTAGGGTTATGAAAGAAGTAGCTAAATTAACTGAAGAAAATTGAAAGCTGATGAAAAATAAATTTTCTAGTTCCTAAAAAAGTATTGTTCCCTTTTCCATTGCAATATCTTTCGGTCATGCGTCTCAAATCCCATCATTGGTCAAACCAAGTAATCAAGCAAATGAATGTTGATGACGGCTAGCAATCGAAACTGGTAGCGCCGTGATAAATGTGAAAAATCAAACTATTTTTTTCCAAAACCTGGAAGGATTTCACAAAGTTAAGTCTGACTCAGTTGATTATATCTGAAGATTTTGTTTTCTATAATTAATCTATCAAGCCAAGATATCAATTTCGCGTATGCCACAATAAAATGTGTTCTAGCAATACAAAAGATCGCATCTTATTCTTAAAGTTTTCTTTCTATTGATTTATAGCTTATTTAACATGGCCCCATTGTATGTTGCATGAATTTTTTTCCTGAATTAGTATCGTAATGAAATACGAAGAGCCAAATGTAACAGCCAAAGAATGCCAGGAAGGAGATTAAAATATTGTTATATGAGGGCGGTTCAATAAGTACCCGTGTTTGACAACAAAGGGCGTTCCTGAGGGAAGTTTATGTTATCATCGTGCGCTGCCATCTACCAAACGACGGTGAAACAAATTTCAGACTGATTTAAAGGTTAGTTTGGATTTGGCAGCCATTCGAGTGAGACGTGTTTCGTGATTTTCGCTAAGTTGGAAAAAGAGCAGTATCGTTCGGTAATTCGCTTTTTGTTTTTGGATGGGATGGATGTTTCCGTGTGTTTATATTGATGTTGGAGCGTATTTATATAAGCTGGCATTTGCTACAATCTTTGCCATATCTTCCCATAAATAATGAAATGGCGTAAGATATCCTTCATCTTCGATGAGCTGTTCCTTTAGCCAAACGTACTTTCATGGAAAGAAAAAAAATACTGGAGGTGAGGTCTTCGAAGTAATTCCAGGGTCTTCTCAAATCTCTTGTAATTGTTCAGGTTAATGCTTAGAGGTTGTTTTCGCATCGTATATTTTTCAGGATCTTCCCTAAATTTTAATTATTTTTCTAAAAGCATTCGTATTTTGCAGTTTCAATTTTTTCGCTAAACGTTAGATATTTTTGTAAATGGAATGAAAATCACTTATCTTACACTCCTAGAATTACAGACTGATTTATTTAGCATTGGTGTCCTGTAAAAGTTTAAGCATAGAACATATCATTATTAGCAATATAGTAGGCTTTATCGTCAGAATGAGTATAAATAGGATGTCGTAACTTACACGGATTTAGGGAAATCGGTTCACAGACTAAGATATGATGGAATGATTGAGAAAGTGAAGATACCAGAGGGAAGTATTATAGATTCACTACTATTACTGGTGTGCAATAAACCCTTAAAGTCCCACGTAAACAGCAACCTAGGTTATTTGCAGAAGATAAAGTTATTTACGGAGAAATAAGGACCCCAGAAGACTGCAGCTACTCTCCAGCGATTTAGACCACATATATGCTTGGTATAAGGACTGGGGGTAAGGATAAAATAGCAGAAAATTGGCATCAATAAAGTTTTATAGTAAAAGGAAAATCAGACGCAAATTATACGATAGATGGAAGTCAACTTATCTACAAATATCTATCTATCTACAAATACTTGGGTGACACACTGGCAATACAGCCTTTCATGGCGCACTCACATTGAAAGAATACGCGGGTTAGACAAAAGAGAAGCTAGATTTCATAAGACGGGTTGTAGGAAAATGTGAGTGACGCTAATTCACTTTTATTCGGCATCCATGGGGGAAAAATGTCAATTCAAGAATTGGAAAATATTCAAATAATTCACAAGATTTGTTAAATGTTGCTAAGAGAAGAGTGAGAAATACGAGTCTGTTGGAAGAATAATATTTGGAGGCCTTTGATCCACTTGAAAGAGCAGGAAAGATAGACTTTAAGGAAAGTCCAGGACGCCTACGGCACCGAGGAAATTGTTATGGTACATAATTGTATTGGTATATTTGACCAGCGAGGTAAAACATGTAAACGTATAGGCACCTAATAGGACGGATTCAATTGCTTAATCCTCCCACGCAGGAAACGCATTCATAACAACGCAAGCACTCGATTACATTTACTTCAAGTCAAACATTAAATATTTAGTCAATTCTTACATCATTTACGAGTAGGTATCGTAAACGTATAGTTATTACCAAAAAACAATGGATAGAAACTTAATTTTTATTTGTTATTCTTAAGCCTTCTCTCCATAGTCATCATCCAGAGATATACATTACATCCAGCGTTTCTTGACCTTTCGAAGGTCCTCACCGTAGAACTCTGTAGGTCGCGTCGAATATCACTTTATTCTCAAATCTCCAGTTACATAATGATTTTATTTTAAGTTCTGGGAATAAGAAAAAGCCGCTTCGGGCGAGATCGATAGAATACGATGGATAATTTCAAAGCCACATGGTTTTGACTACAGGTTTCACCGTGTTTTCTTTTATAAAAAAAGTAAATAGCGGTGGAACTCAGCGTGCTGACACCTTTGATATGTGAAGTTCTTCGTGAATAATTTTCCTCACAAAGCCTTAACAAGCATCATTCTCATTCATAATAATTAAGATGCTACCACTTCTTCGGTTAAATAGGATGAAGCCCACTTTTTTAACTGTGACAGCATCGTCCGTGAGTGATGGTCTTCTCCTTCTTGAATCGTCTGTCACATGTGGCCGTTTCGAAAATTCCTTTCCCAAATCACAACTGAGCCATATTACTGGCTATCAATTTTATAAACATCCATCAAATTATTCGGGGATTTTCCGGGCACTAAACTTTCAAATTAAGGAACCTAATCACACTACAACCCTTTATCTTCTCCTTGCTGCGAGTTTCTTAATTCTATCAAACATTAATAGCTGTACTTAAGAATCAATGAATATGCAGAAATATTTTATTTAGCCATCTCGGTTATTTCTTAACAACAATTACGAAGGAATAAGAATCTCGTTGGCATGTGTTTGTATGCATACGAGTGTTTTTGTGCATGAGATAATGGGTATATTTCAATGCATGTGAGAATTAACAGTTGGGCATGTATGGCTGGAAGTATATTACCTCCTACACACGCTATTACGGAGGCTTACAGAGTACTTTGGGGATGCTGCTTTTTGGGATCTACCTGGGAAAGGTACGTTGATTTTTTTTGTTGACCTTCATTTCATGTAATTCTTATCGATTTATTATTATTTCTATAATTGACGCCCAAATGTTATCTTTCCCAATGCAAGTTCCCATAACCTCAGAATTTGCTTTGTGATCTGTAAGTGCTTTTCTTATATCAGCGTGCTAAATCATTTCCTGGCTGATTCTTCTGTCAGTCATAATTACTTTGGCATTGATATTCCATTATCCAAGGTATGAATTCCCTTTACTTACCTTACTTACTAGCCCGTGGAACTAGCGGGCATGCATATTTTGGTACTCTCTCTACACGGCGCATTTACGTCCTTGTCTATATTAAATATTTGTGCATTTCTGCTGAAGTGTGTGACTTCACGGCATTGGAAAATTACATTTCCTTACCCCAGGCACGTCAATATGAATCTTACGCTTGGGAATATTAACATGTATCGTCATTAGTCATTTCATTTTCTAACATCTTAGTGTGTCTCATTACGTTCTTGACCTCTAAATAAATAATTTTCCGATGGAATCAATGAGCTGCCACTTTATGAACTTCCCCCCGTAGTCAAGGCAATCATTCCCACTGTCTTAATGAAGAAGCGGAGTAGGATGGGGTGACGCAGTGGGAGAAAGGGGGAGACTTCGAGAGATAAAACCTTAAACACGGCAGAAATACGGGGTTTTCCGACCTCACTGTAAGAATAAGACCTCATTTCTACTCTCCCCTCGCCTCAGAAAACCCCACTTCGGATCCCAGACGATTCTCTGCCTCCTTTAGGACGTAAGTGACTTCTTTGTTGTTTTTTTTTCTCCCCGGAGGCCACGGGTGTTTGTGAGGGAATGTGCACGGCTGGGGGGAGGGGAGGAAGCAGTGGAGAGGCAAAGTCGGGGGATGGGCGACCTCCTAGCTCGCCACCCCCTGCCCACGCCCGCCCTCCCCGAAATGAAGTCTCCCCTCCCTCCGCCGCGCGAACACTTCCCGCAATGACTTTGATATGCCTCCGCGTCTCCCTCCCTTCTGTGGGCGGGTGGGATGCTTCTTTCGGAGCAGTTCCTTCGTCGCCCGGGGAATAAAACACGGCCATCCGCCCTTCTCCTCGCCGACCCATTGTCCTTTTTTATTACCTCTCTTTCCGCCGGGGAGAAAGGGAACGGAAGGGGGAATGGGGAAGATGATGGTTCCCGACGCTTCCCGCGGCATCTTGAAGAACAAGCATGCACTTCCCGGGACGTCGCGTAACACTCTTCGCGGACGCGTGTGCGTATAATTCCGTGCGAATGAGTTTCCTCCCTCGCTTGCCGGTTGGGGGTGAGTTCAAGAAGGGAGAACGAGATAATGCGTTGCTTCGCGCCTTCCGCTTGGCTTGTCTATTTTTTGCGTGGGTCTACCTGAAACATGTACTCGTATAATATCTGAGTTTTTGATTGATCTAATGGTGACCTCCGTTTTCCTTGGTCGCTGTCGGCGTATTTGGTTTGCCGATTCCGCGTTACTCGTTTTTTCCCATTCAGTCGTAAATGCCTAATAATTTTCATTCGATTCATTACATTCCATTGAGTTTTTTCCAGGCATATTATTTATAGATGTTATTGTTGCCCCAGATTCCATGATAGCATTCTCAATTTAGTCAGAGACCCACAAAAGAAGTTTTCCGAAAAAGTCATTGCCAAATCATGTCTTTTAAATATGACAATAATTAAAATGGAAGCTAATGCAGGCCCATCGTTGAATCAGGTATTTTACCGTTTGAAACTAATAATCTGCGGCTTTATTCGAGGCTTTTATAAGTAAGTTTTTTTGGGTTCGGTGGATTCAGCTTTTGGTTCAGTTTTGTTTTTTCAGTTACTTGTTTCAGTTCAGGTATTTTGGTTCAGTTCATCTTAGGGTTCAGTGGGGGGCTTATGATACAAATTTTCTTGCATTCCCCTATGAGGTTTATTTTCAAAATTAATTCACACTAATCGGTGCTAGATTATATATAATTTGGCTATAATTAATAATAACTTGCAATTGTGCTACGTACTTGGAAAGTGTTGCATTGGTCTTTAGCGCTGAAATGTACGTAGAGGTACCTATTTGGGTGCTATCTTAACAAATTGATTTAAATTAACAGTAATTATTTAATGCGCCTTAAAAATCATTGCGTCAAATGTCTAGAATGAATATCTGAGTGGAATATTTTGTAATGGCGTCGTGAAATGGAAATCTCGTGCCCTCACTCGTCAGATTGAATATCCTTATCTTACTCCTCTTCTATAACACGTCATCCTCCTCCTATATCTCACAACTTGATCATGAGCAGTGTAGTAATTTGAAGTAAACAATGCATATTTGCTTTATTTCGCCTGGGGTAGTGGTGCATGATCAAATGCCAGTAATAAGAGTAGTCCAAGGTTTTGTTTTTGGTTTAAACCAGTCTGCGAACGAGAGGAGAGGTAGATGAACTCACTGCAATGTATGCATTTACCTCAAAATGTAATATAACGGCCCAGTTAACCGCTTCTCTTGCTGCACTAGTGCCCGCCACTACGTACAGCTTGACAGAATACTAAATACGGTGTTTTAATGAAAGTGCAAATCTGTTTGCAAGTAAAGAATTCTGTATCACCTATGAATCTCGGAATTTTTATCTTCGCTCTTAGTTATTAGGGAAAGTAACCGACATCAGAGGTAATTATTGTCTACGCTCATACTTTGCATAATGAGTAATGCGTTAACATTTTCCGAAAAGGATGATTGAAAGTTTTATCGAAGAATGATGGGACTGTAATGTGAAGAATCAAATGGTATGACAGCAATTGCGCTGACCTTATTGATCCATTTAGTATCACGTACATGAAGTCCATAGCCTAAATTCTTTCTCCTTTTTATTTTAAACAGATGTCATTATTTATTTTGCAAGTCAGTGCAGTGCTTTCTCAGGGGTAGTTTTCAAATATATTAAAGCTCATGCCATCGTTAGATTTTTGCTAATGATGAGGAAGAGAGCCTAAAGTGACGAGGGTGACTGTCTAGGGAAAAAATGTTGATCAATTTAAAGTCATTCTTCTAACTCACAACGGAGAATGATGTCCAGGAAATATATGCGGAGAAAATCTTACTAAGTTTCGTATAATTTCCCGCCATAATTCAGGAATAAATCACTTAAGTGTTTTGGAATCGTTTCCTTACTGTATTCCTATGTATGCGCCATTATATGGAGAAAAGAGATGGATATGGGTATATGGATGAGAGAAAAAATGAGCGGGGTGAGATTCAAAGCATTGGCATTTCGTGGTAGTGGTGGTAAAATTCAAATTTCTTGATATATCATCTTAAGTTTTTACGGTTAACGCAAACGATTTACATCTACCATTTTTTATTAAGTCAGAAAAAATTATCGGGCAGGTATAAGGACTTTGTAAATTTAAACCATTCCGCCACAGTAATATTAGTTTACGAGGTTGAATTCTTTTTTATGCAAATTTTAAAGTTATAATTCAAATTTTTAAATTTCATTAAAATACCCTAGAAAAACACATTCCACTCATCATCTCGTGGAGCACAGAGTTTGAATGGAGATTCGTTTCTTCCGGAATCTTTCGCTTTTATTATTCTCATCCAATTTATCTCTTATCCTCTGGCCATTAACAAAAATATTTTTGAGATTATTCAACTTCTGTTGCCATTGAACATTTTTTTAGGCACACTTGATTAAGTTAAAAAAAGCATGGGATGTGTCACGGTATTTATACTCACCATTATCATTTAAGATTTAAAAGATAAATCAATTTAAGTTTATTGATATTTCAAGATTACTTCCACTCTCCTCCTCCGTAATGTACGTTAAGCAATGCACATTTTTAGAAATAGTATAGCACCCTACCTATATTTATGATTTTCTTCTTTGTGAATTAATACTTTCATTAAAGGATTTAAAACTTGTCACTGACATTGCTATGCACCTGTCTAAGGGAATATTCGATCCTTTAAAAAATCCATAACCAAAAAGTTTTATATTGGAACACCTTAACGTGCCACCTTTCGTGAAAATATATTTGAGTCATCTGTTTTTCCATTGGATAGCATCCCTCTCCCTTGGAGGAGCCAGGTGATGATGGACTCCGGTGCACGAATGCCTGATGGTAACTATTAACAGAAAAACAACCTCGATCTCCGTGGAAGTAGAACGGTCCATTTAGCGCGTTCTCACCGCGGGACACCGGCCCGAAGAGTGAAAATGTCTCCGGAGACGCATTTGTGCGCCATCTTTTGATAGAGCTCGGTACTTCCCTTTTCTCCCCATCCCAGAAGGTTCGAGAAGGTCCATTCCTCGGAAGTAAGTTGTCGGTTGGATGGAGTGCGGGGGAAGGTGGTGGTGGGGGGGGAGGGAACGGACGGGGGAAGAGAGTGAGGGGAGTGCTCTGGGAAATAAGAAAATGAAGTGCGAAGTTGAAGAAGTCCGGAGTGTTTTTTTAAGTTTTCCTTCCAAACAGAAGGGAAATGGATGGCTTAAAGCGGGTTTTTCGGCTAAAAGTTATGCGGAGCGTGGGCGAATGGAGGGATGGTAAGGGTTTGTTCATAATGCATTCATTTTTTTATGGTGCCAAGGGGTGTCCTACACTGAAGCCTAACGCTTGAGCCTGGGAACAAAAAGTCTTAATCGGGAGAAAAGATGGAGAAAGGATAAAGTCAGAGGGAATGTTAGGATCGGAGTAAAATGCTGGAAGTTTCAGAGTATTCGTGTGGTGCTTTGTTAAAAGTAATGTCTATTGATCGTATGAAGTGGTGAGCATATTTTTATGCCGAATGTAGCCTTTGGAAAATGGCATTGCAATTGATATTTTACTGTGTGCTTCTCCATACGATAACATGAAAGTATATTGTTTGTGATTGAGGTACCACCGAAAATAATAAAACGCTTCTACACCATATTCGCGAGGATTTGAGTTCATATTATCCCCACAATTCCTTAGTTGACGTGAGTCGGTCTTAGCCCAAAAGTCACTGGAGGTCTACTACTCGTTTTAGGGAGGCAGACTTAATTTGCCCATGATCGATCTGTCAAGTTCCGAAGTGTTGGTAGACCATATTTCATAGGAATCACCTTTACATGAAATAGTTTTAGAGATATTTGAAAACTCTCAGAAGCATTGCCTGCCTGGCTGGAAACACCTGGCTATAAGTTGAAGACCTCTGCGGCGATATGGAATGCAGCATTTAATGTCTGATTTTTTCGCGGTTCAGTATTTATTTTCTATTTGCGAACTGGACCATGGTAGAATCCCTGCTGAAGCCAGGCTGAGCTATTTTCACAATTAATTTAGACACTCTATTGTATAGAGTGTATAGTTAATTACGAGTCATATTTAGAACCTACAGTATACTGTAGGTTTAGTAAATAACACTGCTTTCCTAAGAGCAATACAGAGAAGCACCTTTTCTATTAAGATCAATCATAAGAAAATTTAATCAATTGCATTCTTTAAAAGTAAGTGTTGAAGTGGCGGGTATAAAAGTATGTGGCTGGGAAGTATTTAATTTTAAAAGTCTTATGGACAACAATGACTAAAAGACTAAAGAAAGTAGTTTAGAAAAATAGTTAAATTCAAGAAGCATATACACAAACGAGGGAAGTGATGACGAAGACTACTTTGAGCACTGACGTCGGTGAACGGTTATCTATTTAGTCATGGTTTATAAGGGTCAAAAACTGTTTGAAAAACAAAAGTTAAATGGAGGCAACAAAATAGTTCTTAATTGGAGGAGAGAGCATTTGGAAAGAGGAGGTAATGGAATCAATTTGAAAGAGACTGTATAAATACATAGTAGGAAACATTGAGAAGAAGAGGGAATCTGAATTATGTTCAAGTGGGAGGAATGTTTGGATAGCAGGCTGAGAGGAAGAGATTGATCATTTTGACAGCATGAAGATGGTCAAGAATCTGACTTGATGGATGGATGTGAAGAGCACACAGTGTTGACACAGAGTAAAGATATATTTCATAAGTAAACAAACATCTGTAATGATTTTCAGAGAACATTTTAAATGAAAATTTCAATGGAAACAATGATAAAACTTCTCCCTTGAAAGTTTATAGAACCCTTCCCTATAGAAGACTTAGTAGGCTAAGTAACCCAAAACTCACCCAATCTGCGATCTGTATTCCACCCGATAGGCTTCTTTTTTCCCCCGCCAAATCTAACACTTCTTCACTTGCCATACTTTCTAACCTCTTCGTCATTCTCGACAAATAAACATCTCGAAATTCGTCAATCTTATTACCTAGTAGCGCATCACATCGCCCACGTTTTGGACCCGGGCAAAGCGTTTATTCGATATTTATCTTCATTCCGCACGCTTCTCAGTTACTGCGGTCACCATTAATTTTAATCCCTCGACACTTCAGTTAGTAATCCGTAGGCACTCAGTCTTCATAACACTTCTCTCATTCCTGAAATTGGTTCTATCCGAGCTAACCTAGTCTATTTTTTACGTGGATGTTGAATAGCATAGAAGAAGGGACACCTTGCCTTGATCCCCTATATACAGGCTGTGTGTAAGCTATTCCCAGCCCAGGATGTTTGTTTTATCCATCTCTTCTTTTCGATTCTTATTTTTATTAAATACTTGTATTTTTTCAATAATCCTCTTTTTAAGGTTATCATCTACTTATTCGACAGAGCTTCAAAAAATAGACAGGAAATTCTTGTTCCAATTACCTACTGATTGACTAAATTACCTTTACTTAGAGCTTGCAAGACTGATTTAGCATTACTCGTCCCATTCTCATTCTCAGACATAAAATTATAATCATCCTTACTTTGGTTACTGTATTATTCCATCTTCCGTTGACGGGGCTTAGAGTTACTTTTGCATGTGAAACTGGTTTGTGATATTACTTTTCTCCCATTTCATAACCTAATTAATTATTGAATGAAATTTAACTCTAAATGATGAAATTTCCTGGTTGCCTCCTGATTTAAATAATTTGGCAAAATATGCATAAACTGAAACTCATATTTTTCGAGGTCGCGAAAAATTCTTAGCGAGTTTTAAAAAAATCCAACTGGCTGGTTATCCCAGTTTTGCCTCAATACCTCCTCCAATCTGAATCTAGTATTCAAGGATCCAAATTTTTGACATCTGGTATATAATATATTCAGGTAAATTTCAACTACACACTACTTGCTTGCTCGAAGTGCTCGTGGTGTCTAAGAGTGGGATTCGTTATTCCGTCTTTGTTGAAATAATCTAGTTGAATGCCATTTTGATTTCACTTGTATTTTTTTGATTGATGTATGATCTTTGAGTTTATATTTTGCATATGTTAATGCATTAAACGGATGTTCCATAAAAAACTCGAGGGAGTTTTTCCATGCAATATAACCAAAATTTTCACTATCAATCATATTTCAAGAAAATTAATTCTTATCTCACTTTATTTGCATAGATAAATGCACAGTCAGCTATGGTTTCTAAATTTTCTTAAAACCATTGTTGGCTATTGACACCATTTAGATAAAACGGAGAGGAAAAAATTAATTCTCTAAGCCAAGTGAAAATCACCGCGGTTGCTCTGTGTTCACCACATCTAAAGTATTTAATTTACTTCCCAGAAAAAAACGTCGCCACACAGTATATATCTGATGAAATATTTATTCAATATGGTGTGAAAATTTCAGTATTTTTATTCTTTGTAATAGAGCCCTAATCTCTTAATGTGAAATTGATTTCGTGACATCAAATAAACAACCGTCACAGTACAATCCATTTTTTAGAAGATACACTAAACCGTTGATTTGAATTTGAAATTTATGCTCTGATGTATTCTTGTACTGCTATGCATTAAATGAGCAAAAGGGCTGGTTTTCGGCGCACTTGATATGAATCGCTACAGCTAAAATTTCACATGCCTTAATCCACTTTAATTCAGCCATCATGTTTGCATAATCTAAAAGTAATATATCAGAGATATCGATTCATTGATCGGGAAATTGGTTTTATGCTACCATTACCTTAGCGCCAATTTAGGAACACATTAGATACCCTGTGGACTGAATAAATTCATCCCCATTTTCAGAATTAATATCTTGAGGAAAATGTTTCTCGAGTAGACGCTAATGCCTTCACATCTTAAGTGTTTAAATTGTCGCCCTTTATTAGAGCGTGATCCCGAGTAACCCCCCAACAGGTACTATTAAATTATCTTACCCCTCCTCACTCGCCGTATTCTGAAGTCAAGATTTTGACAGTCATAGCCTCCGCTCTCCTTGTACTAAGCCGTTATCTATTCCCCGGCGGTTCGTCATATGTCGCGATGGTTTAAAGGGGAGATTTAATGTGAGACCACCCCGCAAGTTCGCACATCCCCAGGCCGTAACCCCGCAGTGGCGCATAATTTTCGGCGCCAAAATGTGTAAACTCGGCATAATGTTCGTAAAAACCAATAGATAGGGGTCGAAAGGGTTTTTTTATTCATTAATTTATGCGGCGATCATGAAATAAGATATTGCTTGAGGTCGATGGAAGAGGGAAGTGAGTGGGAGAAACTCGATTAAGTCTTACGGTAGGAGAATAAAGTATTTATTACCTTTATACTTTTTTCATTGCCTTTTTCTACGCTTATTGTTTCGTCATTTACGTAAAGGGGAGGGTTTTAAACTCGTTTTTGCATGTTTATAATCACTCAGCCACCACAATTTTTCACTTATTGCAATTAGAGTTAGGAGTCGACCGTGATTAATTCAGTTCTTCAAATTCCAAATGCTGGTCTCAATATTATTTCAGCAGTAAAAAAAAAATTAAGAATTAGTTTTGAATTTCACGGAATAAGATACGTGACTAACGAGGGGGTTTTTCATAAAGCATTCCCACAAAAATTTGTTTGTTTCTACTTGATGTGCAAATTTACATGAAAATAATCTATTAAATTTTAAAATGAAATGAATTAAATTTAAGAGATATAAATAATCAAATGTTAAATCTTTCGCATACGATATAATATTTCGTACTTGTATCTACTATGTTTCTCATTAAAAACTGATTTAATGTTCATTTTCTAATACCTCTTGAAAGGTTAAGTCTTTACTGTTGCTTTTTTTGAAGCTATACGTTTTGACAAGCGTTTGCTTTCTTATGATTGATTTACTCCTAAGTAAATTGGTAGTCATTATTTTTCTCCGAAAAACACAACTTTATAATTATTTTTACCACTTTTTTTGAACACTGGAAATATTACCCTTATGAAAGCAGCAAATTAATTCATTGTATGAATAAAATTGGCAACACATCGCTAGAAAAATCATTATATATCATTCATATTTATAGTAAAACCTGGAGTATTTAAGTATTTTTAAGGTTATAAGTGCTTTTAACTTCCAACTACTTGTTTCATCAACAGAACTCAAACAACCAAACTCCCCTTATTTTAATTGTTCTTCATGCATTTCATTATCTAATAATTCCCATTTTATGCTTAAAGATATAAAAGGAAAAGGTTCAATACGACCATTGACGACCTACCCATTTAACGTTATTACTCTCTGGCCTCAAAATGATTTCCTATTCAGGAGAATGATATCAATGAAACCAAATTTTAATAAGTAAAAATTAATACTATTAAGTAAAAAAAATTATGCTAAAAAATTAGAAAGTCTTCACGGCCTGTCGAATCTTTTATAACCATCACAATATTGTTTTAATTTTTATAAAGGAGCCTCTGATAAAGTCTCAACAAATAACTGTTTACCTAATTTCATAAAACGTCTTCTGCATACAAAAGGAGCTTTCATGGATGGATTCCCCAATAGCTAGGAAATTACACTCAACTCTCTCGTTTCTTTGCTTACCAAATATTATTATGGTAACATGATGTGTTTTTTCCAGCATCAATCATATGAAAAGGAAGATGAAAAGTTAAGATATTATTTAAATAAAATCTTTGGTTTATTTCCATTAAAGTATTTCCCCGAAATGTACAAACCCTCGCTCACTTTCTGAGTTTGAGGAAGTGGATATTGAGTTAATTAAAATTGAGATTCGTGTGTGTTTACCTGAGGAAAACTAAACAATCAAATTCATTACCTAAATTCACCAATATTCACGGATATTTATTTAGATATTATTATGAACATAGAAAGTGGCTCCTAGCAAATTTTAATTTTACTAATACTTGCTGTTATTAACTACCTGTATTTTTTGTCTGTAGTGCGAGTAAGATACATGCCATTTAAACAAGATTTATCAATTTAATATGTTTTCATCAGCATGAAAAATCCATCATACAACCTCCGAGAATTAATTAAATTAGTAAATAAATATGGAATCAAATTATTCCCCAAAATAGTCCATCGCTTTCAAAATGTATTCCTTCTTTTGCGATAAAAATGAAATAGCTGATTTATTTAATATTTTTTGGTGTCTAGACTTAGTAGTTGATAATCTACTTGAATAATCATTCCCGGTCTTTATGTTTAGAATAAGCATTACTCGGTGATCTGATAATCTTTGTGTTGATGTGGTATGAATTGCGATGATAAGTAATTAGTAATTCTACAAGCTTGCTTTTTAACGTTCAATCATGCACATTGATTTTAATTTTCGATGGAATTGTTACTTTCTGTGCATTATCATGTGGATGAAAAAATGCATAGTATTTTTAGCTAATCTAGCATAAAAAATACGCGGAATGCATAAATTAGAACGTTATTTTTCACTTTACATGATGTTAAGTGTCAAATATTGTGGTTTCTTACATCAGACTGAGATGAATAAAGAGTCAATTATTTTGTTACGGATTATTTCATCATTACTTAAAACATTTAAGCAAACATCGCACATATGGAATAACATTATACTTCCTTAGCTGAAGTAAAAACTGTGAACGTCAATTACATGTTTTTTCACCGTGTTTTCTCGGCAAGACTAAGGGCATTAGAACTATTAGTGGACTCGAAGTCAACTTCAAGATGTGACCAAAATATATTGTTAAAATTTTTGTTATGACGCGCGTAGATTGATTATGACCCAAAGAATTTTAATAAAATGCGGAGAAATTTTTCTTAAAAAATCATCCGGTGCGCCCAGATTTAATTTTAACAAGTTTGGAGGCAAATTCATTAATAACATCCCCCCTCCCCTGCCCATCCTGGAGTGAAAGGGGAAGAGATGCCGCTCCCTCTCTCTCCCTATCTCTCCTAGGCTTTGGTTCCAACCTTGTTGCCGTTACATATTTCCCCACCTCCATCCAATTCCATGAATACCTAAATTAATCAGCCGCTCCTCATTCCTCTCTCACTCCGAACACACCACAATTTTTCCTCCGTCAAGCGACGTCCGTTAGGGGTCGGAAACACCTCTGTTGTAGACGCGTGCTTGTGTTTGTGTTAGCTCGTGTGGGTGTATACTATGTGTGGGAGAGACGGCGTGTGTTCCCAACGAGTGCATTGTCGATGGATAAATACGAGGAATGAGAGAGTCTGGAGCAAAAAAAAGGGAAAAGGCTGGCTCCCGCAAGCCGCCCTAATTAAATTACCGCCAGCAAATCCCGAAACTGGTGCTCCAGACATAGGTTTTGACGCAGCGGCCACAGGAAGCCCCGCTGGAAAAGAATTCCAGCAGTGAATATGAAACCTTTTCCGTTTCCTTTTCTCATTTCTCCTTTGACGCTCTTCTTCCCTGCCTGAGCCACCGTTCGCATTCCCCGTGCTTCGCCCGGCGCCTATTCATCCTCTCCTTTCTGTCGCTTCATGATCCCTTGGATAAATGCTCTAATTTTTCTCAATTCCTCCCCTCAAGTGACCCTCCTTGAATGATTTGTTGTTACTCCTAAAATTGTAATTTATGAAATGTATCATTTTCATTGCATTGGAGGGCCCACCGTTTTTCAGGCTTTTGATCGCGAATAAAATCCCATGTATGGGTAGGCATCTCCTCTTCAGTTGCTTCTGCTTATTTAAGTAATTAACGAATACGTCGTGATTTTCAGCTCGCCAACGTTGCGAAAATATTTATCGTGTTTTCAGTCGTACTTCAGATGAATGTAGAATTAGGTGGATACGCGCTATACATTAGCATGGAATCCTTTGTGAAAATGTAATAATCGTAAAGCGGTCATCTCCGGAAAACAAAAATAAGCACATGCATTCACAGAGCACTCGCTATCTGGACTAGCTTTTACCCTACATTTCTAACGAGTTGTAACTGATTAATGATCTCGACCTACACTTTTTGTATCGTACTTATAAACGCACATTTTATCAGTAATTTTTGAACTACAGGTATATTCAGAGCACCTTGATGTAGTGTAAACATACTATATTAAGATGACAATAAATTTCATTTTATTTCGTATTGCTTCAGCATTTTTTTATTATTTTTTTGGTTAATCCATGGCGACTCAGAATACATCTCTCCCAAATCTAGTTATTTCTCTTTCAAACTAATTTCACCTCAGCACCCATTATTTCCTACATCTGCCTTCACCGGAACATTTCCTCAACGCACTGGAGCATATCCTCGAAAGGGTTCTCATTTGTACAACTGACTCACCTTTGAACACATTAACTATTTGTCATTTATCCCAACTGATTTAATGAATTATTCCATTAGTATATTTCGTCACCACAGTGCTTAAACTCTAAAGTAACTTTATTGTTTAAAATGATTTAATTATTAGCCTACCTGTTGCACAAAAGACCCTCCATAAATTAGGTTAATGGAATTTTGAAAGTAGTTACTTATGCTAAGGTTTCAAAACATGTGAGAAGGTTAATCGATGCTTGTACATGGTGTTATTTGGTTTGTGTACTTTAAAGCTAATGTGTATTATCTCAGGTGAAAATGTATCCATAGCGCAATATGCTTTGAAGAATTCTAACACTTTTGTCCCCAAACAGTGATTAAAACGAAGTAATTCGTAAACATGTATGTTTCTAATGTGCTTTAAATGGCAGAAATGTCGCTAATTTTGTCCAAGTGGACTAACCGGTCTGTTTTACCTCTATTGCTTGCAAAATCGTCTTTATTTTAGGTTCGATCCACCGAAGTAGCGGACGATGCTAAAAACCTTTTTCTTTTTACAAGTCCAAAATACCCCGGGGGTGTTGAAAACGTGTATGTGAATTTCAAGGACTGACACTGACTTGTCTCTGAAATTATCGCGGTTCTCATCGCAATACAGAGTCGGCAACGTTTCGACGTTACACTATATGGCACCCACCGGTGGGCCGTAGTTGCAGGTGTTCCCGGAGATCAATGGGGAAATAATATTAGTATGAGCTTCACTGCTATTAAGGTAAATATTTCTCATATTTTCTCAAAAGTACTCATTCTTTCTTCCGCACATTAGCGAAAGAATTTTTTGGAGCACACCCGTATGATTCTGCAGGGGCGTGGGTTCTTTGCCCTCAATCGCCCACCATATTTCATATATAAGGTCTTCTGTTCCTCTTTTAATGTAAATAACTAACTCGGTTACAGCTTCGTTGTTCTCACAGATCCCTACGAGTGTCCATCGGTTCATCTTCCTCGGTAAGGGCAAAGGGATTCCCTCTTTTGCGCTACAAAGTGAACTGAAAAGATTGCAGGCCTCTACAAAATTACATTCAGACAAACCAGGTGTTTTTCTTCAAGTGAGAACGTCATTTCTTCATCTCCTCATACATTTTATTCGAGAAAGGAGAAGAGATTTCATGCCCTTGGTTGCAGTAGAAATGGTAATAATGTTTTACCGAATATTTGCTGCTCATCAAACTATTTACTAAATCTTCTATCCTACCAATCTTGCAAGTATTGCCAAACAGTTGGCCCCTTTGAAGCAACTTAAACGTCCAATAGCTTTTAAGCTTTAAGCACGCCGTCGAGCCTTGTGGTCGAGCTAGGCCGACATCATCCGACCATAGTTACCCCTTCTAATCTTTATACAGGGTTCGATATCACCTATCAGAATAACTGTTCTATAACTACACAGTAATAAGTTGCTCTACGAGGTGAAAACATTTTCCAGCCCACCCGAATCATGGATTCGTAAAGTTAAGCGTGTATTGAACAGCATTTCATGAAACGCTTTGCAAGGCCTGTGTTAAGCTCTTCCATTATGTGAAGCGCCTGGAGACATTTCCCGAGGATGAAGCTTTCTCGAAGCTATCTTACCATATTTAGCACGGACACTGATGTTTAGACATTGTGGTGTATACCAGATCCGTACTATTCCCTTTCTCCATTACCTTCAACTCCTTGTAACATGTAGCTTGATTTTTTAAAAGACATTTTTATTTAGCATTTCTCGAGTTTTCTTGTTATCTTTTCTCGCTCCGTCATCTTCCAAGGTAATCCATTCTGTTGCCTTCATTTCGTGAGGTGCTTTGAAGAGCTTTCACCCTTTCAAACTCTCATTCCCTCGCAAATACCATGCATCCAATTTTCAACAGCCGTCTTTAACCAATTTTTGAAAGTTTCCAGAATATATAAGTTACTTATACATTCAAAATTAGATGATATAAGTGGTAATCATTATGCATTCCATGTTTTCGTTTAGTGGCAAAATGTGTATATTTGTATTGCAATTCTTTCTTTCTACTGAATTTATTTTTATGGTATCAGTGTTCCGAAGGTTGACCGGAGAGTGGTTGATTGTAACCATCTACTCTATCCTTCCTAAGGCTAACCCCTATAGATACGCCCTGTTGAGTTTTTTGTCCAAGATTCATCTTTATTAGGTTTACATATTAGTTCCTTCATGTTTCTCATGGTACCTTCCCTCTAATTACGTTCCCTGCAAATCTCTTCTCTAACAAGGAGTGCTCAATCCATCTACTTCGAAAGTACTGACCTATATTCGAAAGACGGTGAACCTATACTCCCTCATTAAGAGCAGGTGGCAACTTTTCGCATACCTGGTACTGCCAGATATGCATGTAAAACATTTAGTAAATGTTAAGTCACAGGAATTCGCGTATGGCAATTTGTTCCCACTGGCCTAAACCTGGCCGACGTGCCCTCACGGCCGTGTTTGAGTCAATTAACCCAATGGCCATCTTATCGACTCTGCTTCGTATGGCGCGGGCCATATATGAGGCCTAGGTCGGGAAACATCTTTAGAACAGGTGGGAACGCTATTTTTCCTTATTGTTCTTCACGCAACCCTTTTCTCCCATTGCAGCAGGTGTGACGAACACATTTCATCGGTGCATACGCACTGAAAAACGATTCATCTAGGGAATGTAACCTTTAATTATGTAAAAGTTTAATTATGCCCAAAACCCCTGCCACACACCCTAGCGGTGGCTTTTAGGGCACTAAAATATTAATATCAAGTTAGAAATGACGTAGTTGCCTTAAATAGTAGTTGGCATAATTTTCTTGCCTTTTCCGAAACTAATATGAATATCCTCATACAGTTTCCCTGGTATATTTCGCCACCTTTTACATTTATAACTCTTAAAGTTGATATTTTTATTAATTGACTTGGTGTTCTATTCGCATTGAAAAAATACAAATTTTATTTCCTTTGACAGTCGGCTCGTTCTCTCCTTCGAATATTTCTGTCTCTATCGAATTCCTGGAATCCCGCTAATCTTATTCCTTAACTCGACAATATTCAACAATGGTTGAAGATAAACTTTAAGGAAATTTCTTCAAGTTTAATGCTTACCTTATTAATTTGAGTGTAAAATAGTTTCCATATAATTGGGGATGACTAAAGCTCATTCTGTCGAAATTTGGTAACCCATTGCAACGTATTGACTCATGGGAAACTTTTACAATCCAAAATTACATAATCAAACAATCGGGGTTTTGATGCATTAGTATCATCAATAGATGAGGCAAAGGGACCAGCTACTCTATACATGAAAAGGAGCGGAGAAATAAAAAGGGAGAGGAAGAGGGGAGGAACATAAGAAGTAGGAGGAAAATTAGAAGGCTGTACTATGTGGCTTAATCAAGGACAGGATAAAACGCGGGATAATCTTATTCATTGTCAATAGTCACTTCAGCATCACCAATTCGTTCTAAAATTTCGAGTTTTTCTTGAGTATTAGGCTCACATCAGTTACTAGTCAAAGGTAAAATGGGCACATTAAAATCACTGGTGTGAGCACATTTTAAAACCTCTGCCAAAATATTTTTAGGTTCACAACTATATTAAAAAACACCGCAACGTTCTTTAGTTTTTATATTAAAATTTCGGATAGTCCTTCCAATATACACCCCATCATATTACCTATCTTCCTACCTTCACCCCGTTACCTACCTTCTTCAAACTCCAGTTTTCTTCTTTGAATCCACAGCTTCTTTACATTCAACACGAACATCCTTCATTGAGCACCATTTGTTCCCTATCTTAGGTGTTCATTATTAGAATATACTAGGTCAACTATAAATTTTCTTTCGTTTTCAGTCATGAGGGAAATTGTTGAATAAGGTTGATAATAATTACTACTTGCAGTTTGCTTAATTTTATTAAAGTATCTATTAAATTCCTAATCAGTCAATGAAACATTATAAATATGATGAATGGATGAATAAATGACCGAAAGTTTATCATGATAACTCTCTCAATGCTGGAGGAATAAACAATAGTGTGAGTTGGTAACTGTGCTATGTAATAGTTTCCCATGAATCAACAAATTAATTGTGGGCATTCAAAATATTAGTGCATTAACATTCGGTCCTGGAAATCTTGTACAGTTACTTAATTTTAAAATAACTTAATTTTTAAAAAATCCAAACATTTTTTGGATTTTTTAAAGGCCTACGCAATTAATGGAGGTATACTTTTATTTCTAGCAGTCAGATATGCTGTATCTTCTTTTTAAAAAAATATTGCAAAATTTAACTTAACTCCTAGAAAACCGCCTAATATTTGAAATCGTCCAGGGAACATAAATTGGAGCCTTTCATGACCTTAAGTTCAGCGATTGATTAGGATTGATGTAAATTTATCGATATTTTTTTCACTTAATGACAAAGGGAACAATTCCCTAATAACTGGTTGTGTCAATATATGCCGAAAGGAAAAAATTTCGAGGGAGATTTGAAAAGTTGAAAGTTTGGAGTCGTTTTTCTCTTAGAGAATTTACGACAAAAATAAGAAAACAGTGCCATAATTACATCTTGAAACAAGTCGACTCATTACAGAATATACAAGTGTTGTATTCTTTCAAATCGTGTAATGTATTATTTCCTTTTTTATCGGTGGTTTCATGATAATTGTACGCCCTTTCTTTTTTGTGGAAATATACGAGGGTCATCCGGAAAGTAGTACCCGTTCGTGCCGCATGAAGTGCTGACGACGCGAGTAGCCGCTGGACGAGGTCAGATAGCTTCAGTGGCTTGTCTGCCTTCTCTGAGCCAAGTTGCGTGACGCTAGCATTGCCTGTGTTGTTTCTGTGATTGTTTACAATGTTTAAAAAAATTGAGAACGCCGCCAGTTGTGAAGTGAGGGCAGTGATTAAATTCCTCAATGCAAGAAACGTTCGCCCATGTGATATTCATCGCCAATTAAAGGAGGTGTATGGAGACAATGTAATGGACGAGTCGTCTGTTCGGCGGTGGTGTCGCAACTTCAACATGGGGAGGGGGAACACACACGACGATGAGCGTTCGGAGAGACCGTCTGTCATTACAGACCAACTGGTGAGCTCAGTTGACGAATTCGTGAGGAACGATCGGCGCGTCACAATTGATGACATCTATGAGCATTTTCCCAATGTTTCTCGAACAATTGTTCATGAAATTGTTAAACACCATCTGCATTATGCAAAAATTTGTGCAAGATGGGTCCCTCGCGTATCTCAATGAGCTGGCGGCGAAGGACTATGCAGCAGGAATACAGAAACTTGTCACACGTTATGGCAAATGCCTTAATTTGCTTGGAGATTATGTTGAGAAGTAGTTTAAAGTATCCTCTTTCAAATAAAATTTTTTATGTTTGTTAATATTTACTTTTGTGTCTTTATTTCACGAACGGGTACTACTTTCCGGATGACCCTCGTATGTGTAAAGAACCTACTTTTGCGAACGCTATTTCCTTCCATTTCCCTCAAGATTTCTTGCTGCCTTCACGATATCCATATTGTTGCTTCTCTATTTATTCTCCTTTGATCACCCTAAATCATCTCTTTAAGGACAGCTTTCAATATCTTTCATGCCCCCAGCATGTTCTTCAGGAGAATTTCGTATTATAATCTTCCCTCACCTCTCCTCTACTCTCCAAATTGCAAACTTTTATTGCCCTCCCTATTAAATCATCTTACTTTTCCCGTCATTCCCTATACCTGAATCGTTAAAAAATATAATATACTGCCATGTTTATTTCACTACCACATATTTTTTATGTTAAAATGTCAATTGTCACTCTGCAAATTTGGGCTTGCGGTGTGTCCAGGATAGTGTAAATAAGTGTCCATATTTTGGATTTTTATGAGTATTTAGTAATTTATTTTATTGCTCTTTTTTGTAAAGCTCTCTCGAACACTCTGTTCCCATGAGCTTGTATCATATTAGTGTTTTGAATTATTTCGTTTCACCTCACGGACGTGAGCCTTAGTTTCGCCCGAAATAAAGAGAACAAATTTTTAATATCAGTCTGTTAATTTCTTTTCAATTTCCTCTTTTTTCCAATGGAATGGTCTGAGTTGTTGTTTCCCCTGAAAAAGCTCTTCAATATGATTTTTTTCTCATAAAGACCCAGTTGTTAGGACCAGCGCTTATATTGGAAACAAAGCGGTCGTTGTAGCAAATTACTTTATAATGGCCACTTGAAAAATAGGTCTTCAAGAGCCCAAGGCAATCCCGAGAGAGAAAAATGAGGAATTTAAATTTAAAAACTACAATTAAAAAATAAAATCCTGAATCTTTACGAAAAAAAATTAATATTTAAAATATTCAACTTATAATATATGTTTTATTATAATATAAAAGAAGTAATGGAAGATAATCAATTAAATATAAAAAAGAAGAAACTACGCCTTGCATTATAGTTCAATGAAATCTAAAGCATTCCTAATGAATGCCTATATACATATGTTCTATTATAGGTAATAAAAGATCAAACTTGTTTAATTTTTAATCATTCCTGTAATGAGGTCCGCCTACTCTTGGTAAGTGCAGGGCGAAGGTAAGGGACTTCACGCAAGGATGCGTGAAATGAGTACGCTGTATGGGAGGATAAAAGTACTCTCAGGAAGTAATTAGGGTTAATCTGTTCAAACTATCAAAGAAAAGTGAGAAATTTTTTTAATTCATCCAGGAAATATTCAAGGGAGGTTAAGTGAGTTGTACAGGGATGTATCGAAAACTTTTGATTATTCCTACAAAACATTGTGACTGGAATTTAATTTTTATTATTTTCATTCATAAGTCTTTTTTGCTTAATCATCATCCAGAGTTACACATTTATCTCAGCGTTTCTTGACCTTTCAAAGATCTTTATTGTAGAACTCAGTAGATTCCGGCCAGAGCCATTGTTCCACCTCTTCAATGACGTAAATTGTGTTTTCAATTTTCCAACCTTGCAATGTTTTTTTGAGTTCCGGCAAAATAAAAAGTTACTTGGGGTGAGGTCGGGAGAAGAGGACGGATATGGTAAAATTTCGAAGCCAAATGGCATTGAGTCCTCAACCGCACTTCGAGATAAGTGAACAGCTGCATTGTCAGCAAGAAGACGGATCCTTTCAGTGATCATACCGCGCTTCTTTCTGCTACGCTGTTTCTTCCTCATAGATACACGTGATGTATTCAGTAGTGTGTAGTAATTATCACCAGAAATAGCCTGACCCTTCTCTAGATAGTCTGTTATGATCTCTCAACGACAGTCCCAAAAAACAGCATGACCTATCCAGCAGACTTCTACACATCAGCCCTCTTGGGGGGAGGTGAGTCGCTGTGCTTCCATTCCTTGCTCATCTAATTGGTATCTGGATCATATTGATATATCTAAGATTCATCTATTGACACTATTTGGTGAAATAATCATCTTCGTCTTGATTCTAAATCTCTCTTGACAAGTCGCGCCTTGTTTGCTTCTGAAAAGGAGTCGGGAGCAGTGGAACCCGGCGTGCTGACACCTTTAACGTGAGCAGTTCATCATGAATAATTTTCCTCACAAAGGCGTCACGAATACCATTATCATTCATGATCATTTGGATATTAATTCTTCTTCGATGCAATAGGATAAAGTCCACTTTCTTCACTGTGACAGCATAGTCTTTGAGTGGTGGTCTTCCACTTCTTGAATCGCCTCTCAGGGACATGTGGCCAGTTTGAAAATTCCTTTTCTACCTCACAGCTGTATTATTTTGATTCGCTACTAATAGTTTATTGTAGATTTTCCGTGCCCTAAGTCTTCAAATGTAGGAACATAATCAAACTGCGGACCTCTAATTACTCCATACTGCGACTTGCTTGCACGGATTCCTGAAACAAGACAAATGACTTTAATAACTGTAGTTGATATCATTATGGACACAAGGATAAATTAATCTGTAAAAACATTTTATCAGGATATCACGGTTATTTTCAGTAACAATTAAATAATTAAAAACGATACTCCCACGTATAAGTCATTAGATTATATGTAAATATATTAGGGATGCAGGTTTAGAGAGAGTAAGGAATACATTTTTTATTTTATTGTACAACATATCGTTGGGGGATTGGGATGGTGTGGTAGTTAACGTACAGGCTTCCCACGGAGAGAGATCAAATCCTGGATATAACAAATACTTTTCAGCAGTATCCCAATCCCCACTTGAGGTGCTTTGTGGAGAGCACTTTGAGTGAGTGAGACGTCCGTCGGATGGGACGTTAAACTGCGGGCCCCTTGGCGCCTTTCGACAAGAGTAGGCTAATGCCGACGCCAGGTTCTCTCCACCCTCCCTTTTCCATCCATCGCAACGCAAATGACCTTAGCTGTCGGTCACCTCCAATAAAAACTACTACTACGTATCGTTGTGTGATATAAAAGGCATTAAGTGAATTTAAGTCAAATATTGCCTCTGGCGTAGACTCATTCACGCGGAACTGCTGTAAGGTTTAAGAAAACGTGGAAAGAAGAGTTTTTATGGACTAATGAGCGGCTTTCATGAGGTAGAAGCTCGGGCAAAAGATATCATCAGATCCATTTTAGTTCCCTTGATTTGTGACCGCCTGAACCCGCTTGATTTGGAATTTTTTGACCTATGTTTTAAGGGATAGCAAGTTTTAAATTTAAATTTTTGTTCAATATTAAGGGCTACAATAAGACCTTTTATTTACCGCAAACTTAGGATAGTTCACATTACACAAGAATGTATACGAATTTAAATGGTGTCTTCGAATTATAAAGCAGTTACAAAGCAAATTCATTCTAGTGGAACGTAGGGTGAGCGTAGTCTAGTGGAACGTAGAATGTTTTTGCCAGGTGAATTAACCCATATCCTTAATTATATTACCTCGTTTAATGTGAGAATTCTCCTAATGTGCTAAAATTATCAAAAGGAACGGTATAAATATTACAATATAGTCGGATAAATAATTTAATTTTTTATTATATTTGTTTTACTTTCTCTGCATGCCCTTCAATATGCTAGTTGACTTTTTATGTGGATTAAAATCATGGAATTCATAGGATAAATGTAGTAATGATGATCTAGCGTCTACAAATTATTGAAAATCTCATTTACTTTTCTCTAAAAATCATAAAAGGGGATATGTCAATGGAACAACAATTTTCCCCTTTTTCTACGGAGTTGAAAGAAGCTGCAAATGATGGAGTTTTAGAAGCTAGTATGAGTAGTTCCGAAAATATTTCCAATAATTTCTCTCAAAATTAGGTGGTAGTTTTGTGTGTTTTATTTTATATGGACGGCGGCAAAACCATTAGCTTAAATTTCATTAATCTATAAACAGAGAAATGACTTATTTAAGTTTTCATTTCAAAGAACACTGATTTAATATTACCCAAATTCCATTTGGCACAATACACGCTTTAGCTAACATTATCTTCAGTTTCCTTTGTAAAAGTTTAATTATTTGTAATGGCATTACATAATAAAATTCTAGAATCACTATATTTATATATTTCCTATAAATTTGTCACAATCGGCATGTTTCATTCGGGGAGAGAGTGTGATCATTGCAATGTTTAGAGAATATTTGTCATGATCAAATAGATTGACACTGTGTAAATAATAACTTTTCAGAGTTGAATCAAATTTTCACGTTACCTTATTAGGAATTGAAATCATCTATGTTTTATGCATGAAACACATTTTCATTTGCCTTATAGTTGTGAAACTATTTCGTTTAAATTATGCGCTATTTCAGTTAGTTGATTGAGTCTCCGATCACAACCGAGCTATACATGTATCTTGTTCAATCACGACAAATCAATTAACTAACCATTCTATTGGGATACGGGCTATTTCCATATAATACCATACCCAGTGGTATTAATTGCTTGAAAGGTTCAACATATATAATTCCAAAAATATTCATTATAGTATTAACCGTGTGACGTGATCAATTCTAAATATGCCACCATTGTTGGATAACCATCGAGAGCTTAATTAAAAAATTAAGACATTATAAATACCACCTTTTATTCGGCCGAAATATAATTTTTTCAGGATTTTATGTGAAGCCATGATCTAATAAATATTTAAATTTTTCACTTAGTGCTCCATATTTTTCAATATTAATGCATTGTATTTTTTAACTACTTAAATTAATTATTCTTCAGCGTGCGCCATCAATTTTCACGAGTTCTATTTAACAACCAAAAAGTAATATTCTTTATGGGTAATTTGTGATATTCTTTATGGAACCTTTAGAACTGTATTTAAGGCTTTGGATCTCCACTTCTTATTCTTACTAATTTTGCTTTTTTAATTCCGTTGCTCGAAGAAGGAATTTGATATTTCATTAGTTTCCCAAATTCTTGACTGATTAGTTTATTTATTCTGAGTGGACTTTCCGGAGGTTCGTGGCTGGAAGTTCGCTTCCTGAACGCATGCATTATTTATTGAGTTTATTTTTACAGTTCTTATTTTAAACCTTCCCCTGTTCCTTTATTGTTCTTTTTCATTTGTTTTGGTTGGATAATTTCCAATTTTCTCATCATTTGTGGAATATTATTAATTATTTTAATAATTATCTCTCATGTGTCTTAATTTATAATTTTTTCTTTGATAATTAATTGTTCAAAATTTGTCTAATCTATAATGTCAGTCAATTGGTATTAGTATTTAGTAAACTACAATGAAACTATGGTAATATTGTTGAGCCCAATGCAATAAGAGACAAGAGAGCTTTGTGGTTTTTAATCAGTGGGCTCAGTTTATCAATTCTGTAGGCTCACAAAACATATCATAATTATTATCTCGTATATTTATATTCTTTAATAATCGAGACCTACGAGCCCCACGTATTACCCTTCCTATAGAGCCAGACTGAATTTAATACCCAAGAGGCGCCGGAAAAGAACACATTTACGTTTATTCAGATAAAATAAATCACCTCCCTACTACAAGCCTCTTAATTGGTTCTGAAATATAACGAGTTAATATACATATAATGAAGGATTTCAGCTATTGTTGAGAGTACTAAATAGACAATGTGAAATAGAGAATGAAGCGCAATAAAACGAAATGATTTACATTCTTACGAAAAGAAAAGGCAAAATTAAACATAAAACTTTGATGGAATTAATTAAATCAGGAGGAATCAGTTATAATATTTTGGAATCATTTTTTAAGAAAAATGAGATTCGAAGGAACAGAATTTCTGTTGGCGATAGAAATATTCGCATAGAGGAGGAAATTGCTGACGGTTACGGTAAGTACAGACGTGAAGGAAAATAGTGGCGACTTTACCGTAGAGTATAGCGCAGTCTGGTCTTGAAACCTCATCTTCAATGCGAGAGGAGAAGCCTGGATTTAGGGGCTTTTAAGATGTTAGTGGGGAGGGGAATGGGGAAAATAAGTTGAGCGGAGAGGAGGACAAGCGATGACACTCTACATACGATGGGAAGAGGAAGTTCCTTGGTGAAATTCGAAGAAGGCAAAAAGTGGAAGAGGAGATATTGAGAGGTAGCGGGACGTTAAAGGCCGCGATAAAAAGAAGGAAGTTGTATGAGTGGGGGGAGGGGGTTGGGGGCGAGAAAAGAGAGGTTTTTGGAAAATGGATGAAGGCTGATAGAAAGTGTGTAGGACTGAAAAAAGAAGCAGACGATCTTATCCGAAAAAGTAATTCAACGGCGATATGAATTTATTGCTAGGTGACGTCCTGGGAATATTTATTGGATAGAACACCTTTGTTGATATTTGTATATGTACGTATAATACCCATGGCAATCAAATCGGTATTGGGAAAAACTTCTGTTTTCTCTCTCAGAAACTATTTTGTGAATCTTTTTTCTTCGTTGCACTAAAGGCAGCTAGGGGGGTACCCATTGAGCTATTCAAGATACTGTCAACAATTATACAGGGTTCGTCCGGAAAATAAGTGTACTGAGCTCAGGAAAAAAAATTTATTACACTTTTACATATCTTAAACTAATATTCCTCAAAATAGGACCCTTGTGAGTCGATACACTTGTTCCAGCAGCGTTCCCATTCCTGGAACGCTCCCGCGAAGGCATCATCGGGAACCTCTCGAAGACTCGTCGTCGACCTCTTCTCTGCCCTCCACGAACATCTTGTGCCACCGAAAGATCATATTTCTGGACATGGCTGACTCCCCGTAAGCCTGGTTAATCATACCGACAGTTTCGGTAGACGATTTCCCAAGCTTTACCGCAAATTTGATGGAATAACGCTGCTCCAAAAACTTCGGCATCGCGTTCCGTGACGTGGGTCGAGCGTGGAGGTTCGCGTTAACAGAGCTCCTCACTACACCACAGCTCAGAGCCGACTGCCTTTTTCAGCGTCGCTTGCCAACATACCCCCCTCCAATCGCAGCCCGTCAGAGCGGTGCTGGGCGCGCCGCTCCAGGCGCGCCCAGCCCAGGAGTCAGTACACTTATTTTCCGGACGAACCCTGTACTCTAAAGGGCGAGAGGGTAAAATGGAGGCGATGTGGCCAACCAGCGGCCTCCAGTGCGTTGAGCTGAGCGCGGAGGTAATCCCGAGCGTTGGAACCAGTGTAAGTTAAGAGGCGGTTCCATATTAAAAACTTATTACCCGTGATGCTGTACCAACAGTCTTTCATGAACTGCTTTGTGCGGTCAATGGTTGCGAAATCCCTTCGGCACACACCATTTTTTGGATAAATATCTTCAATCAAATACTATGACCAAACTCACTGTTCAATGAATACATTAAAAGTTTGTAGGTATAACTATACTATGGGTTATTCAAACTGTATTGATTGAAGGTGTACCGCCTCGTTTAACAAATGGGTGGACATTAACCATGAAAATATCATTTAAAATTTAACATTGAAGTCGGATCTTACAAATACCGGAAAGACTGATGTCAAACGTTAATTGCACCACCGCATACGTGAACCAGGGGAAACTGGTTGCCTAGTGGGTAGAACACTAGCCTTTTGAACGGAGAACTGGGGGACACCCTCGTCTTTATCTGTATCTGCATAATTCTTCGGGAATTCACCCTGGGAAACTATAGACGCCAAAAAATTGATTTTTAATTTCACACGCCGCTGGAATTTGCACGAATTTGAATGAACCCTTGCCTATCAAAAAACAGTCGGGTGTGGTATATGAGAAGTACCTGTGTACCAAACCAACGTATGGTTACGATGGCAATTACGGGTATATGGTGTTGAGTTAAAAGGTTTAATGTTTGACATTTACCAGCACTAACCAGAAAAAATGTTCCCGTCATCTCTGCCACGAAATGCATCACCAATTTTGGGTAGGGGTGCTATGCTACAGGATGGTACTCTGTAGCGTGATGCACTCAATGCGCGGCAATTGAGTGACGCCAGTTTGACCAAAAAAACCGGGGAGAATAACTGTCTCGTTTGGCGGACCAATGAAATATGAAAAAATGAAAAAAACTCCATGTAAAATTACAATAGAACTGGACATTCTCCATTCAGTCATGTTTGTTAATCTTAGGATAATCATCTTGGTAAAGATTATCAGGGGCCGTTTATGTCGGGTGTGTAGTGCTTCCGATCTTCCATATGAGTAGCTCTTGAATGTTCTATGAGATTGATTCCCATAAAACCTCTACAAATCTGGTGGGTGTAGTTTTATATGAAGAACAATTACTCCTAATCGCAAGAAAAAATTAAAAATCGTTAGATATTAAGCCTTCGGTGGGTCGCGGCAGTCCAGAGCGTTGACTACCGATCGGAGGTCGTGGGTTCGATTTCTGGGCAAGCTTCCCTGGGCACACTTAGCTCGACTTAAGCTTTATGATTTTTCGGTACCAGATCTTCCTAGGAAACCATAACCGGCACAGGGAAAAGAACTGCCCCCCTACCCTGATGTATGAATTTCACACGCCGTCGGGCTTAGTACTGGGTGAACTCCACCATCACCTATGAAACCGACCTTGACCGGGTTGAATACTGTGTTTATATATATATTCATATGTATTCATATGTATATATACATATATATATATATTCATATGTATATATATATATATATATATATATATATATATATATATATATATATATATATATATATATATATACTATTGTATACTATATGTATATGGTTTTTTTATTATGCCTTCGGTGTAGATGACACACGACCAAGGGCTTATCTAGGATCTCTCTGTGTTTGAAATATCACTTGCAAATGTTCTTTCAATATATCTTCCTCTTGAGAGGACTTTAATTATCAATAACAGTATACATATGTTTATTATAGTTTAAAGAATGACAATTAATGAGAGCGAATTCTTAATTTTAGATCATTTGTTTACTGCTCATCTGTGTATTTTTCGGAGATTTAATGTGTACTTCAATAAAGTTAATTATCATTAATTATACACGTCAATTTTTTGTTACTGAGTTTTCTTAAGAATATGAAGTATCATTTCTTGAGGAGTGTTAAACAATATCGTTGAGTTAAAAGATGAAAGATGGAAATCCATTTTCTCGATTGCCTTACCCACCGTATTTCATCCTCAAAATATTTAGACAGTACATTTCGAACGTGATGAACTATGGCGCAAGTATTTTCCGCCACCTTTCAGGATCCCTTTTTAAAAATATAATACCATTTTTTTCCGAACGCCGAGTAACCGCAGGGACGGTTGAGCAGAGATAGGCGAACACTTTGAGCCATAAATATGAAGTAGACTAGCATCAGCGGTCGTTTCCCTTTGCACCCTTATAAAAATTCCGTTTCAGATATAAATTCTTGGAAGAATACGAAGTCTAATAAATAATATCAATGATTACTATGACAATAGATACCTATTTTGACGAATGGAATATACGCGATGAACATGCATCATCGGTTTTTGGCTTCATTGTGTTTCCAGTGCACTGCGATCTCTGACGTGCTCGTTCACATAAATTCCATCCGGATCTCGAGAAATAGCGGATTCCTACATCTCTCCGCTTATTACATCATGACTTTGGAGCATAAAAAAGATGTAATTTGGGTGAACAGTTTTGATAATGATGATTTTATTGCTGGATGCTTATTTGAGTCATATAAGACCTTCTATTCTAAACAAAGTTGAAGGATAGTCTCAAAACTGTTGAACTACGAGTCGCCAATCGCAAACGGGCGATTTCTCGAAGAGCTATGTCGTTTTGAAATTTTTTTAAACTTACATGAAACGCAGTTACGTCAATTGATAAATGTTCTCTTGCTATTTACAAAAGACAATTTACGAATATCACAATATTTCTTTCGTGAAGAAGTATCTTTGCATTATTTTGCGGATTCGAAATAGGAAAAAAGGAAATCCTATGCTTGAAAATATTTTTGCATGGTCAAAAAATGGACCTTTAATTGTTTGTTCAATTAGTTCCAGAAAATAACCGCTTAATATTCTCAGTAGCCGATTTTGTTAAATGCTAATATTTCTTTCCTTAAAAGTAGATATAGAATAGGCCATATGAATTAGCTGAAAGTATTAATTCTTGTTCTTTTTTTGACTGAACCAGAAAAGTTATTATCAGAAAAATAGGATTAGTGTGGGAAAATATTATTTTCGCCGAAGGATCATTTACTCCCTGGGAATTTTCCGTATAACAAGCAGTATAGTATATCCCCCCCCATCACACTGGCGTACGACCGACCGCTACACCAGCCCCAGACGGAAAAATCACTTCCCAACCACGGGAGCGGGAGCCAACTCATTTGGTGGCGAGGGAACGTTTTGATAGCCCCTGGGTGAAAAATTAGGGCAGTCACCCAAATTTACAAGGGTGATGAATCCTAGAAAACGAGACGTGGAGTCTCTCCGAAGGAATGTTGGAAAGGGAGACCGTGGGGAGGGGGCAAATGAATTTATAGCTTCGGTTGAAAACGCGACGGCCTCGTCTGCGTTCGCTTTGTGGAAGGTGACTCCATCGGTCGTGCACCGCGAGAATTAGAAGGTGGACCTCGAGTCGGTCGGGCGCGCCTCGGTTTAGCGTTTGGCCCAAAACGTGAATGAATAGTCGTGACTAATTTATTTAATTCCCAATGATTTATGTCTATTCCCCATATCAGGCACAGTAACATGCGTTGTCTCTAATGTTTTAGTCGAAACAATTTGCCTAACCCTTAATAATCATGTCAATGAAATTCAAAATAGCCGTAAGTTTCAAATATAATATTGACATGAACCAATATTGGAAGTTACAGTTATAGTGTGGAAAACTGGCATGACTCACTCGTGGCTTCATGAAATGCAGTTATGGGTGTAGGGAGCACCCTATGTATTCTGTTTTTGTCGTTTTTGAGGTTTGGAAGTGTTTGCAAACGCCGGTGATGGGCAGAATCAAAAGAGGTGAACGATTTCTGATTTTTGAAAGAATTCATAACTGTCACCCTTTTATAATGAAGCCCTCCCTCATTCGCAATTTCCTAATATCATCTTTCCCCTCCATTACTGCATCTTCCATTTTATTTATTTTAAGTAGTATATCAATCGATGGTAATCTACCTGTGTGGTATGTTAAGGACAGCTGCTAAAGGTATGTTTAGGACAGTTCCTTACAATTGCTGTGCACGAGGTATCACTTGCGTTTCATCTTATATGTCCTGCATTGTTTCCTTCCTCAGTTCTCGACTCCTACTGTCCGCCCTCAAACTGCCGTCGAAAATTGCCTATTCTCCCTTCCCTCCACTATCACGCCCACCCATTATTCTCCCTTTAATCACTACCTCATCAACAACCCTTTACCCCCGGACATTTTCTCCACCCACTGTTTTTGTCTTCTTCCGATTTCCCCAAATAGCTTTGTCATCTTCATGGACGTGTCTTGGATAACAGAGTGGACTGCGCATAGGTCCAGAAATAGAACTCGAGACTGCGGAATTAATAAAGAAAAAAACTCAATGATATCGACATTTCGTGTGATGGTTATTTCACACTAAATTAAGTTTCAAAAACGGTCATGTATTTTGATATTCGCTCGAAAAAGAAAGTGTTTCCGTTTGATTAGTCTTTTCGCCCTTGAAGGGCAGCCCAGAGGCCGACATTTTCTATCCATTTCCCTCAATTGAGAGGGCGAAGGTTCTTGGGAAGATGTCAAACCCGACTCAGTTACAACACACACTCAGTGAAATTTCTACCTGAATAAAAAAATAAGTCTGCAACACTTCCGGCTGACACGGATCCGTGTGTAGAAATTTGAACAGTTATCCCGCCTAGGGTGATCGTCTAATTCCATACGCCACTCCACAAATCAACGCAAGGGCATGTGTGGCAGGGGTATAAGGTCACAAAACCATTCTACATCCAGATACACATGCTACCCCACGATCCACCGAAAGGTCACGTGAGAGGGGGCGACCTGACGCTATTCATTCAACATCCGTTATACACCTTGCGAATATTATATTGCTAATAACTATTCCACGGGCTACACTACGAAGACAAATAAGGAAACCCATTAAAAAGAGTGGGCTCAATTTAAACGCAGTCACTAATTACCAGGTAGAATTCTTCTCATCCAGCATGGATACTTCGCAATACATTAGCCCTGAAACTTTATTTATATGGCACACCGCCTACAGGCCAAAGAGAGCATGGCGGGGGGGGGGGGGGGGGGAGGCGTTAGGGTGCCAACCATAGTTTGTGATAATTACATGAGAGCTGAGAGATCGGGTGTTTTCCCGGTACATGATGTTGGTGAAGTCTAAAATTGCTGTTCATTATGAGTGCTTTTCCTAAGTGAATCCGGAAATCAGTAAACCCAAGTAATCCTGTCGACTGCTAGTTGTGAACTGCAAGCCGCGAAGCGAATATGTCTTCTTTTCTAAACGTTTTGAGGGGGTGGGGGCTAGGAGGCGCGGCATGTCATTAAAACCCGTTCCAGCGAAGGTAGAATTCCCTTCTGGCTGCCTGGCCCGCAGTGAGTGAAAGAGGAATGCCTTGTCATTATCACACCTCTCCGAGAAAACTCCCCTCCATTTCCCCACAACCCCACACAGCCAAGGGATCCCTCCCCATCCCCGACTCCGTATGCTAACCCATCAAAATCCCCGCGTGCCCACACCCCCTATATCTCTCGTACCATTACTCTTTCCTCCTCGGAGGGAGGGGTGGCCTGGAAAGTTGGTGCGGCGGGGGCGTGGTATGGGTTAAGGATGTTGGAAAGTGGCAGAAGGGGGGGGGGAGGTCGAATGCAGGCGGCGCCTCCACGACCTTGCGGCGGAAGTTGGAACCTATTACGCAGGCCGAGGGTCTTTTTTCTTCCCCCCCCCCCTGTGTTTTTTTGTTCTTCCCTTCCTCCTGGATCGGGGACGTCATGAAAGGAGGGGCGTGAAGGGTGGAGGCGGCGGCTCTTACAATTTCCTCCGTCCCTAACGTCACGTAGTTCAGCCAGACTGCGGTGGTGTCGCTAATAGTTGCGGACGTGTCTCCTACCTCTCATTCTCTATCTCTCCATCGCCACTGCTGCGGAAGTCAATAACCTTGCCGTATTAGCGTAGTGAAGAGTTACGGAGAGGGCGCGAGGAAAAGGTCTCATTTGTCTTGGTTGGCTCGGAGCTGTTTATGGTGCGGTTGTAAAGTAGAGGGAGGAGAGTCGCCACTTTCCACCCAACTCATATCCCCCGGCCCCATTCTAGTTCTTACGCATTCAGATCAGTTTCAATGCGGCGTTTGCTGTTCCCCCGGCGATACAAAAGTAATTTCTTTTCTTTTTACGTGCAATTACTCGTGTCTGTGTTCGTGTGTGCGACATCTCGGAAGTTTTTCGACCATTAAGGAACGCTCACGCCATGTATCTGATAAACGTGGACATATGGTATTATAGTCTGACTCATTACGAAGAAATGTTTTGCTCTCACTCTTGAATCGAGTAATGCTGAAATAAAATATATATTTTATTCCACGCAATCGAATAAATAAAATTGGACACCTATGAACTTATGTTACTGATTAATATAGGGAGAGTTTGTTTCATTACCTACGAACATTATTAAGTGTAAATTAACATTGAAATTAAACCCAGCTAAGTCAAATACAGCTGAAGATATGAAGATCATTGTCCTGTAGCTAACTGTAACAGCAGATAACGGTCCTCTTCTAGCACCCAATATTGAAAATGATAAGAAGGATTAATGGTTCCTTTGGCGACTAAATCGCATATTTTAGTACTCAGTTTCAATGACTCTCTTCCATTGTCACTTTTGTCGGAAATAAGCTTGATTCTAGAAGCACCAATGTCAGGCACAACATTTTTGAGAACTTTGGAATGAACTCTGAAATACCAAACTCCTTTCGGTATCTCTTAAGTCCAGCGACTAATAAACATCCCCAGAAACTGTTCCATTTGGTACTAGTAATACAATAGAGCAAGACTCCCTTCAAGGTTAGAAACTAATGCGGCTCCTACGTAGTCACTCGGGATTGGGAAATTTTGATAACGCCCCCTCATTCTAAGATCAAATACAATTAAGTTACATAAATATATGAGGAAACTTTAAGACCTAAGAAAAGGGTAAGATAATTACTTGACCATCGTGATAGAGAGAGAGAGAGAGAGCATGAATGTATAAACTCGTGATGTTAATCAGGGGTTTGCTCCCTGAATGCCCTTTTCCTCCCAGTTTTTAGTGGATAGCTGGGTACCAGGTGTGTGTTATGAATGGAGGGAATAGTATATGCAGAATGGTTGGTGACCTACCACTCTCTGCCACACGCCCTTGCGACGGCTTGCTGGTTAAATGAATACCCTGATTAAAAACGGAATTAAGTAGTTTTTGAAATTCTCAATGTTCTCAGAAATCAAATATTTGCCTCGGGGTGTAAATTGTTGATAGGATTTGCGGCACAAAATCATCTCGGTGGGCACGCTCGATTCATTAAGGGAACAAAACTTAATTTTTGTAGTACTATGCCCATCTTCTGTTCAGATATTTTCCAATGAGTGAATTTCAGTATCTCTTCAGGTAACGAAAATACTCACTCTTATAGAGGAAAGAAAATGAAAGTAGAGGCTGTAAAAAGCCTGAATGTAAATTGCATGAAGGACGATAAAGGTAGGTCTGAGGATAGAGTTGATATTCTCTTGATGAAGAAGAGAACGGTAGTGATATAGAAGATGATCCAAGTTAAGATCTTTAATTGATATTTCCCTAAATGAATCGAATCCAAAAACATTATGCAGGTGTATTTCCTAGGAAAGACGCGTGGAATAAATTTGATTGCACAATTTCGCAAGTTCTTCTAGATAGTTATGAGGTAAACACATTTCAGATAACTCAGAGCTTGAGACATACTTATTTTTCCATCCATAAAATATCAGATGAATAACTGCAAGAGCAGTTTGTGAATGGTTTTTTTTTAAAGAAGGGCATGATTGGATAGTCACAGAATACATGCATATATATAAAATCTGTCCAGAACGGATCCAGCCATGCATATTTATGAGAAAAATACTCTGCCTAGAAGTATGAGGCCTTAGCTCCTTTCGAAGTACTCACATTGGGACTTCAAACACTTTTTCCAGTCCCTTACACCTTCCAAACAATCGGAAAAGTGTATTTTCTTCTTGTAGAGTAGGATGTTGGGTTGCTTTTGCTAGTAGAAAAAAGATAATTTTTCTTGGTTTTGTCCTGTTTTTCCTGTTTTATCTAAACCGGTAGATGATCTAATAATAATACTTATATCTGTAATATGTAGGCGAACAATGCAAAATTTTCAATTAATTTTGATTTTTCGGAAAATATTCCATTACATTAAATTATGTTTGCATGCATTTATGTCACTAAAAATAGTTATCTTTCCATTTAGTTATCGTTTATGGGAAATACGCAAACCGCTTTTCAAATTTCCAAAAATGTTGAAAACTTTATGAAATCACAGTCCATTTTTTTAGTTTTATATGCTCGATTAAAAATTTAGTTTGAGTATAAACTGTATGTCAAGTTATTATAGAAGTGTTTGACTTATCTACTGGTAAGTAAGTAACCAGGCTTAGGTGGATCTTGAAACTGTGTGTCATTTATAAAAAAGAAATAGAAATGAAGGATCAGAAATAAGCCTCTTGGATTTGGATTTTCAAAGTCCTGAGTCTAACCATTATATGAAGAATATTATAAATAAGGTTTACACAATTAATGAGCTTGTTCAAATTGCAGTTTTTTTTCTTATAATACTTTTCCTATAATTTGTATGAATAAGCGGTCGAAATTTTTCTGAGAGATAGACCTATAAATTCCGGGAATTGAAATCGCCCCTTAAACGGGCACGTCCAATAGTTATAGGGCTATATTTAGGCTCATATGCTCGGGGGTTGTGGTTAATGTGGTGGCCGAACTTATTTCCTAGATGAACTGTGTATACTTGTGTCGCACATATCTTTATGACCACACTCAATTTTACTCCTGGTGTGCACTATCACATAATTCAATACTGTAGTGTAGAGCCGCGTAAAGAAAAATGTAATAAAAATACCGCATTAATCATCTTGTTGATATTAATGAAATAACTCATTAGGATTCAGCGTGGGTTCAGTCTAAATTTAGCGAATTCATATCCAATGTAATATTAGATAGATTCTAACAAAAATATACCTTGCAGTTATTTCATTCATATTTAATAACGTAAAAATTATGCTTCAATGTTGGAAAACCGATGGAATATGTCAAAAATTCTCCAATTAATTGCAAAATAATTTGATGGATAATTATGGTTAGTCCTTAGATCTCTTTCAACTACTATCTAGAAGCCTTTTATGGGCATATTCCTTCCAATTATGGTTAAGTATTACATTTGAGAAAAGGGTGCTCGTCAATCGTTTGAAGTAAGACAGCCACGACAGTAAAAGGCACAGGCTCGTTGTAACATAGGCTGTTAAGTAACAAACCCACTCCAAACCAAGAGAAATATTGCCTCTTTAACGAAACTGGACTTTTATTTGCTAATTCAAAATCTCCTCGGAACTAGGAAATCATTACATAATAATTATTTTGTGGCCTACCGTTTTAGGTGGACTTTGGGTGGATACAAACTAGACATCCAAACATTTCTTAGCCTCACGTCACCGAGCAAGACACGACCTAAAAAACGCACGCTACAATAAACTCGTCATCAATTCTGCATACTTTTTGTCCCCCTTCATTCCATACAACATTTCTATCCTTTTACTGCCCCTATCTCGCTTCCTTACGTTCTCCCCTTAATCACACTCATCAGCAATCCATCGAAACTCAAAAAACTCTCCATCTATTTTTCCTGCCTGTGTAGGATTTATCCCAAGAAACCTATATCCTCCCCAACCATGATTACTAATTTTATTGTATTTCTTTCTGTTCATTTCACCTTTTCCATCCTTTTTCAAACCCACATCTCAAAAGCCTTAAACACCAATTATCCCCCAATTAATGACTAAGCTGTCCAGCCGAAGGAAACCACGTTCCTTACCAAATTATTTAATAGTCTTGTTTTAACATCCTCACTTAACGTCTCTCACATCATTTCCCTCGCTGTGCACACTTCTCTGCTCACCACAATACTTCTTCTTATGTCCCTACTACTTTGACCATCTTAGTGCATAACACTTCCGAGACAGGTAAACTTCCACCTGCTCCGGTTCCTGCCCTCCTATTTTGACGTTTATCTTACCCTTTCTCTTTCTGTAAATCCTCTTAACCTTTGTTATGCTTACATTTATTCTCATTACATGTATACACTGATTATTAAATAAACTACATCAAACAGACACCTTAAAACACTAGAAGGTGTTCACTTTAACGTTGATCACTGCGTTAAGTAATCGGATGACACCAATTTGACCTAATGTGGGGCTAACTTTTCGCAAAAATGTAAAAAGAATCGACCCAAGAGTTGTTATAGTTACAAATAAATGCGGTCTGATTCATTTATAAACTGCCATGAAACAATGAAATCTCTCCATTACTAAATTTCTACACACGCCTATTGATTCTTCTTATCCTCGATCGTCGGAGAGGGTGTATGTTGGAGGATATGTATGTCAGTGTGTTGGCTACTCAGGATAATTAAAATGATTTTTAAGGAATGTCACGAAATACGTATTCACTATCTGCCAAAAATATTGCCTAAGCAATTTTAAAATACATGATAACTATTCATGCCTCCTGAATGACAATTAATACTGGCAATTTTAAATGCGCAGTTTCGGTCCAATGTGCAAAAGCACCTCTGGTAAACTATCAAAGTTGGTCTAAGGACTAGAACACTTCAATCCTTGATATGATTAAACGGTTTTTCATTATATCAGGCAAATACAGCCCTCCCATCACGTCAACAGATGAATCCCTACTCTAATTCGGGTTGTGTTAAAGTGTAGTAAATCATTTTCCGCTCGGAACGTAAACGCAAATCAAACCGTATTAATCGTGAAAATTGTATTTACGACTGTGAGGAAACATTCCAATATCCGCCGCTAGATGTCGGTGGATTGCATAAAATTTTCAAAATCAGAGAGAATCAGAGTGGATCAGGTGGGCACGAAGGTTAAAAAAATAAGAGTTGAGATTTATTAATCATAGTCCACGGGAAATATACACTAAAAGAGTATTTATACGACAAAATTGTCTGTGTTTGCCTTACTCATTTTGGAGTCGTGATTTTTGGCCAGAAAAATGGGGTGTTCCAATCTTTTATTGCACAATACTCGCGTATTTTATGCGAAATGTGTGTGCTACAAAATTAAACGCATAGGCACACTTCAATCCTAGTGAATGTAATAACTCCACTTCATTCTTTTAGTTCTACAATTTCCTTTCATCTGCCGATTTCATCACGGATTGTTGCGCGTTGGTTCTTAATTGTACTAGTGTTACCTCTTGATCACTTCCTCCAATGAAATTAGTAATCCGTTGGTCATGAGAAACAATCTTCTCTGATTATTACAAGCGAATTAAATATACTTGAAAGTTAAAATTAATTCCGAAAAATAAGTTAATACTTTTTTTCAAAATTTATAAATAAAATCCTTTGCAAAAAATTACCGATTCGGAATCGACAATATTCGTAACCTCATAAAAAGCTAAAGGAGTTAAAAAACGAGTATCTAAAATTTTATTCAAAAATCTCAACGCTACTACTTTGAAAACATTGGCTTAGCCTTGGCCACAAGACCCGTCGTTGGCCGTCTTAAATGTGTTCTGGTGTTAACGAGAAAGTTATTAAGTGGATTAGGGCTTTCTTAACTACCGTTAACAAAAGGCAATCGTGGACGTTTTAGTTCATTAGAGGCAGACGTAACTTCAGGATTGCCGAAAAGAAGTGTTGCTGGGACCTAAACTACACTTGTTTTATATTAGCGACATAAGTTCACACTCTTGCAGCAAACCTAGATAATTTGCCGACGTCACAGCCATTTACATGGAAAGAAAGACAAAGATGGCCGACAAAGCCCTATTTGCTTACGATTTAGACCAGATATCGGAGTGGTGTAAAGAATAAGGACTCGAAATTGATATCAGAAAAAATAAAACTCTAAGGTTTAGGAATAAAAGAAGATAGGGTAATCGAGGCATAACTAATGAAATAGATGGGATCAAGTTAAGCATTTCAGAACAGACCACATACTTGGGTGTTACACTGTCGTCAAACATTTTATCGGGTAAATATATTAGAAGAATATGCGAAATAATTTTTAAGAAGCCTAGTTTCATCGTACGAGTCGTAGGGAATCGTAATGAATAAGTAAGAGGTATTATCTCGCTTTAGTTAGACCTTATTCAAAGTACGCGGCAATCATCGGAGTTTGATGGGAGAAAACACTATTGAAAGGTTCAGATACGTTTCAGAGGTAATCCTTTACATTATTTAAAAATTACCATAAGAAGAAAAAACGAATATGACAGGCATTTTGAAAGAATTAGGTTGGGGGCCTCTTGAATCAGGAAGGGAGCAGGTGAGACATACTTTTAGTAAGGTATAGGGCGCCTGAGTTTTCTTGCGATGCCAAGGTACTCGATCACTGCGATTAATAAGAGACATCGTCACTGATAGATTCAAGTGTTCCTTCTTCCCACGCACGATACGCAAGCAATAAAATCGAATCCTTGAGCTCGAAAATATCATATTAAATTGAAGAATAGAAATTGATGGATGGTCAAACGCGAAAAATACAGAGGTATTTATGCGCACGAAAGTTGTACATGCGCTAATATATATTCAATTCTATTCATGAACTTAGCTTTCCGCATATACATGCGGTGCCCCTAATACCCCCTCTGGTGCCCCTAATACCCCCGCCACTCTCTTTTGTGGGGTATTTTGTAAATGTGGATGAGAAGAGGACCAATTCTTTCGCAACTGGGTGGGGGGGTTATAGGAACGAAGTGAGCAAGGGATCTCCTGGCTCCTTCTCTCCCCCAGATTCCTGAAACTGTCCTTCCGTGATGCGAGGCCCCAAATCCGAGCCACACCCAGAGAGAAGGCTCCCAGCCAACACCCTACCTTGTCTCTACGCACACACACGCATAAGACCCCCACGCCTTCCCCCCTCACCTGCCCAAGAACACCGGGGCGCGTCTTCCCTCGACTGCCATTCCAAAACCCCACCCACCAATCCTCCTCCCACTTCATCTCCCCTCCCATCTCTCCCTACGGTCCCTCCCGACAGAAAGCAGCGGCCTCGAACAAGGCGGTCCATGAACCCTCCTTCCCCCACGAGGGAAAAAAGGAACGGAAGGAGGAGGGTGAGAATAAATCCACCTCCTTTCACTTTTCATACCCTTTCTTTTTCGTATTCTCTCGTTTTCTTTATCCGCCTTGCGAGTTGAAGGGAGTCCGAGGATTGAGGGGGAGGAGAGGGGGTGATGTGAGAAGGAGGGAGGGACCGAGGGGAAGAACTTCTCGACTGGGGACCGAAGGACGAGATGGGAAGGAGAAAGTGGTGGAAAGTGCGCGCGGAAGGAGATCCCCCAGTTACATTTCCCGTCCGCCTTCCTCTTCCCTCTCGCTCTCAATCCTCCGGTATTCCTCTTTCACCTGTCCACGAGAAAAGAGGGATATTCTAAGGGGGAGGCATAAGGGAACAGGAGGTATGCCACCTCTACCAGCTCCAAGGCTTTTTCCCTCGGATGCCTTCCCTCATCCCCTTCCTCTCCCTTCCCCCCCCCACACTGCTCAAGACTCCTCCTCAACACCCTCCCCCCAACCCCCGACCGACCCCCGCCCCCCGTCCCACCCGCCTACGCCGAGAGCTTGGACTCCGGCCCACGCCGCTCCCTCACTCTCACTTACGAACGCCCCCGGCGGAGACACGCACTCTTGGCTGCGAGTGGGTGAGGGGTGGAGAGAACGAGAGAGAGAGACGCAGGCAGGCAGGCAAGTTTTCCCGCTATTCCCCCCCTCCCCTTTTTCCCCTTTCCCTTCCCGACCCCTCCCCTCCTTTGCCGCCTCTTTTTTCAAGACTGGCTAGGTGGGTTTCATGACCTAGCCATCCGCGGACAATCATAGGTTTACTGCGACGATTTGATGAAAAAAGATTTCCCTGAAAAGATGCATGAATAGGATCATCTTCCGCCTCGAATGCACTGATGAAGCAATTAAATATCTGAGCAGGTGAATCAACGCGAAGCGGACGACGACACAGCAAGGGTTTCATTCTGGTCCGAGACTAAAAGATGACGTTGTTAGTTGTGGTCAAATAACGAATAACTCCTATTTTTAGTTGTCTTTGACAAATACATTACTTCAGAGTTGACCATTGTATGACCTCTTTTCCTTCCATCCCACCCGTATTTCTCCGGGTCCCACATGCAACACTAGCCTTCTTTCTACATTCCATATATACAAGTATAATCATCCCAGCCCTTCCAGGTTTCGTCAGAATCCCCTCGCCATTCCCTTTCCTTTCCAGAATATAACGCTTTTTGGACCCTTTGCCTCGTGAGATTCATTTGCCTCCGCCCCGAAGCGAAGCAGTAGATGATCTTTCCTGGTTTCGAAACCTTTCCTATGAGCTGAGTACGATTTATTTTGTTTTAAATATTCCTTTTATATCATGCTTGCTCTTGTATTTGAATTGTATCCGCGTGTAGCCTATTCAAGCGGGCTTGGCGGTGCATTTGGTGATTCAGTAAATAAATATAATTATTTTAATAAGTGTAATCAGACATTAATAGCCATTTTATCTCTTCCTTCTTCCCTCTAAATTCTTCCCCACGTGGTTCCTGGAAAGAGTGGATTGTCACATGAAAACGATCCACCTCGTGAAGCGTACCCGCCTTGAGTCGTGGCCGGGTTCCGGGGCCCCGGTTCACAATTCAAGTCCACTGAGCAATTTGTTCAACGGTGAATGCTCTTCTTTTATCAGTTTTGCTATTTTAATGTGTCATTATCTGAAATGATATTTCCTAGTGTTTTAATATTTATCTTACGGTAATATTTATGTTATGTGAATGCTTACAAATGTTATGCTGATAGCATAAAGTTTTCGGAAAACGTGTATTCCGGCGAAAAATATGCTTGAAATTTCAATACCTAATTTACTTGAATTCCTTCATTATGTGAGGTCCGAAGGATACTTTCACACTAGGAATTTTAATGCATTTTGAAGCAGTTTGCGACAAAAACCAGGTAATCACAGGAGTTGTCAGGTATAAAAAAGCGCGGTCGACATAAAGTTAGCTGCAGCTATGCGTCTGATTGATGCCTCGTTCATCCCATGCTGCTAGCGATGCGACGACATTCGAAAGGATGAGGGAGGCAGAGATGCTCTGATCCATCGACTGTGAGGGTCAGTAGCGAAGAAAAACACAAGCCGGTGTCATACAGTGATTTTGATTGTTTTGCCGCGATATGTCGCTAGGGCAGGCAATATGCATGAATATTGTTCAGATCGAAGTCTCACTCCACACCGCGGTCGACATTTTTCTCCGGCATGATTGACGAGCACACAGATTTCCTTGATGGCTCAGCATAAATTGTTTTTGTGTTAAACCAAGGTCTATCACAACCCTCGTAGCCAAGTTACGGCCTTTGTTTTAAAATGGCGAATAGAATGGTTTCAGGCGTCACTTTGTGGAAACAATTCATTTCGGAAAAGAAATACTTAGTTATTCCACATATATTTTACTAAACACGCCCTAGGTTTCGACTTACTAAGTCATCATCAGGTGATGGTGCTGATGATGACTTTGTAAGTCGAAACCTGGGTCGTGTTTAATAAAATATATGTGGAATAACTATTTCTTTTCCGTAATTAAACAGGCGATTTGATCTAAATCTCGGTGCCTCCTGACATATTTTCCATAAATTAGAAATATTTTGCGATTAATGAATTCAATTGTGTCCTAAGCCGGCGATCGAATTCCAAAATTAAACTCAAAAGAAACTCTTCCTGGAATATTTTAATATATGAGAAGGCTGCGATTTTTAATGATTTTACGACCACATTTTCCAAGTAAATTCTTCCGTTTCTACCTGGAGAGAGATATAATACATTTGTGTTATGCGTTACAAAACTAAGTGAAAACCCATATCTCCTAATAAATAAAGCCCCTAACATAAGACTTTAAATGTCCTTTTATCAAGCCTAACTAGACTCAGTCCCATTCTCAAATTGCGCTTTTCGCTTATAAGTCTTCAACTCAGAGGTCATGTTCTGTGGCACCTCAGTTGAATATCATACCTCCCTAAACAGTTGAAATTAGTGGTTAAATGTTAAAGGAACATGCAATATGAGTCGTAAATTCATCCCTATTTCTTAAGGCATAATATAAGCCGATTTAGGTGGCTTTAAATACTTCTCGCTGGCAGTTATTTGATCTAATTCAACTTAAAGAACTAAATTCAATTCTCTCAGGCCTTTCCTATTTCTTGAAGTGGTTTTGACTTAATTTTTCAGTGATTGCAGATTTAACTTTTCTCTTGATTTTCATCCTCTACCAAAATAATTCTTTGATTTGAGATGGATTGCATCTTCATGTTGTGTCCGATTCCGCTGTATATTGGGAAAAAACCAATCCCACATTCCCTGTGGTATACGTTGACATAACGCTTGGTCTCACCCAGATATACGATCTGTTAAGCCAGCGGGTGGGGTGGATTTTGGGTTTTATTTGATATGCCTAAAACACCCTTTTGGCTTTCGCCCAATTGTTAGCATTCGCATGAGAAGAGAAGATACGGGCATCCGCATGGAAATGATCCTGATCCTTTAGAATTCGTGAGGTAAATATTTTTTTGACGATAGAGATTTTACGAAAATATCTATTGATGGAATTCGGTGGAATATTTTATCTCGTCCACTTTGTAATTGAAATGTGCAATGAAATCCCTAGCTTAGTCAGGGTAAGTATTTGTCATTTATTTTACACTGAAGTTTATAAAACTCCTAATAAATGGATTATTTCAATTCTTCCAGACTTGGACCTTCGCTTATAATTTCAAACTGATTTCTCTCTTTTACAGAGTACATTAAAAATAATCTCACTTAGACCCAGGTTCTCTATCTAAAAATTACACAAGAATTTGCAATCCTTTAAATCATGTTAATATACAGCCGTCATTAACATCTACATTGTACCTTAAAGCTTTCCTTGTGTGTGGAAAGGGTTACTTCACATCCACCTTTCACAAAATGTTAGACTAGTAGAAACGATGAATAGAGCAACGAATTGAACTAATTTTTTCTAATACCTTTACACATTCAGCGATATCTGAGTGTCAATTACCGTTCTGCGCATGTGAGATGACCTTCCAGCAACAGAGACAATACAATAGCTGTTCAAATGACTACACTAGGTTATCTATGGTAAAATTCTCTGCCCTGATCCTCTTCATTAACAGTTATCCTGATAACTTAACGATCTATGAAAAAATGAACCTAGCTATTCGTTCTACACGCTGCCCTGATAAAATTTTCATGACCTCGCCAACCATAGTAGGAAGGGGTAAGTAAAGCACATTTTAATTATCACAAGAGATACTTGCTACCTATTTATATAAGCTATTCAATCATTCAATTTATAATTACGCAAACCTTTGATCCGAAAAGGATTCTCAACCTAACTCTTAATCTAATTAAGTAATGATTGCTGCATCCAGTTTTACACCATTGCATTCTTCCATTTTTATGCGAGTAAATATTTCTTTTTTTATTATTCTGTCGTCAATGAATCCTTCGAGAAATCTAGCGTCTAAGACCATTTGGAGTACATTTTTTCCTAATACTAGTGGAACATTGTTATCCTATTTGACTATTTGATAAATCAATATACGTATTTAACTTAAAGAGTATGGTAAATTGACTTCCACTTACCTTTTTCGTTGTCCGAAATTTTCAAATTGAAATTTTTCCATCGGGAGAGGAGGATATTGAAATTTCCGCCGATAGTAAGCCATCCATGTCAACCAGTTGTTCCGAATGAGATCTTCACTGATAGTTAAGTCTCGTATCAAATAACCTTTGTTGATTTAAGATGACACATTTCTTCCTGTTTTTTCTGGGCCTAATGTTGAATTATTCATGGCGTATTATGGTTTGCACAATACTTACGCGTGGACAGGCTTAGATGGAAAACCTTTATTGAGCATCAAAAACTTCCTGCACGACTAACTGGAAACATTTCAGCTATGATGACGTACTTTCAGTGACCGTAGATCTGTATTCCGAATCTTTGCTAACTAATTTATCTACATATCTCATTTTATTGATATTAATTGCATGTACAATAATTTTTTTACCGGTCTTCATTTATCGAGACATTAAAGCGCATTCACCTTCCAGTTAGTGAAAAATTCACTTTCACTACGGTAATAATCTGAAAGTATATGCTCAGAATTTCAAATTTAGTCTTTGATATACATATAGACCTATTTGTTTCACATTTCTCATGATATTACAATTTTATCCATAAAGTGTCAAAAAATATTCAGCGTTAAAGCAGCCAGTCTTAACTAATTTTTAATGTAACCATTTTAAAACTCGTTAATTTTTAAAATAACTTTTAATATCATTTATATAATTGCAAAGCTAAATTTTGTGTTTCAAAATTATTTATTCAGTAAGTGCGGCATTGATATATTGAAATTTTGTTCCAAAACCTATTTTTCGTGATGAATTTTCCTAATAAGTCTTTCAAACATGTAATTGTATTTAAATAGAATCAAATCTTCCAGGCAGCTTTGTACGCTATTAAATCGGGATTTCGGCTCAGGTTCAAGGGGTCGGTAGGGGGTTTAAATCCGGTTTGTTCTCCTGAGGACCCCAAGCAGCTGAGTCCAATTTCAGGTACTAGACCTTCGTGGGAAACCGCAATTGGGGCAGGGGAAGGAACTAAACCCCATAATCTAATGTGCATTTAAAACGTCGTTGACAAAGTACGTGTACTCTTTACCGATGAGCTCAAAGCGAGGTGGGACTCAAACTTCCTATCAAATCAACATTCAGATTGATGGCCTATCCTTGTGTCATGGAAAACTCATTTAACATTATTTTAAAAAGACCACCTCCATAGTTAAGGATCTAGAGTTCGCTAGATTTACCAGTTCTCAGCTCTATGTAGTGCATAAAACACTTCACCACGTCCACCATGAAAAAAATTAGAACAAGGCCTGTGATCAAACCCGAAAAATCACGATTAAGGTCATTTATGCGATATTACATACATAATTAATAAATGAACCAATTAACAAACGACGTAATTCGTTGTTTATATGGCCTATTTGTACAGCATTGTATTTGAAATTTTTGCGAATGTGGCAAAGGCCATTTCACACCAAGACAGATACCAAAGCAAAGGCCCTGCACTTACCTCTCGGATAAAAATTGTTGGCTATTTTTAAATCGAATTCTGCTTAGGTCCCAGAATTGTTGACGAGCCACACTTAATCTTTGTAGCAGGTAATCACATATAACTTTATTTATTTCTTTTAAAATATTATTCACATACACAGTAGCGCCATTTTACAGTTAAAAATATAACAAACATGAAAGAGGACAAAAGAACAGCATAACAATAACAACGAGGACCAAGTATGCACCGGGGAAAATTTTAATTTACTGAAAGGTGGGATAAAGCTTGGGTGGTGAAGTTGTTGCATGATAAGTTAAAGTGGTCGACAGTGTGAGGGAGTGAATTTAGAAGGGAGGAGAGGCAAAATAACAGTGAGCGCTTGGTGAGAGATATTCTAGGAATAGGCGGATGGAGTAGGGAGTGGGTGCGGGTGGATCGGGTTGGTATCCTGAAGTTGAAGAAAGATAGCAGTTCAGGGCAATCAATAGCCGTGCTTAGGGTGTTGTAGAGGAGTTTTAAATCAGCTATAAGTCTGCAGCTTTGGGGACTAGAAATGGATAGGGAAGACAGAACAGCATTTGAGGACATATGCCGGTAATGTGGGACTCGGTGTTTGACTATGTTGGCAAAGAAGTGAGAGATGCAATCAAGGGATTTAAGATTAGTTGGGGATGAGGTTGACCAAATGGGGGAGCAATATGATATGATGGGAAGGACAATTATTGAGAAGTATGAATGGAGTGCAATTGGATCTTTAATTTCTGTGAAGCGGTAAAGAAGGCCTAGTAGGAGGGACATTACTTTATTTTTAAAGTCTGTATGTGGTCGGAGTAATTTGTTTCTGGTCAATTAAAACGCCAAGGTCTTCAATGGTTGTTACTCTATTTAAGGGAGTTGAATTAATTGAGTAGTTGAACATCAGGGGGTTTTTTTCAGAGAAAGAGTCATGAAGTTGCATTTTCCAGGGTTTAAGTTAAGCCTCCAGCCTTCTTCCAAAATATAGTTTTCCTTGTATAAAGGGAGGAACTGTTATTACTATTAATCAAAAAGTTTTCTTTTCCGTGAAACTCGAGAGGATTTTAACTGCCCGAAGTGAGGAGTTGTTAATCTTGATTTCGGGTCCCCAAAAACCTCCAATTTACATCTATCCTCCTGCTTCAATGACCACGTTTCCGCGCCGTACATAGCTACGCTCCATATCAATGTTTTTACGAGTATTTTCTCAAAGTTCTTACTCAACGTCCCTGTCATCAACTCCCTCCTCCTTGTGAAAGCCTCTTTGCCTAGCGCAATTCTTTTCCTTACGTCCCAACTACTTTGACCGTGTTGGTCGAAAACACTACCGAGATACGTAAACTGTTCTACCTGCTCTAGTTTTTGCTCTCCTATTTTAATGTTAAGCTTGGCCTTTTTCTTTCTAGAAAATCGCATAACCTTTGTTTTATTAATATTGCTTCTCATCCCATACCTGTCGCACTGAATATCCAATTTACTCAGCAATGCTTGCAACCCCTCGGCTGACTGGCAAACTAAAGCTTGGCCATCAGCAAACCTAACTGATTTTACAAATTCCCCGCCCACTTTCATTCCTACCTCGAGTTCTTCCCATGCCTCTTCGATCATTTCCTCTGCATACAGGTTGAACAGCATCGGTGATAATGAGCAACCTTGCCTTACACCTCTTCCTAACACTGCCCATCCGGACTCCCCGTTTCCCACCCGCACCTGAGCAGTCTGAGACATGTCTAGGTAGCGGATTAGCCTCTTGTCCCACCAATCCATTCCTATTTTCAGTAATACACTCATTAGTTTTTCTCAATTCACTAAAAAAAACACCTTTTCCAAATTTTCGATACAGGCAATTACGTCCTGATTGTATTCTATATTCCTTTCGATAGGTTATATCATTACTGCAATGGCATCTCGCGTACCTCTTCCCTTCCTAACCTCAAGCTGATCATCCTATAAGTGATCATTAGCCCTACTCTCTATCCATTTGTTGATGATTCTGAGAATAACTTTAGCTGCGTGGGATATCAAACTTATTGTTCTGTAGTCCTCACATGATGTAGCATTTACATTTTTCGGACAAGGAACTAACACTGATCTCACAAAGTCTTCCGGCCAGATTCATGTTCCTTATCTATGTCTAATCTTGTTGGCCTAAGTTCTTTATCATACAGTGTTTTCAAATATTCCTTCCATCTCTCTTGGATCTTTTCTTTGTCAATTATTATCTTCCTCAACTTATCTCTAACTTTCATCACATCCTACATCATATGATCAGAATACTCTAGAGTCAGTGTCCAAAAAATCGCATAGTATTTTACGTTTAAAGTCTCATAAGGCAACACGTAATTGTATTTTGGTTTCAATTTTAGAAGAACTAACTATATCCAATAAATATTTATTCATCAAGGAGGAATTGTTAACGCCTGTCTCCTAACTCTAGAATGTAACATTCCCTGTCTCGAAAGGATTTCATAACGCCATTATTGTACCACCTGGGGTCGCGATTTTTTTAACGTATTTTATAGGAATGAAGTCTGTGATGCATCTATGCATAATACTGACAAATTTTGTCCAAGTTTCTTCTACCTTGGCATGATTAAGCGCGTTTTGAACTCGGATAGTGAAGAGTGTAATTGATTGGTAAAATTTTCAAAGTCTGTTTTATGGTAATTATAAATTTTTCTTTTTGGTTTAACAATAATTTTAATTTCTAAAACGAAATTGATATTAACGAATGTATTGTCACTCGAGCCTTCGTTATTTGCTGTACTCATAATACCTTCTGGTGTGTTCGTAAGAAATAGGTCAAATATGCTCTTTCCACGGGTGGGCATGCGTGCTGAATGATGATAGGCGTTTCTCTGTACTAATTTTAATAATGAATTACGAGAATTGCGGTCACGGATACCAGTTTTAATGCTATTTCCGTCCAAATCCATACTGGAGAGGTTGATGTCCCCACTAAATATGCTGATGCTCTTATTATATTTACGTGTAAATAGCTATATTTGTTCATCGAGTGCATGAAGTGTTTTAACATCTGAGTCTGGAGGTCTATAGAAAGAGTATAAGTTAATGTTGGGTTAATTAGCTCGCAGAAAGGTGCACCAAACTCTTTCTACGCTATTATCATTAAATATATATTGTCTGCTTTCAAAAATAATTTTCGCTGCTATGCAAACTCCTCTTCCGGGTCTATTACCTTTATTGCGTCGGTAAACTGTGAAATCTCTTGGGTAAATTTCTCGGTCGTTTATATTATCATACAGCTAACTCTCTGTGCCTAATGCACTGTCAGCGCAATAACTTTGGATTATATGCTCGAGGTCCGTTCTTATATTTTTGAGGTTTCTGCAATTTAGTACAAGTATTAATAGATTATGTTTATTTTCAATGACAACCGTATTTGTGAGAGTCGTTCAATAATTGTTTGGCAAACAAGAACACGGGGATATTTATTTGAATAGAATCGGTATTTTAAAAACACCTTGGATATTTCTTGCTGCTCATCAGGGCACTTCTCCCGCTTTAGCCTATGTAACATGCAGAACAGTCCCCACACATTACTATATATATAGGGTACGGCAGTTCAATTCGGGCAAATGAAACTTTTTTTTAAAAGCAAATTTATTTAAAAAATTAAAATTAAAATTCTTTTACATACAAATAGTGGTATCTGTCAAGAATAACATTACTCAATGTAACCCCTTCAGCTGCAATGACCACCTCCAATCTTGTCCTAAATTGATCGCACGCACTCTTTAAAACAGCGCTGTTCATATTCGCGAATGCTTCTACGATAGCGATGCATAGAGAAGCTGGGGTGCCTTGTGTTTTTGGTAACTCTTACGACTACGCTGCAAACATAATAGTCGAGGGGATTCAAGTCCGGGCTATTCTGGGGCCAGAACTCCTGTGACCAGAACATATCAATGCTATCTGAGATCCATTTTTGGACTAAATGACTCGTATGAGCTGGTGCACCGTTCTGTTAAAAGACATATTATCTCCAAGAGGCCACAATTACCATCCACGGTTACCTGATATCCTTCAAAATGTGCAAATTCGCAAAATTTTGCAAAATTCCTATGAAATCAGCGCCTTAGCGTTTCCTCGAATGAGATATCCTCACCGGGTGAGCGGGACCTTCTCCAGACTTCTGCAAAGCATTATACGCAGCCTCAATATTGTAAACAGTTGATCTGGGGTACCCGAAGAATCGAACTATTTCACTGGGCGAACGCCCAGCACGAACGTTTTCGATAATAGCGGCTAATTTAATCGAAGAAGGCTGTGCGAATAGATTACATCCCTGGAGAATGACTCAAGAAAATAGGAAAAAGGAGGGAGAAGACTTTTAACGAGCTCGCTAGTAGCATTTACTAGGGCTAAGGATTTTTGTCGAAAGACTGTTTAATCAATATTAACACCATCTTAAAGAAGGGAAAACCAGCAATACAAGTATGGGAGAACTTTAGTTTTACAAGGTCGTTATGACACACGGCAATAATAGAATCATCAAAAAAAAGAATGCAGCAGATTGTTTGAATTGAAAATTAGGAGTAAGCGTGATGCCATTAATTAGATCACCATTAGAAGGGAACATGGAGAATATCCAGGGTGTATTTTTTTGCTTTATGGATTTTGATAATGCGGTCTACAGGGTACACTGGGCACAATTAATTAATATTTCGCAGAAGGCTGGAGTAGACTGGGGGGAGAAGAAACTAATCCGGAACCTGTCTCGGGACCCGTATCAGACTGCACAGGTGCAGATAGCAAATAGAAAGCTCTGTTGGGCAGTGGTAGTAACCAGCGGAGTAAGACAAGGTATTTCTCCCATATATACACAGAGACCCTCCCCGGACTACAACCTTGACGTGGTGGAAGGGCTTGTGCGTTCCGATGACCCCTAGAGCTGTGCTGGCGGGAGTAATAAAAATTGCTCCTGGTAGGGTCACCCACAGATAGGTCGAAGGTTAGGAGCCAGACGAAAGGTAGTCCACGCAGCGTCTGTTCCTCAGTGAGGCGGCTGCAATGGCGTCTGACCCCAGTGGGGCGGCCAGTAAGTGATGGTGTCACGTTAAAAACACTATTGAGGAAGGCAACGGGAAACCACCTCAATTATCATTCCCTAGAAAAATATGATGGACAATAGAGATATTTTGAGTCCTCGCAACCACGGGGCTCGGCCCAATCGGCCGTGTGTCGTGCCCGGCAGCGGGGGAGGCAAGGCTTCCGCGGTCGTCATCCCACGAAACCCTTGCAAGGGAAAACCAGCAGCAGCAGGACAGAAGACGCAGGAGAAGAAAACCAAATTAGTTAGAATAGGAACGTGGAATGTTAGGACAATGATGAGGACAGGGCAATTGGAGAATGTTAAGCGAGAGAAGGAAAGGGGGAATATAGATATTTTAGGTCTATGCGAGGTGAGATGGAAAGATAGCGGGGATTACTGGAATGATAAGTATAGAAGAATCCCTCCTCCCCTGCCACCCCTTCTTGACACTTGGTATATATATCCCTTCTCCTTGTACTTTTCCTCACCTGAAGATGATACAATGTATCGAAACCATGGTCGGCAATAAAGTTTTAACTGTGGAAAATTGCAACGAAGTTTTCATTAAGTATAGAATATAATACAGCGGTGGGGACGAGGGCCAACGAGGGGTTGCCATAGTATTAAATGAAGAGGTAGGAAGAAGCGTAGTCAACATAGAGCAGGTAACGGATAGAATACTACTAGTGGAGATAAAAGCAGAACCGACGAAATTAGTTATTATTCAGGTATACATGCCACCGAGCAACCATAAGGAAGAAGAGGTCGATAGGATATACGATCAGTTAGAGGACATGATCGCGTGGGTTCCTGCAGGGAAACATTTGATAGTGATGGGGGATTGGAATGCGACGGTAGGCGAAGGAAGAGATGGTGATGAGGTGGGCGACTACGGTTTAGGCACGAGGAATGACCGCGGGGAGAAAGCAGTTGAGTTCTGCAGGAGACAGGGGTTAGTCATCACCAACACTTGGTTTAGACACCACAAAAGACGCAGGTATACATGGAAAATGCCAGGTGACTCAGGAAGATATCAGCTAGATTATATCCTGGTTAGACACAGGTTTAGGAATAGTGTGATAAATTCGCACAGCTTCCCGGGAGCGGATGCGGACTCAGACCACAATTTAGTTGTTATGAAATGTAGCGTACGTTTCAAAAAGATAAAGCAGGGGCGGCGAGTTAGAAAATGGAATGTAGAAGCATTAAATGGGTTGAAAAGGAAGGAATACAAACAGGCGGTAGAGAAAATTATGGAGGATGGTAAAGGGCTTATAACTATCGAAGAAAAATGGGAAATGATCAAAAAAGGGTTGTCTAAAGCCGCAAAAGACACTATTGGAACCGTTAACGCTAAAAGGACTAGGAAACCATGGATCACGGATGAGATGATTACAAAGATGGATGAGCGGCGAAAATGGAAGAATATAAATACAGAATTAGGCAAAATGAAGTACAAAGAATTGAACAATAAATTGAGGCGGGCAACAAATAAGGCAAAAGACGCATGGTGGAAGACGAGTGCGAGGATATGGAAAGTCTGCAGAGAAAGGGTGAAATCGGTGCGCTGTACAGCAAAGTTAAATCGTTATGGGGAAGTAAGAAAGGAAGAGCTATGCTAACAGTTAGAGATAAGGCGGGTAAGGTAATAGTTGACGCAGGAAAGATCCAAGAGAGATGGAAGGAGTATATAGGAGAACTGTATAGTAAAGAACTCAGACCAACAAAGTTAGACATTGAAAAAGAAAATGACGTAGAGGAAGACAGCTTAGGTCCAGGCATACTAGATAATGAGATAGAAAGGGCATTAAGGGAGATGAAACTAAATAAGGCCGTGGGGGTAGATAACATTCCCGTGGAACTTTTAAAATGCTTAGGAAAATGTGGGAGGAAGAGGCTATATGGGCTGATCCGTAGCATTTATGAGGAGGGAATCTGGCCGGAAGACTTTGTGAGAGCGGTTTTAGTTCCGATTCCGAAAAATGTAAAGGCCACGTCATGTGAGGACTATAGGACAATTAGTTTGATATCCCACGCAGCTAAAGTTGTTCTCAGGATCATAAACAAAAGGATAGAGAGTAGGGCAAATGATTACTTAGGGGATGATCAGTTTGGGTTTAGGAAGGGGAGAGGTACGCGTGATGCCATTGCAGTAATGAGATTATTAATCGAGAGGAATATAGAACACAACCAGGAGGTATTTGCCTGTTTCGTAGATTTCGAAAAAGCGTTTGATAGAGTGAATTGGGAAAAACTAATGAGTATATTGCAGAAAATAGGAATAGATTGGAGGGAAAGGAGGCTAATCCGCAACCTGTACATGTCTCAGACTGCTCAGGTGCGGGTGGGAAACGGGGAGTCAGGATGGGCAGTGTTAGGAAGGGGTGTAAGGCAGGGTTGCCCATTATCACCGTTGCTGTTCAACCTGTATGCAGAGGAAATGATCAAAGAGGCATGGGAAGAACTCGAGGTAGGAATGAAAGTGGGCGGGGCATTCGGAAAATCAGTTAGGTTTGCTGATGACCAAGCTTTAGTTTGTCAGTCAGCCAAGGGGCTGCAAGCATTGCTGAGTGAATTGGAAATTCAGTGCGACAGGTATGGGATGAGAATCAATATTAATAAAACAAAGGTTATGCGATTTTCTAGAAAGAAAAAGGCCAAGCTTAACATTAAAATAGGAGGGCAAAAACTAGAGCAGGTAGAGCAGTTTACGTATCTCGATAGTGTTTTGGACCAACACGGTCAAAGTAGTAGGGACGTAAGGAGAAGAATTGCGCTAGGCAAAGAGGCTTTCACAAGGAGGAGGGAGTTTATGACGGGGACTTTGAGTAAGGATGTTAAGAAAAGACTCGTAAAAACTTTGATATGGAGCGTAGCTATGTACGGCGCGGAAACGTGGTCATTGAAGCAGGAGGATAGACGTAGACTGGAGGCTTTTGAAATCTGGGTGTGGAGAAGAATGGAGAAGGTGAAATGGACAGAGAAGAAAACAAATGAGGAAGTACTTGGTATGGTGGGTGAAGAGAGGGGTTTGTTGGGAGCAATCCTATGGAGGCAGGAAAAGTGGATGAAGGGGGTGTTGACCGGCAGTGGGATGTTGAAGACTGTGATAGAGGGTAGAATGTTGGGCAAAAGAGGAAAGGGAAGGAACAGGATAGGGATGTTGGACGGGATGAAGGGAGGAAGAAAGTACTCAGAGATGAAGAGGGACCTGATATAGAGTAGGATGATGGATTTTGTGTTTTGTTAGGAGTAATAAAATATTTGTTTGGTAGTTGTGTCCATCGAAAAACCTACCTTAACCGGTAGATTACCTTAAAAAAAAATACACAGAGAAAACGGTAAGATGGGCATGGGAAGGGCAGAAGGTTGGATTGAGGGTAAATGGGGGAAATATTCATATCAACAGATTCAGGCGAGATGTAGTGGAAGTTCTTTATTGAGAGAAAAACAAATTTTGCACTTTTCCTCAGATTTATTTGATTTAAACTGTGGAAAAGTGCAAATTTTGTTTTCCTCATAAGCTTCATATCAGTTATAGTTGAGGATGACTAAGCGTTTCTTAAACATGCAGCCAAAGAATTAGAACCATCATATTGTAGAATCAATGCGATAAGTATTGGATAAAAATCAACAACATGAAAGTGCAGCAAATGAGATTCTTCAAAAATAAGAAGGATAAAATAAAAAGTAAAGAATAATTAAATATTCTAGAACAAGTTAGCATGTTTCCACACATTTAGGCAGTGTTTTGGAGGAGTGTGCGCAGAGTACTAAGGGCAGTAATAGAAGATTCGTTAGATAGAGGAAAGAACGTTAGATAGAGACAGTAGTTGATAACAGGTACCTTAAGTAATGATTTCAGGAAAATTCTATTGGACATTTTAATATGGAGGGTATTTAATGACTTAGAAACTTGGAAGTTAATGCTGGAGGGTAAACGTAGATTGAAAGCTTTGTAGACGCAGAATAAGAAGAGTTTGTCAAAGAATGGGTAAAATGAAATGGTCGGAAAAGTTGGTTCCAAAGATGGTAGGGACCGAGGGATGGATGTTAGGAGAGATGGAAAGAAAGAAAAGTATTTACAGAAGATACTGTGAGGCAATGGGATGATACAATCAGTAATACAGGGAGAATTCTGCAAGAGGGAAGTTGAGGACTTGGAAGAATATAGTATGCATTTTAGATGTAATTTAGGGAGGTAGAAAGTATGTAGAGTTAATAAATGAATCACGGTGATATTTGGTATCATGTCTCAGGTTATTTTTGCCATATTATTTAGGGCTTAGAATTACTGTAGTATGTAGACGAAGGGTCCATCATAAACCTGTCCTTAGCCGGTAGACTACTGCTATAAAATAATGGGATTGAAAATCTCAAAAAGGGTTTTCCTGAGAGTTGGTTCAAAGATGTGATTCCTCTTCCGAGTAAAAGTGGGTTATGGAAGGTAAGGATACATTCACTAATGTGGAGTTGAAGATTATTACAGGGTTCGTTCCAAAAGCAATGCAATTAAATTCCCGCGCCGCTTTAAATTGGTTGAAGTGAGATCAAACTACTTGCAGTGGGTGCAAAATAACTAATCTTTGCCGCAAAATCGGTCCCAGTGCTCTCCAAGCTGTAGAAGTGGCAGGATGTCAGTTATTGTAAACCTCTGCGCGCCGACCGTATCATCAAAAAATTGGAATCGACGATCGATCAACGCTACTCGATTACTAAGTTTTGTGCTAAACTAAAAAACATCTCTCGAGGAGACTAACAAAATGATTCGTAAGGCTTACGGGGACACTGCTTTGTCCTACTAACAAGTTTCCAGGTGGTTAAAGGCCTTTAAGGAGGATCGGGAAGATGTTCACGACGAACAGCGTTCTAGGCGGACGTCAACCAGCAAAACCGACATAAATGTGGCTCATGTTCGACGATTCAAGTTGAACTCTGACCGTCGAGTATCAAGATGGTTGCCAATGAACTAAAATTGTCATCTACTGTTGTGTTTCGCATTGCTACTGAAGATTTAGCGATGAGGAATGTGTGCGCCAAGCTCGTGCCCAAGGTTTTGTTAGATGACCAAAATTCCAACCGAGCAGGAATTTCAAGTGAACTTTTACAACGTATTGACAATGAATCTGATTATTTGAACAATTTGATAACTGGTTATGAAACCTGGATCGTCTAAAAGAACGTAGAAGCAAAACGCCCAAGCTCTGAGTGATACACTGACCAATCCTCCAATCCCAAAAAGGCAAGAATAAGCAAATCAAAAGATAAAACAATGCTCATTGTCTTTTTCGACAGTAGAGGAGTGGTTCATAAGGAGTTTCTTCCTCAAGGACAGACAGCTAACGTCAACAGAGGTCCCCGAAGACGCCTTCCAGGGAGCGTACCGGTCATGGCAAAATCGCTGGAAATAATGTCTTGAGGCCCGAGGACAGGACTTTGAAGAATTTTTAAGTGTTTGTGGGTTTCAATTCAAATAATTAAATAAAAAGTGTAACCCTGTAAGTTTATATCTTTGAAAGGCACGGCACATTTTATTAACAGCTGATATCTTCATTGCCTCCCGTCTCCCGATCATGTCACGGCATTACTTTCTCCCTTCAAAATTTATCACAATTGTTGGATAGACTACAATGGGACGCGCTGGAAGTATGAATATTGCTCGGATAACTTCAAATACTAGGGATAAAAAACATTCGAGTAAACGCTGACGCAGAGGGTAAAATTGAAGCTGCATTATAGTGGTAGGGCAGACCCACCCAGTCCGATATAAGAATTCTTTTCCTAAATAGAATGGTTAGAAAATTAACTTCGACAATTCCAACTTCCAGATAATAAGGTGAAATAGAATGCCCATAATCATTGAATACTCTAACGTCTGGTGCCCTAGCAAAGGCTGCCAGTTACCCTCAAGACGGGGGTCAGGGTGAGAGTTAGATTGATCTGAATTCCATGTATGTGGTGTCTTTAAGCTCTAAATTCTCCTAATTTATTTTGATAAGGTTAACACCCCAGAAAATTGAAATATTATTACTTCTCTACGTTATGTCCGTAGGCACAAACTTAAGAAAGTGCGTGATTAATTCACACAGTATCCCAGGAGCGGATGCGGACCCTGATCACAATTTAGTATTGATGAAGTGTAGCGTCCGATTAAAAAAAATTGGGCAGGGGAGGCGGGTTAGGAAATGGAATGTAGAAGATTTAAATGAATTGACATGGAAGGAGTATCAGCGGGCTGTAAAAAAAATAATAAATTAGGGAAAGGAACTGAGTACTATTCAATAAAAATAGGAATATATAAAAAAAATACCAAAAGCCGCAAAGGAAATTATGGGAACTGTTAACAAGGGAAAGATAAAAGGAACCATGGATCACGGATGAGATGGTCACAACGATAGATGAGAAGAGGAAATGGAAGATTATAAATACAGAGCTAGGCAGAAAGAAGTAGAAAGAGTCGAATAATAAACTGAGATGGCCAGCGAAAGAAGCAAAATGAGGCGTGGTGGGAGACGCAGTGCGAGGATATGGAGAGTTTGCGGAGGAAGGATGAAATTGGTGCGCTATACAAGTAGGTTTAAACACTATTGGGAAATAAGAAAAAAAGAACTGTGTTAACAGTTAGAGATAAGTCGGGTAAGAAAGTAATGACTTAGAAAATATTCTTAAGAGATGGAAGGACAGACCAACAAGGTTATGCATGGAAACGGAATATGACGTAGATGAAGATAGCTAATATCCAGACATAATCCATGATGAAATCGAAAGGGCATTAAGGGAGATTGAATCAAATAAGGCCGTGGGGTTAGACAACATTCCTACGGAACTACTAAAAGGTTTAAGAAAATATGGGAGGAATAGTTTTTATGGACTAATTCTTAGCATCTATGAGAAAGAAACCTGGTCGGAAGACTTTGTGGGATCAGTGCTAGTTCCTATTCCGAAATAGATAAAGGCTCCATCATGTGAGGTCTACAGAGCCATAAGTTTGATTTCTCTCGCAGCTAAAGTAGTTATCAGGATTATCAACGAGGGGATGGAAACTAGGGAAAAAATTACTTTGGGGGTTATCATTTTATGTATTATAATTGATTGTATTCATAATAAATACTCGCGTATTTTAAGCTTTTTTCTGTACATTTTCTGTCTTGAGGAAAAATGTAAATACCTTAGAGCTTCAAAGCACCATGTATTTATCATTATACGATCCATTTATGGTGAATATTGGCAGAAACCAATGTTAATACGCCCAAGGGAAGATTTTCCAACATATGTATTTACAATAAAGTACAAATAATCATTTAATGGGCATTTAAACATTAAATATTTCTCACAAGAACAATAATTTAATCTCTATCTCCGCTATATTCGCTTCCAACCGGTGTAAGAATAAATTTGCGAATAAATATGCTTTGGTGTAAGAGATAAGATCAAGTAAATTTCGCCCAATATTTAAGCATGAGGTTAACAAAAGGAATGAATGAAAATGTGCCTCAATTTTTTTGGAATACAAAAAATTTCCAGGAAGGAGCGGGCATGAGGTTTCTTTCAGCCTTTCGAACTACTCGCGCAGTCCATGTCACCCGTCATGTCGAATCGAAGTCCTCTTCTTTCACAGAGTGAAAGGATGCGTCTCGCCCTTCGAGGAGGTAGCTTCGTTGCCACAATGTGCCTGAATTTAGGTTCAGAAAGTCGAGGAATCTTTAAGAAAGCTTTTCGAAAATGAATAAACTTGAAGAGGAAGCTAACAGCTCCCGTTTAGGTAACTGTCGCTCTGTCTCCAATGCTCTGGTCTACCCATTTTTATCCTGACGTGTACCTGCTGAGAATGAGTAAAAAGTTTGATCTCAGTTTTTTTAGAATCACATGCAATAGAATTGTGCATTATGGTAGATGCAATAAGAATTCCTTTCAGCTTAGTCAAAAGAAAAAAATATTATCAAGCCATATATGCTTAAAATATGTTACAACTCATAAGTCCATTAAATTTTGTTCTCAGAGCAACAACTTTTCATTTTATCAGCATGGAATGATACATTGAGGCACAAAATGTACCAGAATATTAATAATCGGTAAAATTTTCTTCTGTTTATTCGGTTCCCTTTATCAAATGTGTACCCGACCACCTTCGCCTCGCCTCTCTCGCAGACGCACTTTTATTCTCTTAGCTAAAATCTCTCTCTTGTTGCCGTATGACTAGCTATGCGGGGATAAGAGAATATAGTGGAGTGAGCCGTATTTTCTAGTTCCTCGGTGAAGGCTGAGTGATAAACCAATGAAGAACTTGTGGCGTCGTTAGAAAAAAACGTTTTGTCGAGACGTAGCTTCTGAATGTGTTAGCAGCTTTAGGTCAAGGCTTCTTGCGGCTCGAGCTGGGGGGCCTTCTCATGTAGTTCTTATAATGGCTGGTGGTTACTACGATTGTGTTGTTAAATCGACCAGTTTAAAACGCCAAAATTCAAGCATGATGAGGGAAGAGGTATCACCATTCATTCGCCTCGTCAGCCGACTGAATGAAGAAAAGAGAAGACCGTGAAATTGTTCCTTGAGGATTTTGTCCGGATCAAAAGTTAAGATGCGTTAAAAGTTTTAGAGGCTAACATTCCAAGTATGTAAAATTGCGACTTAGTTTGCCTTTAAATTTAAGGAAATAGTTATTTCTTTTCATTCTTCATTACTTCTTTCATGAAGAGATACGATCAAAATATTCTCTCGCAAGTGTCAGGGTGGTACCCAGCTGAAAAGTGATAGGTGGTATTTTTTTTAGCTTTTTTCTTTTTTTATTTTAATAATTTTAATATTCTTTAAATTAGGACTCCCATTGACACATTTTTCACCTTATGAGGAATAGGAATAGGATTGAATTAAAATTATTGGATTTATAACGGATCCTAGTTTGAATGCCCCTGTTGGACAACACAAAAAGGAGCGAATTGTCCATCTCCGGAAGGGAATTTTACTAAATGCTTAGTAAGTACTTCTTTCGTCTTTTCATTTTACTAGAGAAGGTATTGGTTTGATAAATTACCAATGCACCCCGTACCACGCCCGGTATTTCGTTTAGATCTCGTGGTAACTGATGATGTACTAGCAAAAAAAATATTTTTGAAATTTATTGAAAATAAAATCGTTTCTGGAAAATAAATGATTCTAGTAAGTAATTAGTTATTCTAAAAAAACAGACCATATTCTTTTCTCATTTTCAGTTGAATCTCTTTTCTCTAATTTCTTCTTTGTGTGTATTTCTATAATATAGTCTAGCGCTTTTTCTAAATTATTGTCTAGATTATTTAAAGTGATTTAACATATAATCTTATCACTTAAATTTTAGCCTATTCTCATTATCCTCCCCTGATTTTTTGGCATTCATTGACAGTCTAATATTTTATGTATTTTTCCTATGACTGAGTCTTTCCCTTGTGGTAGTATACAGTAGTATGTGGTAGTATTTGAATAAAAGTTATTTCAGCACGAGGAAAAGATTTTCTATCGAAATTTTCTGGTAGTTGTCATTTGCTATGTGCGACCTAGTGTTTTTAGCCTTTAATATTCTTGAACCGGACTAAGCAGGCGGTGAGTGCGGGAGAATGCGGGTGGGAATTGGCGGGGGTAGAGCCGAGTAATGTCCGGCGGCCTCAAACTCCGTTCTCCCTCGGTTAAGATTCGTCATCTCGGTGGGGTGACAGGCTTCTCCATTTTATTCCTCTTCATCATTTGGGTTTCAACTTTTTATGTCTTGCTGTAAAATAGATTAGATTACTGCGTAGTGAGTATAAGGATATGTGCACGCTTAGAAAGTACACGGAATTCAAATTAATATTCACCATCACCTCTAATCTCTCTTAGAGTGCATATTTGAAAATTTTGCATCTTCTCTTTATAGATACTTGGCTTCATCATATGGGATGAAGAACATGTAATGAAATTATAAAAATGCTGTTATTTAACTTTAATAGTTAAATTTTGATATGTGGAAAGTTTTTCCAGCTATCTCATCAGTTGTAAGTTCAGGAATTAGGCAAAGAAAAATTGAGGTCCCCCTTAGATCTGTAAATAATGAGGGAAAGAAAGTTTTTCGGTTCAATCGAAAAAACCTTATGGAAAGTTCTATAGCGCAAGAGAGCAAGCAAAATAATACTTTTTAAAAGTATGAATAGGGCTATCAAGTTTATTTCTGTAGAGTTTGGAACTATTTAATTTGGTTATGATAAGAAGGAAGGATGGGCTGGATAGCTCATAACCTTGGCAAAATATTTGTGCGCGAAGTATTGACGAGTTTAACGGTTACGGTGATTGATTGCACCTGATTACACTTCAGGATTGCAAACATTACAATTAATACTACTTAAATGCATCTAGCTAATGGAGACGTTAAGTTATACAAATGGTGGAAATAATCAGAGCTTACGCTCAATGAGATATCTAAGTTTTAAATATTTCTCTTCGTATGCGAGAAGAGCAAGGGAACAGCGGTGCTCGTTACGGAGCAGTGAAATAAGAGTTGGTTGAAATAATACTGAAGCAATATTATGCTTAGTATAAAAATATTTCCTTGCATCGTCGCCGGCAGTTACCAATTCCGATATCTTCATCGTTTGTTGTCTATTTAAAACCAGTCCGTCATAGAGGTCTGTTTTTTTTCATGATCTCTTCACGAATGACGGGACTGACATTAAATTTCTGCATCATTACAGAAGAATTCTGCTTCCGTTTTATTTAAGAGATTTAATCTATGTAGTTACCTTCGGTCCACGAGTAATTCCCAGCTTTACTAATTTTAATCTAAACATTCCACTAAGCACAGGGTGAAGAAAATTTTCATTGATAGGTTGTACCAATACGTAAGTGAATAGTTATTTGACCAGACATAGACCCTCTCCCATGTTACTTTGGGTGATACCTGCTATCCAATTCCAAACAGGTATGGATGACTCCATGCTTAGAGATGGTAGGAAAAATCCTGTTTAAAAGATGAACAGTAGTAGGTAAGCGAATTATTATTGGCAGGTAAATGTAGCTTTCCTCTTTTCCTGCAAATGTTATTTCAGTTTTTGAGCTAGACTTTAGGGAATGAGAGAACAACTTCTTTCCAAGATTCGACCGACGGTAACTTCTCGAGAGTAGATGGATCTCAGCGTGGATCCCCAAGGGGTCTCCTCTCGCCTTGGGCCCGAGCTTCACTTGAGGATTTGGAGGATAGAGCGATGTTGAATAAAAGATTTATTTCGACCGATGTTATGGATGACGGAGATGGATCACCGGTGCTTTTTTGCTCATGTTACTTTCTCTTTTCTTACTTATTTATCAAAAAAACAAAGAGAAAATTACAATGAGATTGCGTATAAAGAAAAGGATTAAGACTGAATAAGGAGGTTTTGTACTTCATAATGTTGAAAACTCTGTACCTAGGAAACATATTTGAAAAGTGACGCCTTTATATTCTACATCAAATAAAAAGCCACCGCCGATTGCAGAAACTACAACAGCATCGTTTGAACTATGATGAAGAGAAATTGAAGAGCTGAAGTCTGTCGGAAAACTGTATTGCATATTACATCTACATCTGCCTTATGTTTTACCAAGAGCCGCGTGTGATAGGGGATGTTAAAATATCGATCGTTTTTTGCACGGGACGTGCTCATATTAGGGATTTAATATTGCAACATTTTGACTTAGGTGTTCATAGCTGTTAGGGTAATCAACCTCGATACATAAGGATGACGAAATGTGTGAGAGGGGCAAGAGTATCTAACACTGTTCGAACCGGAGGTTATTTCTTTCATTTTATCACTTTATTATATATTTAGTCTGATATGCCCATAATAAGTAGACCCACTTATTCACTCGGCGTAAAATGTAAACTCAAGCGTTCTGTACCGTTGTAAACGTCTTATCGCCTATAGTGTCCTTTATCTTATATCCCACTTCTATTTACATAAAGTCAAGAAAAACCATATCAATTAAAGCATTATTTTATTCCGAACCTACATGTTATACACAATATAGTACATAGAAAGAGCGCAGGCTGGGTCCCGCAGGATCTTGCGTAAACTGTGCTGATATTTCATCAATACATCCTGGATATCGAGATGCCTTAAATTGGAAAAACAATAATATGGTCCATGCTCTGGCATTATATAGATGTGAAGATAATGGACCCAGTAATTACTTTCCTCGCTGTTTCATGGGTTTTTAATTACTATTCTCCCTATCCCCGCCTTTATATACGTTTTATATTAGATTTTTTCCACAGCGTTTGATCGAAATGTAATTTAATCGTGTCCTCTTAAATTGTTCTAAAGATTGAGTGATATATCCGACGCTAGTTGTTTTCTCTTTCGAACTGGTTTTGATCAAATACAAAAGGTTTATTTGGGTAAATGGTTCTCCGCAGGCTTTGAATACGCTGCGTGAGATCTCACTGTCAGGCATCGTTTGGAAACACTGATGAAGTCGGCTAACTGAGATATTTGATGGCAACTTGGTGAAATTTGAAAGAAGGAGATAAATAAGATGACCTTTTCTAAATCGCTGGTTAACCTTTCCCCTTGAACATTTTTGAGTGTTTTAACTGTATCCTTAATTCTCTTAACATCCCTGACAAGAGCCCACAAGGGTTTTGGGTTCTCCTCTAAGCCGTTAGCGAATATTTTCCTTTTAATTCTCTCTTCGCTTTTCTTAGGTATTTATTTGCATTACACCTAATCTTTGCACTTATCGTGAAGAATCTCATTCCATCAGTCGTAAGAGATGCCATTGCGGGTATTTTTCATCTCGGCCTGGGATAACCTTGCCAGGTATAGAGATTTCGCGAAGTCCCTGCTCAATCAATCTACACGCACTATTAGACACTGTGCTAACTTGTATAAACTTCCTTGGTATAAACTCTTGACTTCTTAGCGTGTTATTGCGGAAAAATATTTCCACGCATCATTTGTTTCGGCATGGCCAATATGCTTAAAATTGACTAATTAAATATTTCACTCAATAGTTTAGTCATAAGAGTCCCTTGAATTGAAAATAAAATTTTCTTTTTTCATATTGATGACCACATGTATAAGAAAATTAAGCATTTAATTCTCTGCGGTCGCTAATTCCTTTGAGAGTTTCAATAATTTAGATCGTTTCGCATATATTCGTTGCTGATGCGCCAAAACATTTTTTCTCCTCTGTTTGATATAGCGACATGTTGACTAAAGAGTTCGGCGTCAAAAAATATTAAGGTTACTACTCATGGGCATCCTAGTCTTCTCCATTTATTTTCAAACTGTATGAACTCCCATTAATCGAGAAGATGAAATTGGAATCTCCACGGGTTAATGCCTTGTTTGTTGCTTTGAGATGTTACACTCTTGACCTAGAACTTCGCGTTGTTTTTACAGTTCTAATTTGAGTTAATGCCATCGGCTTTTAGTCGGTAAAATGCTTCCTTCGTAGATTCTTTTGGATGGAGGAATTTTAATTAAACGCCTAAAACTTCCCAAACAGTCACATGGAATTATCCCAGTTCTGCGGGCGCATGACTTGTTAACTGGTAAATATATACCGTCCTCAATTCTGTTTACTCCATCAATTTTGTAAACTGAGAAGTAGGAGAATTATGGGAAATTCTCTCTGTCGGCTATTTCATTAGAGTAAAGATTTTAATTTCTAAGCATTGAGTCCGTAACTGTGTTTCTCTGTGTTACGAAATTTTATTGTATACGTACTATAAAAAAAAGGAATTATTTTTAAGGATGAGCCCTTTGGCCTCATATTGCTGTTATTCCTGGTAAACATTTTTTTACCTGATAAAGTTTATGGCCTATTTTTATTTTCAAACAAATGTTTGCGATAAATTTCATTTTATCGCAACTATTAAAAATGTGGTGAATATTCCACTGAAGAATAAATCAAAACAACAGTGGGTGAAAATAAATGTCCTTTCTAAGTATTTTTCTTAAGTCAGCAAATTTCGTTGGGATTACATTCACCGCGGAGTATGTAATATTTTTATCATCTCCCCGGATAATTAATCTGATAATTAATTTACAGTATTTCACCAAACTGTCCGGCTCCTTGTGAGAATATCTTCATTCCTTCACATGTTCATACACTGGCATTTTCTATCTCGTATCTATACTTGTAGTAATTCATCATTGGTTTGCCTATGCAATTCTCGATCTCAATGTATCCTTAAAGCTTGGTCTTCAGAAAGCTATTTTGCCTCAAAGTGTCCAATTAATTTCTTTCCTCTTAAGTTTCCTATTATGGTTTATTTCACTCCACTCACTCTTCGAAGTACTTCATCTGCTACTCAGTCTGTCCAGTTCATTTTCACCATTCTTACGTAGCACCATATTCCCATCACCTCCATTCTTCAATTCTCTTCACCTATCTTCCCAATCTCTCATCTTTAGAAAAGTACACTTCGTTATATTTTTATCCAAACGTATCCTCATACCTACGCTAGCACTATTTGCCATCAGTAATTTTTTTCTGAATGAAAGCCTTCTTCGGTATTCCTATGCTGTTTTCTCTAGTTATCTTGCTTTTCCCGTCTTTGGTGATTCCGCTTAAAAGTTGTTTATGGGTCTTAGAGAGTTGTCAAAATAATTCCATTCTTCAGAGTTCCCACATAAAGAGAGAATAAATTGTGAACAAAATAATTGCCCATTCAGCTTCCGCTTGGTCCCCGTGAAGGGCGGGAGCGATTCCTCGTGAAAATCTGTGAGCTCCTTCGTTCCAAGCGCTTCCTAGTAATGCCGCTGGAGGCGCCCTCGTACACGATCACCTCGAAATATGTCCCGCAATCCCATCCCCGCCCCGGAAAACTCACATGTCTCCTGCTGCATGGGGAGCACCCAAAACGAGGGATATTGCAATCTCAAGTGTGAATGAAGGAATCTTAATGAGCAATTGTCGTTCGGTAGTCGTTTTGGTCCTCTTTGGGAAGTTAAGGCTACGTTCGTAACATGGGGAGGGCCTGTGGAGAGGAGTTGATTCCCCTCTTCGTCGTCAAATCCGCGGGCGAAAGGAGCGCGCTTTCACAAGTGCGTGTGTGTGTGTGTGCGAGTGTGTGCTGTGAGCACGGGAGAGACTGGGGGGGGGGGGGGCGGGGGGGGATGGTGTGTGTGGCTGCGCGAGTGTGTTAGCGGGATACCTCCTGCCGCTCTGTTCTCCCCTGATGAACCCGGACACCGTTTTGGTAACTTTGCGCATCCTCCTGGCGCGGGTGAGGCCGCGCGAGTTGTGTGCATTCCCCGCCTCCTTGGCCCGCGGACCTCCCCCAAGGGGGAAGCCATTGGCTCCGTCTGCCACCCCAGCCCCTTGCCTCACCCGTGGCCGTCGACTCCCCCACCCGCCACACTCAACGCCGCCCCGGCCGCACACACTCCCTTAGCCCGCAGCGGCGTGGTTGCTCTTTGTTGCCAGGGGCCGCCAAAATGCGCGCGCGCCCAAGCCACGTGCCCCGTCGACATGACAACTTCACGCGCATTACCGTCAGGCATGGGAAACAGGCGGAACTCCGCCCCGTCCCGCCCTTGTTCGCACGCCCCTCTCACCTCCACCCCCCTCGTAACTCGTAATGAAGGCAGAACGTATCCCATCTTGGGGAGCTTACGCTGTGTTGCGCGGAGGTAGTGCATGCGTGGCTTGCCGTAGGATGGGAAAATAAATGGCGGTACCTATTAGTGACTTACGACAGCTTAAGAGAAATTTCCGACGAATGTTGTACCCGTACCCCAGGTGCAAAGCCGCACTAAGGATTTTGTTTATTTTGAAAAAGAAGCTTGATTAGGTTACTGAGTCGGTCTTCACTTCACAGTCGGCGACAACTCCAATGTTGTGTAATCTCTAAGAGCACTTAAACAATTTGAGTGAAAAACCAAGGGATGATAACCAGAAATCATTTTACAAAATTTGTGAAAAATAATGTTGAAGAGGCTCGTATCGGAAATTTTTTAATGGAAAACATAGTTTCTGTTTAATTAGTGCATTAAGTTTAAAATCGAGTAATCTTGGGTTAAAGGTCTATTCACACAATGCTTATTTGAGTACTGAACTCAGTTTTGATTCAGTTACAGTACGGTACAAACTCAGCACAGTTCAGGTTATTTAAAATCGTATTCCCCAAATAAGTTTAATCCGATTTTTAGCACTGAAAAGAGAAATAAGTGCGGTTATATACCGCATCATTTAACTTTTGTTGGCCATGTTCCAAAAAAACCACTGGCATATTGCGAATTCCTTGTTTTCAGTTTCTCGTGTTAAATGAAGACGAGTGCTGAGGTCGACTGGTAAATCCGGCCTCGAGGCCTGATTCCCCTTCTTAGAAATGTGCAATAATAGTCAAGTCTGGCTAAATTCAAAAGTCTCCTCTTCACCCTCGTCGCTACCATTGTTTCCATTTAGCTTAAACAGCGATTATGAATTATAAATTCGAATGAATTAATTTTAGCGGATCAGTATCAACATGATTACCGTTGGCGTAATTGTGGAAGATTCTCTACTTACCTGTAATTTGACTTTTTCCCATTAATTCGGTATTATTAGCGATGGTAAAATGACGTATACCACAAAACAGGTGTATCTAATTATTAGAATTAGGAGAGGAAAGAATTTTTCCCGTGTACAGGAGTGGGTTTAGAGATAAGCCAATGAAAGATGCTAACTTGAAGGAGAGGGAAATTGATTGGGTATATCCTTGGGCACGATTGCTTGAAGATTTTATTTGATGGAACTATGAAGGGAGGAATTTCTGAGGTGGGCCGAGGATGAAGTACGAGAACCAGATGAAATGAAGTGTCTGTATAAGGACCTACGAGGGTGTATATTGCCAGGGAACACAATAGTTCGGAGAACTGCCTCAAGTCAGTCCTCGGTTTCATAAATATTGATGATTCTTGACGATGCGCCATAGTAGAATTTACAGCATCTGATCATTGTAAGTTGTAAAATTTGTGAAAGATCGTTTGAAATCCCGATAAAATAGGTCAATTCCAGTGAATTAGGCTAAATTATTCAATTTTCGTTCGTCTGCGTTTAATTAACTATTGATGACAGTAAGCCTATTAAGAATAAGTTTCATCCGACTGCTGAGAGGAAAAAATGTTACCAATTACAAATGTGCATAATTTGACCTTCGGTATGTGAGTACTTCTTGCAATTCAGGAACGCCTCTGCATTCATCACGACGTCATGATTAATAATGTAGCTCCTCTGCGCTGCACTCGATCTCATTTGGCAAAGAAGCCGACCTCGAAAGATTGCCATATTGTAGCAACATATTCTAAATGAGACCCGGCTAATGAAATGTAACATCGCTCCTTTACCTAATGCATACTTATATTTAAATCTTAACTTTCGGTTGGCTAGTTCAGTTATTTGAAGCATAAGGTACCTTTCAATATTCTTAATGAGATTTTCGCAACATTTTTGCGGTAAGTTGCAAAATATCTGCTGATTTCAAAGAAAAACCTAAATGTTGTCAAATGAATTAGTGCTGACCCAAAATTAGTTTTCTCAGAACTATATCAGTCATTGAATAGATTATACCCTAGTAGTAACAAGTACAGTATACCCTTAGTGACAAATGAAGTGACATTCAGCAATACAAGAATAAATATTAACTTATTTGTTTTCGACCCTTTTTACACCACTATTACCCTCATAGTTGATCTTTGCTGCTCAATGCCTTTGACCTGACCATTTAGACGCAAGAAAATTGAAAATTATAACAATATTTTTATGAATAACCTCTACATCTATGTCAGGAAGTTTATTGTCAACCCTGAAAGTATTAAATACGCTGTTACTTATTGATAAAAGCTACTTTTGAATAAGCAAAGGTTTACATATCACACCATCGGGGCTTCATACGGGACAGTTGGTCACTCCCTTAGTCATCTCCCTCGAGTTGGTGCTCACCAACAACAGTTAATCTCAAGCACACACGTTAGTAGCAATCTAAGGTTATTTGCTGACGACACGGTGATATACAGGGAAATAAGGAGCCAACTAGATCGCGAGCTACTCTCTAGAGACTTAGACAATATCTCGGGATGGTGCAATAAATGGGGATTAACACTTAATATAGATAAATGTGCAGTTTTGAAATTTTGGAATAAAGGAAGCGAGGAACAGGATATAAACTACAAAATAGAGGGTTCAGTATTGACTACGGCAAATCAAGTTAAATATTTGGGGGTTGTTCTAACACCACGCCTTTCATGGGGAGCACATATCAGGACAATATGCGGATCAGCTTTAAAGAAACTTGGCTTCATAAAACGGGTGGTGGGGAAATGTAATGAAAAAGTTAAAGAGAGGTGTTATTTTGCTCTAGTTAGACCTCATTTGGAATATGCCGCAAGTATTTTGGATCCGTGGGAGAAAATTTGGCAAAAAGAATTAGATAAAGTCCAGAGAAAATCCGCTAGATTTGTTAAAAATTGTTATGATAAAAACACAAGTGTGACAGGTCTCTTAGGGGATTTAGGCTGGGAACCACTTGAAGTGCGGAGAGAACAAGCGAGGCTTAGACTTTTAGAAAGGTTCAGAACAAACGAGTTTAAATATGACACTGAAGGAATTATAATGGCCCCACACTACTTAGGTAGATCAGACCACAAAGATAAACTAAGGGAGATAGATTCCAAGACAGATAGGTACAAATACTCATTCTTTCCCCGAACAATCAGTAATCATAATAGCAAGAAACCGAAGTCACTTTAGAAATATTAAAAACTTTGAATTTACAAGTCGGAACAAAATTAAACACTATAGAGATGTTAGGTATACTTTCAGGTGCATGTGTATGTTAGTTGGTAGTTTGAGTGTTTGCATGTGTGTGGGGTGTAAGTGTTCATGCATGAATGTATGCCTAGTTTTTTTTTTTTTTTTTTTTTTAATATATATGATTTTGTCGTTATTGCATGCGATTTTTTTTTTATTATTTTTCTTTTCTAAATTATGGGTGGTGTCCTAGCACCCCCCGCCACACGCCCTTGCGGCGGCTTGCGGGGTATTGAGTAGATGTAGAATCGATGAACGATATCTGGATTTCATGTTAAAATTTGAGGGTATTCAAAACAAAGAAAGAGAAATTACTCTGAAAGGATATGCATACATCGGTAATATATAACCGTGAAAACACACAATCTTATCTGTGCATTAACCACATGTGCAAATCACACAGCCTGAGAAGCCGTCGCTTATGGCGTTGACCTAAGAGGTAAAGGTGACAATAAGAGTTGTTTGGATGAATAAGATAAACTAGGAGGAAAAACCTAAAATGAACCATGCCATTCTAAATAAATTCTATGGTTGTTGACTTGTTCTATTTTGTGCACACTGGAAAAAATAATGAATGAAATCGTTTTATTTATGTTGATGCTTCCTTTTTAATGCTGCGGTATTGAATTTATGGGTTAAAAAGAGAAATCTTGTATCTCAGTAATATCTCTAAATTATTGTCCACTGTCTATATATGCCGAAGGCGTATGGGGCTGTAATTATTTATTTAATGTCGCAAATAAAATCTCACTCGTGAAACGTTAAGAATACATTTTACACATATCTACCAGTGTCTCTTTGAGTTTACTTGGACTCAGTCCCATGGTGCATTTATTATGACGCATTATGCTCTATCGCATAATTTTTATTGAACCTTATCTTTGCGATTTGATCTGACCAAGTGTGAAATTAAATAATTGATCAAATCGCAAATGCCATTCTTGTTTCCTGATGTGGAGTCTACTGCAGATGAAGTTCAGTTTATGACAAAAAACATTGATTGAATTTTCCATCTCAATATTATCCTGATATGTGCTTCAAAAGCTTCAAGTGTTTACCGCACACATTACGTAATTATCCTCAGTACTAATTTCGGTAACAGCTCAACACTTTAAAGCGCCAAAGACGCATATTTAAGCGTCTTCGAGTGTATATATTTGAGTCTTTACCTTCTTCAGACTTATATTACAATGTATTATTTATCATTTAATTCTAGATATCACTTGGATCACCATGCTTGAGTCATGTCTTCTAAATATCCTGATATATAATGCTCCTCATTTCTAATTGAATGGCGGTGTATTCGGGTTAATGTCCAAAGTTATCTGATTTTTAAATCTCATTTACAAATGAAAGGAAAATAGAGACGCCATCACTCTAACTAAAATGGCACCGGAATCTACTCGCACCTGTAGACGAATGAAACATGAACAGTATATTACTCCAATTTGATTTCGTTTGGAGATAGAATTCGTAATACTTGCCTTTTCACTTTCTCCACAGCCTCTCAGATCAAATGGCAAGTGTGTAACTCAATCAATAAAATTCTTCAATTCTAAAATGATCGTATGTAATCACCATTAAATGCCATAATCACACATCTTGGTCACAATTGTATCTGCTTCAGGAGAAGGGGTTTCGGAAAACTTCATGACTATTCAGAAGAAAAGGATTTAAATGTTCCTTTTTCTGAGTCCCCTTCTGAGTGTCCTCCTTTGATATCATGTTAAAAGACTAAATTGTATCTTTTACGAAGCCTATGATCGCTTTTTTCTATCGAGGTAACCCTGCTTATGCCAAAACGTCTTTTGCCAACAGTGTCTTTCTGTCGTTAAAAGAAATGCCATAATGTGAATATCAAAATATAATTCAAATATTTGGAGGATAACCCAAAATCATTTCGATTACACATTCGGGATAAATAAGGTAAAGATGTCGGAATATTCTTTAACGGCATACAAGTGGCGGTATTGTTTAAGCGTTAACAATAAAAAGGTAAGCAATTCTTTCGTAAATAATTTTCTTTCGGAAACTCATCAGTAAATATATGAGTGCAAATAATGAGGCTTTCCACACACCTAAATGGTTCATGAACGATTTTTAATTATTCCAGAAAGATATAGAAAAACAGTTTCAAAATATAAAAACGAACAAATATCCAGGTCCTCAAAATTTCTCCACTATGCTACTGAAGGAGCTTGTGGAAGATATCTCACCTTATTAAAAAAAGGAGTTTATAAATCGATAGAAAAAGGTTCAGCTACTCGCGACTGGAAGCTTAAATCCAAGCCCTCTAAACAAGACACCAAAGACCAATTCCTCCTGGCCGCCGTCTTAGGTTTTCCTTCCGTTGAGTAACGCCGACAATCTCCGCAAAAACTAAAATTGTGGGTGCTTGCAATCGATTTACCACACCTCTACCGAATCGTGTCTAGAAAATTTTAAGACATTCATTTTGCCATTGATAGCTTTTAAACCTACACTCATGCCAATTTGTACATGCATAATTTAAATAAATTGATTCATTGGAACTGATATTACACCCAAAATTCCGTATCTAACTGACGCACTGTTAAGAAGTCATGGGTATAGCGTCAGCGTAATAAAAAATTACTGATTTAAGTAAAATGATGTTAATATGTGAATTAATCCTGAGATAATGACTTTATTTACCTTATCCGCTGTATTGAGATTGATCCAGCGCACGCATAGAGTGTGCGCCACTGATAAAGCTGTATACAGCCTCAAAACAAAATAAAGAACTATGTTAATAAACTTAATATTAACTCAAGTCAGCAAAAAAGAACAAGATATCACTTCAAAATTAGTTTTTATATGGCATAGAAAAGATAGAACACGCGATAACTTTATTCTAGAAGTCGCAACTCACATGGCAATACTTTAATAAAAATATTTCTCTTTCCAGCGCAGTTTTTGTTAGAGTTGTATTGCTTCCAAAGAAAGTAAATTCAGGTCTTGAGGAAGGTTTTAACGATTTTCTTTATCAATGAACAGCACTGTATCTCAGTTTGTGCCGAAGAAGCTTTAATCATTCCGTCTTCTAATTGAAAAAATGCCGGGTTTCCCGGGTGTTTCTCTTTTCTTATCATGAAACATTTACTCAACTGTAGGCACCATTTGAAAAACCGGCACGTATTTTTTTCAGTTTGGTGGAATAACGATATTATTGTTTGCACATCAGGTTAATTGTTGAAAATTACCGTGCATTTAACGCAAATTTATTTTGTGTACCCATCTCACTTTTCTAAACATTTTCTTAGGTAATACAAAACAGCAAAAAAATCTATCCTCGGATCATCATCCAACTATTCCGTCACCATTATTTTAATTGTATGTGAAGTGAGGATTTTTCTATCATCAGAAAAGTAGATGCTTGTGGGCTTCCTCTGAAAGCATGGAAAAATACAAAAAAAATCTTAATGTTTCCTTAAATTCCTAGGAATCAGGTGTTGAATGTTCTTCTGAAGGTTGAGAAAATAATCTCTGGGGCACTCGAGGTAATTCAGCTCAACGTACGAAAATGAAAATGAAAAAATCTCCTCTGTAGAGTACGTTTTGATGAAAATAGGACACCCTCCTTTATGAGAAAGTCGACTTTTCAGGCTCTTGTCTTTTGTGTTATTTTCCAATTACCTTCCTAAATGATTCACAGTTGTTATGCCATAACATGTATTGTCCAATTAGTCTTTGTTAAAGAGCAAGGTGAGCAGGTTCATGCTTTTGAACATCAGAAATTAGCTTCGCGCTCCTTGCTATGACTATATTCAACCAATTTTTTCTCCCTCTAACTCCTTGATCTTCACATCCTAATTAGGGCTTGGAAAGACAGCTATTGGTGCTAAAAAATTATATTTAAATTACCCTTTGGCATTGGCATAGTATTTTAACCAAATGGATGTATGATATGTTATTTACGGATGGGTATTATCTCAATGGCATTATCTTTGCTTTCAGGTTATTGTAAAGTGTTTTCTATTGAGTGCACATGAACTGTTGACATTAAGTTACCGAATCTTCCTCTACCTCGTTTTGATCAGTGTCCATCACAGTTGAAGGAGTTTCTTCCCAGACCACATAGTTAACTGATATCCTACGTTTCGCAATTGGGCGAGGGCAAAAAATGGACAGCAAAGCGTCGGGTTTTCATTCGCTCCATTCATCAGCATTATGTATCTCAAATTGGTCTTCTGTGAAATGAACCTGCTTAGCATTTGAGAAAGTAGTTCGATGTGTACCACTAATCATCTACTAAGTCAATCGAATTAAAACGATGCTCCTGAAATGGAAAATATGTGTCATGCTGTAATATTTAATTTAGTTGCATAAATATTATCAATTTGCTTAAATTTTCTCATTCCTGTTGTAGTTACCTCACTAAAACCAGTAAGTGCAGTTTGGAAAGTCAATAAGGCGTAGCAAATGATTACAGCCCATTAATGTTATTTTAGCATGTATTCCTGTGAGTAGAAATTCCTCTCGGGCCTTCCTCCAAGTAAGTCTCCAGTCTGGAAGACGTTTCGATGCACGACCCGGGTGTAGTCCCCCGGGGCAAGAGTGAGAGTATCTATTCGTGCGGATGAAATTTCAGCATATCGTTTTAGATTTACTATCTTTTAAAAAACTTAACGAACATAGAACTTTGAAAACCTCGATGGTGCCGTAATTTATTTTTATATATAAATACATAACAGAATAGGAAACTAATATCTAACAATTTCGAAATAATGTAATTATAATCACCGAATATACTAACTTTCTAATTAGATTTAATCTAAAAGAAATTTAAATTACTCTATCGGATAAATTAGTAAGATTTCTAGAGCTGAATACATTAGAGCACATAAGTAATAACAAAAATTAATGCAAACAATATCAGTCAATTTAAACTATCAGGAATTTAATTCGAGAGCAATACTGTATTGCAATTAAAGGATACCTTGATTATCCGATTGATTTGCCCGACTTTTCTATGAGGTCACTAGTAGAGAGGAGAATAGAACAATACCATATGTACTTGCCTCGTTCCTTAGATTTCGAAAAGCCGTTTGCAAGTATATTGCAGAAAGTAGAAGTGGATTGGAAGTATAGGAGACAACCCCAACCTGTATATGTCGCAGATAGGTCAGGTACGAAAGGCAGACGTAGAGTCCGAATGGACAGTGCTCGGAGGAGGAGTAGGACAGGCTTTTCAACGTGCATGTGGAAGAAATGATTAACAAAGCATGGGGAGAACTGGAGGTGGAAATGAAAAGTTGTGGGGTATTCATAAAATGAGTTAGTTTAACGTATGTTTAGCCTTAGTTTCCCAGCCAGCCAAGGGTTTGCGGAAAATGCAAAGCGTATTGGAACGCCAGCGCCAAAGGCATGGGGTGAGAATAAATGCGATAAAAAAATAAGCATTTTTCAAAATAGAGGCAGGTTAAGTTTAATATTAAAATAGAAATTCACTTAATAGATCAGATGGAAAAGTTTACGTATCTCGGAAGTGTTCTGGATCAAATTGATCAAATTAGTAGGGACGGTTGAAGAATTACGTTAGGAAAATAAGCTTTTACAAGAAGGAGAGAATAGATAACAGGGCACAGTTTCAGTCGTAATATGGTGGAAATCGTTCATGATGAAAGAATACACTTTGCTTTTCCACATGGAACTTTTTTATTACGACCTAGGTTTCATGACAGCGTACCTGGAGCATTACCTGGAGATGTTACGCTGCAACGAAACCTAGGTCGGATAAAAACAATTCTATGCTCACTGTGGCTTAACAATCCACCCCAAACGCGATGCGCAATGTTCTAATGGGGAACATTAATGAAAAAGGAATATGAAAGTTCCAAGTTTATTATCCTCATTATGTACGAGAAATTGCGTTAGAATTCACAAATGAAGTTGAATTGGAAGTTTTAAGTGGAAATTGATGTGGAATGTAGTTGAAACGAAAGGTTTGAAGCAATAGTCTGCAGAAAATCACTCCTCTCGGGAAGTTATCCTCTGCACTCTATGTCAAGATACTATTCCGTTTATTATTATTTCCGCTCCATTTTCTCCCGCAACCGATGCCTGCTCACCGGCAGGCTTCATGCACATCCCATCATACGATGGACTGGAGACATCGTATTCACTTTTCTAATCATTAAACTTGTGCTAATCAGGTATATTTATAAATTATGTGACATGATAAGTGTTGTAGGAACTATTAGGAGATGTAAAAGATACGTGGGCAAAAGGTTAAATATATCATTAAGAAGTTTCCTCAAAGAAAATAAGGGAAGTTTATGCATGCAAAAGTTTCCAACTATAAATGATCCGTATACTCATAAATAATTTGTTGGAATACATTTTTCATGCAATAATATCCTTGTTTCAAATCTTAGCATAAGCATATCTTAAATACTAAATGTCAATGATATATATCTAATTGTAATATATAAACACTCAAAATACAGATTTTTTTCTTTCCAATCCTGGTCTTTGTAATGTTCGAGAATTTTTCTGCCCGAAGCATAAATCTGTCATGTTTTTGACACTCAGATGATCACTACGTAAGATTAGCTATGAAATGCATCTGATTCTTTCACCATACTACATCCAGCTCATCAGGCACAGTCTCCTGAATCTCGAGTCTTAAATTTGAGCCGGAAATGGTCCTCAAAGAGCCACCTCTTAGAGGCGTACGTGGCGGGAATGGGTTAGGCCTCGGTAGGAATTCATAATGATTTCTTCCTCTATGCTGCCTAGGTGATCGGCACTATGGGAGATAGAGGACTCCTTAGTTGGCCTAAACTGTGGTGCGTTCCCGGAGCCTATGAATATCTCCCTAGGTGGGCATATTTACTTGAAGGAACCCCAGATTAATTCAGGATGTGAGCGTGTGTACGAACGTTTATCGTGTTGCCTGGTTGCCGCGTTCTAAACGGGTCTGGAATCTTGTTCCCGCCCAATCCCGTTCACCTGTCGTCCCACCTTCCCTTCCCTCACTCCCTTAAACCTCTCCCTTCCTCCCGCGCCTCTCCTCCTCTCTCTCCAGCATTCGCCAGGCGAAATGGGTCGCAATTTTGCCAAAACTACCTTCACCCGCCTTATGGTTCCTTGAAAGTTTGCAGGGCTATTTCGGCACTGCCGAAATTTCGGAGGACCCAACAGGTACCCCATGCTTTCCCCGCCCATCGTAGGGCTCCCCCGACCCCTTAGGCCCGGGCCAAAACCGAATCCGCCGCCGTTCCCTCCTCGGCTACTCTCCCAGAAAAACTGACGCGGACGGCGGGGGATGGAGGGTGGGGGGAGATGGCCGAAAAATTTCCCGCTCTCCCCCCGGCCCTCTCTCAACAAAATTTAGGAGCGTCCACGTCGGCCGCCCGAAATCGCCCCCGATCTGTCCCGCCCGGACCCACAAGCCCCCCATCCCTTTTCTTTCGAGTCCCGTCTGCGCTACAACTTTTTCAACCTTGTCGAACGAAGGTCGAACCCAGTATATCGAAGCTCGTCTACCCAATTAATCCCTGTCCCCGCATAGTTGTAGGCTATAAATTGCATTTCATCAAGCTGAAATGACTCAATAGCCCTCAAGGCTACGCGTAATGGGAGGGTGGGGGTTAAGGATTAGGACTTCAAGACGGTCGCACCCAAAACTAAGTCCATTCCGGAGACGTGGTGTCAATTTTTCTTGATTGCTAATTGGATATAAACCCTTCGTGAGGGATAGCTAAGGAGAAAAAATTTGGTGTAATAGTGAGAGGCCAGAGGTCGATATATACCTTTTCACTTGGCGGAGTGGGAGTGGAGGGAGGGAGGGAGAAAGAGCCTAGCCGGCCGGTGGCCTCGAGGCGGAGAGGGAGGGCACGGCGCCATGCCTTTTAGTTCCCCCGATCTCCGTTTGGGGGTTTGGGTTTCTTATCCTTCGGAAAAGGGGCTCGGAGATTTTTTTCGGAGGGTTGGGTGAAAAAATTCCGACTCCCCTAATGCCTCAAAGGCACGCGCGCTATTCCGTTTGGCGGGAAAACAAATGTTCCAGGTGACAGGCTACACAAAGGCGGGAGGAGGTAGGCGGATTCCAACGCCGAGAGTAGACAGCTGTGGGGCCCACGTGGTCGGCAGCTCTCTCTATCTGTATCTCTTTCACTCTCTCCCCCTCCCGCCCACGCTCACGTCACCGCTCGGTCTCTCTCTCTCTCTCTCAGAGCGATGATAGCGCCAAGCTCTCACCCACGGCGAAAACTCGAACTTGATGGTCATGACGCCTCGTTTCCAATTTTCTTTCGTACCTCTGAAGATCGTTTTTCCTTCAAGGTATGCGTCATTTTCCGGTTTTCCCTGTGTTAATGGTCCCAATTACATTTACAATGCTTATGTAAACCTCGAATTCCAATTGAAGTTATATCAGGTGCTAAATATTTCATTATAATTTCAGCAGCAGGCTTCCGAGCCATAATTTAATATAGTATAAATGCAAATTGTTCGATATAATCTAATTCTGTAGCATCTGACGTCGGGAGGATCCCAAATACTTACAGTATATTCTACCTAAGGAATATTTACAGAAAGAAAAACTTAGCCATTACACCTTCTCATCAAATTCACCATGTCCCTAGTCTTTTAATAAATTCTAATTTTCTGTTAGGTGTTGCTTACCCGTGATGTTATACCGTATAAATTTCGCCCAAAAGAGTTTTTTTAAGTAAGCGATACACGTAAGTATTGAATAAATTCTATTTATATCATTCGTTATCTTGCACGCAGAATCTTTGGGGGGTTGAGTGTTTTGTGGTGCATTTTCATGTGGTAGTGATGTTTCACATTCTTGCTTGTTGTGTCCTGGCTTGCGTGTTTTAGGATGGCTTTCGTGCTGTATCCTGGGGTGCAGTTTTTTGTTGTTTTGCGGTGTATGTGTTTGCATGAGTATTGGATGGAGGGAGTTTTGCATGAGTGTGTGCGCTGCTGGGGTGTAATTTTCCGTGTTGTTTTTCGCATGTGGTATTTTTCGTTTTTACGGTTGGTGACCTAACACCCCCCGCCACACGCCCTTGCGGCGGCTTGCGGGGTATTATGTAGATGTAGATGTAGATGTAGATGCAGAAGACATTTGGAGGAGAACTAATCCTTTTCTAAAAATTCACCACTATGCACCTTTTAAGGTATAATTCCTATTTCCAAGTTATGAGCCATGATCCTGTCGCCAGGATTACGAAAGAAAAAGTCCTAAAACAATTAAAATTTATATTTCTGAATATTTTGATCAGCCAGCTAGTAGAAAATCTTCATATCGGACATAGCTCGTTATGTAATTTCGTTCAAATTGTGCTTTGGCCAAATTTTTCTCTCTGCCATAGTTTTTTTTTGTGAATTGATATATATCCTATTATTTTTTTCCAAATTTGCTCTTATATTAAAATATACACCTAATGTTAGACGTACTTAACGAAGTGTAGGTGCATAGTCAATGAATAATTCAATGATCATTAACGTAAAATTGCTGATAGTCAATGTTTAAGAGTGAAAAAATATGCATGTGCAAACTATTGCTGCGGTATGAATATCAGATTTTAGATCATATGTTTGATGTTTAAAAAAGGTACTGTAAAAACTTTCTTAATTATGAACAGTTTTTGCGTGACAAAAATAATTTTGTATCTCTATACACAATTCGGAGCATTTTAAAACGTACTGGGGTGCAAACTAGGGCTCAACCCGAAAATTTTTCCTATTTATATTTTTCCAATTTAAAAAAAAAATTCAAATCTGTGGAGTTATTCTACACGTTTGTTTAAATGGTAAATACTCTTTCAGCGAAGTTCATCTAAGGCCATCTAAATTGCCGCACCTCGGCGGTAGAAATAAAAGGAAATAAAAATGGATGAGAGCTGCCTTAAAGCGATGTCTTTTTCGTATCTGTTGGCATTGGGTACTTCGCACAGCTGTTTGGTGATGTACATTTTATTTCAACGATGTTTTTGATGATGTTAGTCATTTTCTAAAGATAACAAAGCATGTGTACTCATTGGCTGTGCATCTCATTTACTCTTTCGCTGTTTAGGCTTCATTTAGAATATGCTGCTATAGATTAAACAAAACATTGCATTCAAATGGTTAATTTTTCTTTGTGGTGAAACATAACTTAGGTTAAACTATGCGTAGAAGAAAATTGAGCTCTGCTGTTGTTACAACTTAGTATAACTCAAAAAACCACCAAAATACCGTAAAAATAGCATATTAACATCTATAGTTGACAAGTTACTGGCATAACAAACATCAAAGCCGTCCTTAAACAAAAAAAAGAATGTGGGTATTCTATTATTCACAATTATATTCAGTCTGCACCATAATATTTGCATTCTCAATCTGTGCGACTCTCGAAAATATAATTCCGTACGAAATTTTTCACGACTTAGGAGTATGACTTTCTGTTTCCAAGAGTACTTACAATGGGAAAACGAGAATCATGAGGCATCAATTCATTTATCCCGTGCAAAATAACAGTTTTAGCAATACCTTATCATTCGAATTCGAATTTACGTATTCCTCTCATTTTCAACTACTGATATTTACTGCTCTTAAATTGTGAACCTGAACTTTGTGCTGCCTACTGCGAAGCCATAGGTTAGGTTAATATAGCAAGGGCCGAAGGGTAGATTAAGTTTCTGATTATTAAAATATCTTCTCTCAATGCGTCGCACATAATTACTCAAGCTCAAGCAAGCCTTGACCAGTCCGCGTGGATATTGTTCTCGTGGCAAATGTACACGTATCGTTGCCATTGTTTCTATTTTTGTGGTGACAATGCGCAATGAATAGACTCTCTTCCACTTGCCACCCTCAGTGTCTAAAAAATAATTAGTTCTACTTAAATGCATGCTCCTCCACTAACCTTATGTGTTTTGTTATAATAACCCATTCTTTCCGCATGACATCATTCGTGTTCTGTTAATCTGTTTTTAAGTTTCCCTTTCAGTCCCTCTTCCCTCCCGGCGGGGGGAAATTCCTGCTACCTGCAACGTTGGGTCGAATTCCCTTCCTTTTACTGTCTCTTTGGGGGGTTGAGTGTTTTGTGGTGCATTTTCATGTGGTAGTGATGTTTCACATTCTTGCTTGTTGTGTCCTGGCTTGCGTGTTTTAGGATGGCTTTCGTGCTGTATCCTGGGGTGCAGTTTTTTGTTGTTTTGCGGTGTATGTGTTTGCATGAGTATTGGTTGGAGGGAGTTTTGCATGAGTGTGTGCGCTGCTGGGGTGTAATTTTCCGTGTTGTTTTTTGCATGTGGTATTTTTCGTTTTTACGGTTGGTGACCTAACACCCCCCGCCACACGCCCTTGCGGCGGCTTGCGGGGTATTATGTAGATGTAGATGTAGATGTAGACTCTCAGGAATATATTACCATTTTAAGACGATGCTCCGAAGCCTATATTTTCGTTATATCTCGAAAGTAAGTTGGTCATTTAAGCCAAGGGAACGGGCAATTTTATGGAAATGGATTGAAAGGAAGTTCAATCGGGAATATTGGTAAGCGAAATAAAGTTGACCAAGAGAAAAGAGTGTAAAATGCCGAGTGTTAGTTTTTACCAAGCAAAACGAGACGTCATTTAAGAAGAGGTGTGAATGTTTAATGTTTTCGGTGGACGAATGCCTTTTCATTCAGCCACTTATTCCTCATTTTCAATGCGTATAAACGTTCATCGGCGACGTAGAAATATATTAGAGCACTACATAAATTATATAATAATTATCTGTTACAAAAACCAGGGATACATCCGTACCATTTAATCGCGGGATCCCATGACCAAAGAGGAGGTTTACATCTCCAGGGCGATGTCGGAGCAACGGGGTCGGTCCGAATAACCGCGAGAGCCCTTGAGTAAGCGATCCCTTCCGCCCGATCGCATCAGCTGTGTGGCTCATTTTCATATAGGAGAGCATTGTAGTTTCCCCCGGCAGACGGCAGCACCGAAAGGGCCACTGGAAGCAAACTCCCTCCACTCTTTTGTCCCACTTCCATCTCGAACTTAACACCCGTCACTCTCAAACGAATCACTTTCACGCTTTCAGACGTCAAATCATCGCACGCTTCACGCGGGTGGCATGGTCCCGCAGGAGGTGGCGCGAATACAGTGAAGCATCGCTCACCTCGTGGTCCAGGGGGGGGGGCGTGGCTCAACCGATACCCCAGCACGTGGCCTCGACACGTGGAATGGGCGTGGCCTTGCGAGCGAACACGAGGGAGCAGCAGCTCTTGCCTCGTGGAAGCCAAGCAGAGGGGGAAAAAAATGAGTTTGATGAGAGGAAAACCTGTATCATATGTGAGGTCCTAGAGCATATGTGTATGACGTAAGCATGCACACACACTCGCCCTCTCCCTGTCTTCCCTTATGTGCGGAGAAGGCAGAGGGTGGGGAGGCCCGTGGGAAAGGCATAGCGGAGTGGGGTGAGTGTAGGCGGGATCGAAGGCGAGGCGGTGGGGGTGGGAAGTCCCTGAGAAGCGGAATTCTGCGTCGTGGAGGTGTGGGTATCGTATGAGGATTTTTAAGCATGCGGGGGTGGGGTAACATTAGGTTGCGAAGGAGGGAGTGGGGGGCGAAGTAACGAATCAACGCGTCTTCCCGGGAACCTTAAGGCGTAATTTAAAAGATCCCGAAGTAGCGAGGGCCCCGCCTTTCGCCCTCCCAAGGCTTTCTTCCGACGAGCTCGTTATGAAGTCCCCCCTCCTCGGCGAGTCCGAACGCAACCCCCCCTTCGTTTCTCAACCCCTTCCTTTTTTCCCTTAAGATTCGAAAAAACATACCCCACCCCTTGTAATCTCTGTTCTTCTTCCTCCGTTCCTTCGTCTCACACCCCTTTGAGGCTCAAAAGATCCTTTCACTTTCTCCATATGTTGCCACCCGTGGGTACTTGTAGAGTAGGCGCCCATGAGGTTCTCGGAGGTGGCGCCGTGCGAGTTGCCGACCTGTGTTGTATAGAACGACTTCCATCGGGCCCGGCGCCCCTCCCCTACTCTCTCCGCCCCTCCTCCTCTCGCCCTCCTCCCCTGGCTCTCCTCCCTCCCTCCTGACTCCAACGCCATCTCCCGAGCCCCTTTTGGTCTTGTCTCCTAGAGCTCTGCGTCCCTCAGTCCTGCGGGACTGGATGTCCTCCAATTGTGTCGAAATGAACACCTTTTCTACTGTAAGAGCCTATGCAAGTAAGAATCAAAATCTCGTGTATCGCACCTGCGCGTATTCAGATCGCTTCCATCTTCTGGAATGGACAGGTCTTGTACTAATCTTGAGGGACACGACTTTGACACTTCCGCGAAACACTTTTTAATTTGAGGAACGTTTCTGACTTTTAAGCCGTCCTCCTCCCGAGCCTCCGAGTATGCAAAATCACTCGCTTATGCATTGAGAACTAGAATCGGTTTAAATGATGCAATCCCCGAGGCTGTTGTAACGTTCAAGTATTACTTGCAGACTTACCTTTTTCGAAAATTTTCATAGGATGTTTATTTTTTGAGTTTCAGAATGTTAAGCCATGTGCTTAATCGCCAACTCCTTAGTGTAAATGCCAAGTCATTCGAGGGCCCATCCGAAGTGGATTAATCTCATTTCAGTACCGAAGCAAATTGAACGCGGGGCGCGGGAAAAGTGAGAGGTTTTTTGAAATTCTAAAGGGAGAATTTAGCACTCATGATGAGAAAATTTTCAAACAGCATAACGCTTTTAATTAGAATGCATTGGAGAGTGGAAAATTAAATATTGATATGTTCTGAATTTTCGAGTAATTTGTTTTGTCATGAGCAAATTTCGAAGAAAAAGTTTATCAATTGCCAATCGGATGTGTAAAGGCGTGACGCAGGCCGCCATTAATCGATGTGAAATCAATCATCATATCCATATATACATATTCTTTAAGGGTTAATAGAAGAATTGAAATAATCTAAAAAATTGAAAATCATATCCGCACACATGTTACGCAAATTTCGCTTCTTAATTGTTTAAGGACACATTTTTTATTTGGCAATATTAATCATTTAAACAGCATAGCATTATGGATTGTGAATATTCTTTTCGGTAAACTCATCAAATAGGTCCATCATTCTGGGAGATCTGCGGTTCGATACCAGTTATGTTTGATGATTATTTCAAGGCAACGTCCCTAAAGTACTAATGCACACGTATATATGCACACCCAAGGCAGTGTTTGTGTAAAATATATTGTACTGTTGTGATATTTCCCTCAGCTCCTGAATGTATCCATTTAATTCTCCGCTGAGAATAAAAGTAATGTACTATAAAAATAGGTGATAAACCAACAAGTTTAGTAAATGAGAACTTCCAAGTAATTGTGTGTGCTAGAGTGGAAGTAGAGAAGAATAAATTAAAAGGCGTGTTGACAGATCAAGAGACCCGAGTGTTCCACTGTTAGCCTTAGTCTGCGGGTTTAATTCCTGTTGATGGAAAACTTGAAAGCTAGTGACTTTTCATTTACTAGTTAAATTATATTTTTATGCATTTGAGAGCGCCTCTCAATATTCCTTTCTCCTTGCCCATTTTAGTTGGTTTTGTTGCCTCTAATTAACCATTTAAGGAATCAGTGAAAGTATATTATTAATATTATTTGACGAAGCCATCCGCACTTGTGTTCGGAAGATGAGACCAGAATACATTTCCCTCTACTCAATGTGGACTAATGTTTGTTTTCAATGCTTTTATGTGATTGATCTACTCAAAGGAAGACTGTGCCTCGCCTCTTTTTTATAAGCTTTTATAATGCACCTATTTTCGTGATGATGCTACGCTCGGAAAATGGTCATGCATTATTTTTTAGGTAATAGCGATCCACAAAGAACGATACTTCCAGATGTCTGCTTTATAGCAAAATATAAGGCATGCAGTATATGAATTTACCAGTGAATGAGGGACATTATTCTGTATACCTTATAAATGAAACCTTGTTGAAGTACATCAGTGATTTTAAATGTTAGATGTACCAGTATTCGAAGTAATTTTAATTCATGTATTGCATTAAGCATTCGTCACACCATTGCATTAAAATCAATGTAATTCTCTCCTTGTAAATCGGATTGTCAGTGTATATATCTTTCATCTCGTTTCGTGATTAAATTCGATAAAAACAATGAAGGGAATAATTCCAATGACAGTAATAATATGGAACATTTTTTAATGTGCTCGTCACTCTTTTATATAATTAATAATGGCATCCAAATGAGAACAAATGCCAATTATCATATGCATTTATACCAAAGACTGCGAAGTATATAGAATATTATAACATTTAACATTTTTATTCATATGCGTTTGCTTAGGAACGGTCAATCTTTCAGCAATGTTATTCTGTATTTTAATTAATTTTATCAGTCCTTTATTTGAGGTTACAATTTCGCAAATGGGTATCAATCCTATCTCGGCTTTCAAGAACAATAGCATTTGATTACATCTTCAGTATCCATTACCCAGTTCTCAGTGCTTAGTTTATTTTGAATAAGGATATGTAGGAGCGCAAAGCATAACAGAGATTTTTCCCTCTGCTCTTAGCACACGTTATAAAAATCATCGGTACCCTCAAATAACAGGAATGTATTATGAGTTCGTTTATAGCCGAATTGTTCCATAGCGGCTTTCCTGGCATTACATACGGCACACATGAAATTGATTATTTTATCTAACGATGAGTGATTTTGTGTTTATATATGACTCCTACGTTACTAGGTACAATATCATTATTCCATGACAATACTATATATCAACAATCACATTTTAGCTTACATGCCTTGAAACGTATTACACGAGCCATTATCAGGCATTATTATACATGTGGGTAATTCAAACTAATGAGTGTTTTGAGTCTAGCAAACTTGTCTTTATCAACTATTTCGTCCTTAATAACCCTGTGAAAGGAGTTTTGAAGGAAAGAAAATGTGATAAGAATCAGAAAGAAACAGAGTATCGTAGTGAATTATCTCATAAAAACCAATTCTCGGATTGGAAGCCCTCGATGCTGATGAGTTTAAAGGCTAATTCACGTTGTCTAATTTAATTTTTGCGTTAAAAATCGTCTTGATTATGCGTAATTTGGTTTATTGCTATTCATGACTATATCGGGGTTAATGGCTTGATTTTTTTTGGGTTTATCTGCAGAATTTCCCGTACTTCCTCTTGAAAAAGGGTTTCGTTGGTCAATAAGGGGATATGGGTAAATACGTCATTCAGGCGTGTTGACAGCAATTAGAATTCAACCACATACTACGGTTTATAAGACATAAATATAATGCAAGTGCATACCCATGAGCTCTAAAATATGTCAATATAGGAAAACTTTCGTTCAAGCATTGAACTCGCAGGGGTTGCGGGTATTTCTCAAATCTGCGGAGGACAAAAAAAGCCTCTTGTTTAGCTTCAAAAAAATTAAATCTATGTTTTTAAAGAAAGGCTGCCATTAAAGTGAAATGTGGCAATCTCAATGTGTCGTCCACCATCGGTTCAGACCGGTGTATCGTAATTAATTTCGTTGCAAACAGATAATAGCGAAACCTTCTAATTTCCGACCAGAAATTACGTTCGAGGTATATGAACAATGTTTAGTGTTAAAACATGATTCCCGTTAATTATTATTCATGCTCGAATTGAATTCCTCATGAGAAATATGCAACCGGAAAATTTTGTTCTCAACGGTGAAATTTTGGACAACACAAAAAGTTGACTTATTCTAATGGCTACATATTACAGTTAGTGTAGCTCGATAAACAACAATTTTCTAATGTCGACCTTGAATATGAATGATTACGCCACACTTGGCGCTCGCCCGCGAACAGTTTAAACCCATAAACTCGCATGCCAGGAATAAGTTTAGATTACTACGCTACCGCCCAGCACTATCGCCCTCTCTCTCTCCCAAATCCTTATCTTCTCCTCACCCCACAGCCATCAACTCGGCCGTAAACGTCACTCGGTGCCCCAAACGGTCACACATGGCTGAAGAAATACGAGCATTTTGAGCAGAAAAACATGGGAGCAAAAGAGGTATTCAATGGGATTGTTGCCGCGGCCGACGAGCACATAACTCCCTCTCTCTCTTCGTATCTCTCTTCCTCCTCCGACACGTGGTCTGTTGTAACGGTCGGAGCCGCCCTCCGGCCATGGCCTAGCACGCTTACCGACCGGGAAGGGGGGCATGCGGACTCGTCCGGCGTCCTCTGGTGAGGCGTACCTCTCTTTATGTCATGTTCGCCTGTGCCCACTGCTCCCCATTCCGTCGAGTCGTGCTCATCTTCAGCTCGCGGCGACCGTTTTTCTCCTCGGTCCATGACGATACGGGGCGGGGAAGGTTTTTTATCCCCGCTTACCCATCCCATCGTCCTATTGCTTCGCCGTTACCTGCCCCCGCCGCCTGCGTGGAAATGCCGAAAAACCTCCCTTAACCGACGGACGATTTTTCCCCTTAATATGTAAAATTTTCCACCCCTCCTTCGCGATTTTTTTATCCTGCCCACCTCCCCTCCGAAAAGGGGCGAGGGGTATGGGATGGCGGAGAGGGGCCGAAGGGTTGGCGTGTGTTCTGCCTTCCCCCATCCCCAATTTCCCCTTTATATATAGGCGTGAGGGGAGGATGCCTCACCTCGCTCGGTGCGTGGCGGCGCCCTCATGCCCACAACGCCAGCCCCTCCTCCTCCATTGCCTTCACACCTCTCGCCCTCCTCCTCCTCCTCTCGATACCATTAACTATAATATTAAAATTTGAGAGGGTGGTTTTTGTCTCGATGTCGAAAGGGTGGTCCAAAAATGCCTCTTTCCTGGAATTCATTCCTTCGTTTTCCCACTTTTTTCGGCAAAAATTTTAAATAAAGTATTAGGGGACAAGACAATTAAAGAAGTAGTTTTTTACCGCGTCGTCGCTGTGCCCTCTCTCGCCCCTGTTCCCCCCCCTCGGTCCCCTCCCCTCTCGAATCCACACCCTTTTCCCCTCCCTCGCATTTGGCGCCAGGGTCGATCAGTAGGGCTGCGCCAGCGCGCTGCGGCATCACAGGAGCAAGGGGACGCAACCGGGAGGAAGAGGAGGTGCGAAGATGGAGGGCAAAAAAGGGATCGGAATTATTCGGAACGGGTTGCGAAGTGTTGGGGCGGGTGACTACCGACTGCCGAGACCCTTTAGCCCTCTCGCTGGCCCCCAACATCCGGCCATGGCGCCACCGCTCCCTTGCCAACCTCAAAGGGAGGCACTTGCGGGTAGGTCAGCGCCCTCGTGAACGCGGGGTGGTTGTAAAATTAGATGAAATTCATCCGCTGGTTGCCATGGGAAAGGCGACCCCGATGGCTAATGAGATTTAGGGAGATCTTTAATGCTTCTTAATAATAATAATAATATTAAAGTTCCGAACGGTATTGATTAACTTTCTCAAGATACTTAGACACGCCCTTCAGCGCTACAAGCTCCTAATTAAAATATTTGCTCATGTAATCAGCGTAACTTGTAACTCATTCGTTTGAACGCTGTGCTCTTTTTAAAAATTAGTATGACGGAGGAATTATGCAGTTTTATTTTCAGTAGTGGAATTCCAAAAAAACCTTCTGGACCGTTTAATTCAAATGGAGGGTTGAAACACTAACTATTTAACTCTTATATGCACTGGTTGTTAAAGGCAACCAGCATTTCCCCCTTCAGATATTTTTCCTATTTCAATAATTTGTCGGGAATCGATAGTCACGCCATTTTTTTTGCTGAAGAATGGGGTAATTTAAGAGCCGTTAGCCCAATTTTTATTTTACGTTAATCAAAATTCGCAAGAAATTCCAATCAAGGAAATTAACGGAAGAAATTTCAATCGAGCAAACTTTAAAAAAGTCCTTATTTTCTTTTACCTTTACCGTATATTTATTTATAAGTGGATGATTTTTGCAGTTAATGCCGCAATTCATGATAAATAAGTAAAGAATACACCGAAGTATTTCCGAAGTGTCACTTTTACCCTTAATATTTCATTTTGTTATCACTTAAAATTTTCGCGTGAGAACTACCGATACCTCAAAAGGCAATTAACATCCGTCTAGTTAGAGTTGGCTCTATTTAAACAAGTTTCTCAATGGTCTTCATTTACATCTCACGATACCAACTGCCAACGCAACCTTTGTCTCCGGGTCTCCGGTAATGTATCTCAGCATGACGCTTTGTTGTGAAAAAATAGGCGAAGACTATTTTTTGATTCGGTATTAACATCATTTATGTATAAAATTAAAGCAAGGTTCGCTTTCTGTGAATATCTCCGTCGCTGGCTTTTAACATTGGCGCTATGCACGCAACTTTCTTACCTTTGAATGTATGTTACCCTGAGATGAAAATTTTACAAAGCATGTAATGAGGTGTACCTCACTCCGTTTCCGGTGTTCATACATATTTGCATGTCTTTCACAGCCTTTAACTATGATGTATAAGACGAGTGCTAATATATATTCTTTAACAGTAAATGAATTAAGTTACAATGCATTTTAATTAAAACGCGTAGACCCCTTTTTGGGCAAGACTATTTATTAGACCTTTTCCAAGTTAAAGAGCACCCAAGTTTCCTTGTAACACGAAGGGTCGACAAACTTTTATGGCCGCCACACTGTGTTGGTACATGGCGTCAACAAAATTAAGTAAGGAATTTAGATCGCGCCAATGACAGATTCAATTTTGGGTCTTACCGCTCGAGATATGTTAGAAGTTAAAAAAAGAAAAAAAATATAAAAACAAATTAAAGGATTGCATGATGTGTATAGCCATACGTTTTTGTATTGGTTCTTGTGCTAAGTTATGCAAATATGGGTGATAGCATAATACTATCCGCCACACGTCCTTTTGGTGGCTCACGAGACAAAAGGCTTGCTAGATAAAATGTCTTTACTCAATCTTACCGTTAAGATCAGGCCGCAATGATTTGAAACAATAATTACCGTTAAAAATACAATTTTTTAATTATTCATTATGTGTCGCTTACTTCCCGTGAATATTTATTTATTTGTTTACACAATTACGTCGCAATTAGGCGATTTTTCGCGCTTAAAATTTTCGCGTGAGAACTACCGATACCTCAATGCGATTTTCCTGGTGGCAACGGTCAACTTAGGTCAAAGATAACTCTTACAACGAAAATTACATACGAACACATATAAAAACAGGTAAGAGACAAAATATTTTTACATTCAATGACACTTCCACATCACATACAAAATGCCGTCCACATCACATACAAACAATATTTTCATAACTACAATGAAGTTTATTACCCAGTGGCTCCTTTACATTTAAACTAAAACTTCAAAAATTGGATGGAAAGGGCTCAAACAAACCTCCAAGCAGCTGGTTCCAATCAATTATAGTTCTATTCAATAAAAAAGAGTATTTTTTCTTATTTGTTTTTTGAGTCCTTATTTTTATTTTGAAACTATGGTCGTTTTTCCCCTTAAAGTTAGACTTTTCTATCCCTTGCCATAAATCTTCCCACGCTTCGTCCTTTTTAACAATTCTATGCATCGCGCCTTACCTACTCCTTTTTCTTCTATTTTTCAAACTCTCCCATTTCAGTACATCTCACATTTCTGTGACACTATCTGTTCATTTGTACCTTCCGAGTACATATCTTGCTGCCTTTCTTTGAACTTTTTCTATCTTTTTAATATGTCCCACCTCATATGGATCCCATACTATGGAGGAGTATTCTAGGATAGGGATAACCAGTGCCTTATATGCTTTTTCTTTTGTGGCTACGCTACTTCCTTTTAAATTTCTCATCACCCAATGCAATACTTTAAATGCCTTCCGTGTCAAATTATCTACTTGGACTCCCCACCCAAGATCCCTAATGCCTAAATATTTTGCGAGAATGAGGTTGCAAAATGAGGAAGGACTTCATTTGCGTCTAATGAAAGTCGTTTTCAAACACAGTCCTAAATGAATACAATTTTATCGAATAGGTCGAGATAACAATTTTCAACGGTATTCATACAATTGATTTTTGAAAGGGAAATGAGTTTGGTGCTGCTGAAGTAAGGATAACACTACCCAGGGACGCACACGAAGATGCTTTCGATGAATCAGAGCTTTTTCCAGCATTCATTTCTTTCTGTTTTTTGGTTTAAAAGACGAGTTGAGATTATCGAAAGGGTACCGAAAATAAGGAATGCTTTTATGAAGTCACTCAGCGTCCCAACTCCATTCTCACCGCCAGGGAATACCTTCAGCGGTTGCTGCGTTTCTCGGCCAGATCCTCCAATTTGGCCACCTCCTTTGTCTTACGGCATCGAATAGGGGGCACGTCCTTCGCACTAACGGTAGAGGAGATACGGGGTGGCATTGGCGTGTGCGCCAGTCCTAGCGTGCCAGGAATTGGATTACACTCATTCAACTCCAACGTGCAAATGCGGAACGCGACGCGATGCTCCCGAGCGAGGACGCTGCGCTGACGTCACACGACACAGGCGATCGCCGACGAGCGGATAAACAAGCTGACCTTCCAGAATGGAGGGGGAGGGGGAGCGGCGGGGGCGGGTAGTCACGTGTTTCGGGAGGGGTGGGAGTGGAGCGCGTAGCGGCGGCAGGCCGTACCCGGCCGGCGGGGAGGACCGCCCACTTTTCCCGGCGGCTGGGGGAGAGGAGAGAGCCGGCGCTCGGTCGACCGACCTCGGAGAACAGAGAGTGAGAGCGGGCGCGCGGCTTCCTGCCACCTCCTCAAGTATCATGCGGCGCTAGTGCGAAAGTCCGCGATAAGGCGGTCCCAGAACAGTTCCCGCCCGAACGGGCGACGCCTGCAGAAGGGGCGGGCAGGGGTGGGGGTGGTGACGGGCATAGGCGTGGCAGGGGATCCCGGCTCGGGTTGGGCCCAGCATTGACGGGAGGTTACCGACGGGGGTGGGGTTATATCGTGGGGGAGGGGTGCGGGAGCGTAGGGTAGGGGTGGCGTGTGTGCGTCGTACGGTTTTTAGGAGGGGGGACCCTCCCCCGCCTCCCGAGGGGTGGGCGGTACAGCGTGTGGCGAGCGGGGAGGGGGTGGGATGATAAGTGAAGCACTCGCCTCCGTGGGGGGGGGGGAGAAAGATGGGGGAGGCAGAGGAGATGGGGGCCGTCGCCGCATTGCGCCTTCCCCCGCAGTGCTGTTCACCCAACCCTCCTGCTCATTCAACGCCTCCCTGGACCGGTCGTGCCCCAATCCCAAACCCTCCCCTCCTTAACAAACATGCTCACTATCGCTCGTGAAGTGACCGCCCGACACGCGAGGATACTCCTAACCCCCGCGAGTGAGCGCACGTTATGATATGAGTGATCCGGTGTACTCGGGAGCGGAGCGAAGGGGGTTGTAACGGGCGGGGCCCTTCTTCGGCCCCGTGGTGCTGTGGGCGGTCGCGCGCGCCGGGGGAAGGAGCAGAGGCGGCGACCTCAGCCGAAAGGGGCGGACGATGTCAATTAACGGCATGGGAGTGCACGCTCCCAGGGGTGGGCGTACGGGAGAGGTGGCGGCTCTTTGTTCGCCGCCTCTCTCCCTTCTCTCCATCCTGTGATATCCCTCGTCTCCTCCCATCACCACCTTCCCTCCCACCTGCACCTTTGTCGAAAGGCGGGGTCTTCTTTCTAATCGCGTGGCTGGAGGGGGAGTGGGCGTTAGTCTTTTTGATGCGAGCCATCTCCACCCTCTTTTTCTCCCCGAAGACCTAGAGGTAGTAGTGGTCCCAGGCATCATCAATTTAGCCATAAAAATGCTAATCATGAAAACTGCTGTCGTATTACGATGGCAACATTTTGATCAATCCTCCTTGATAAATTTGTCATGAAACAAGTCCTTTAGCCTTGAAAATTTTTCAGATTCAGTCAGCTCATCAATGACAAAAGGGACGCGCTGTTGTTCATTTAGTGGTCCATCAGGAGTATCCTTTCATTAAGATATAGTGTTACACAATTTCTTCCGGTTATCGAGATTATTGACATTTTTGGCATTCAGTTAAGTCAGAGGCCAGCCTTCTCGCATCATATTATTCGTCGATGAGCGTCATCGCTTTCAATTCGCGTGCATTTTAAACAAGTATGTATCTGCCACGCCTCTGCTGAGAAAATTCCCCGCCTAAGAACAGCCGAGGTTAAATCATTCGTCGTATTTTTACATATGTAACAGTAGCTTCCCCTGGGATGGTAATTTTATAACTGTAAGCAGTGCTCACCGGTTTGGCCCTATCTTGTATGACGCGAGTACGACGAGGACTTCGTATATGGTACGCTGCAATCAGGCCATCTTTACTAGATTTCGTAAATTCTGTGAATATATTTTTGCGTTCCTGGAAACCCGCTCCGTAATGAAATGAAGCTTATATTATGCTTACTGGTCGAAATATTTTGCGATGTACGTATACAAATAGTTTCAGTGATGTAAATAGAGCAAGTTTACCCTAATTTTGGTTTAGTTATCATGAATAGATGATTTTTGAGTACTTTTGCTCTGATCAACACTATGGCGGAAGTTTTTTTCAGTTTGGCCGTTTGTTGCTAAGGTCGTTCGTTCCCTCGTCAACTGCCTGTAAATTGACGCGACATTCCGTCCGTCAGGGTAGTGGATTTTAGCTCGCCACTCAACTAGAAATTGATTTTGGAAATTCTACTAAATCGGCACAAAACTTCCCAAAATTACCATTTCGTGCAATGAAAGATTATCTTACGGTATATTGTTTTACTAAAACGCTTAATATTTGGTTTTAAATATAACTCCTGATTAGAATGAGCTAAAACTTGCATTTTGTTTCAATTCAATGAACATAATTACAAGCCACCGAATGTGTTACCAGCTTTGTATGGGAAATTTACACCGATGAGTATCCACCATGAATTCTAGAATGTTGCAGTATTTCTAATTCATCTGTACTGTTCATACCATTCCCGAGAAAGATTTATGATTAGTTTTTTTCAATAAGACCGCAGATAATGTCCTACTCCGATCGTAACACCTGTCATGTACACGGATACATGTCGATGAAATTATAAAAATGGTCAGAAAAGGAGTACCCACGCGTTCAACACCATCGTGGAGAAAGCAGAAAAACGCCGTGATCCACCGCGAGACTATTCGACCTTGCCCTTGAGTTTCCGGGTCAAGGCCAGCGGGACACGCCTCACGCACGCTCAGTTGCTGGCCGGCTCGGTCGAAACAGCTGTTCCCTTATGGTTTCCGCTTGGAGGGAAGATGGGGCGCCCTGAAGCCAAACGCTTAGTCTACAACTGTCGGTGGTTTTCGAGAGCCTTTACTGATGTGGAATCTCCAAGGACCTTTCCATTGACATGAACGCCATTTCTGTTTCTTCGCACATCAAATTAGATTGTTATCTGGGACCGCTTTTTGTTAATAACATGACCTGGTTTTCACAAATTAAAATTTGAAATGCCTTTCTTTAAAAATGAAAACTGTTTTCATTTTTATCTTTAAATGATTGAGGTTGAAGAGCCAAAAATAACCGTGTTGCATAAAGTAATGAGTACTTTTGGGATTTAGTTATGTAGTTGAGTTTTAATAGTTATATTTAGTTGAAAAATGACCCATTGAGTGTTGAAAAAAATGCCATTATTTTGGAAAGTTAAGTAATGAAATTATGAAATAATATAGGAAATTGTCTTTAAAATACAACGCTTTGATGGGGCTAACCTATCTTAACGTTAAATTTAATCCATTTCTATGACACCTTTGATGCTTCTTTTTCTATTATGAATACATTCAAAGATCAAAGAACATAATTAACGCGGGTTCGATCGTTTCTTTCATTCAAGTCTAACTTGTAACTCAAGCAATTTATTTATTTATCCGCGCCGTAATACCATGCATTATTATCTGAACGGGTAATTGTGGTATAAGTGTCGCCGCGAATCGTTCCATTCCATTCGGAACACAAAAAATGAACAGGAACAACTTTCAATAATTGTCAGTTAAAATTTATGGATGATGGATGTTTGATAAATGGAATTTTGAGGTTCGGAGATCAGTAGCCTCCACACCGACCTTGAGGCATATGTTTTGTAAAAATTGATTGGACAGACGATATTCACGACAGCGTACTGAACACCACTATTGAAGAGAACAGAGGGTAAGATTACAAGGCAGTAATAGAACATGTCATTGCAAGGAGTTAAGAGGTAATGAAGAGATTAGCTGGAAACAGGATATAGATTGAAGAGAGATGTCACAAACCAATCCTCGGATTGATTCCCCATGATGATGAGTACCCTCTGTCGTTCGACATCCATCGAAACTCACGCTGAGAGCAGACGCACTGTGGTCAAAGTGAAAGAGATCGTCTCCGTTGGGAGGGAAACTGGATAAGGAGAGTGACTGACTCTCTCGGGGGCTCCCTCTCTCTCCCGCCCCTGCTCTCTCGCGCCCCTGTCTGCTGTGACGCGACCTCCAAGGCTCCTCCCCCTTCCCCTCCACACGCGGCAACCTGCCTCTCCCCCCGGCCCGAATGCTTAAACGTGCCTCACACCGTCCCCCTCCCCCAGTTCATTTAAAGCCCGCGACCCCGACGCTCTCAGCCGCTTTTCCCTTTCCATTCCACCGCTCCTCCCCCGGCCACCCCGCGCATGAAGCCTGGTGTTCCCGCCCACTGGACGTCTCCCCGCCTCCCAATCCGTCCCCTCTCACTTCCTACTCTCGGCGAACCTATTTTCCTTTCCCTACCTTCGCATTTATGCTACGTTCCCTTTAAACTCACCCTCCTTTTTTGAACTCGAGCAAAAAGAGGTTCCCTTTGACGCCGCCTCCCTCCGCCCTTCCTGCCTATGAATCCCCAAGTTTTCCCACAAGATTTTCGGAGCGTGTGGCAGGGAGTGCTCACATATTTCCATTGAAGGAATTGTTATATTTTCGTGCGTATTTGCAAGTTTTGCAAATTATAGTTCCCTCGCTAGAGCCCATTCCTTGTGTGCTGAAGAGTAAAGACATTTTCTGATACCTCTGAGTGGATTTATAATTAATTATAGCAAGCTACAATATGAAATAAGTAACTTATTTAAAATATCTTAAATGAAAAGTTTCTCCTGGGGGGGATCGGAAATGTGCGGTGGCTAACGTACTGGCTTCCCACTGATAGGGCCCGGGTTCGAATCCTGAAGGCGATATATTTTTTCGAGGTATCCCGATCCCTACTTAGGGTGCTTTGTGGAGAGCACTTTAAGTGAGTACGCCGTCCGTCAGATGGAACGTTAAACTGCGAACCCCTTGGTGCCTTTCGCCAAGAGTAGCCTATGCCGACGCCGGGTATCTCTTCACCTTTCCTTTCCCATCTATGCCTAATGGCGCAAATTACTTCAGAAGTTGGTCGCCTCCCCTAAAACTACCACGAGTTCTATTAGGTTTCTTCTGAGATTTATTGTGGTCAACTCGTTTCCTCGCCTTTGCTTAAGATGCATTGCATCTGTTTGATTTATATGTCTGCTTTACAAAAAATTCGTCCGTAACTAGAGTTCAATAGGATAATCACTTGACAAAACTAAGTTTTCCACGTTAACCAAAATTATGTTTCTTATAATATCACTATTATATTTACTTACATTTCACCTTAAAATCCTCTGGAGTTAGTACGGATGAAATCCTACCCAATCGTAGACTGATCTATAGCTCACGGAATTAAAGGAATATTAGTCGCAGCGGAAAAGGTCTGCCGGGTTTAGAGGTAGTGCATTGCTTACATAAATTATTGTGACTCGTCAATTGAGTAAAAGAGCAGAAGGCATTCCAGCATAGAAGCAGCTAGATGGCTTCTATTCTGGAATTAAGCACGAGAGAAGAAAGTTTATGACGATACGAGTATGACAATTCACCTTTGGCCGAGACCTTACTCATGCCATCAACTATAATAAACCCAGTGCGTGAGTTTTCAGTAACACGCTCGCACGGCAGTTATCATACTGTTCTGTGCCCAAATCACGAATACGAGTACTTGACTCATGGCTATTAATTGCCATTTCCCACCGCAATGCTCTAGAAATGAATGATGAAGTCGCAGATGAAAATAGTACCATGCTGTGCCAAAAACGCATGAGAAATATTTAACGGCATAAGATATATGCTTTTACTTTTTAATTACGCATTTCAATTTGTTATCATTCAAAGTCCATTAATATCCATCCGGTGTCATTTATATCGTTGGAGTCAGCGATGAAACTGGATCAACGAACCATATCACTCCCCCAAACTCGTGAAGTGGACCGCCCTCGGGCGTCAGATGCCGTGGAAAGCTCCCGCCCCGTCCCATCCCCCAAACGTGCACCCCGCCTGCCCCACCCCCGATGTCCGCCTCGCCCCGCCTCCAGTCGGAGCCCCAGGGGGAGGGGATATCTACCGGCATCTTCACCACTCGCACGACCACCCTCAGCGGTAGTTGAACATCCCCCTTGAATAATCGCGAGGGCGGTGGGTACGAAGGGGGGGTCCTCCTTGGTCCCCTCCCCTTTAATCTGACGCCCCTCCGCCCCGCGTGGGGGCGTGTGCCGGAGCGCGTTGGGATTCGGGCAAGGGAAGGGAGGGGGGTTCGGCGTGATGGGGGCGGAGAAGGAGGATGGGGGCGGAGAAGGGGGATGGGGGGCAGAGGGAGCACCCTGGTGGGCTGGCGGCGAGAGGAGGGAGGCGCCATGGAAGGGGGGCGTCGAAGGGGGCGGAGGGAGGGGCGGAAGGGAGGGGGGAACCAAGGAGGAGCCAAGTCCAAGCATTCGGGCCACACCCACCGAGTCTCCACGACAACCCCAACCTTCCCCACCCCCATCCCCACGTGCTGTAACTCCGCGCGCTCGAGGGGAGCGGGGGACCAGAGTAAGACTTCCTACTCTTGTGGCTGAGCGTCCTCGATCGGTGCCCGCCCACCGCCTCTCTTCTCATTGTTCACTCATCTGGGGAAGAGTGCTGGCGATGGGCACTCATCCTTTTAAACAGTTCCGCGGGGTTCGAGTTCAAGCCTGTTTTCATTCCCCTAGGCTACATCGGACGCCATCCGGCCCGTCTCCTACACGGCCTTAGACTTCACTTAATAATTATTACGAAATTTGGACAGAGTGGAGAAAACGTAGCTGTGAGCCAGTTACAGGAAGTCTTCTAAGTTTTGTAATAATTTTCACGTAAAAATTGCTTCGTTAAAATTAATTATTGGCATTTACAAGCAAACTGCATGAAACCATGATGGCAATTCTGCGTGATTAGTACAGTGCAAAAAGAAAATGGCATACTATTGACGCAAATAATTGTTTGGTAGCACATTAATCAAGCTACATAGACGAAATAAGAACAAAAAAATATATTACGTCCTAGTATTTTAAAGTTTATGGTAATTTAGGAAATAATGAGGAAAATATAAAATCGAAATGGCTGAAGGTTGGAGGGAAATTAGTGTAATGAACTGGTGCCGTTGATTTGTGGATGATCAAGAGTCAGTGAGCTAGGCAGTCAAAGGTTTTCAATCAGACCTTAGCACATTGCAGTAGAAATGTGATTGGAATGAGATAATAATCAATCATAAAAAACAAAGATAAATAGGGTTTCAAGGTGTAAAAAGGCTATTGTTAACATCAAACTAATCACACAAGTTTTACAATAACAGAACGGTTCAGCCAATTAGGATGTGTAGTTTCAGGCTTAACTTTGTGGAGACTTTCGATATTGGTGAGGGTAAATATTAGGCAACATGCTTGTAATTTTCACCTGACACCAAGTGTTGAAACCCAGGTCATGTGCATTAAAATAGTAATAGTATAGGGGAAATTACAATTGTAAATTATCATTTCTCTCGAATTGGGAAATGTTTGTTGGAGGTAGGTCGAGTGGTAGGGATATAAAAAAAAGGAATTGCGTTACATAAGGGGACTTAGCGAATGTTGTAAACTTTCATATGGCGCTTAGGTTTGTATGCTCGGAAATTTCGTCATTGAGACGAAAGGATAAATATGAATTGAAGGGTTTCCGGATGTGGGTGTGGAAAAGAATGGAGAAAATGAAATGGGCGGGAAGTAAAACCATCTATGAAGCTCTAAGAATATAAGGGATAGAGAGACGACTGTAGAAAGAAATTCGTAGACATGACCACGGGAGATACTGAGAGGCAGTGCGATACTGAAGACGGTAATAGAGGGAAGAAGGTTGAAGAAAGCGAGTAAGAGGGAGGAAAAGAATAAGCATTTAGGTTAAAATTAAGGGAGGGGGAAAGTATGCGGTGATATGGAATAAAAAACTACATGTATAATATGTAATATGGAGTTCAAGTATTTTTGTCATGATTTTAGGACATTAGTTACCTTGTAAAGTACTGTTTGAGTGGGATGCCGATGCTTTTATTCTTTAAGAAGGAATTGATTTCTTAGTCTTTATAACGAAGTTAATTCCGATTGCCGAACCAGTTTAACAGTACATTTAACCTAATCAACTATTACCAATGTTCCTATAGATCTGCATTTGCAAATGTTTCAGATTCAATTCTATTCAATGATCACCCTTATATAATTACAGACCAGTAATTAAACTATGCTGCTACATAGCTTATTCCGATTTGTCCCGAGGGCAATATTGCGGTCGGCCTCCATTTAGAGTTTATTTTTGCGTTATGTTTCTCACCGTTTTCTTCGAAATACCGTGTTTATTTGACCCTTATAGTTGTTGTGTCTCTAAATATCCTTATTTCACAATGAAGTGTCCTTCAGTTGATAAATTCCGGTTAAGCGGTTTGCCAAATTATCCCTAAATAAAGAGTATAATATTATAACATAGAATCACTCCAGTGAATATCAGGACATTCTTTGAAAGCAAAGTAAGATTTCTTTCGATTCCTAAAATGTGATTTTCAGGTATTCTGTTTGTGAGCCTACTTCACGTTGCTCCGAGAAACATATTGTTGAGGCATTGGGGCTGTCACAGAGGTGAAGCTCCACACCGGGTTGTCACTCATAATTGCATCCTCATCTCAAACAGCATCCGGACACTGGAGAACGCATATTAAGATCTTCTTGTGAATTTTGGGGGTCGACGAAAACTTTCCCTATGCTTCTCCTAAGACTCTAATTCAATATTATACACTGGTTTTGAGGTACGCTTACATGTTAAACTTTCAGCAATAACATTAGTGTTTTGGGAGTTCTCAAAGATTCAATGTTGATTCAATGTTAATGTTAGCATGTCTCACCAAAAATGTTTCCAGTGGCATTTCCCCTTTTTTTATTCATTTCAGCTCCTTACGTAGGAGCTCTCTACCACGACCTCTAGCTTTCGAGGTCAACTCAGTACTCGTCTTAATAGCTCCAAAAAGAAAATCTGCACAAATATTTTATCCCAGCAAATATTTTTAGGATGGAAAGATTATGCTCTAGTTTTTTTGTATCGGCTGAGTATTTCAATTCACGCTTCGAATGAAATTAAACCTTTAACAATTGGAGACGAGAGTGTTCTTAAAGGGGCGGTTTCCCAGGAAGATCTGATACACAGAAAATCACAGAGCTTTAGTTAGGATGAAGTTGTCCAGAGGTGTCACACAGAATCGAAATTGGGCCCTTTGGTCTGTAGTCCGAAACCATGACCGAAAGAAATGCATTTCCCACATCGAGATGTGTTTGTATATTGGAATATTCCTTAACCCATTGAAATTCTATATAACTATAATTGTGAATTACGTTCCCTCGTAAAACGAAGACGTTCTAGTTTTGAATATATGTTTTTGTCCAATTACGGTCCAAATTAATAATTTTGCGTTATCGAGAGTAATTTAATAGTGAGAAAAAATGTAGTGTTCTTCAGCAAAAAAGTATATGCGTTGCAGAAATTAGTTATTTAGAAGAGGTGGATATATAATGTAAATTCAATGAATATGTTGAAATCCGAAAACTGTATCTGAAAATTAATGTTTGTTTATTTGAGGTCACATCACACCAAGACGATTAGGAGCTCCTAACTTTGTCCATGAAGAGGGTAAAAATTCCTAAAGTAACATAACATATGCCCAATTTAAATACACATTCATGGAAATTTGTGAGACAGTTAAAATAATTTTTTTAACTTCTTTTTTCGCTAACAAACGGCATCACATTGCTAAACTCAGAATTAATACTTCAATTTATTCACTTCATTGAGGAGAGATAGTCAAACTGCCAAGTCGACATCCTTTGTCGAGTTACTATGCCATTTACATGTACATATTATGATTTAAACCGACAAGTGTGAAGATGCTTCATGCATTGTAAACAGCTGCTGCAAAATTCGTAATTCTCAGTTTATTTATTTAAAAGTTTTCTTTCCAAGTGCATTTTTTTCTTCGAGTTGCTATTTGGAAATTCGAAGGATATCAATATCTTTTTAGAAATATTTAAATCCTTCAAACTGCTGACTTTTTAAGTGTAAAGGCAACTTTTGAAATTCGTACGAAGGTTACCGCGGCGTCGAACTGCTTGTCTCTGCACTTCCGGGTTCTCCATCCGCGTCGTCTTCGCGTGACGGCAGTTTCGCCGTCCATCCAGCCTGCATCTTCAGGTCGAAGTTGTTACACCTTCGACGAGATGACGCAGGTCAGATGGGCAGCGAAACTGTCGTCACCCGAAGACAATTAACGATAGAGAACGATAGAGAAAGCGGAACGGCAGGGATAAGCGATAACTTTTGAAGTTCATCAGTTTCATTTTTATAAATCGAGTTCATTAGGCCTTGCAAATTTTTTTGTGCATGTTACCCATAAGCCACTGGTGTCATGGCAGAAGGGCAGAAGATGATTACGCACCTGGTACGCAACATCAAATATTACAATGGAATTGCGGCTATCGCTGATTTAATGGTAGGATATACGTATTTGAAATTTGATACATAATGACCAGCCATGTGAAAATGAAGAGAATGTATATGAATGAAGAAATGCAATTATAAAAAAAGTATTTTCGATGAGTTGGCCATATTTAGTGTTGCAGTGAAAATACTATGCTAATTAGATAACATTTAAGGGGAAGATTAAATTGGTGGTACAATCAGGTTAATATCTAAAGAAAAACATGAACGAGGGTTGAAGTGATTAACTATGCGTCCTACGAGTGTACGTAAAAATGTTGACTTATTTTTTAAGATATTTTTGTACGAAGTAGATATTTTGTGAGCGTATTGAAAAATTTAGGCGAACAATTTAAAATGATGGAAACAATGTTGGGGTAGGTAATTCATAAGTTCTATGACAGGGGAGATCATGAATGGAGGGGAAGGAGGATAGGAATGTCAACTTTAAGATGCCAGAAGTAGGATATGGTTTTATAACCAGCCAAAATAGTGTATGATATTTTTGGAAAAATTGTGTTTGAAATTTATAAATATCTTAAAAGTCCATGGCAATCTGTTCTAGTGCTCTATGTTTTGTTTTATATAAATAGAGAACTAGATGATTATAATTATTATTATTATTGTTATTCTACGGTTAAGGTAGATTGGGTGGAATACCGTACATTCAATTTAACACGCATTGTATGAGATTAAATTTTTTTAAACTCTGAAATTGTTGCATTAGAATGCACATATAGCGGATGAATCCGTTAAAACGTTACTGTCACGTCCTCTCCCGCACCTTCTTGGAATTCGTATTACCATTTTTTTATTTATATTAATTCCGATTTCCGGCAGTGCTCTTAACTCCTTGGCTGAATGACAAACTATAACATAGTCATCAGCAAACCTAAGTGATTTTACAAATTCCCCGCCGATTTTCATTCCTATCTTCAGTTCTTTCTATGCTTCCTTAACCATTTCCTCCACATGTACGTTGGACAGCACAAGGTGATACTTCTGTCCATTGTCATGGTTGTAAGTTTTAATTATATGATTTGAATTGGAGAATTAATTATAATTGCTGAATTAAAATTCGGCAATCCAAGGCATTTCATGGACGCGGACGGTACACACACAAATATGCACCCTATCACTTTGCCTTAGTTCTTCGCGATCCCGCTTCCCGTCTCAGACAGCACTTGTGGCGGGCTCTATCATCGAAATGATTAACTACTTGGGAGTATAGCATGATTTAGGTGGCGGGTGCGTGAGTTCCAAAAATGCGAATCAAGTTAAAAGTCGCTCCAGTGGTTTGCGAGAATGCATAGCTGATGAGGGGGAGGAAGATTACCGTTCTGTGAACATTTTTAGTATGATTTCATGAAATCTTTGCCCATCAATCCACTAATTTTGCGTAATTTTTCGTAAAAGTCTTTGGAATTTCGTAATATCTCATTCTAACCGAAAATTGACCCCAGTTGGCAGTTCCTACTGTGGCTTGCACATTAGTGTGTTTCATTTTTTAAAATCCTTGATGACAATCTTTCTCCTGCTGAATGAAAATAAATGAGGCTGTTCCAATTAATTATAGATTATTCAGATTCGTTGTTTAGCTTTTATGCTTTTCCATTGTCATTCCTTGATACGGGGGTAGTTAGAAACGTTTAGGAATCGCCACCAGATGTCAGCGCTAGCGTAACGAGTTTACGTCGTAGTAATAGGTAATCCTTTGTGGGCAAACACGTGACGTGTCAATGCTCTGGGAAGAGAACTGTGGTGCGGACGCCTCTCTGTTGTTGTTCCCGTGTAGTTGTTTATGAAGATGGAAAAAATTATTACCCTTTTATTAACCTATTATATTAAACCAAGGAGGTCAGCAGTAAATAAACTTTAATTGCGTTTTGCAATGTGTAACAAATTTATGTGCAGCTTATAGTGAATTCCTTGTGTTTTTAGCATGTACGAAGCTAGATAGATATTTGCTTGAATTTTTGTTTTTTTGCTAAGTACATTTTTCTATATAATTTTTATGATAATAAAGCAATTAATATGCCTTTTGAAGCAGCGAATTTCATTTGAATTACTGTGCCTAACCGGCTGCCGAAAAACCCACACAGTCTAAACTATAAATTCACCCAAGCCGATTATTTACGAGGTTTTCATCAATCGTTTTCATGCAATGTGTTCGGTTTGATACATTCGGTCAAATGGTCCAAACTCTCTGCTCGGAGGGATTTAAAGCCGTGTAGTGGATCCAGCAGACTTCTTATTCGGTCCGCGGGCACGATAGCTACGAAGCAAACGCTACGGCTAACCGACTGACTTCGACTGTGTGAGTTACGCATCCTCACATGAAATTTAAAGGGTGTGAGTATTGAATTACTAAGTGGCACCGAAACTTGTTAAGCATTTCATTTCTATAACGTACATTGGCAGAAGTAAGCATACACGTTCATAGCCCCTATGTGAAACGGCGAGAAAAGGTTCACGTTCTTAATACACGGACGGCTTTCGCTTTTGGGAGGAATTTCTGTTGACGGATATACTTATGCTGAAGTTGCTTTAAAAGGCAATTCCCCCACACTCATAAGTGTTGCCTTAAAGTATCGTTTTGAATTACAATGTGTGTACCCGCCTACAAATAAACTAGGTACTAAAGCGATAATACGTATTTAACTTGACTCGGGTAGAAGTATTTGTGTACGAACAGTGAACGAATATGGTTTTGGGGTGGTTTCATAGTAATATTATATGTACATCGACACTTTCAGAATATCCAGTGGGTGTATATGTATATATATTGGGACGGCACAATAGAACACAATTAAAATAGTAACATTTAAAAGGACACACACGGTAAATTGTTTGAGCTTTCGGCCTTCTCCGAGGCCTTCTTCTAGTAAGACTCTACACATACATATAAACACACGCTGGATATTCAAAAATATCGTAGATAAAGTTGTTATTACGCACGTATGAATGCTATTTCCAAGGAAAATTTTCAAACATGGAGTTTTGCCGCCTGGTTTTAGCTCAAAGTATCTCGGAATTGGATGTGAAAATCAAGAACTTCTTTTAGGGAATAACGCTATGATTCTCTTACATAAGTCGATTGCGAATTGAACACGATGAAAGTTGTATCATTGTGGTACACACCACGAACTCATGATATCCGTTAGGAACAGCCATTTTAAGGACAATAGTCTGTGTCCCCTTCTCAAAATGTCGCCTTTTATTTGAAGTAGTTAGCTCTCTGAATCACTACGATTTTCATTTAAACTACTTTGCCCTTTATTGTTTCCATAGGGTTATTTATTGTCTTCAGTAAAACCACTGTACCTTGCCTCATATTTTTTTTAAATATCTGTATCATTGTACTATTATCTCTTTGAGCTACAAATCTATTTACTGTTACTGAACTGCAGCTCTCTTGTAGCTTCCTCTCTACCGTGGACGCGATTTGAAACACCACGGATATCGTAAGGTTTATCAGAGAAAAAGTAATTACTAGATATTTTCAGAAAAAAACATTTTATTACTTAACAAGAGGCCTTGTAACAAGAGTCTGTAATGGTTTATGTATATAATTATATCTAGGGGCTAATATGATAATTGGAAATAATAATAATCGGATTCTGGATAAGTACTACTCTAATGTCAGAATATGCCTGCCTTTTACCAGCAGTGGCTTCACACTATTAATTGTTTCAAGGGTACAAATATCTGACGCGAATGTGATTAGATCCATTACATTGAACGTATTTGAATGAAACTAACTTTTGGGTGGACTACCAATGCTTTCAAATTAGGTAAATGGTGCATTTTAAGTGCAAATTCAGTGGCAAAAATGCGAACCAACTTTATTGTATAGCGACCATGGTATGAATCTTCGCTTTTTCTTCTCAGTAATTAGAGATATACGTAAAAGACCTTTGACCTTAGAAAGTATTGTATTGGCGTAAACATAATTGTATTTTTTCCAATTTGATATTTCACCAGTTTTTAAAGGATTGATCTGTAGGCGATATGGTGATAAGGATAGATTTCTTGAATTTCATGAAAATTTTCTATGGTCATGAAGTTTCCAAATACTTTAACTAGACAAATTCTCAGTATTCCCTACTAATTCATTTTCCAGCACCTTGCACATTCTTTAAAGTCCCCTTCGTGCTACCCAAAAACCATCTAAATCATACTGCTATCCATAAGTATTTCTTTTACCTAGTCATTCAATATATTCTTTGGAGGTCGCCGAAGAAATTCCTTCCATTCCTAAATAGGTATATTCATTGCATCAATTTTGGAGTGTAAAAGTCATTCGCCTAAACCGGCATTCCAACCTGGATCCCTCGATGTCCGGCCGAGTGCTTTAGCCAGTTAAGCTATCGAAGCGTCCTCTTACACTCCGAGAGGTCGGGGGCTTAATAGGCCTTTCACAAGGCAAATGATCTGTATACCCTTTAATTCTGCATTGCAACGCACATAAATAAAAATATAGCGGATTAGTCCGTTGAAAGTTACTGTCACAGCATCTCCCGCAGTTTCCAGGTATATTCAATTTATTCTTAATGAAAACTTCGTTGCAATTTTCCACAGTTAAAACTTTATTGCCGACCATGGTTTCGATACACTGTATCATCATCAGGTTCCTGATGATGATACAGTGTATCGAAACCATGGTCGGCAATAAAGTTTTAACTGTGGAAAATTGCAACGAAGTTTTCATTATGTCTCGATTCCACAACATCACGCCTGACTCTTCACTTTTCGCAATTTATTCTTCTTCCCTTCCGTAAATGTCGGTCTTTCCTATGTGACCTAGTTGCCAATTCATTCACCGCTACACTTCATTTAAGAGTTTTGAAAAACTTTTTCTTTACGATACTACTGATCCTTTTTATCACTTCTCCCTTGCTAACGTACTCTTTTGTCCAGCAGCTGTTTTCTCTCAATGTACTTATTTCCAGCCCTGTTCAAAATATTTCTCAAATATGCCATCCCACACGTAATCATTGAAGGACTAAAGGTGCGCAATTTTTTGTTTCCATGAAAGGTTGTAGAGAATTAACAGCATTTTATAGTGCAAGAAAATGATTTTCTTCAGTTTCCTTCGCTACTCTGAACTGTTGGGAAAATGGTGGTACTTCTCTTCCACTGTTTTCGACGTTTGTCCACAACATTTACGCAAACAAGTTTTATTACCCATACTAAAAAAGAAAGACTTGTACTAGGTACGAGTCTTTCTTTTTAGTATGGATATTAACTACTTCCACGAAGTGAAGCCTGAAACAATAGAATATATTCGTAAAGTTTTATTACGACTAAATATTCGATTTTGTTATTACTTAAATGGTGGCTTAAATCCATTGTTAACATTATGAAACGTAAAATATTCTTTGAAATAATTTCCAAATCCTGTACACGCCAAGCGCAAAGAAAAAAATAATGTTCTTTACGCATTGTGGCCTTTATATGAGGATTTTATTATCATTATGATAACAATTTTTAGCAAGTTTCTCTGGAGCGTTGTAGCCCAAAAAGGTTATTACTTCCAATCATTAATTTTTCTTGGAAACATTGAATCCGATGTGACAAATAAATAATCAGTCGTACATGGGTCATAGATGCACCGTGGGGAAATATGTATAGCCTTAAAACTATTTATGGAAATATCGCTGCATGAAAAGTCTATAGACCATATATTTTTATTTTACTATTTGAATACATTAACAAAACAAATCCCTTTAGTTCATATGCAGCCCATTGCCCTCTTTATAACATTGTACCAGCTGAATATAAAAACAATATCATTTCCCACTCGTGAAACAAATAATCTCATGATGACACTCAGCGCATTCAAGCACCATGCATAGTAAACATTCCCTTGTAAAAGAAAATTGTGATTTGAAGTGAAATGACCTAAATTCTTGAACTTATCCATTTTTCAATATTAAAACATATTATTTATATTAAACTTCTCTAACCTTAGCTACTTTTTGTGAATCTACTCTTATTTATTTTTTTGTCTTCCCTAAATGTCTAACACACGTCCCTAAAATATGCTCAAAAATTACTGGTCTTTTACTTGACTCACCCTGATTTCCGTATTACCGTGAATCCTATTTACTTTCTCTTATTTTCATTTCACTTCCATCGCAAGTTAATTTGCATTCTTTTGCTTTTCACTTTCACGCCTTTCCACGCCTTTTAATTTAAAAAGCACGCAAGGCATCTGAAAACCAATTGGGAAAATACTTGTAAAACGTTTTGGTCCTTCTTTTACTTCTCTTAAACAGAGTAGTATCAATTATGGAGAAATGTCGAGAGAAAGCCTGGCACTCATTCTCTATTCACGTATCTTTTTGTTTTAAGCTACCCACTTTACCCTATAAAATTCTTTCTCCAAATCCACACGGGATACATAGATGAGCTAAAGGAAATAGCTATTTCTATTGGTGTCTGCTCTCATTACTGTGATAACGTTATGTATTCCTTTGCATTTTATTACCAAAAGCAAACTATTCTTTACGTAAACGGTCACCTGATCTCCTCTCAATCTTACGTTGAGTACCGTTCCTGTGAAATTAAATTATTGTCCTGTATTCAATACACCATACTGAGTAATACTATCCCAGTTAATCCAATAGTCCTCAACTGAAGCAGTGCGCTTGCTCCATACTCAATTTTAAAAAATAAAATGTTGCATTAACTTCTCATAAAAATTCCTTATCAACCACTCTTTAACAATTTTTTGCAAATATTTCTGTAAATCAAGGAGTGTTTTCCAGACGGTCCAGTAATCACTATTTCTCGTAGTGCGTTTTTACATCTTTATTATTCTTGGACTGTAGCCATCAAGATTCAATTCTCATTTCTGTTCTATATTTATTTAAGCGTATAGTTCTCATCTCATGCCTTGACTATTCCACGTGTCGTTGAGCTATCCAATATCTCTTTCAGTTTATATTAAAAGATTTTTTCCACTTTTTTAAGGTTAAACATTCTTTTATTTCTCTAACCTACCCTGTTCAGACCGTATTCCATAGCGCGACCCCTTTTTTCGTTTCGTTATATCGTAGTTCTCAAAGTTCGTATTTATCCATCTGCCGAATTTCCTTGCATCATTGCTTTCTCGCCTCACGTAATAAATGGATCCTTTTTAGATTCCTCTCCCCAACTACTTGTTCATGTACATCCTTACCTTATTCATACACATGTCCTTAGTCTTCTTATTCCTCTTCTTCACAACAGAAACTACATCAAGCTTCCTCATTCTTTTCCTCTATACTGTACTTGTTTGTTTTCTTTGCACTTCTCCGTCGTTTTCTCTCCGAGCGAGGATTTATTGCCCAAGAAAAAAATGAAAAATCTCTTCAGTGCACCGATAAACATCCTTATTAGATTTCAGTATTGCAAATGCCACGCTCGGCGGGCCATAGGTATCTATATATCCGTGGTTGAATCCGCTTTTATGAGCCGAGGGCACGTAGGATATTGGACTTCACGAGAGGCTGACTCGTGGCGGAAGGAAATGGAGGAGAAAAGCCAATGGACACGAAGGAGACGAAGCCCTTCGCCGTCCCAGCTTCCAGCCAGCTTCGTCGCACCTTTTGCCCTCCTCCTGGGCCCATGATCGCGGAAGGGAAGGCAGCTGAATGCGTAGGCAGACGGAGCAACATTTGGGTGGGGGACCTGAAGATATGCCTCGGCAATATATATTCCCCTTTCCCCCACACATCCGCGCGTCACCGTCCGCCCGCTTCCCACCCCCTCGTACCTCTCCCGCACTCCTTCCTGTCTGCCGCGCAGAAGGCTCAATCTGCAGGGTGGCTCCCCGTGGAATTCCCGAGCTGCCATCCGAGTGTATTACGGGTGACAGGCGGGGAGGATACCGGGGACGTCCTTTACGTTGGGCCACCGTCCATGGGGCTTCGCTCCCCTTCCGCGTTACTCGAGTGTACTCCCTTGAAGTGGCTCCGTAGGCGAGCTCATTCCCGCCTGTGCTCGGCGTTCGCATTGGCTCCCGCCCCCTCTCTGCCCGCCATCCTCACGCGTTGTCAGGTACGAGTAGGCCAGCCAGAGATTGTTCAGTGTTGCAAACTCGAGCAGACACATTGTTAATTGGCCATTATGGATTGCCACGAGTATGATTATTATAGAATCCTAGGAAAGTGAGGTAAATGATAATAGGGTATGCGAACATATATAGATCATCTTAACGTGAAATACTCAAATATTTTATATAAAATATGAACTCATCCTCTCGTGCTCTGTATTATTTTTTAGTTCCTCTTTAAATGTATCTCAGTTTTTATAATATAAAAGCTTTGTAATAAAAAATGCCATTCCTAACATCTAACAGAGTGAGTAATGAAGAAATAGTAGCACTTTTCCAGTGGAAACTTATTTAAACCGCGACCAGTTTCCGACCGAAGATGATGTAGTACGTCGAAATGGTCGTGATTTAAATGAATATCTGATAAAAAAATGCTACTATTTGTTCATGTTCAAGTTTAAATTCCACAGCATAACGCCTGAAGCTACGCAATTTGCTTTTTTTTAACAGAGTGAATATATATGAGTATGAAGATCGGCACAAATAGGCGGATACGATACAGTAAACATAACATATAAATTACGCATATAAATCTAAATTATCATATTCATTCCAAAACTTACTATATACTTTACCAAAAAAGTATCAATATTATTTCTAAATCAACATTTTCCCCCTTAATAATTTCAAAATCATATCTTTTGCATTGTTCACTGTTTACTGTTTTTGAGAGATTGCGATGCCTAAGGAAATGTAACAACCATTAATTGATATTAGCACGTAAAAGCAAATCAAAATATGTGACACCGCATACGTATCACTCACTCTGTCCTTATCTTGCATAACTATGTAAGATTCACATATCTTGAATATGCAGGAAGTATATTTTTTCGCTGGCTCTCTGTGCTACCATTCACCATTATTATTAAAAGTGATCATTCAGTTACCCTACGAAATTTCAATGATTTCCATTATTTTCTTATTCATGATGTACCAGTGCAGTACAGCTGAGTTTACGTTTTCTTCCAAATCACCTGTTTCTATTGCAGCCATTCAATGGCCCTTCCGCTGTTCTGAGGCGAAGGAACGATTGGTGTAGCTACCCGAGGATGTGTGGAGTCCGGAAGGGTTCGTCAGCAAGTTCAGCGTCACGCTGATGAGGTAAGGAAAATGGGCCACCATCCCTTTTTCCTTCCAGTGCCAACTGTGGGGCTGTTAAGTACTATCAAGAGGATTGCTTTGTAGCAGACCTCAAACCTATCCTGTTATCTGCCATTCTTTTCATTGCTATTATAGATTCAGTAACCTGGTTCATGTAACTAATCCCTGACCACCCTTTACAATTATTTCCCTCTCAGCTAAGCACGCCATCAATGAAAAAATTATGAATCCAGGTATACTAGGGTGGTCTGAAAAGTTTCCGTCCTAACAAAGATGCAAGACATTTTTTTCTGAAATTTTCTGAGGTCGGAAGCTTTTCAGGCAACCCTAGAATTGAAATATATGGACGTGATGATATTTTATGATTCACTTGTATAGAATGCAAAATTCCTTTTTGAATTGGTGATCGGTTAATAATTTAGAAATCATATTACAAAGTAACATCTCTTATCATTCGTCTCCACCATGGCACTTGATCTGTTGTTGAATAGCAAAAAAGTTCTAAGATCCTACTAAAACGAGTCATCTTCTCTATAATTCTGTGTGTGGAAATATAATTTTCCCCTAGAAAAGCTTGGGAGCTTCATTAATCAACTACAAGAATTAATGATCTCCTTGAACATGAAATAGAAGATACTAATGGTAGTGTTCTCTTCATTCTGCATCACGTTTTTGTTCGGAAAGTAATTATTTTCATAATGCCAAGAACATTAAAAAGTGAATCATGATAGGTTTGCACAAGAAATGCCATATGAACTGGCAGTCAAACACTGGAAGTATTTTCACTCTCCGTCCGAAAGCTCGGAATTAAGAAATTTTATTTTATCGCAGAAAATACTTGTAGGAGCCCGAGTTGCTTAGTGGCTCTATGGGTTCACTCCGAAAGGAAGGACTTGGAAATTAACATTATGAGGCCCATACAAATAGACATTCGTTCTTCGCGTTCGGGGTTTACATGACCAAACGATACCAAAATAATAAATATAGGGTGGTTGGGGAGAAACATTAACTCCAGCCGGGAGCCGAGTTCAACTTTGGGGGTCGTAGGGAGCGGTTGACCATCGAAGAAAGAAGGGGAAAATATTGATGTAAAAGCTGAAGAGGGTTCTTTCTTCGACGTTTATCATGATAAATTCGTATAATTATGCCATTTAAAATATTCTATGATTGTTAGGCATATATGGTATTATTTAGAAGGTCAGCAAATAATATATTGCTGCTATTTTACAAAAAATAAACAATTCATTTCGATAAAAGAGCAATATTTTACTAATATATATATATATATATATAATATATATATATATAATATATATATAATATATATATATAATATATATATATAATATATATATAATATATATAATATATATATATAATATATATAAAATATATATAATATATATATATATAATATATATATATAATATATATATATATATATATATATATATATATATATATATATATATATATATATATAATATAAACCGCTTCTTAAAGGTAGAGAGCCTTTGAGTATTTTTGAAAGTATTTGTACACTTCCTGAGTGACACCCTATTTAGCGTCTGATTGCCACCATTTCGGATATACTTTGTTCGCTTTTTGACAATGTGTTGGACGTGGGAAGAACAAGAGTTAGCGTGATCAGCTAGCAGATATCTTTCCCGTATGACAGTATTTCGGCTACAGGTTTTGTCATTCCATGTACTTTAATCATTCCTTCCCTGCTCTTCTTCTTTAAATTTTTATGGGGAGATGGGCCAAATGGATTTTTTGCCCCTTTGGCGTGTTAAGGCGGAGAAGGCGGGGCCGGGAGGTTACGGGAGATAGAGGGACGATCACTAGTCCCCCCAAATTCCTGCGTCACATATTTGAGGAAGTGGCCTTGCGCTGTTCTTTATTGATTATAAAATACCTCCCTTAAATTTCGTAATTTATGGAGTCTTAATTCATTGCTTGGGACCATAATTTCATGCTTTCAAATGTCTAGGAACCCCTCTCATTCATGAGTTCCTTTAAATTTGATGTCTTCCTTGGTATTCCTTTTCTCAGCGTTATCCCTGTGAAATTATCTCAAGCCATCTGGAGTTGAATGGAGACTGCTGGTGTACAAATCAGTTTTGTCCCAGAACTCTTAATTTCACAATACTATTGCATAACCGGTGAGGGGAATCTTATTCTGTATTCAACTTGCGTAGTGAAAAAGCAGTGGTCATACTCAAAATGATATCATTCAATGAAGGAATTGGACTTATGAGTTAGATTAGTTGGCTTGCCGAGTGACATCCACAGACGCAATTTGAAGGAGAGAAATGGTAAAATACCTTCAAGCAAATACCCTCATCCTCCTCGAAATCTTTTCCTAAATTCACATTTGTGATTGAGAATAGAGAATACCTTTAGTGGTTTCTTAATTAACTTGTGCGTTTTAAACTTAAGTGAAACAAAAATACAAAAAAAAAATAAAATCGTGACCTTCGACACGTTCCTTACTGAACAGCAGGCGGGTACATAAGGTCTGCCTTGGACTTAAATTATGTTAAAATAAATAGTTTTGATAGGGAGAACGAAATTATTTCCCAGAGGGAAGAGTCTATCTATATTATGTAGTTGGTGAGTTGTCTATCGCACTAACCTTAAATATTTGAGTCGGTTGGTGTCATAAGGAAATCATAAATTCTCACCGACGCGTTTTCTACGAGATTAAAGAGAATCTATTGACCTTCATTCAATTATCGTAACCTTGCAGTGTTCTAAATACCATGCCTGAATGTAAGGGACAATCTTTTCATGTTGCAGGGAATTTTCTTAAATCATATATTTTTAGCCTTTGAAGCCATGCACTACGGCATTTGTGGCAGTACTGTGTGTAGAGGACTTATGAATAAATACTAAATAGGGACACAATTTCCCAAATAAATGAGAACTCAATAAGAGATGTCATTGGAACATACAAGATGGGGGTGATAACTGCACTCGCTAAATCCTAAGTAAATATGAGCGTTGACTTTTCTTTTGTATGATATTCTTCTTAAGCCAAATGTAACGAAATTTTTTCACCCCGTTTTCAAATAACGTAATGAAGTTCTAGCGGGCCTTTATGTAATTTAATGGCGCTCTTGCTAGCATATATGTTGATCTATATTTACATGAGTATGACTTTCTTAATTTTTCTGACGGCGGGTGAGCCAGGAAAATGGAGGAAAAGTCTTTTGTTTTATTTAACATATAAGGAACGTCCGTGCTTTCCTTTTTAGAAAAGAAGGTAGTTTGAAGCTCATTCATCTGCTAATGCAAAGATCACAAGTTCGGATACGAACATTCGTGCCTTCAGGCGTTCATGGGGTTCATGAATTTACCCGTCGAGAGCACCTTAAATCTAATTAACTGTTGCTGTAATTATTGCTCAGACTGAGAAAATCTTCTCCTCTTTAGGGTAACGCTATGCTTGCTTGATTTATGTTAGGTGAGGAGTAAGAATCCGGGCCGTAATATAAACGAAGATCGGCGATCAAATTATTCTCGTTTAAGTTTATTAAACGAACGTTCAGGCTCCAGAGGAGCTTCAATTCCAATGAGTCATTATGCTTCACTCTTATTAATTGATAATACGTTCTAACTAAATAAATAAAAGTGAAATAAGTAATACTTCCTCTTTATAAGAATTTCGTTTGACGACGACCGCGGAAGGCTTGCCTTTCGACAGCCCATATATTTTTCCTATCCCATTTTCGCTTGCCTTTTTCGGTCTTTAACATTCCATTGAAAATCGAAATACTCTGCATTCATCTTTCCTTTCTCTTTTTCATTTCTCCGTACAATCCTCTCCTCCCCATCATTCCCAGTACTTCCTCGTTCGTTTTTCTTTCTGTCCATTTCATCTTTTCCATCCTTAACCCTCGCTAACATTTCAAAAACCTCCAATCCATGCCTGTCTTCATGCATGCAACCTCTTGTCTGGCTGGAAAACTGAAACTTGATTATCCTTGAACATAACTGATTTTGTGAATTCCCCCCTGAATTTCATTCCTATCTCTAGTTCTTCCCATGCCAATTTTATATTTTTTTCGACATTTATGTTGGGAAACACCGGTGATAATGACCACCCGTCTTTCCCCTCTTTTAAAGCAAGAAAATTTCTGAGAACATCTGATGATATCGCTACGCCCTTAAACCTAGATCATGACTAAATTTCACTTGACCGCGTTTCCAATGTCGGGGAAGACGGAATTTTATTCGGATTGGGCATCGTTAACGAATAACTTAGCTGGTCACACTAATGGCATATGGAACGGAATGTGACCTCATTTAGATTAAATTCGTCCAATATAAACGTTTAAATTTGAGGCTATTATGGCAACCTACAACACTCCCAAGGTCACCTTTTTCTTTGCCGATTCGTCTAATTAGTATTTGCTTACGTCACCACCATCGACTTGTATGATAATCCATCCAGATTTTCGTTTGTTCATTCGTTAAGTATTCAGCGGTTTATTCCGCGTCATACAAAGATTCTATAATATTCAGTGCTTCTTATTGAATTTTAATTCAACAGTGTTCCACCAGTGACTTTATTTAAGGGCTTTAAAGAAGGTAAGCATTTTCTTTGGTAACATGTTTAGGTTTAATCGGTCCATGGATGACGTTATATAAAAGGAAATTGCAGCTCACAAGCAAAAAATATGTTTATCAATAAGTCAACCATGGATGCAGTAGTGACCGATACTAAGCGGAAATGCGTTTTCATACTTGAGGCATTCGCGCCAGTATCGTCGTATCTGATATCCCGCATCAGTTTTTATGGCTTCCGTCTGTGGCGCCGGTGCTCCCGCTATTGCTTACTTCCGCGCTCTGGCGGAGAATCCACGAATCAATTCACGAGATCAGGCGGTAATATAGATTGAGCGATTTACGCACGGAATAATAAATTATGAAAACTGAGCTCGCTGATGCGGACCGAACGCTAGATGACGAAATGCGAAGAAGAAATGCGGCGTTAGAAAGCAGTGGCTTAAATTAATGCTTTAGAAAACAGTTGGTTAGAAAAAAGAATGTACGGTTTGATCGAGTTAGAAAAATTAGCAACTTATTGCTGAACATTCGCATTCTCAAGCAGTGCCACTGCCAGGCTCCTATTCATACTCCTATGTAATACTTGAATGGTCATTTGAATTAACACTTGCGCCGTATTTTAAAGTCGAAGGAGTGTTTTATATAAAGGTAGCATCATACATGTAGCTCTATTGTGTGATAATTTTTCCTCTGGATTTATAAAGAAAAGAAGGGATGCGATATATGTACACGCTTTTAAATGATACCATTCATAAGATTCATGAATGATTATAATTTAAAAACATGGGGATAAATGAGGACGCTGACACAGATTGAACTTCCTGGACCGCGAATAATATTTCATTCGCTATTTACCCGTCCACGGATAGGCTTGGAGGGGTAGGCACCCGCAAAGGGGCTAGGTACAACACTCGTTGCGTCCCCATTGGACTTTACATGGGGAAAGACGCTATGAGCAAAAGCGTCACTGCACTAGAGAAACTTGCTTTAATTGAACGAGTAATGAGGAAATAGTCCAATGATAATTTAAGGAGAGGGTTCTATTTTCGTTTGTAATACCTCACCTTGAACACGGCTCGAGAATTTGCTATCGTTAGATGAAGGTATTTAAATGAGGTACGAATTGTCCATTTCGTGAAAAGTCATTAAGAACAAGCAGAATGTATGTACTTCTTATTATTAGAGTTTATTTATTTATTTTGCATTAGTCCGAAAACAGCACTTCGACCTTTACATCGGACTTTGAACATTGATATAAAATTTTGACAGCTGAGAGGCAGGAGAAACTTGGAAATAACATACAATATTAGTTATATATACAAAAATCTCTCGAGTTTAACCTTTACAGCGGAAATCATTTAATCGCCGCATTTCATGCGTTGGAGAGACCGCAGCAAGGAGTCGTCTTTGACTTGAGTGTACCACGAACGGTGCATATAAGAAGTATTTTTTCCTGGCAAAATTCGCTACCATAAAAGTAGAAAACTTCACGTACACCGTTTAGAAATTCCCGAAAATATGACGATACTCAATATTAATATTTAGAAATTACCCAGCATGTTGTTCTGGCACACACTTTCACGGGGGCCTGGCAAGTTGATGATGGATCTTGATGGATTTGCCTCGTTTGGCAAATTATTGACCTAAATGGTCTCACGAAATTTAATGATAAACTTAATTAATTATATTAATCGTTGATGTTCTCAAAACAAATGGTCATAATTATCTTTACTAGCACACTAATTCCATTTTTTCACTTAAATAGCCCGATGAAGAATACAGATGAACTTTATATTTAGCTACAGCCTTGCACCCGGACTGAAGACCCGACAACAGAATATTCACCATTACGGGATGAGACGATTCTGCCAAATGAATTTACAAAATGAAATTATCAGAATATTAAAAAAAAATGTAAAAGAAATGCCAATTCCTGGAATTTACCTCTTGGCAGTGCGCACTGAAATCCGTAAGGGTGTCTCTCGCATGCTGCTCACTCGGGGATATGGATGACATATATCACGAGTTTCATTCGCCCGAGGATCCCGTGTCTTTCTTTTTTGAATTATTGACGGAAAAGTTTGAAGGTTGATGATGAAACTTTTGCAAATAATACTGACTGATTGAAACCTATGGCTATTCATGCATATTTTCATCGTCAGTCCCAGGTTTCTCTTTCCTATTCATAACATTTCTCGTGGGTATGACATTCAGTGCTTTAGTTGCATAGTTATCAATTTATTAAATCCAAAAGTAAAATATTCGTCTGGTGATGACTTGTCGAATTGTAGTGTACATGGTCACATGCGTTATAGTATACGTATTAAGTAGTTTACACGAACGGCAAGCGACTTTTTTTTAGTGACTAACAATAAATGTGAAACATTTAACTATTCCTCTCAATTTGATTCTGCTCATCTTCAATTTATTTTGTATTCTCTTCAAATATTTGCAGTTTGTTCTGTTTTCATTTCTTTTCTGTAGGCATGTACATGGGTATCATGAGGAAATTGTTCTTTTGCGTCCATCCTAAGTATATCATGTTTATTTAAAGTTCTTAACGAATATCAAATATGTATCTTCAGGTAATTGTAATACCTGATGATGTTTGCTTTGTAATCTTTCACTTATTGAAATACCCTTTAATCATTTAGTATTCAATCTATTGCGCCATTAGTCCATTGCTAAATATACCCTCATCTAGCCCATTGCTCTCGCATTAGGTCTAAATGTGAAATTTTAACGCTGGGAATGTCTTTTTTGACCATTCTGTCTCTTTTTGGAGTTTTGTTATCAGCCTTGCGCATTTTTTAAATATTTACGGGTGGATATTATTGCTTCTTCATGCATCATGATTTTTTTCTCCTACAAGGGTGTTTTTGTTTGAATGGATTGAGACTATGATTACCTCTACTATTATGTACGCGTCGATCAAGTCTGACTCATAATTATTTTGTGACATCACACCCCAGTATCGCGAGGAACTATCATGACCCTCCTTCGCGCCCAGTCATGTTTGCCATGGGTATGGGAGACTCTATCCGCATTCTTTAAATTTCAAACTATTGCTTGAATCCATCGCTACCGTCAGTCATCGGAGTCAGTTAGCAGTCGTACACGGGGCCACCTAGGAGAATGTTGTGATGGGTGGATGCAGCGATCCACTTTACGAGTAACTAAAGAGATGCGATCGGACTTGTTGTTTATTAAGGTCGCGGTACTCGCCACTGATTTTTATTTCCAATGCTTTCGAAATTCACAGTCTAACTTTCATTTATTTATCTCGGTTCTTTGTGCATCTTACAATTGCATAACCTTGCCAGCTTCTCTCTGAATGAATTCCACTGTGCGAATATTCCATCTCCATGACAAAAACATGAAGGTAAACGCAGTTTCAGCAATTGCACCGAAATGGGCAGAAAAATACTATTAAAATTTCAGATGCAGAACGATGTCTCTTCGAACATTGAATTGTATGATGTTTGTAATATTCAATATTCTCATTTATTTTGTCATGAATGATCGACTACTGAGTAATTAATTAGTTACTTTTAGTATTCATCTTCTCAGTATCCAAGTTCTCGAAGCCAATTTTGTCAATGGGGCCTGCTAATGCTTGATAGGTATTCTACCAACCTATGCTTCCCCTGTTCGAATTTCCTTTGCAAAAATCAAATTTCTTTGACGTCTTCTTTTCATATTCTTACCCATATTCTATCGTATACGGGAACAAAGAGTGTTGCAGAACATATCCTGGCTTAGTTATCAGCGGGATTGGTTTTGATTTCTTAGACGGTTTTACTCACAGTTCACCCAATGCCAAGAAAACCTGCAGTGACCTGTTCCCATCTTGATTATACATCCTACATTAAAGTGATGTTTACAAGTTTATAAATTACCTCATTGGGGATACTATGAATCTCGGATGCTCTTCCAATTACGAGTTATCTTATCATTTATAGCTATTTCCAATGACAATGGACTACGTGGTATACCTGTATATGCACTCATCTGCATCCACTTTTCTTACTGCGAGTCCAATCACTGCAATTTTAGCGCAGTCGTTGATAGTTCGAACAGACATTTTTCAAAACACAAAAGCAAATGGTTCAATTTCAAAATGACCCTGGTCACATGGTAGTGTAAGGTTAAAAGTAAGAATACATAATCGATCAGGGCTTGGGATACCTCATTGGTTTCTAGTTATAGCTCATATATGCCGTAAACCATGCATGAAGACAAAGCTTTTGTTTGAATATAGTATATCGTTTGATGACATTTTTACAGTATTCCGTTTGTCAATAACTCTTTTTAAATCGCTTCTAAGAACCTATATGTGTATAATGCTATCTAATCTATTAATTATTACTGACGTTTTCTGCTAAAGGCGTTTGTTTATCTTGCCGATTTTACCCATAAGGCCTTACGACATATACCTTCATATACGTTATTCATAAATTTTAAGACTGCGAAGGTTATTCCGTTTTATTTCTGTATTTATCGTTATGTTCTCATTTCTATTGACTTTGGAGAAGGCCTTCACCCGTTCGTGAGTTCTGCAACGCGGCAACTGCCATTTTTATTCAGAAAATTCCCGACTGCTGCGGAGTTTTCTCGTTAGAATAACACGCAGGAGGTATTCGAAGGCAGGCGGTTCCTACCGTTGATTTATTTTTCTTCCCTGTTTGCCGTGGCCTTCACGCTTCCGAGCCATCTGCGTGGGGTTCTTCCGTTTGCCGAGGGGAGAGGGGGAGTACCCCGACCTGGCCCATCGTGCTCCACCTTAGTCGTTGGGAGGGACGGACGACGCGACCAGATAGGAAAAGACGAGTGGCTGAGAAGTTAGTCTTTGTTAGGTGAGGGAAGAGGGGAAATAAGGGAGGAGGGACACCGAGGAATAGAGATCCATGAGCTCTGCTCGCAGTAAGGCGTGCGGTTTACTCCTGAGATTAACCCGTCCGCCCTTGGAGGGAAATTCACGGTAGTCTCTTCCGTAACGTTACTTCTTCCTGTAAGTTTTGGTGCGCCGATAAGGAACTGTCGTAGGGCGTTAAGAGGTAGTTAATTTTTTGATATTATCACTGATGTTAACAACTGTAAAAGAATTCATTATTAGTCAGGGAGTAGATTCAGTGGAGACTAGTCCGCAATTAGTCGGATGCAGAGTAGTTAAAAGCCTCCGGGAGTTAATACACGATGCATGGGAATAGTGGCCAAAACGGAGTCCATGCCTGTCTTGCGTCGCTATCAGGGATCCTGACATCAGGCCCTCACAAAGTGTGCTATTTATCGCAATATAAATCTTTAATCTTTACTTAATTAATTTCATTCCCATTTTTACAGGGCCCATACAATAGGTATCGGGACTGGTTCCAAAAATCAAAATTTATTGCAATTATCATTACAATTAATTCATAATCTTCAAAATATATTCCTATTGCATCAATAAACTTACTCCTGTCACTGTAGACTGTAGTCTGCCACTCGTTAAAAGCCCGCTGGAAGTGGGTTTCCGGAATACTGTTGAGAGCCTTTGTCGTCGCCGCTTGGACCGCCTCGATGGAGTGGAACCGATATCCTTTGAGCTCCTTCTGAGCTATCCTTTGAGGTAATAACGTTTTTCAGAAAATCTTCATTTTCTTGGATGCAGTCGAAGATTTCTTGCGAAATTCCCACCCGCGACAGTTTTTGTTCCTCGCTCAAGACTTTCGGCCCCAGCTTCGCGCACACTCTCCTCATCGCAAGATCCTCTGTTACAATGGTGTGGACGGTTCCGACTGAAAGGTCAGTCTCCTCACTGATAAGAGCGATGGCTAAACGCCTGTCGGAGTCCAAAACGTTTTTCACTTTGGCCACCTGAGCATCAGTTCGAGCGGTCGTCGGGCGTCCGACGCGGTGCTCGTCTTCGACGAACTCCGGCCCTTCCTGAAACATTTTTTGCCACTCAGATACTCTTTTGCGGCTTAAGACATCATCCCCATGAGCCTGTGCAATGAGTTCAAGAGTCTTCGACGCGGATTTTCTAAGTTTAACGCCAAACTTCACAGCGTAGCGTTGCTCGACGGTGCGCTCCATGCCGGCGCGATGACACAACAAACAATGACACGTCACAAAAATCCACCTCCTGTCTCAACACATGCCCGGAGGTGACTGAAATAAAGTGTGCCTGAGCGGTGGGGGACCCTTCTACCGAGCCGACCGGTCGGACCCCCATCCACCGCTCCGTTGAGGCTACAGCGAACCAGTAACGATACTTATCGTACGGATCCTGTGTATAAAATATCCGAAAACACGGTAAACGCTCCCATGTTCGAATTTGTGCCTGACACATTGATGTTTAATATTGCCTAATCTAATAATTTTTTAGAATAATATTATTTTCAAGTTTTCATGATTTATCCTGGTGAAATTGCTTTCGTATGTATAGTTTTCCTTTCATCTGATCAGTATACAATTTCAGGCAATAATTCTAAAAGGGTTGCCAATCTTGACTGAATACTACAGATAAACTATGCCTTCTCATCCGCAAACCTGTTTGCGCTAACGAGCTTCTCCCCTAATGCCTTCAACCATTTGCCAATCCTCGTCCACGTTCATCTTTGTTTTAATATCACTTTTGTTTGCAGTTAGGTAGTTCAGCATAGTCTTTTAATCTTTCTTGAATATCTTTTAGTTTCAATAACAACTATCGAATTCTATTTTTTGTCGTCTTTATGAATATTATCATTCACCTCTTGACATTGTTGTCACCTTTTACACAGTGTATCTATCCCTGTCTCTGGAAATAGCCTATTGCATCGCGCTGATGTGTCCGACGCAATAAGGACCTTGCTTTGGTTTTCGCCTGAATATTTGTTCAATTGTCAGAGTATCCATTTTCCCTGCTCTATTCTCACGTTTACTCATTTTTCTAACCCACCATCTTCCTTATTTCCTGTCCTGGTTGCTGTTTTATTTTTCGCATATGCTAGTCCCACTCTTTTTCAACATATTTTCTGGATGCATCCTTCTGATCATCCTGCATTTATTACTTTTGGCTTAATCAACCGATTCTGAGAAGTTAGCTTGGTGGCAGAATTTTCGATCCCGTTGATTTGAAACATTATGTTATGGAAACTAGGAAAATTGATAAAAAACAGAATAGGAAGGAGAGACTTCATGGAATAGATATGAATTTCATTAGTCATGCGCAGAAAAGGCAATCAAGGAAGGATGTGTGATAGCATTTGAAAAGTAATTGGTGCGTAGGTAATGTACGGGCGATCGCTCACTAAACAAGAGTTCATGCTGTAGAAAATTTAAGTGAGAACGATTTGAAAAGAAAAAAACTTTGGTTGCCGTAGGAAAATTAGCCAGAGGCTCTTTGGATACAGTTACATGTAAGAATGGAAATATGGTTGAGGCAATTAGAAAATTAAAGTAAATGCAAACGAGTTATGGAAATATTACATACAGATAAGTGACGTAGAGATAAATAGAACTAGAAATGGATGGAAGTACAGCACACAGAGAATGGAATAGCTAGATATTGGAATGGATACGGCAACTTATCAAAATTAAAATGAGGAGAAACTTTGTTTCGACGCTCTCATGCAGCCACGGAGGTTTTTAAAACTAGAAACATGGGCGTGACATGGAACTGCATAGAAAGTAAATATTTTTAGTGTTAAATTTTCTTGTTGGGCTGCTTATTTGGATCTCTACTGCGTCAAACTAACCCAAAATCATCTCTTTTTAATGTAGTGACGTCTCTTGCGAAAGATGTGTTTTAAAGATGAGGCAGCTAAATATGTACGGAGTTACATTGTCTTGGGAAATGAAACGGGGCGGAGAATATTTCAGAATCTTAGGGATAATTACCTAGCATGTTTGCATTAATTTTCGGATTTTTCAGTTTAAAATTCTTGAATGCCTTTTCCTTTACTTTCAACTCTCTGGCAAGGGCATGTAATTATTCTTCGGAACGTGGATTTTTCCAATGCGTGAGCTCCCGAAGACGTCCTTACAAAGGCCTTGGCGCAGAAATTAGGGCATGGGAAATATTTGGCTCTCCGGTTAAAATGGTAACTTCTGATTTTGGAACAAAAAGGTACACTGAATCTGATCGCTAAAATATTTTAGTAAATTTCTTATCCATTTAGTTTCGGTTGATATCATTTGAATTAAATTATAGAAGATTTATTGGTATATTCAGCCCCCAATTTGAATAAACGGAAGTGTTTCAATGAGTTACTATCGAAATTGCGCATAAATGAGAAACGACAATGGTTGAATAAAAGGACGTATTATTTGATAAGTCATCGGTTGGTTTGAAATCTAGTGTATAGGTCATTTCGTCGATGATTCATTAGTTAAATTGTTTGGTGATAAATATGGATCTGGTATAAAAATCAGCTTATACTTGAATTAGACATTTTACAAAGAGTTGAATTACCATTGGTTAGAGCATAAAAGGATCGCAAAGATACTTATGAATTAAAAAAATTCTTATGAAGTCAAAATTAATGTAATATTTAACCATTGAAATATGTCTAGGAAATTTTCAATCTAATTTGAATTGAAAAACGCGAGAAGAAAAAATATTCCCCAATAGCTATCATTTATGTTTTTGTTTTATTTATCTTACTTTAAACTATTACTTTATGGCTATGATTTTAAGTCAAATTATCCGTTCCCAGTTTTTTAATTGAATGGCTAGATGGAACTGAGGGCCCCCGAGGAAATTTGTTTCAATGCCATAACTGTTATGGATCTTAGAAGGAGTATTTATTTTCCGATTTTTTTTGGACTATGAATTAGCGAACCGACTTTGCGCGCCTTTATTCACGTCGCGTAATCTGGGTTTCCCTGAGTAAGTACTGAAACTTTGCCAAGTCTCTTTGTATATGCCACTTGTGAATGTGAATTCAGAATACTCTTAAGACTCATCCAAGACTCTGACTGACCGGGATGATTAATGTTTTCCCAGGATCCTTTGGCAAATATTTTGTATCCCTTGGGGAGTCGTAATTGCCAAGTCAGTCGGTGACTAAGGACCTTCGAAGTTTGAGTCGTTTTAGACGGATTGATTTTGAAAACTTGCCCAAGATCCCATGAGCTAATCCAATAATTTATTTCCTTAAAGTTACGGAAGTCTATTTGATGTCCTGCAGGCTTTTACTTCATTAATTTTCAGATCGCTATTCGCAATTTATCTTTCCTATGAATTCGTGGCTTCCAGTCATTAAAACAATTATATGGTGATTTTTTTCTCTCTCAGAGGTATTTTAGCGTAGTTAAAAACATTATAATATAGCAGCTCTGTGGCAATTAATTTGCTCGAAATAGGATTACTATCACGACTTATGACTCAATATGCATTCTCAAGTCATAATGCGTTCGCGGTGATAGGCTATTCTCCATGGAATAGATGAAGAGGTTGAGAGAATAATAGGTACCTCTTAGAGTGAACAGAGACAATGTGTAAGAAGATCAGGAAATGGGCACAATAGGAGTTAAGGTTAATAGGGAAGAAATTAGCAGGCATAACCGAATGGACCTCATCCAGGAGTGGCATTGGGAAATCACTGGCCTGTGCGGGGTGCGTGTAATTGAAATGTCCACATAGTCTAGAGCGGTATCATAATAGGGTTGTGTTATAACATACTGTTATTCAAATTAATGTTTGTAGATTCGTTATTTTAATCAGGAGATCCAGAAATAAAACGTATATCCTTTATGCATTTTCCTCTGAAATTTATTTATCATATATCATCCATTGCAATTCAAAGGTAGGAAATTATTGCAAGTGAGTAAGCATAACGGCATTTATTCACCGAGAAGTTAAACACTTATTATACTATGGACATTTTTCCGGTGCAACTAAATTCGGCGGGGTCAATAATTACCATATAATTAACGAGCCGAAGATATTTAAAGTTTTATTGACCAATCGAGATTTTAATGAGAAACTCATAAGGAAATGCGAAGTCGGGAGTAATATTCCTCTTGCAGTTTACGATGCTTAAATCAGGAAATAATTTTGAGAGTTGTCCTGCCGTTAGTATTTAACAGTCTTCAAATCAAGGGCCTTATCGCTCTACTTCATCTGAAAGATGAGACAGATGCGCGTTGAAAATGCTTGAAGATTATGCATGACACTGACGGCTGAATGTTAGATCTTGATAGCCTAAACATTAATGGTGTCCATAGGATTTTGCTATCTGATAACAGATCAAGAGCGGGATCTCATTATACGTGCATAATTGAGCTTATTTCTGTTCAAAAGATATTTTATGACGAAATGTTACAATCCTTTGAATGTAAAAAAATGAGGCAATTTTAAGCTAGATGGTAAAACTTTCTCACAAAACCAGCACACAAGTAAAATTTAATGTGTAGTTGAAAAAAGAATTCATGTATACGAAACTAGGGAAAATTTTATTTTAGGAAAAATTTCATTAATGCTATTTTACTGAATAAAAGATTGGCGCTACTGATTGTTTAAATTACTTTGATGTATTATTATTATTTTTATTAGATATTCTACCGTTCAATGTAGGTTTTGGATGGACAGAGACTGTACCACAATACATTCCTTTGCTCCTAACAACAAATCCAGACACCCCACACTACAATAAACCCTTCTTAATCTCTGCATATTTCCTTCCTCATTTATTTCCGTCTAGCATGCTTATTCTATTCCTACCCCTTCTTCGCATGGCTGGTCCTCCCCTCTGTCACAGTCTCATCATCCCATTGCCGACCATAAAGCTGTGCATTCACCTTTTCTATCTCCATTGGATTTCTATATCCCTCTCCTACCCCACCATGACTAGCACTTCTTCGTTTGTCTCCCTTTTCGTCCATTTCACTTTTCCCGTCCTTCTCCTCACGCACATTTCAAAAGTCTCCCATTGACGCTCATAATCTTGCTTCCACGACGGTTCCACACCGTACAAAACCATCCCCTACATCAAAATTTTAGACTTCTCTTGGTCTCCTTAAGCGTTACTGTAATAAAATCCCTCCTCTTGAAAGCTTCTCTGTCCTAGGGAAATTTTCTCCTTACATGTATATCTCCTATACTTCGACTATTTTAGTCAAAAACACTAAGGTTTTCATTTATTGCAAGTTGAGGTTTGTCTACTTGGTTAGAAGTTATATCGGACATAGCTCTGTAAAATATGGGCTTTAGTGATTATAATACTCGTAATTTCTCATTCCTTTACTGCACTATTTACGTATTGTCTGAAAAACTATTTTCCAAGGATAAGTAGAGTCCAGGAGGCAACCTACGAGTGACCATAGGAAAGACATAGAAGTTAAGGTTTTCTTTTAATTTTATTCATTCACGGTCAAGTGATGTTCATCTTCATTCTGCGGTGTTTATCCAAGTGCAGATGTGTATATTTGATCGTTTGCCGGATATGGGACTACCTTGTGGTTTAAAAAGTCTCCATTCGTTTCCCACGAAGTCTTTTTCCAAGTGTAGGTCGTTCATAATTAGCTGACTTACACCTCCCGCTTTCCAATTTAGGTGGGACTGGAAATTTTTGCACGTGAAAATACTACGTCAATAATCACGAGACCTTTCTGGAATGAAAGAAATTCCAAAAATTTTCTTCCGTGCTCTCGTTTCTTTTCATTGGAATTGGCAACTGAAACCTCTGCCCCCAAGACCGGTAGGTAGGCTCACCACAACGGGAGCTTTTCCTTATAGGCGTGGGAGAAAAAATAGAAGGTAAGCTACTTTTCTACATTTAAAAACACTACAGAAATGGACAAGAGTTAACTTTGAAACCATTGATTACATTTGAACCTATTTAATTAACGTGAGGAGTTGCTAGATAAACTAAGCAAAGCAGATTTTCGTCGTGCTTTCACGCGTATGCTGCCACAATTATTGGTCAAAGGAGTGTTGGCTGAGGGAGAGAGTTCGGAAGGAATTATTTCGATTTTCAAGCCGTATAATGTGCATCTATATTAAAGAACTACATCATTAAATATCTTTACGAACCACAATCTCAACTGGGTCCACTTATATCACAAGATCACCCAAGAGTGCTTCTCAAGCCATAAGTCAAAAACTTATGTTTCCGCTTCCCACGTTCCGTGAGATCTTGTGTGCATTGGCTCGCCACTACGTATTACTTCTTTCTACACATCCGTACCATCTATTTTATCTTTAATTTCCGCATTCTTTTAAGATCCATGCTCTTGGATATGTACCTATCGCCCCAAATCCCTGATTGTTACACCATCGCTGGCAAATGGCTTCGATGTTTGAAAAAGATAACTAAGAAAGCTTTTAAAAATCATTGAAAACATTGGATTAAGTGCCTCAAGGGTATAAAATTAAAACTAATAAAAAAACTCTTTGAGGGTTTACTGTAAGCCGTTGAGTAACATGGAAATAATTTAGAAGACATAGAAGAAAGAGCACTGCTGGTGTCATCGTAGAATTTATTACCTTCAGAATTTAAAATTGATAATACTGGAACCAGTGGTGATATCTCAGAAATGTAACTTGGAGGCTATAATGAGAAGCCTCACGTAACTCATACCTTAATGCAATATTTTCTTACTATGGTTCGCTGTTATCGCAAGTTCTGAATAAATCAAGCCCGTTTTCTAGTTTTTCATTGCTTATTCATAAATTATTTGGTGGGCTTGCCACAGAAAGTTTACTCAATTGTGGGGTGTAAAGGATTATCAATTAGTCAAAATAAACATCCTTAGAATAAAAACATGGAAGTTGAACATTTGTATTGTATCTCGTTGAACCGATTCTTCGACAAGTTACTCCAGATAAACGTGGGTTAATTCTCATTTTTTTAGCCATTTAACTTTTTAATATACTGTATAGCTAATTATGTGTAATTTACAACCGTAGTATAAACTTCATCATATATGATATACAAAGAATTAAGACAATCAATACAACATTCCATTACAGACAATCTTCATCATATGCCATAGTGATATGGTCTTCATAAAATACAATAGTAGTATACATTAAAAATGTATAAATGCAATACTCAGTCTGGTACTCAGTCAGTTCTGGCTTAACAGCAGGTGCCACGTAAACAAAAGTTAGTGCTTAAAGTGTATGTAATTATAAAGCTACAGTGTCGCGTTTTGTTCCAAGCGGTAATCCATTCTGTAAAATAGTCTTTTATTCGCCCTTTCACAGTACTTACTAACTGTAATATTCTTATATCTTTAGGTGTTTAATATTAAATATTAGAGGTACAGTAACCTCAATTATCCTCCTGTTTTGAATGACATTTATGAAAACACTAGTCAAACATTCACTTTTAATTACCGTTGACTTGCAAATATTATAAAAAACTATGTAATTTGAATGTGCAAACCTTACGTATGCTTACGCAATTTGGCCGAAAAAGCGTTTAAGTGGCACCAATTATCAAACCTCGCACTTCATGAATCATTTGTTGTTAGAAAGACTTACATATTTCGATCTTTGAGGAATAGGTCTGCACATGAAGTATCTGAACTTAGAGCTAGACTAGATAATATGTTAGAATTTAATTATTGCCTATCATTATTAGTAGTACCGTGTCTACTGTGTAAGTGTATGTTTGTGATGGACCCTGGAATCACAAACTGCTGTACCCGTAACCCTTAAATAACATGGCCCCATGCTATGAGTACACGTTCATACTTCTCGTATATATTACAGTGACTTATTACTTAGCTATACACTGGCCTTTTTCATCCAAAATGCTTGTTATTGTCTTTTTTATGCCTTGCTTTTCCAGTATTCTTCTCCCAATTACGCCCTCAGCTTCCCGTTCCCTCCCAACAGCCTCTAAATATCTCTTGCATCCACCTTTCCTGCCCTCTACGAATTTCTCTCAACTGTTGTCTCACTTTTTCATAGAACTTCATTGATGTTTCTTTCTATTTTATTTTCTCCATTCTTCCCCACTCATCTTAAAAGCTTCTATTCTACGCTTATTCTAATTCTAAATATAACCGTATAAGCTTCCGTGTCATTCAAACCAACACTACGTCCTAAGGTTTTCACTAATTTTTTTCTTTGCGTCTTCACGTAAAGTTACTGTTATCAACTCACTCCTCTTTATTAACACTTACTTATTATTTAAGACAGTTCTTTCTATTTACAGATATTCTGCCTACCTTTATGTGAAACAATTTTATGGATTTTTGTTTAGAAAAATACTCAATATTTCGAGGAAATGGCAATAAGCTCATGGAATGTCAACTTTTGGCTTTATTTATATAACTACTTATTCTGTTAGCATAACAATGATCTGATTAAAATGTATTTACGTCGGTTCTAAAATAATTTACTTATCTTAAATAAAAATTCATAAATTTCATCGTCTAAAAATTATCCTCTTTGTTGGGAGTCGCCTTGGTTCGGATTGCCCTCGTTTTTTGTTGAACAGTCTTTCTTCACTGTATTGCTGTGTAAAATTGCAACCTTTTATTTCACTATATGTTTGATTACCTTAAGTTAGAGTAAAAACCGTCTGGGTCCTGTTTGCCTTGTACTTATTACTCTTGAATTTCGTTGGAGCGATTGGGTTCTGTCTTTCTAAAGATTTAGCCTTTGAACAATGCGAGGACTATCTGCTGTAACTCTTTACTTTCAAGTAAAATGTTTTGGATTACAAATGATAGTGATTAGTCTTTGTTATTACACATACATTTGAAACTACAAAATACAATATAGCTGTGCAACATTTTTTCCTATCCTTCTATGCCTGTTATTTTAATAAAGAAATCAGTGAGGGCCTATTTGATGTGTCCACCAAACTTTGAAATACTGTGAAATCGTAAGGGAATGGATGATCATACGTTATGTGCCGAAAGATACTCCTACAAAAATTAATAAATATTAAGGAAGAAAGTCCAAAGTGCTATAAAACAATCAAGGAAAAAAGGGCAATGTGTTCTGCAAGACTGTGTCTAATGTTGTTGTGAATAAATTATGAAACATTTAATTATTGGAATGCAGGTAATTTTTGCAAGTATTTTCAAAATTCCAAATTTCATAGGGATATCTACTAAAATTTATATTTAGGGCAAGATGAAAGGCTCTGTGCAATTGCCCACTACCCAGTTATTACAATAGGGGAAGATTCTTGAAGCTAGCATGCCAGAAAAAAATAAACTTTTTAACTCAGTAACTTAATAAACTCAAACGGAGTGCTAATTTTGATCTTGATTTGGGACTTATAAGTGAGGTCATTTAATTTAATTTAATTTAATGAAAGGACAACTGCTGTGTTCAAAGAGGATAGAACTACAGATGAGGAAACAATACGTGAAAACATTCGCATGAAGTGTGGCACTCTATGGAGCAAAAGCATGGACCATCGAAAGAGTAGACCACAAAAGACTAGAAGAAAAGTGAAGAGTCAGGCGTGATATTGTGGAATCGAGACATAATGAAAACTTCGTTGCAATTTTCCACAGTTAAAACTTTATTGCCGACCATGGTTTCGATACACTGTATCATCTTCAGGTGAGGAAAAATACAAGGAGAAGGGATATATATACACAAGTTACAAGAAGGGGTGGCAGGGGAGGAGGGAGCGGGGGGGTAGGGGGGGGTTTGTCATAAAAAGAGAAAGGCAGGAAAAACCAATGGAACCCCCGAAGTGCGGGCAGCTCACTCTTCGGGGGGAGGAGGGGGGGGGGGAAAGGTGTCGTCATGAAGGGCACTGAGGGAAGTTAATGGACAAAAGTGGGGAGGGGCAAGAGAGGAACTGAATGTCGTTAAGTAGCTCTATCTTCTGGTTTCTCCGTTGGATAATCTCTAAACTCTCGAGAGCGTCCAATTTCTTGCTCTTTTTGAATTTGTGCAACGGCTTAAATTCAAAATCCGGGGAATGGTTCTTCTCCAAAAGGTGGGTGGCAAAGATGGATGTGGTGTGGCCTAACGTATAACATTTCCGATGCTCCTTGATGCGTGTGGCGAAATTTCGTCCAGTCTGTCCCACATAAGTCGCATTACATTGGCACTTTAATTCATAAACACCACACTGTTTTTCGATGTCAAATTTATCTTTGTTTAAGCAGAGTGCTTTTGATATGGAAAAAGGGGTGTAAAATGAAACACGGAATTTATCCTTGGGTAGAATGTTGGCAATTCTATAGGACAAAGAGTTTGAGAAGGGGATTTTGCACCATTTACGCGAGGGGTTGGAGTATGGCAGGAGGGTTGTGTGGAGCTCGACGGCACTTTTTCTCAGTTTTTTCCTTAATAGGGAATCAATGAGGTCGTCGTTGTAGCCATTCCTCTCTGCAATGAACTTGATGGTGGTGAGTTCTCGGTCAAAGGAAGTTTTAGGCATTGGAATGCTAATTAATCTGTGAAGCATGCAGTGGAAGCTTGCCAGCTTATGGGAAATGGGATGGCAAGAATCAGAAGGAATCACTAGGTCCGTATACGTGGGTTTCCTATAGATGGAAAAGACATGTTGGCTCTCTTTGATTTCAATCCCGAGGTCCAAGAAGTTTATTGACTGGTTCACTCCCATTTCCATAGTGAAATTAATTGAATTATGCCTGTTGTTTAAGAACTGCACAAATTGGCCCAACTGCCTTTCACTACCACACCAACAACATAGTATGTCGTCCACATACCTATACCAATAGACGATGTTCTTAATGAGTTTTTCGTTGGAATCAAACAGCTTTTCTTCAAAAAAGTCCATAAAGACTTCGGCTAACAGGGGAGAGAGAGGGGAGCCCATGGCAAGACCGTTTTTTTGCTTATAGTATGTACCATTGAAAAGGAAGTAATTTTGTTCCACACATATGTTGAGAAGCATAGAAATTTCTTGGATGAGGAGTTCGTTGGCTCCGGCCTTGCACAGTATGTTCTTGGCGTGTTCTAAGGCTTCCTGGGTCGGGATAGAAGTAAATAAGCTGCATACGTCGAAGGACACTAATTTGGAGTTCGGAGGTAACGTTATAGTTTTTAGGCGTTCCGTCAAGTCCACAGAATTTTTGATAGCATACTTGGGGCTGAAATTTGACAATTGGCGGAAAATTGTATTGAGTTTGAAGGCTAACTGGTGTGCCGGAGCATTAATGCTAGATATAACTGGTCTAATCGGTACATCTTCCTTATGGAGTTTGGGTAAGCCATACATTCTTGGGGGCAATGGATTCATAATTGTAAGGAAGAATTTTTCTTTGTACCCCCCCCCTACCCCCCCGCTCCCTCCTCCCCTGCCACCCTTTCTTGTAACTTGTGTATATATATCCCTTCTCCTTGTATTTTTCCTCACCTGAAGATGATACAGTGTATCGAAACCATGGTCGGCAATAAAGTTTTAACTGTGGAAAATTGCAACGAAGTTTTCATTAAGACTAGAAGACTTCGACACCTGATGCTGGAGGAGGATGCTTAAGATCAAATGGATGGATAAAATAAGAAATGAAGAAGTATACGGAAGAATAGACGAAGAACGGACACTATGGAACACCATAGAGAAAAGAAGAACCAGGTGGATTGGCCACACCCTGAGGCACAATGGATTCGTGAAGAAGGTAATAAAAGGAAAAATAGAACAAAAAGTCCCAAGAGGAAGGCCAAGGGATAAATAAATGGGAAAAATAAAGAGGAAACTACATTGGAAAAAATACCAGGAGATAAGCCAATTAGCATAGGTAGGATGGAGGGCTGCAGTCAACCAATCTAAGGATTGAATGACCAATGATGATTACATATATATATATATATATACAATATATATATATATATATATATATATATATATATATATATATATATATATATATATATATAACGATTGTACGGAAAAACTCACACGAGCGGCACAATAATGGGCTGACACAATATAACACAAATAGAAAAGAATAGACACATTTAAAAGAACACTCACACGGTAAATTGTTCGAGCTTTCGGCCCTCTCAGAGGCCTTCTTCAAGAGAGATTTCAGAGTCTCTCTTGAATTGTGTCAGCCCATTATATACATATATATATATATATATATATATATATATATATATATATATATATATATATGCGTGTGTGTGTATATATATGTGTGTGTGTATATATATATGTATATGTGTATATATATATATTCTTATTTTTAAATCAACGCCAAGCATTCTCAAGAGTTCTTCCTCATAATGGTGGTGAATTAATTTGTATTTCTTACGAACTGGACGATATGTATCCGTTCTTTAAATGATGGCGCGCTTTTATTTTTGGATTATTCCGTCTCCATTTTCCACCGAAAGGAATTTTTTGTTCTCTTGAAACAATTTCAAGGGTAAAATCCTCATTTCATTGGACGGAATCTCTAGAAAATCCTTTTATTTCATAGAACAAGAATGGTAAATGCCAATTCGAACGCCCGGGTTGGAAATTCAGCTAATCGCTGCCGGATGTAGCTTTCATCATGCAAGAGCAACTAATTAGATCCTTCAGGGAAAAACCAATCGCTCTCTTAACGACACAGGTCTGATTTTAATTTCAACTGAGCACCTCGCGCAGTGCGTGACCCATTTAAAAACCGTGGCGGTCGTCCCTATTGCCTCTCCCCAAAGCAGCTCCCCTCTCGGCTTGAATGGCGATAAAGACCGATCTCGCATTTCTCATTTGCTATCAAAGCCACCAGAGTTGCACGGAGGACAAAGCTCACCCGTTTCTTCGCTATTACTGCTTCACTCAGCTGCTCCTGGTCACTGCAAGAGGGTTTGCGAACCCGTATGACAACGTTTATTTATTCACCTCTTCGTGTGATGTTGCCTGGTTGGTGTCTTTTTTTTATACATTTCATTTACTTTCCAAGGGTGGACAATGGAACTTTGCGGTTTAATCAAGTCTTTCACCCTTCTGGAAAGCGCTGAAATTGCTCCGCGATGTTTGAGTCCGTTGAATCGTCCCTCAGGGTTCAGAGTCGGGAGTGGTGGTAGACAAATTAATGCTTGGAAATCCTACTCCGGCGCTTGTTTGCATGACGCCGTCAGCTACCGAGATTGTGGGTCAAACATCCGAGGGTAACGTGCAGGGACAAATGGAGCGAGGTTGCGCCAACTTTAGTGGCGGGGGAGGGAAAGGGAAAACGAGGATGGAGGAGGCTGCTAGCAAAGAGCGATGCGAGGGAGGGAAGGGCTGATGAAAAGCGCCATCGCGGGAGGGCGGAAGATAGCTTTAGTCGCGGAGCGTCGGCAAGCAAGTTTACCGGAATTGATTTTTACGCCCATCTGTGCGTGGCAGCGCAATTTATTGTCACAAGCGGCAAATATTTCAAGCCCACCTACCGCGAGGCCGCAAGAAGTCACTCGAAAGTGTTTATCTTCTTTTTATAAAGCGTTAGGAATGAACTAAAAGTTCACGTATCAGCTATATTTCAATCCTTATTCCACCTCAACTCCTCCTTCTAATGTTTCTGCGCTTCTTGCAGATTGGAGACTAATATTATGAGTTCACCGCTAACTTCAGCAGGATTTATCTGTTGTGATTTGCAAATCTCGAATTTTGAACTGTAACTTACTTCAAGGTTTAAGTTCCGGTTAACTATCCTCCGTTAGTTCCAGGTTTTTAAGCCGGCCCACGAGAAGGGTACAATTTTCTGATTGCATTTTAAGCAGCATTGAATTTATTCTAAATTAAATTTTGCCTGTTATGAATTTCTGTGTATTCGATTGGCTATATGTTACCAAATGAGCACTGAGCCATCCAGGTTCACCTATTCATTATTCATACAAGGAAATAAAAGAGCTGGCGTACCTTTAACGACTGAGGTATTGCTTCTGAAAATAATCAAGAACGCTGGTTTAGGTAATTTTAGATTAAAAGCAAGTTAAAAATTGGTAATTAAAAATTTCTTCACATATTGAAATGACTATATCGTGTTCAAAGGGATTTTAAACTACTCAATCCATAACAGTGAATATTATTTCTTTCTTGGTATGAAAAAAATATTCCGATCACCCTGTTAGTTCTGTAAGTTTTGATTTGGACATATTGAAAAAAAAATATTTTGCGTAAGAACTCAGCCGTTGAAAAATTCAATTAGAATAGCTTCACACATCCAGTGAAAAGGGCATTTTTTCTTTATTCCTACATTTAAAGGCTTGCTGTCTGCGTTGCTTGAAATCATTAAAGTCATTAAAGTTATGCTTAAAAAAATTTCCTGCGAGTTAGATGAGATATCGCGTAAATGATTGGAGATAGTCTGCTGGGCAGAATAAAGATACGTTTTCATTTGCATGTGTGGAGCGGTACGAAAGCCATTCAATCAATAAGGGTAAAGTATCCATTTGGTTTTGCGGGCGCCCTTGCGGTCGGAGTTGATAAAGATTTAACTTTCGCCGCATTTGAAAACAAAATCCGGGGTGGAGCGCGCAATCTGATGTTTTAAATGGAGGAAAGTAGTGGTAGCAGCAGGTATTCAAATTGATCAAGTCAGGAAAGTTTGATTTTCGCTTCCATAAACGATCCTTAATAATGCTCGAATTAATGTTAATTGGAAGTCATAACTTCGGAGTGGGAGTAGCGAAATGATTCTCATATAAAGTTATTTTCTAAGTAAACATTTTCGTCTCTAAAGCGGCTTTCGTCATTGCTGTTTTAAATCGAATTATCGTAAATATATAAAAAATTTGGCCGTTAATTGCTTTGATAGGTGAGAATAGAGCTCAAAGAATATTAAGCACAACGGCATGTGAAATTTACACATCACGAAATGGGCCCTATGGTTTTGCAGGAAGATCCCGTGCCTAAAAAATTACAAAGCTTTGGTGAGGTTGACGGTTCCCATATGCGTGTTCGGGAATCGAACTCGGGCTCTCTGATTATTGTACAATGCTCTACCCCCTGGACTACTACTATCCGAACTTTTGGGGCCGGTAGGCGACCCCATCTTCGGCCGACGATGGAAGAATCATTCGTCTCATAGTCTCGAAACATCAACAGCCAATGAATTTTACGGCGATTTTTATTCTAATTTTTTAGTTAGTGTCTTCCTAAAAAACTAACTCAATTGACCTTATGGGCTAAGTGTTCTATTTAATATATATTATATTAGGTAATTTCTAAAAGAACTCTTTTTGAATCTTCCCGTTTACTATTAACTCAAAATTTCCCCATTATTAAGATTTTATTCGATATCATCTTACATATGTGCTCAGAGAAACCTATCTCCGTTTCTTACAAAACAGAATTAATAATAATCAACAATTTGAAAAGAAAAGCGCCTTTTTGAGGCATTGAGGAAACTATGGCCGTATTATTTTTCAAATTGTTTCTCTTAAGGTTTGTTATTAGAAAAACACTGTTTTACCGTCTTAATATCACATTTTTTTGGATTTTTCAAAACTGTACCAAGAGGTACGTAAATACCGACTATTGGAGCGAAGAATCATGGCAACGCATGCATGGTAATTTCTTTTTCGTGGTTACTAACCAAATTTGCGAGTAAATTGATATCCATTACAATTTCTCACACATCTGATTAATAAAAATGATGGTTAAGCAATGGAGGTAGGTTGCTTAAGTTGGTGGGAATGCCATTCTTCTGAGGAAGGGTGGAAGGGAACTTACTTTAATCGAAAGAAGTGAAGAGGAATGAATGTTATGTCGTATTAGGTACTTTACTTCAAGTGCTCCCTGTGCAGCATTCAAGAAAGAATTACAATAACAGTGGAAATTTAAATCCTTAATATTCTAACCCGAGGCGTAGCATTCTAGTACACAGCTCAATTTACTAATTCTATTCAAGTTAGCTCCGACGGCCATGAAAAATGAGGATTGAAACCTTCAAGAGAGCATCGTACACGTATTGACATGTCTTGGAGTATACATGTTACATACATACAGGTTTCGATTAGTTCGTAACGATTTGTTTTCTTTCATAACAGTTATCCAAGGATCGAGCGACCAATCTCTGTGATTTGTTCGTCCCTCATACCTATTCTTCTGGAGTGAATCTCAAATTCATAATCGTATTAGATGCGCGGTTTTACTAAAAAGACGTAATACATTTAATTCACTTTTTCATTGCTAAGCTTTACGGTGAGGTTTTTTACTTCAATTTTTTAAAGGTGTAATGGTATTCCCTATACATGTATATGTGTCTCCGCCTTGCCAAGTATGATTAGGTGGTAATATCATTTTTGTGGCAGCACCAATTGCTAATATGAATTTAAATCCCCGTTAAATCAGCAATTTATGCTGACGCTCCCTGTATTTTACGCTATCATTAGGGATCACGTGAGTATTTCTGGACATACGTGCTAATTCGTTTGTTCTCTATTTCACCAAGGGTATGACTGCGTGTATTTTCGAAGGTATTTAGTTTTTTTTTAACGATTCAGAACAAATTATGAATGCATGTCAATACAATTGGAAGTCTTTCGTATCATCGGAGAATATTGCCTAATTTGCATTTATTTGTTTCTCCGTGTAATATCGGTTAGGCATGTGGGGAACTGTAAATATCTAACAATGCCTACCCAAGGGATGGCAGAAAATACACGTAGGGTCACAGTTTATAACTGGAATCATTTTTTAAAGATCTTCATTTCTATGCATTAACTTCCATCTTTCTAATTCGGAGCTCTCTGAAGCATTTCTTTCAAAAGGTTTATTGTCCATGGATTCGCTTAACTGCATTGGATATTGACTTAAGAAAAAAAACAGTAGTCAGAGGTGAAAGCAAGCATTATTGCAGAATGAACATCGTCACAACAGTTTTAAATAGGGTTTTTATTCGAATGAGAGATCTCTTTGATTACTGTAAGTTCAACCTTTAAGGAAGTTTGAAATTCTAGTGAGGGGTTCAAAGACCAGAACGACATGTGGGCCGCTCAGCGAACATAAGAAAATGTCTCTGAATCCCATTTCATTTTAAAATTGGCCGTAAAGCACAAAAGAACTCAGATTTATCGCTCCGTTCTCTAACCTTGTAACGGCAGTCTCTTGGCAATCGGTTCCATTCTCCGTTAGGAAGCAATTAATTCCAATTGTGCAAGGATGTGAGGATCAATAGAGGCGCTGTAACTAGGCAGAATGGTTTAATGTTCTTATTGGAGAATTCGAAAATTTCTCTTTACCCAAAGGTCGGTTCAACGACCCCTAGTATAATGGGAGGTGCTGGTTTTAGAACTATGGCCCTCTAAGTCTTTTGTAAAGCGGCGGGTGACCACATGAGCGTGGGGCTACCAGCAGCAGTCATGAAAAACAAAACTACTATGACATAGTTCACTAACAAAATTATTCGTGCATATGTGGGACATCCAATCGAAAATGCTTTAGAAAATGCTCTTTAGAAAATGCAGGGTGTAGCGCTCGTGGTATCGGAAAAATTTTGCTTTTAGTAAGCTTCAATTTTCGCGACAGCTGTTAAAGTTTCAGATATCAATTTTGTACTTTAATTTTCAAGTCTGAACTTTTCAAAGTGAATCTGCAAATTTTCGTTGAGTTAGATAAATGAAAAAAATAGTTTTGGGTGGTGATTAAACACTTCTATTTAAAAGGCTTAACATCGAGAGAGGTCAAAGCCAAGTTGGATGAAGTTCAAGGCACACCAGATTCTGTGTTTTCGACAAATTAAAATTGGGTAAATGAGTTTAAACGTGATCCTCGTATATCAAAAAATGATGAACATACTTCGGGATGTCCAGTGAAAGTGCTTTCTCCGAAATCATGGACAATATCCCCAATCTGGTGTTGAGTGATCGACGAATCAATGTTCGCGAAATAATTGAGGCCATAGGTATATCTCAAGATGCAGTTTTTTCAATTTTACTGGAAAAATTGGATGTGAAAAAATCTCGACAAGATGGATGCTGCGTTCGTCCTCGGAGGAGAAAAAACGCAGTCGTGAGGTCGATATGGAGGCTGTGTTTGTTGCTTTTCTGTCGCAATTCTGACGAGTTTCTGCATCAATACATAACTCGGAACAAAATATGGATACTCTGCTACACTTAAGAGACAAAGGAACAGTCGAAAAAATGGATTTCAAGACAGTGAGATCAGCCGACAAGGTAATGATCACGGTTTTTTGGGTCGCACGCGGTATCATCTGCATCGATTACTTGCAAAAAGGCCAAACGATAAATTGAGAGTATTACGCATTGCCATTGCACCGGTTGAGCTAAGAAAGCAAAAAAATTGCCCTAACTTTGCATGGAAAAAAATTCTCCCCCATAAAGACATTCATGGGTGCAAATCTGAGCAATTTAGATGGGGAAAATTCTGAATTTAAGTTCGAATTATTACGTACAGAATCCACCGTTTTCACCAAATTTGGATCACCGTGACTTTTTTCTATTTCCAAAGTTGAAAAAATTACTCGGTGTAGATCGATTCATGTCGAACGAGGTGGTCATCGCCAACACAAACGTTTATTTTGAGGACCTTCCGGAATTCTACTTTTTGGACAACTTAAAAAAGCTAGAGAAACCCTAGGAAAGATGTATAGAGCTAAGAGAAGGTTTTATTGAACAATTAAAAATAATTAACCAGGATAATTTGTTCTTCTATTTTTTCAGATGACGTATTGATCGACCAATGTAGCTTATCAATACGTAAATGTTTATACGATTTTGTATTCAATATTTAGAACGCCTCACTCCTCTACTTGCACAGAATCTACGAGAAAAAACAAATATCACATATGCATTTTTTATTTTTTACAAATGTAAAAATAGCTGAGTTTAAACCTTTCACATAGATTTCTAAACATGAAAGAACAAAAAGGACAAGCACTGAAATCCAAGCCTAATTTTGGTGAAAAACCACATATGTAAGCATTGAACCCGGTATTTCTTTGTTGCCAGGTAAGGACGTTACCGCACCGCCACTGTGGTCAGTTTTTATTTCTTAAGAATAGCTATAAATACGAAATGTTTTTAAAATAAATAAAATTAAATTTCAACAATTTTTGTATTTTTTGTTTCTATTAGTTAGTTCTACAAATCGTGGAAAGAACTGTTACAGTGGAAAATTTTATTTGATAGGAATACAACCGTTTTACGGCAATGAATGCCCTCCTTTATATTCAATCTTTCTCCCTTTGATAATGTTATTCTATCCCCTGATAATGCCACAAAATGCTCATCGGTGAACTTTTTTTTCGATAAAAAATTTGGAAGCAACACATCCACAGCTCTTTGAGTCCATTACTTTCATTTTGTGTTCAAAGGAGAATGGGAAGGTTTTAAACAATTCAGGTAAATTAGACATAATTAAATAATCTACCGATTCGCGCAGGTTTCAGATGGATACAACTACCAAATAAATATTTTGTGACTCCTAAAAAACACAATCCAGTAGCCTACTCTATATTAAGGATCTCTTCATCTCTGACTAATTTCTTCCTCCCTTCATCCCATTCAACATCCCTCTATTGCTCATGCCCTTTCCACGTTTACTTAACATTTACCTCTCTATTACAGTCTTCAACATCCCACTGCCGGTCAATACCCCCTTCATCCACTTTTCCTGCCTCCTTAGGATTTCTCCCAATACTACCCTCCTCTCGCCCACCATACCTAGTGGTTCCTCGTATGTTTTCTTTTCAGTCCATCTCTCTTTCTTCATCCTTCTCCAAACCCCCATTTCAAAAGCTGCCTATCTACTTCTATCCTCATGCTTTAGTAACCATGTTTCCTCATCGTACATAGCTACGCTCTATATCAAAGTTTTTACGAGCCTTGTCTCAACATCCTTACTCGACGTCCCTGTCATCAATTCCATTCTCCTACTGAAAGCCTCTTTGCCAAGTGAAATTCGTCTCTTTACCACCGCACTTGTCCAATTTGGTTCAAAACACTTCCGAGATACGTAAATTGTTCCATTTGCTCTAGACTTTGCCATTCTAATTTAAGGTTTAGCTTAGCTTTTCTTTCTCTAGAATATCTCATGTATTTTGTTTTTTTATATTGATTCTCTTCCCGTATCTGTCGCACTGAATTTCCAATTCACTCAGCAATGTTTGCAATCCCTTGGCTAACTGACAAACAAGGCTCGGTCATCATCGAACTTAACTGATTTTACTAATTTTCGATTGTCATTCTTATCTCCTGTTCTTCCCATAACTCTTTAATTATTACCTGCACATATACGCTGAACAGCACCGGTGATAATCAGCAACCCTGCTTTAAACCTCTTCCGAGTACTGCTCATCCGAACTCTCCGTTCCCCACTCGTACCTGAGCAGCCTGAGACACAGTTGCCTGTGCAACCAGTACAGATTGCAGATTAGCCTCTTGTCCCTCCAACCTGTTCCTATTTTCTGCAATATACTCATTAGTTTTTCCCAATTTTCCCTATTGAACGCCTTTTCGAAATCTACGAAACAGACAAATACGTCATGATTGTATTCTATATTCGTGTTGATAAGTGATCCCCTCACTACAATGGTATCACGCGTGCCTCTCCCCTTCCTGAACCCAAACTGATCATCTCCTTAAGTAATTGCCGGTTAATTAGTTGCCATTAATCAGTTGCCCTAGTCCTAATCATTTTGTTGATGATCCTGAGAACAACTTTGGGATATGAAACTTATTGTTCTGTAGTCCTCACATGATGTAGCCTTTACCTTTTTCGGGATAGGAAGAAACACTGATCTCACGAAGTCTTCCTGCCAGATTCCTTCCTTATAGATACTACGAATTAGTCCATATAGACTCATCCTCCCACATCTTCCTAATCATTTCAGTAGTTCCGCAGGAATGTTGTCTACCCAATGGACTAATTTGATTTCATTTCCCTTAATGCCATTTCTATCTCATCGCCGAGTATGCCTGGACCTAAGTTATCTTTCTCTACGACATATTAGACATGAATCCTTAAGGGCATGTACACCTGAACAATGATCAAGTTCGTCGGTTCTCCTTTTACCTCGAATAGTGATATTCTATCCGTAGATTGCTCTCTTTATTCACTACGCATCTTCCTGCATGTTTATTCAATATTAGGGCAACTCATCGTTGGCTCTCGTCCCCGCCGCTTTTGTTCCATAGCTAACACTCCAATAATCCCCACTATGCTTCCATCTCACCACGCATAAACCTAAGATTATATATATATATATATATATATATATATATATATATATATATATATATATATATATATATATATATATATATATATATATATATATATATTTCTTCTTTCCATCTAGGCTTGTCGCCATGAGTTTCCATGAATATTCTAAAGTTACTAAAGCAAGTTATCTCTTCGTGTTCATTCTCTTCTTAATACATTCACACTTTGACCCCGAAAATGTAATGATAAAGTCGTTTTCCGGAATACTGCTGAGAGCCTTTGTCGTCGCTGCTTCAACCGCCTCGATGCAGTCGAGCCGATATCCTTTGAGCTCCCTTTTTATTCGTGGAAACAAGAAAAAGTCAGGTGGAGCCAGATCGGGGCTGTAACGGGGGATGAGGCAACATTGCCACGCCTAATTTCGTAAGCAGCTGCCGCACAACAATCGTGCGGGTGATGTTTCCAATTCTCTGATTCCAATTCGATCGCAAGATCCTCTGTTACAATGGTGTGGACGGTTCCGACTGGAGGAGCAGTCTCCTCACTAAGGGCGATGGTTTAATCCCCGTCCGAGCCAAAAACGTTTTTCACTTTGGCCACCTCAGCATCAGTTCGAGCGGTCGTCGGGCGTCCGACGCGGTGCTCGTCTTCGACGAGCTCCCAGCCTTCCTTAAACATTTTTTGCCACTCAAAATCTCTTTTCCGGCTTAAAGGCATCATCCCCATAAGCCTGTTTAATGAGTTCAAAGCTCTCTGACGCGGATTTCCCGAGTTTAACGCAAAACTTCACAGTAGAGCGTTGCACGACAGTGCGCCTGGATTCTGTGTATGTGTGTGTGTGTGTATATATATATATATATATATATATATATATATATATATATATATATTAAAGATTTAAGAATTATAGTATATATGATACTATATTCCAATATTAAATTTAAAGTTTTTTTTACGTAAATGATCCTAAAGTACAATTACTAGTCGTAGAAATAACGAATTCCATTGGTGAAAACTTTTTTTGCGGAAATTCTATTCAACAAGAGTTGATTTTCATACTTACATGTTTGAGTGTTCACAATTTTCATTATTTGGAAATTTGTTTTTATTTTACAAATTGAGGGACAAATTTTTTCACACAACTGAAAATGTTTTCATTGCATAACCTAAAACGTTATAATTAATTCACAACATATATCGGTGGCTAATGAGCCTCTGATTCCGTTTAACTTGAATTTCGTTTAATAGGCATCATCATTATGATTTATATGTGATTTTCATTTTACAAAAGTTAGTTAATAAATTTAACTCACTCTTCTTGCATTATTTCGACCTCTGCTTGATCTCAGCACCTTTCCCTGTTTACTCATGGCGTCATTATTTATCTTCATCATCAAGATTTAGGAACGGAATAGAGGGTCGTGTAGATGTTTTGGCTGTGTAAATAGAGGGAATCATGTTATCCTGGATTTCTGAAGTTGGTAAATTTTCTTTCGGCGGATATAGCCGTGAGGCTAAGCTCTCCGAAAGCCGTTGACCGTGGATGAGCAGAGGTGTTCGGGCTGGATTGTGGACTCCATTGCGGAAAGAGAGGATATCCGTGGGAGACGCTACGCGATTCAATATCTTGCTCTGAGAGACTATAAAGGGAGAATTCGGCTGTGCTAACCCGAGCCGTGCCGCGCGCGTGTACACTCGGTCAGCCCCCTATTGGACTTTTGGAGATGACAAAGGGAACTTGATGTTGACTTTTTCCAGCTTCCGACCTATCCGTCACCGATACACCATTGCAAAATGTTTGATCTCTCTTCTCTCTCTGTTACAGTACCCATACACGACGGGCCAATTTCATTACTTTTGTCCCAGTATAAAAAATAAAATTAGCCGTCTCCGCTAAATTCAATTCTAGGTCTTAAAAATGTGGTAAGATTACAATTAATCACTCAGAGTTTCCAGGAAGACTGTTAGAATGTCTATTGTAAAGCTTGTATCACAGTATTAATAAGGTTATACATGTAGATACCTGTAAATCATGAAATTTAGGTAGCACTGGGAGTCATCATCTGAAAACAGAAAATTATTAATAGTAAAGAGAGAAAAATTGTTATTACAAACCTTTAAATACTTTTATTTGTGCCATATTGAGCACATTGCTGAAATAAGAGGGCAGTTCAATACAAATTTAGAACACTTGCAATTCTCATACTGTATTGTGCAAAAATTCAAATGATGTTACATTGTTAGCTTCATGATATATGCGTTTAAACACGATTCAGAGATTTATCTCTAATATTGCCGGTGCAAGTGGAAGCAAGCTCACTTGGTCTACTCCTACCTCTGAAGGTCAAAGACGCTTTCGAATTAGGTGTTTCTCCATATAAGGGAATAGGATGAATTCGTATGAGACTACTTCTGGAGTATAAGGAGGATGAGAAACACGCTTATCGTTAATTTTTTTATATACAGGCAATTTTTATATGCAGGCCTGTACAGGCAATTTCGTGGAACTCACCACGAATAAAGACGTTTCCTATACCCATTTCCAACCATCATCGTGTAAATAAGCCTCGGCTGACGAAAAAGATCCAGGAGAAATTAAAATTTCAATTTAACTTCGCATGCTAATCCCATAGTTACTGTAGGCAACTGTATGTGCTTCAAAGTGCCATAGTGCCACACAAACATTGAATACTTAACTAGCATGGCAGAATGCCACTCAGGGTAGTTTTTCCAAGAATTTGTACAATTTAAATAACCATATTGCGTAATCTCGCTCAACATGGCACAAAGTGACACTCCTCACTACAATAAACCCTTCTTCAAATTCGTATGGATATTACCTCCAGGCATTACGTCCAACATGTCTATCCTTTTCCTCCTCCACATGGGCTGTTTAAAGAGTAATATTCAATATTCCAAATGCCAAACAAAATGCCCTGCGTCCATCTCTACTGATTCCTTTGGATTTCTCTTCACAATCCTCTCTCCTCTCAAACATGCCTCTTAGCTCTTCCTTTGATTCCTTTCGGTCCATTTTACCTTTTCCTTCCTTCTTCACAGCACATTTCCTATCTATTTTCCATCTATACATATGAAGGCAGTTCAATAAGTACCCGTGTTAGAAATGAAGAAACCATTTTTTCAAAAATGTTTTTTTATTTTTCAACATAGTTCCCTTTTAGAAAGATACACTTCTCCAAATATTCCGGCCATTTTTTTAACCCATCAAAAACTAGGATTTGTCGAACTCTCCAAAATACGCCTCTGTCTCGGTGATAACTTCCTCATTTTAGCTAAATATTTTCCCGCGAGCCATTTTTTCATGTTAGGGAATAAGAAAAGTCGCAGGGAGCCAGATTGGGTGAATACGGGGGGTGCGGCAGTAATTAATAACGTAGTTCATGCAGTTTGGCGGCGACAACTCAGGCGACAGCCGGATCAGCTTGTTGTCCACCATGAGCAATCGCGGCACCCATCGGGCCGACAATTTTTTCATCGCCAACTTATCATGTAAAATATTAATTGCCGTTCCGGTCGGCAGACCCACGGCCTCTGCTCCTTCGCGCACTTTCGTTCGTCGATCAGCGAGAATCATGACGTGGACTTTTTGAATGATTTCCTCGGTAACCACGTCTGCCGGGCGTCCTGGTCGCTCCTCATCAAAAACAGATGCTCGCCCACTTTTAAATTCGTTGAACCAATATATAACTATGATCATAGATGGCGAAGTGTCCCCATAAACAGCATACAACTTTGTTTTTATCTCCTCGCATTTCTACTCATCCAAAAACAAAAAGCGAATTACCGAACGATACTGCTCTTTTTCCATCTTGGCGAAAATCACAAAACACGTCTTACTCGAATGGCTGCCAAATCCAAACTAACCTTTAAATCAGTCTGAAATTTGTTTCACCGTCTTTTGATAGATAGCAGCACACGATGATAACATAAACTTCCCTCAGGAACTCCCTTTGTCGTCAAACACGGGTACTTGTTGAACCGCCCTCTATCAGCTTATTTCAACGACCCAAATTTCCTCGCCATGCAAAACCTAGCTCCATGCCAAAAAGTTCACTATTTTCTTATAAATCCTTACTTACTATCTCTGTAATAAACTCCGTTCTTGTTGTAGCTTCAGCTCCTAAGGCAATTCTTTTCCTTATATCCCCGCTACTTGAACTATCTTGGTCGAAAACACTTCCAAGATGGTTTAAAATGATCTACCTGATTTAGATTTTGCCCTGGAAGTTTAATGTTAACTGTCTTAATCATACAACATCTTTCTTGATTTTTCATTTTTATTTTCTAATATATATCTTAGTAATTTTTAAATGAGATCACCGTGAGTAAAGCGCATTGTCTGACTGGCTAATTAAGCTTGATGTCCATCTTATTGATTTAATTAATTCATCAACTACTTTAAATCACCCCTCCACAATTGTCCATATTTTTCCTATTAATTTCTTTACACATAGATTGAAAAGAGCAGGTGATAAGGGGCGTCCGTGGGCACCCCTGCCTATCACTGCCCATTTCGCCTCTCCATCCGCCAAACGCACTCGGGCACACTGGAACATATACAGGTTACGAACTAGTTGCCTATTCCTCCAATATACATTCCTTATACTCTTCTCTCAACCATTTGCCCAATCAACTGTACATAACGCTTTCCCGAGATCCACGAAGCAAATGCAACCTGTATTTTGTCCTTTTTGCTATTAGTTACTTCATTACTTCAATGAGAACACGCGTAGCCATCCCATTGTTATACCCAAATTGACCTTACCCTAAGTTAACATGAACCCTCTGTCTTTTTATTTTATTGATGATTTATCATCCCCCCTGACCGTGGCGATATTAAAGCTATTATTCTATAGTTCTCACGTATGGCTGCTTTTCCCTTTACTTGGGTTGGAAACTGACCGTGAACTAGCGAAATCTTCCACTCAAATTACCCCCGTATGAAGACCTTGAAATAACTCATAATATATCTTCCTACCACATTTTTCTAAGCTCTTATGCCATTATCCACAGTCTTCTTTGATTCCCATAATGACCTTTCTATTTCGCAATGATTTGTGCCTGTTCCCAGGCCGTCATTATTATCGCTTTTTATACTCTTCATATACTCTTTCAATATCTTAACTTTCTGATTTAACATTTTTACTATGTAAAACATTAATACATTTTTCATTTCTCCTGAATAGCTCTTCATTTAATTGTTAATTTTCCCTTCTTTCTTCGCGAAAGCTTTTTTTTCCATCCTTAAGGCGCACCCATCTCACCCGTCCTCCACTAATTCTCTTCATCTCTGCGATATGTTTTCCACCATGCTTATTTTGCCCTATTATTTCCAATTTCAGTTTGTTATTCAACTCTTTATCTATTCTTCTTCCATATTTTGTGTTTAAATCCCCCCACTTCCTTCTTTAGTTTATTTCATCAATCATCTCCACTTCTGTAATCTATGGTTTTCTTTCCATGTTTTGTGACGTTTCTATTGTTTCGAACGCGATTTTGTATATTCTTTTCTTGATAAACGCCCATATTTTGTTTCTAATTCACCCGTCACCCTGTCTTCACTCATATTTTTTTTTCATTGCCTCCTTGCAGACCGTTAAATGCTTCAATATTACATTTCCTGATCACTATTTTCTGTTTTTACCTGTTGAATGCAACTTCCTCGTCATTCGTACAAAATAATTATCTGGATAATCATCACCTCTCGGAAAATTGCGCGAATTAATTATGGTGTCCTTAATCTGAGAATTGTCACAATATATTCCAACTGATGTCTACTTAAGACTCAGGGTTACATTGTGGTGTTTACACCAGGCGTTCTTTTGAATTAAACCGTTTTTCCTGCAAATCTATTGGTTTCTGCCCGTAATTATTCCTTGTGTTCCCACTACCTCACTTCCATTCCTACCTCAGCAGCCGTATTTCTCCGTCCAGGGACACACGCAAATATTATAATTTCCTCTACGACTTGTTGGCATATAAACCTGAACAAAGGTCAAGATTTATTCACATTTTCCCTCTACTATTATTATTCTGTCACTCACTGCACACTGCGCTTTTCCTGTTTGTTAAATGCTCCTGCCGTCTCTTGCTCTCTTTTCCTCCGCTATATATACGAATCTATAATTATTACTCCAATAATCCCCGATATCTTTTCGTCTTGCCTCGTAGAGTTCTTTAATATTCATGCTTCCAGGCTCCTGCTTTATATTTTCTAACATCTCCATTCTCATCTTTGTATGCACATTCCAAGTCCCAACTCTGATTCTGTCCTCTTCTGTATATTCCGCTTAGTAAGGATTTCGCGTATAGACTACCGCAAAAGCCTTCCGGCCCTTTTATAATCAGGTTATTTACGCCTGAGTCCAATGGGAATATTCGAAAAGTGAAGAAATGCTGGAAATTTGGAAATCTCTGATGGAGGCATGAAGAAATACTTCATGGAAATTCGAGAACTTGAGGATATTCTTTCGAAAGAGTGCAATAAATCCTTGAGATCTTTGAAAAGACCAAAAGTTTGCGCGTATTAACTATTTATTATGACTAGTTTTAGGGTATAATTACTTATTAATTGCATTACACCGGCCAGGGTAAGTTTCTGTTTGACAAAAATCCTGGACTGCGTATTTCTAGCCACGTTTCACACGATACGAAATGAATACCTTAGCACTCTGAATTAGAATAAACTAGTGTTCAACTCCATATACCTTCCTGCCTCTATACTTTCCGAGTAATTGTTATTTACCTCTCTTGTATTCTCATCCATATTCATTTGTAGAACGACGTCGTTTGTTTGCCCGTCCATACCTTTTATTTTCCGTCTTCCTTCAAACTTACATCGGAAAAGCCTCCAGAATACGCTTCCTCTCTTCCCTCAATCAAGTTATTCAGCTAAAAAAAGGATACTCCATGATTAAGCGTGCTCTAGTTATTTTTAATATCTTTATTCAATGTTCCCATTGTCAACTTTTCCTACTTTGTGAAAGCTTATTTGCCTGAGGCTATTCATTTAACCTCTCGCTCCGATTACTTTGCCCAACTGCTTCGAAAAAATTTCCTTAATAGGTTACCTATTCTATAAACTCTTGTTTACCTCTTAGCATGTGATTATTTGCTACACTTCAAGGAAAAATTGTTGGTCAGAGAATATCTTGCGGTACTCCTCCAGTTTCTGCGTACTCGTAACATAACAGTTTCTTGGTGCCTATGAAATTTAATTCCTTCGTCTTTCAACGGTCGATACCATATCATGAACTGAAGCATAGAATAACCTACATTTTTTTAAATTAAACATTTTCATTTTTGAAGTAGGCACTGCAGCACATATGTATCGAAGGATGTTCGTGCCTCACCGGAACTCTAGTGCATTTTCGAAAATTGTATTTGAAGTTTATTGCAAGAGAAATTCATTCATACGCGTATATAAACATACATAATAAACTGGATTGCATGGAAAGAGGCTATCATGAAAAAACGTTTTGAGTTTACACCCTGGAATATTAAGTCCTATTTTCTGTCGAAAAATGGTATGCCGCCGTATTTATACGCCATCTTTCAACGCCAGCAATAAAATGGGTGCATGGTTTATTTGATTGAACTATAACGGCCTTGTGATTACGATGTCAATGAAATGAAATATGTTGAAAGTGAAGTCCGTCGTGTGGTGGAAGTGTAGGAAGATTCAGGGTGTCCGATAATACGGTAGATAAGTAGGTAAGATTCTATGGTTTCATGTGGTGAAAGGATCCATGGTAACTTTAATCAACGTCATTTTGCGTTACTGGTATTCCCAAATCTACATCCATAGCATATATTTTTGGGATGAACATGGGATTAAGTAAACATGATATATGTACATAGTTTTCTTTAATATTATCATTCTTTTGGCATTTTTACCACCCAAATATTGATCTAAAAATTTTCAAGGATTGCCAATTTGAATTTTCAATAGGAATATAATGAGAAATGAATCTTCGAGACGTATTTACAATGCATTAGTAGTATTTTTCAGGATAGGGCCTCAGCACAAAGGCAAGGTGCTGTATTCCAAGACGTCGGCGTCCCCCGCGCTTCGAAAACGGTCACGCTCGCTGACGACCGTAGTCGTTGAAGACTTAGCCTCGTCCCCGGAAAATGGTGGGTGATGAATCTCCACATTTCGACATGGCTTGCAATGGCCTCCTTCAATTCGTCCCTAATTTCCGTTAAAGCGACCCTGGAAGGGGAAGGGGGGCATGTACGGGGCGCACGCGCTCTTCAGCGACCACACACGGCGCGGGGGCCTAAATCTTCTTCGGTTCAAACCTTGTACCGGCCTCTTCCCCCCGGCGGCCGACATTCCACCTCCACCATCCGCCCCTCCTCCCCAAACTCTCCGGCCTCTCCGTTAACCCTTTGGCCCCTCCGCGATGAGCATTTTCCGTGTGAATGAGACGTAGGACGAGAGAGATAAGTGCACTTTCCCACCGCATCCCTCGGTCCTTCATGACTAGCGCTGCGAAATTGTTCGCAGAGCTTCCACAAACGGCCGCTTGGGGGCAAATCGGTTTGGCATGGGAGTTACAGCGTAAGGGAGCTGCTCTTTCTCTCTCTCGCCCCCACCTTCCCTCCCTCATCCCCCAAGACGCCCCAAGCGGCAAGTAGATGGGTCCATGGTCCATTAGAGGCGTTAAGGAGGGGGACTGGAGAAGTGTTATTTGGCCCTGGGAAAAGGCTGCTCTGATAAAAGCCGAGTTGCCGACGTGGGGGTGGCGGGTGGGCCGAGGAGTGCGGCGGGGGCGCGGGTGGGGTGCGGACCCGGAGGTAGATGGGTGGGGGGCGATGGAAAGGGGTGGAGATTCGCCAAATGAGGACGGAGCTTCCGAACCTATCTGGAATATTTTTTCCTGCCTCTCTCTCTATCTCTCTCCCCTTCTTTACTGTGCCACTCGGTCGTTAACAGCCCGCTTGGATGGATCTTCAAAAGGATTTTTCAGTAAAAAAATGAACCCCTTAAATATCTTGGACCGATTTCATTCGTCAAGAATTGGTGTGAATTTATTTTAATTAGGTCATTACTTTTATCGTTCAGGGTTGAACACATTAGTGGACCAGGAACATGTTATAGCAATGTGACAGCAGCACTGAACATGAACTTTTCATAGATCTGTTGTTTACATCCATTCTGTGGTCTTGGTCATTTGATTGTATTTTAATGAAATGTATTTCAAGCGTTTTTCGTCGCGATAAGCTCATTAAATTGAGTCAAACAACCATTTATGTCAACCTCCATGCTTTTAACAAACTATTTTTCCTTCTCATTTTAATCAATTTGCAATGATTTACTTGGAGATATGAAGCTAAGTTACACTCAAATGTTGTTAAAGAAACTCTCACTAAATAAATATAATACGGGGCTCAGAAAGCGAATATTAGTCGTTGATTTCGATCTGGTCAACGTGTAAAGTCATAATACGCAGAGCATCTAGACCCATTTAAACTTCTACGAAAAACCCAAAGTCCACATGCAGGAGTAGATTTGAACCCAGAACCTTCGGTTAGCGAGTTAACAATCCCAAGGCCGTGACCGGAATCTTGAAAGAGAGATTTGGAAAATCGGGTGGCTCAAAACGCATTGACGAATACATCTCTAGTTTCCTTTCTTACCTTCCTATTAATGTTATTATTATAACAATGACAAATACAACGGTTAAGGTATTTTTTTAGATGGAAACAAGTTACCAAACGGTACCCCGACAAGTCCCTTGGCTCTTTTCACAAAACCTAATCCGATATTAAAATAAGCTCATCTTCAATTCAGCATACTTCCTACATCCCTTGATTCCGTTCAAAATTCCTATCCTATTCCTACCCCTTCCTCACTTGGCTATCATTCTCCCCAGTATCATAGCCTTCACTATCCCAATGCGAGTCCTCAAAGACTGCATCCATCTTTTCTGGCTCTTTTTGACTTCTTCCGACAATCCTATCTCCTTATTCACCATGGCCATTCACTTCCTTGTTTTTTCCTTTCAGTTTACTTCACCATTTCCATCCTTCTCCGCGCCCACATTGAAAAGCCTCTAATCCATGCCTGTTATCCTGCTTCAATGATTACACACCATATCAAAGTTATGATGAACTTTTCTTTAGCAACCTTACTCAATTTACCTGTCATCAAAACCTCACTTTTTATGAAAGCTTCTTTTCTTAAAGCAATTATTCGTCTGATATCCCTAAAACACTTCCGAGATAGGTTAACTGTTCAACCTGTACAAGCTAATAACCACGTATTTTGATATTTAACTTTGCCTTTCTCTTTCTGGAAAACCACATAATCTTAATTATGTTTAAATTTATTTTCATCTCTATCGCATTAACTATCCAAAACACTCATCAATGCTTGCAACCCCTTGGCTAATTGGCAAAGGAAAGCCTGAGCATTGGACAACCTAACTGATTTTACGAATTCCCCACCAACTTTTATTTCCATATTCAGTTGTTCTCATACCCCTTTAATCCACACGTACGTTGAACTAAAAGGATGACAAAGGACACCCCAGTCTTACTCCTTTTCTTAACACTGCCCATCCTAACTCTCGATCCGCCTTTCGCTAGTGAGCAGTTTGAACCAACTCCAGGTTGAAGATAAACCTATCCCTCCGTTAAAATTCTATTTTCTGCAGTACAATCATTAATTCTACCCAGCTCGCTCTATCGAACTCAAAGTGAACTTTCAAAGGATACGAAATAAAGAAATATATTCCGGTTGTATTTTTTGTTCCTCTCTACTCGTTAATTCAACACATTTATGGCATCTCGTATGCCTCTATACTTCCTTAACTCATGCTGATCATTCCCTAAGTATTTTGTCCTGCTATATCTTCTAATTGATGTTTCTGAGAACCAATTCAGCTGCGCTCGAAATTAAGCCTGTTGTTCTGTCTTCCTCAAATTAATGTCTTTCCATTTCTTGGAATAAGAACCAAAATTTATCCGACAAAGTTGTCCTTCCAAATTCCTTCCTCATATATAGTAAATAATAGTCCATAAAAACTCTTCCTTTTATATTTTTTTAAACCTTTACGAGGTTCCACGGAAATGGTGTCTACCCCGACGAACTTATTTGATATCAATTCCCTTAAAGCCTTTTCTATCTCACCATCGAGTATGTCTGGACCTAATTATATGCACTATATAAATTCGAATTATGTTTATAAATATTTCGCGGATCATATGCCCAAGTTAGATATATTTGTGAGGTTTTTTGAATTTGTGAGTATGGTCTTCAAAATTACCTTCAAAATTATCCAAATCAGATGCTACTATTTGAAATGGTGCTTCGAAAATGAGAAATTAAGGTGTCTCATTGCTTGGTTATTCCCTTTTCTAAAAGATTCCCTCATAAAATTCCCCATGTACTTAAATAGTTAATCAAGCCTCGCGAAATATTTCAATGTGGATGATAGCATAGTGTGCCATTAAAAAAATGACATTAAATTTAGGCCTCTGAAATTCTGTAATTTTCAAAAAAGGAGGAATTATGATATTTTTTAGCAAGGCTATTTCATACCATAGGAAATTTTGTCTATGTATCCACGAAAAGGAATGTCAAGTTTTCATGCAATTTTTTTCATTTACGTGCTTTTAAAAAACTCTTTTGAGCTAGAAAACTGGACTAACAATCCTCTGCTCGTATTTCTTCGCTCATTCTTTCAACTTGGTTGCAATTCGCATCCATTCAATTAAACTCCTGTGAATGGGCACCTTTGCTTATTCGGCAAGAAATTAATTAACTGCATTTACAAAAATGAAATAAAACGTAATGATAAGATATAAGGTTTTCGGTAAGTGCAATATTGTATTGATATTAATTAGCTGAATTGGGTCTATATTAATATTATTTTTTCTTTGAAATTTCTTAATTTTATTAAATAGCATCAGATTTAGATATTTTTTCATCAAAAGGTACGGAAATACGAAAACGTTTATGACACACTTTTCTAATGTTACTAAGGCGGCGATGTAAAGTTTTCAGTAGAGATCTGAATGTATTTTACTAATAACCCCTTGAACAGTTAGTGGAATCACATAACGCACCATCGTAACGACTAAAAAAATAATCTGAATTTCTGATGGTATGAATGATATGTGATAAGCATTTTGACATACTTATAATATAATTGCCTCTGTAAATTACTTTTCTTTCATAGGTAGATCGTGGTTTTCACTTTTGCTTATTTGGACTTTAAATGCCTTAGGTGATATTAATTCCTTGTCTAATTTATTCTGTACACATACGTAACTGGTTTCTGCTTTAGATAAAGGAAGTACAATTGAAATGAAATTGCATTATTCTATAAAGACCGAGTCTGATTTCAAATATAGCAGTGGCTGAAGCGTGCTCTACGCACTTAAATCATTCATTTACGGCTACAGGGAAGTTTTAATATTGTTTGAATATTTCATTTGATGGTACTACATCATAGTCGCATTTATAATGCAAAATCAATACCGTTGTCAATAGTTTGAAACAGGTTGATTGTTTATCGAACGAGCCGATGTGAATTATTTCCGAAGGCTGTTAAATTGATGGAAAAACGGCCGGCTTGGGCCGATGTAAAGGCGATAATTGCTTAAATGTTGATGCATTTTAAATTTGACAACCCAATGCTTATGTTTTGAACCCACGGGCTGATATGCTACGTTGTGACAGGAAAAGCGTTTGCCAGCTCATAGTGCTATGCATATATTATATGGAAAAACGTGTGAATGGCTAGGATCAAGAATTCACGCTATTATTGTTGTTTCACTGTATTTTTTGAACTTGATCGAATGATATCAATCCTCCGATCGTTTTATTCTACATATTCCAAGACTGGCGAAATTCATTCCCTCCATACAAATTACTATCTGTTAAATTAATAAAGGTACTATAAAAAGATTGTGAACCTTATTTGCTTTGAAAAATGTGAATTTCGTGGAAATATTTCCAGGATGAACTCAGCTATGCAGAGAGTAATGTCTCGTTACCCTCTTCTCCTATGCAAATGCGTCTCCTATTTTTGAATTCAATTTTTTATATACCTATCAATATGTTTGATGGTTCAATTCATTTACCTTTAATTCTGCGGAATGCTTGTTTTTAGTATGCTTGACGGTAATTGTTCTGCATTTGCATTGTGAGCGTGAATAATGATTGAAGCCTAATTCTGATGAAAAATGCAAGAATTCGCGCATAAAGTATTTGAAAATGCGGGATAATGAAAGTACTGTCAAATTTATTTCATCCAACATATGAGTGTTTTGGATTATGAAGCACAAATAAGGGAACCTAATATTTCGGTAGATTGGGAAGAAGATGAGTAGAACATTTTCAAATAAGTTATCGCTCACCTTAAATTCATGAATCATATTGTATATTATCACTAAAACCTATATTCAATTTGATCTATAGTTTCAGATCTGGTAACTTCATGTTACCCACAGGATGAGCTACATCATCCTTGGATAATATATCTAATCGTGTATTTATGAAGTAAAGAAACTGCCACCATATTTGAAATACGAAATGGGGAAAACATTAATTGAAATTTTTCTGCTTCATGCGGACATTTGATTTGATCTAATAATTTTGAATCGGCCCCTGGTTGGCCAAATAAAATAGTTTATTTACTTATAGCAATCTAAGAGTCAGAATGCATTGGAATTTGATAATTTATATTAAGTTAATACAGTCAACTTAAAATTAAACCACTTGGCTTTTGCACAAAGAAAAAATTTTTATTTACTACCTAGTTTTCGTTATGGTATGAAATCACCTGATGATGTTATACCATAACGAAACCTAGGTAGTAAATAAAATTTTTTTCTATGTGGAAAAGCCAAGGGGTATAATTTTAAGTTCAATATGAAGATTTTCCACCAAGTGATGCTAGAAACTGTTTTATTTAATACAATCAATTGGAGCCGTGAATGGTATTAATTACAAGCCTCTTACATGTTCACCAAGAAGCTATCGTCGTAATGGCTTTCCTTTTAAGTTTCTTTTGCCATTAGAAAATAAATTTAATAAGTTAAATGAGGGAAGAAACAAAATCCTGTTTGTATTCAGAGTGGGAGAGCCCTTTGCTGTGTTTACACCAATCTCAAAACTGTCATTTCTTTCAATTTTCTGTGATGGCCTGTCCGTGACCATAGTGACTATCTTTAGAGAATTATGGGCCCTGTTTCATGAGTAACGTAGGAAGAGGGCGAGTGGAGTCTTAGAGAGGATAGCGAGCATTTTGCTCAGGGCATGACGTCATTTGCTCCAAGGAAGGAGGGGAAATGGCGCAAAGGGCTACCGGAACTCGACATCACCCAGAACGACCGACGGAAACAATTAAATGAAAAAGGGATGCATCGCTGGAGGGAAGCAAACCTGGAGGAAACAAGAAATAAAGGGGAAAAAAGATGGGTGATAAGAGAAGAGGGGCGAAGGAAGAAAATATTCGAAGAAGAAGAAACGTATCAATAGAAGGGAAGGAAATTTAGAAGTTGATATGTAGAAAAAAAAAGATATTTGATTTCTGTGACTGTGAGTGGTATCCGGTTAAGAAGAATTTATTTGACTTGGTCGACGTCAAGTCAGAGCAAATACTCATCCTTATTTTAAGACATTTGATTCTATAGAGGAGAAATGTAGCATTATTGTGGGGATTTTGATATACTGTCCATAGCCTTGAGTCAAAAATTAGGTCAAATTGAGCAGAGCTTTCGGAAATATTTGGAGCTACGTAAAAAACAACCTACTTTCAACATGAAATACGTCGAGGGAAGATATAGGGATTAAATATTGTTGGGCAGGTGCTATTTTGCTTGAGTCTCTCATATCATCGAAAACACTTCAAATATTTGGACGCAGCGGGGAGAGTCTCGGTAAAACGTTTACGATGTGAAAACTTAGTGAGTAAACCAAATCCATTGGAAATCCGTCCGGTTCGTCAGAATTGTTCTGAAAATCCATTCAAAGCACCTCCAAGAAAAAGGGGATCGATGGACATTCAATACCCGGAAATCATGAGCACGACGATCCACTCTCACATAATATGATAGATGAGACCAAACATCAGAAGTTGAGAGAGTTTATGGAAGATATTATACCAGGATTCTCTTCTCTAAGTAAAATTAATATTCAATTAGTCGAATATATTTGATGAAGTTGATACAAATATGAAAAAATAAATTTTAAGCTACTACTAAATTGTACAATTATATTGTCATAATTTTCTTAACTCTTGCGTCTTAACTACCTTTTCCAAGTGCATATATGGCTGCTTGCGCCTTAACATTGCTATTAAATATAATATTATCCCGATCTGCATTTAAACTCTAACCCTGGAAATAACAAATTATACTCATGATTAATTACAAAAAAATATAGGTATCGCAGTAAAAGGAAACTATGAAATTTCCATCGTGACTTTCGTGTGATCTTTTGTCCGTGGTCACTGAGAATTGGCTAAATTTAAAATATTTTAATGGCATCTCTTGCACAACATTCATTTTCTACAAGTGAAATCTCTCTGATTAGGCATTAATCATATAATTTTCAAAAATCAGGATATGCGACAATACAGAAATTTCAGATTGTAAAATTAATTCTTTTTGATCGGAATACGATTCCGGATCCATCGATGTTTGGCCAAGTGCTTTAGCTAGTTAAAGCCATTGAGGCGTCCTCTTACACTCCGACATTGTAATGCAAACTTAGCAAATGGCTCCGTTAAAAGTTACCGTCGCGGTAATTCCCGCAGTTACTTGTAATTTGTCAAACATATGCGACATCAATTCAAACCTAATACAAATATACAAGAAATTCTTTTTTTGAGACAGAATGTCTTCTTCTGGTCGTATATAAATTAAAGTGCGTAAATTCTCTGTCGGAGGATTGATGTAAAAAATATAAATCGTCTTTTAGGTACAAAGATAGCACTGTTATCACATTTGTTAAAATAAATTTGCATTTTCATAATCTCATCAATGAATAAACAAAATCGAAAGGAATTTATTAGTATTAATCATTATTTCGAACCAGGTTGAGTTTAATGCAAAATCATCAGGAACAAAGGATTATAATTGGCAAGTAGCCTTGAATGGTGACCAGATTTAATCGTAGGGGCCAATGGCGAGGACAGATAGGGATATATTAGTCATGGAACTTCACAAAGAATGGCAATGGGAAAAGTGTCAGGCAAAAGTTAAAGAGAGGAAAATTTTCTTCTAAAACATCCAGCAGATATTTACTGTAATCTACAAAATTATATTTTAACTACTGGACTATCATTCGTTCTCTCCCTTTCCCTCACTTTTGGAATGCATTTTTTATTTTTAATTTTTCAAGCCCACGGATGAAAACTATTAAAAGAATCTGCAGACAATATTTAGCTGAGATATATGATGCAGCATTTTATTGACCACATATCCTGGGCGTGACGCCGCAGGGTGACCCTTTCCTTCCCCGCAAAATCCTGAATCAACCCCTGGTGGGGAGATAACTTTTAGAATGAAGGAGAAGACAGGCGAGATCGTAAGGAGGGCGTTCTTTTGCTTGCGACCGAAAACACGTTAAAGGTCAAGGTGGTAAGGTGGGAGCACAGCAGGAGTCGATAACATTTAGGGGAGTAAAGAGAATTCAAATGCGTTCGCCTATGGAGATATTTTTGGCAATGCTTTTTGCGTTTGCTTTTGCTCGAGTAGGAGATGCCTCTTGTAGAATAGATAAAAAATAAATAATAAAATAAATAATAAATAAATAAATAATAAAATAAATAATAAATAAATAAATAATAAAATAAAAGTATAGTAATGAAAAAATTTACGAAGATACTGAAAACTTGATCTATTACACATCATGACAAAGATAGTAATTCTGTGTTAAGACGCGCGATGGTACTAATGTATTTATACGTGTACTAATAAATACCTGGTTGAATACTAGGCATGGTTTTTTAATAGAAAGTTAGAATTGCGTAGAATAAGGCATTTTTTCCAACTTTAGGATAATATTAGGTAAATATAAATAGATATATTAGAGAAGATAAAAATCCGTAAATTAATAAAGGAATTCGGGTGTTTCCCCGTACGTTTCCCATAATGGAAATATTTTCTTCGCTCGACGGGTTATTATAGACTCCGGGTCGGATTACGGGATATTCCTTTCAGTTTTGGCGTAAAAGCTATCTGTGTGTTATATTACAAATATCTCAGGTCATCTGCGACTCGCCTAAATACTTCTGGGAATTAATGCTAACATCTTGTTTAATGTTTAGATTGGGCACCTGTCAACGTTCCTCTCTTTACGGAAATGGCACTCTTGAGACTATTGCACCCAACCTCTCGATGTATTTGTATAATTATGCGTCACAAGATATTTGAGAGTGTTGCAGGTCGTATCGTCAGGAGTGCCATTTGCTTTTGGGACTTGACACAGTCGCGAAAGCAAGAGCGACATAATTTCCAAACACGCAGTGGAAACCAGCAGTCGTTATCATCAATACGGCCATAACCCGAGTTCCAAATTAATTTTTTTTAAGCATGCCCACGGGAGAACTCCAATTCCAGTGCGGTGGCTTATTTAATATTATGAAAACCTGCGTTTGAAATTAGCTCCCGCTTTTTGGTTGCGTCATTTGTTTCAGGCTGATTTTCGAATCGTTTATGGGTTGATGGTTATCTATCGGAAATGGGGTCAATGCATTAAGGTGTATTCATAACATTCCCGTGTTTCCTAATTCCGGATTCTCGGTATTCCATTGTTCCTTATTCTGCTTCATGCACTAAATGTGGTCTTTGATAGAATATCGCTCAACTCTCCTTCAGATGACTCCCGCCTAAACATCCAGCCTCTCTAACGCCATCTTTGTTCGGATTCGAACAAACCGTTTCGCTTCCTTTCCTCTCTCATACCGCCAAATATCCCTCACCCCCTGGGACCCTGTCCGTCCAACCCTGTGTTCTCTCTCGCCTCAGGCGTCTTTCATCTTTTTTTTATGCTCACCCAGCCTCTACCCCCTGGGTATTACCGCGCAATGTGTATGGACTTAATAGAACCGAATCATCAAAGCTCGCAGATCTTCCTTTTGACAGGGGATTTCAGAGCAAACTGCTCGCTGGAAAGGCGGCGGGCTGCGTGAGAGACGGACGGGGTGGAACGATGAGCCCTAATGAGAGTAAACACCGTTATCTTTTGTTTCGTCCTGATACATCGGCTGCCGTCATAGCGTTAACTCTGACAAGGAAGCGTTGTTTCATACCATGAAAATGTTTCAGGGACTCCCAAAACTTTTAATTTCTTTCCTTTTTCCCCCCCACCCTTCCAATCGATGCCGTACGGTTTCCAGTGCTACAAAATGGTAAAAGATTGATGCACTTTTTTCCTCTGGATTCAGGGTGTGAAAATTTTACATTCTGCCGCTCTAAAAATATGAAGCATTTGATGTACCCCCTGATTCGAGCCGGATGTTAGAATACCCATAGAAAGGAACCGGAAGTTTATTTGCAACGGGATTTTCCCTCAGGTTGCATAATTCATTGTGCGAAATTGAACTTTAAATTGATATCCGAATTGAATTGGATTCGGGTTTATAAATTTAAATTTTGATCGAGCGGACATTTATTGGTTTGCTTCATCTTAAATGTGAGTTTTTCAGTCGTTATTTTGCGGCGGGAATTTTTCTAGAAGGGTGGAAACCGAGCGGGATCGACTTGGCGATTGAGAAATCACATTTCACATACATTAAATTCTTCTGCAATTACCGATCTTTTAATTGTGCCTAGCCTTCGTGGGGAAATAGAATATTCATAAAGGATTCCAGCCAACAATGTTTTCCACCCAATAACGATCGGAATATGTTAAAAAAAATTCACTGCAGCTATCCGATGTCGTGATGATTTACTAACTGCATGACTACGATAGTTGCTACGGAGACATAACAACCGTATGTGCTTGCTGCAGTATTATTTCTTCTATTAGTCCCGTCTAATTAAGAATACATGACAGCTCGGAATGGTTTCCAAGGTCCTGGAGAGAATGTGTAAGTGGCTCTCTTTAGCAGTATGGACGTCATATTTCGTGACACCACCGTCGATGTCCTTTTTCTCATCCTGCGCTAAATACAAATCTTTTATTCATCAGTCCATCACACCGCCTGCCCCGGGATAAATTAGTCTGCTAACTCAATAAAGGACGTAGAAGTGCTGGGGTGTATGGGGAGGAAAAAAGCACGCAAAAACTCACGCTCCGGCTGTCGTGTGACATTCATATGTAGGGCACAGCATGCGGGGTGGAGCCTCCCCGGAAGGATTTTAATTGAATATAATACAGGTGGTAATTTGGGGAGGGAAATAATAACTCCCTCTCTTGCATGCCCAGAGAAGTTTTCCCCTTTGAATATTTTCATATTTTACTCCAGTAGGAATCCAGACCCTTGATCGTGCGTCCAATATCCTCGTATTCAAACAGACCGATCACTCACATCATGGCCCTCATTTCGTTCTGATCCACGCTTCTCTTCACAATTTCAACCGTGGACTTTATTTTTTATTCACCAAAAAGTTCCGGGCGAGTAGTGACGGAAGATGAAGTTGGTGAAATACATGGTGGGAGGGGGGGTCGGTGTGGGGGGAGAAAGGGAGAGTTTTTCAAATGATGAGAAATGAGGAGATGGAAGGGCTGAGGGAAAGGCTGGAGGGTGCGCTTGCAGAAGATAGGCGGTGCCATCGAAAGAACGGGATATAAAGTTCTTCATCTGAAAAAGAGCAGACGCGGTCGTAGACTGGTTCAGTTCTTTGGCGAAAATGTGTAAAAAAGCCGAAAAAAATCGGCCACGCTGATTGAGGCTCTTATTTTTAATTACAGTAAATGAGAAATGAAGTTGCGTTCCCTGAGAAAAATTCTTTCTCCGAGTTAATATTGGAAACATTGATTTTTCCATAATGAACTCATATTATTTTGGTCAATATTTCACCTTAATTACCTCTCTCCTAATATTTTTAGGTAGCGTGGATTGAAATTAAGGAATGCGTTTATGCAAGGGCGAATTCAATTGTTAGATCGTAATATGCGTTATTTTAATTAATATAGCTACGGCACCGTATATAGAAGAAACCACTTTAATTTACAGCAGAATTAAATATTCTAACATTAAATTAATGATATATTTAGGAGAAAATATTGTTTTATAGGTCAAGAAAAAACACGTTACCTTTCCGATTTTTCAGCAAAGGGTTTTTACTTCTTCAATTTTGTTTTCTGGAAACTAAATTGGTATCATTAAAAACACTGTTTACTGCATTAAAATTTAAATGCTACATTAGAGAGTAGTTTGAACAGAAAACATTCCATTTGTATTCATTAAATATACCAATATTATTATAATTAGGTAATCTACCGGTTAAGGTATTTTTTTATGGATACAACTACCAAATAAATATTTTGTTTCTACTTAAAAAAACATAACCCAACATTCTACTCTATAGTAACCTCCCTCTTCAATTCCATATACTTCCTTCCTAGCTTCATCCAGTCCAATATCCTTATCCTATTCCTGCTTCTTCCTCAATTGCCAAACATTCTTCCTCTCTATCACAGTCTTAAAATCCCACTACCCATCTACACGCCCTTCTCCCATTTTCCTGCCTAATTATGATTTCACCAACCCAAATTTTCTTCTCCCCTACCAAACATAGCCCTTCCTCACACTTTTGCCTTTCAGTTTATTTAACCTTGTCTATCCTTCTCCATACACACATTTTAAAAGCCTCAAATTTACGCTTATCCTCCTGCCTTAATGACCATGTTTCCGCGCCGTACATAGCTACGGTCCATATCATAGTTTTGACGAGCCTTGTCTTAATACCCTTACTCAATGTCCCTGTCATCAAACTCCCTCCTCCTTGTGAAACATTCTTTGTCTAATGCAATTCTTCTCCTAACATCCCCACTACTTTGACCATTCTGGTCCATAACACTTACGAGATAAGGGAACTGCTCCACCTTCTCTACAAACTTTCGATATCCCCGCACTTCATCTTATTCCACGCTTCATTTGCTTTATTTGTTATTCGCCGTAATAAATTATACAACTTTTTGTACTTTTTTATGTCTAACTATGTATTTAAATTGTTCCATATCCTTCTCTTATATATATTTCTCATCATCTCATCCGTGATCCATGGTTTCCTTGTTTTCTCTTATTAACAGCTCCTATAGTTTGTTTTGCGGCTTTCGATATAGCTTTTTGATATATTTCCTCAAAGTACTTCGTTATTTTCCCTCCCATGAATTTTTTATCTACATCCTGCTGACATTCCTTCATTTTCATTCCAGTTATTGATTCTACATTCCGTTACCTGACCCGCTACCCCAGCTATTGCTTTTTGAAACGGACGCTATACTTCATAACAACTGAAGTGGTATCAGAGTCCGCATCCACTCTCGGAAAGCTCTGCGAATTGATCACGCTGTTCCTAAACCTGCGCCTAACCACAATGTAATCTAACTGATACTTTTCTGAGTCACCTGAAATTTCAATGCAAACCTCCGCTTTTTCTGGTGTAAAAACCTAGTTTTGGTGACGACTAACCTCTGTCTCATGCAGATTTAAATTTCTTTCTCCCCATGGTCATTCCTTGTACTAATGCCAAAATCCCCAACCTCATCACCTTCCTTCGCCTACCGTCGCATTTCAATCCCCCATCTCTATCACATGTTTCCCCGCAGGAACATACGCGATTATTTCCTCTAAATGATCGTATATCCTATTGAATTCTTGCTCCTTATGATTGCTTGGTGGCATGTATACTTGAACAATGATCAAGTTCCTCGGTCTTCACCAGTAATATTCTATCCGTTGCTTGCTCTATGTTGACTACACTTCTTCCTACCTTTTTATTCAATATGATGACAACTCCTCGTTGGCTCTCGTCCCCTCCGATGCATGTTACTCTATAACTATGTCTCCTGCAATCCCCACTATCCTTCTATCCTTCTCTCCTCGCGTAAACCTAAAATTTATATATATTTTCTATTCCCATCTCTATCTCAATATTCTCCAATTTTTTTGTCCACAATATTGTCCTAATAAATCCAAGTTTCTATTCTAACTAATTCGCTCTTATTCCTCTGTATCTTCTGGCCTTCTGCTGTCGGTTTTAACTTCCTACGGTTTCGTGAGATGAAGACAACGGATGCCATGCCTCACCAGCTGCCGGGCACGACACACGGTCGTTGAGCCGAGTCCCGTTGGTGCCAGGACTGATTTTCTCTATAGTGTCCACCATAAAAGTCTTGGGAATAGGGAATGAGGTGTTATCCTATTGCCTTCCTCAATAGTGTTTTTAATTATTACTCAATGTCTACCTCACAGGCGTCAGACGTCTTTGCATCCGCCTCACTGAGGAAGAGGCGCTGCAAGTGCTTCCCTTTGTCTTGTTCCTATCCTTCTACCTATCTGGCAACGGTGGCTCTTCCATGAGCATTTATCATTGCTTCCGCCAGAGCAGCTCCAGGAGTCATCGAAACACACAAGGCGTTCTATCACGTCAATGTTCATACAGTACATCGCTCGGGCAACTGTTATATTATAAGTTTTATACAATTGAATTGAAAACATCAAATGCAATGTAAAATTGGCGTACAATTTGACAAGAAACTCTTACCAACAGTAAACTTTAACAACGGAGCTTAAATTATTTTGAAACGATCAATTGGATCTCAAACACGGCCGAATGATTTCAATGGGAGTTGGCTGTGAAGGATTCTGCAGAGTGAACCGATTGAAGATCCAAATGGTCCCGGCTTTACCCCGCGTGGATTCAGTTTCTAGGACGATAGTTTTGCCGAAGTCTTCAGGTCAGAAGCCCACTTCTGATGACCCCGACTGCAACGCCAGTGAAACTATAGTCCTAGAAATATATCCTTACGGAAGAAAGGCTGGAGCATTTGGATCTTCGGCTTCAATATATGCGAATAGATTGCAATATGCTCTGAATCCGTCTTTCCTTCCTTTTTTGGATTTCTCCCAACAATATTATTCCCCCCCCCACGATTTCTAGCACTTCCTAGCTTGTTTTCCTTTCAGGTCACTTCACGTTTTAATCTTTCTCGAAAAAACCTTAGGTTGGAAGGTTGGATCATAGACTTTTTGAATTGTCGGGTACAAAGAGGACTCATAGATGGAGTTAGCTCAAATGCAATCGAAGTTACTTCAGGTGTCCTTTTGGGAAGTGTAACCGCCCCTTTTCTATTCCTACTTAACGACATAATTAATATAATAATGTAATTCCATACGTTAACGACACTGACTTGACTCCGTAGTCACTAGTATGATACGTTTTGTTCTGACGATGCAGTGGTTTACAAAGATATCCGTAAATCCGAGGACGCAGCAGCTTTATCATATGACCTAAATGCTATACAACGCTGGTGCGACGCTAGGCAATTAGAATTAAACTTGGAAAAGGACATAGTGATGTATTTTTGGAAAAAAGATCCATCCTCTCCAGAATGCCTACAGCATCGGGAACACCAAAATGGAATGAGTTGACTCAAAAAAATACCTTGGCGTTACCCTCACTCACGACCTCTCCTGGGTGAAACAGAAACGGGGAATATGTTATCAAACTAACAAATGTTAGGATTTATTAGAAGAGTACTGGATAAATGAGATGGAAAGGTCACATAGTACTGTTATCTTTCCCTGATTATAGGATATGCTGCTAGTGTATGGGGATCCTCATGAGGTTGGATGAATTGGATCGCGCTCAGCGGAAAGGAGCTAGAGTGATAAAACGTTGTTATGGTAAACCTAGTAGCGTATCCAAAATATTAGAGGAGTTAGGCTGGGAATCAGTCTCGGAGGGAAGGTTCAAATACTAATTAAATCTTTTGCATTAATTGGAACGATGTCTCTTCAGGAATGACGTTGAAAATATATTATTACCTCTTTCGTTCTACGGTAGGCGAAATCATGTAAATAAAATTAGAGATTTTAAGTATAGAACAGATTTAAGCTGCCTATTTTTCCACGAACAATAAGGGATCAGAATAACGTTGTCCTACCGCGATAGGGGTAAAAATATCCCCTTGCCACATATACAGATGGAGGCTTGTAAGGTACTATAAATACAAAATACAAACCCCAATTACAAAAGCCTCCAATCAATAACTATAATCTTGTTTCGATGACCTTGTTTCCGTTCCGTACACAGCAAAGTAGAAAATATTTGTGCAGAGATATATTTAACTAAAAATTATGAGAGGGACTAAAATTTTGTTGTCACGTGCTTTGTGTGGTATCACCCCTGCCAAACACCACAGCGGTGGCCGGCAGTTACCACGTAGATAGATAAAAGCCGAGGATACCCTGCGGCTACACTTGGAACCGAGCGCTGGCCTTCCGGTCATAGGTCTATCTGCGGGACTATTTCCCCACGGAGTTCAGAAATTATTTCGAAAGTAATTATTTCTTTTTGACAGCACTGGCTATTAACCATCAATTTTCTCTCCAGGGTATGGAATCGTAGTTACCAATACTAAAATATTGAACTAAAAGGATTAATGGTATAAAGAAATTATTTGAAATGGATCATAAACTCGGACATTAGGATAGAATCTCGATAGCCGTTAAACCTTAGAAATGGACAAAAATCGTCTATTGATACGCCTTTTACGAAAATGGTTTAGTTGTGTATTAAAGTTTTCAAAATTCTTCGATTTATTCAGAAAATCATAATCTAAGGTTAAATCATTTATGTGTCTCCTTTTCAATTTGAATTAATCTGACCTAAAGTTAAACGATGAAGAATTTCGCTGGATGGAATCTTAAGGTTTTTAATAATAAAACAAATGCATTTTGAAGATTAGGTGGCACGACTATAAACTACCAACTTGAGTGACATACCCCTCCGTATAGACTACAATCATGACTTCGTAGAAGGGCTTGTGAATTTTCATGAACCCTGAATCTCCACGGTCTAATTTGGATTCCATAGTGTTTACATACTTGTAGCTTACATTATCAACATTATTTGAAATACTCACATTTTAACTAAAAGTGAGGAAGTGCTTAATTTTGATGTGCATGCCTAGTGCATACTCATCTTCTGCCACATACGCTAGCGTTGGCTTGTTGGTGGTACCGGATAACATTTTTCCAGGTATAAAAACCATAAACACGGTAATCAACCCGAAGATCGCTTTGGAAGCTGATGACAAAGCTCATCAAGAACTAAGCCCTACGGCGTGCGAAATTCACGCATTAGGGTAGGGGGGGCCAGTTCCTTCCTATGGTTTTCCAGCAAGATCTCGTACCCGAATAAATCATTCATCTCAAAATCCAAAACGGAATTACAGTCATTCTTTCACCCTATATTTTTGCTTTTACTCACATCAATATTGACATAGCATTGTACGTAGCTTCTTTCTCAATCCAAAATTATCATCCCCTATCATATTCCCTCATTTTCATACTTTTGTCGCTGACCTCAGCGTATGATGGTGGTGGTAATTAATGTTTTGGCTTCTCACTGCGAGGGTTTGAGGTCGTATCCTGGAGGTGTCAGGAGTTTTCAAATTTATGCCGTTCCCTATTTGGAGTGCTTTGTGGAGAGTACTACGAATGGAATACACCATCCACCGGATGGGATGTTACACTATGATACCCTTGGTGCCCATCATTAACAGTAGACTAATGCCGACACCGGGTTTCTCTCCTCCATTCTTCCATTCCCTGAATATCCCACCACTTCTGAATTAATCAACTATCCCAAATGGCGCCAACGACCTTAACTGTCGGTCGCCTCCTCTAATAACTACCACTGCTTACCTAGTTCTGCCTTAAAGGCGTGCGAAACGAATCATATTGCCCTACTCCTAAGACAAACTTACTTTCGTTTTTTGATAATCCACAAAATCCAGTTGACCAATTTTATTGCGGGATGACAGGTTTAATCACACATACGGTACCTGAAGATGCCATATGAGTGATGAAACCGGCCGTAGTACAATTCATTTTGGTAAATGTACGAAGTTTTTTCAATTCCTCAAATCCATTATACTTACTCCTCCCACTTTTTGCTGAAACTTTATGCTGTTCTCCATATGGGTTACAAAAAATGCTATTTTATGATTTTCACCTTGCTATATTTAGAGACTAGTAGTTATTTCAATTATCTACTGCCGAAATTAGTTTAACTCGAAAATAACAATGTAAGCCAGAGAATTTGAGATATACTTAGTTTTTATTTTTTTCCGTCGAGTAATCAGCATTGGTTAGTGATTGTTATCTAGGCCTAAATGTTGTCCGTATATATAGGAGTATTTATTTATATGTGGTGGAGTTAACTGTAAAGCTATCACTTTTTTGCGGAGGAACTGAAGCGTTAAGTAATTCGTTTGATATACTATTTTTGCAATAGGTAAATTGGCTGTTGAAATAATGTTATTCCGTTAGGTTTTATAAAGATTAAGGTGAGTTTAGTAAACCCTAAATTCATTTTGCACATTATACATTTAGTTGAAAATTCACTTTTTGCAGAGGGCTGAAAATCTCATTCATTTGCGACGCATGGTCGTTCGAATAAGGGATATATTGGACTCAACGCTTTCGAGAGGAAGGGGTAAAAAAAAGAAGTCATTCGGAGCAGTTGTACAGGCAGTAGTTGTTGATTTGTTTACGCGGGCATTAATGACCGGAGCAACTGGATTAAATAGAATCCTCTTAAAAGTGCTGCGAAATGTTATTAAGTGTAAATCGAATTTTCAATCATATTTACCTAACAGTCCAACTTTGAAATGTCGAATATGCGTAGGAGTTGAAAAACAGAATTGCTACGGAGCGATTGGAATAGTGCTTTACATTTGATTAATTTCTTTTAGAGAGTTCCAAATCCCTATGAATTAAATTAATTAAAATTAAATCAATATTGGGCAACATGTTTGAAAGAGGCATGCGCTTAGCGGATGCCAATGCAGAGGTGTTCCTATATTATATGTGAGTGATCATTATTGATCTATCTACAAGTGCATGTTTGCAAATAAAACCTATCTTAAAAAATGCATTGCTTATTTTCCTGCTGGCACACAATATACATTTTTCTTATGCACTACCTCAGTATTTAAATATTATGGCTGGGATTTTTGGTAGCGTAGGAAGGTGCAGATGATATTACATTCAGGATATACTTGTAGCAGGTCATACAGAGAGACAGAGATGTTTTCTGATGATGCGTTGGGAAAGTGCTGAAATAAACATGAAGTTCTGATGAAAACAAATTAAAAGTATTTACTTTCTACAAAAGTTTTATAGTTTTGGTCCTGGGCCCAATTTAATAAATGTAATAATTTTGTACGTTGAAGTGAGGTTCAGAAATACTTTGATCTAGACTTCTCCGGTTTTCATCGCGCGGACACATCTATTTCCCGCTGGGTTTCTGCCGAATTGAGCCATTTAGTTTCCCGTGTAGATAAAAAGGGCGACTTTTGAGTACACATAACAAGCCTCGATGCATGTTAAAATAGCGCCGTCATCTCTTTGCGGTGCGTCCTCCCCACCCCCCCCCACCTCCGCGGTCGTTTCTGCACGGTGACTCCTAAGTGCTCAATTTATTGCAAGCCGTGTCCTTGTTTCAGGAAATTTGCTGGTTTTCCGCACTCCTCTTATGCTTCGCCGGTGACCCTGTCCGGTCTTCAATCATCGGCTGGTGAGACCACACTGCATTAATCGACTACCGTTTTGCTTTGGGGTGTCCACTTACGATGCACCCTCGCGTTATTTAACGTTAAAGGCAACATTATTCGGTCTCCTGTCTTGTTGCATAGGGTAATTGGGACCGAGAAACTTATACATACACCTTAATGGCCAAGAATTTTCAAACGCAAATTGACTAGCAATGATCTTGCTGGTGTAAATATATGTTTCCGCTAAAACTCAATTTTGTACAATAGCTGCGGATTTGAAAGGAATGGGAAAATTGAATCCACTTGAATCAATTCTGACGATGTATGAAGCTGAAAAATGTGATAAATATCTCCTGGTACTGAAAACATTCGTTGAAATTGATTGATTCTTTGAAAACATGAGAACATTGGATAATCTTAATACTCGTAATTCTTGGATAGTATGTCCATTTTACATGCTTTTGTGTTTCTTACACGCATTTATAATTGAACTCTATCGAGTTTTACAGTCAAGTGCCTTCTTTCGTATAAATAGGAAGAAAGAAAAAGAAAATCATCCACACTATACGAATGCAAAACCCAGACGAACATCTCATTCAGATATCAAGATATATGTCTGTGTGTAAATATATAAACCACCATAAATAAATAAACATATATATGTATATGTATATATATATATATATATATATATATATATATATATACAAAGTCTCACTTGAAGAAGGCCTCTGAGAGGGCCAAAAGCTCGAACAATTTACCGTGTGAGTGTCCTTTTAAATGTTGCTATTCTATTTGTGTTATATTGTGTCAGCCCATTATATATATATATATATATATATATAAACACAGATGTAGATTTTTTATATATAAATAACAAATTGTGAGTGTCCTTTCTTTGTGTCTCTATATTCTAAAAATCTACATCTGTGTTTTTATATATTTGTGTGTCGCTGAAGAGCGTTCCATTTCGAAGATATTATATATATGTATATATATATATATATATATATATAGATGCGTGTGTGTGTGTGTGCGTTTTTATTTATTTGTAAATACGGCGCGAAAACTTAATTTAATTTTTTGAAAGTTGTATATGTACGAGTATATATTTATTCACATGGACATAGGAAAAAGGAATCTTTCCTAATATCTATTTCCATTAGAATGAATACTTGTTTGCCTTATGGCGGGTTTTTGTGTTTGAATGTAAATTATTCGATCCTACAAAAAAAGATTAATTTATTTGGAATAAATTTAAAAAATACTACCTTGATCAAAAAGTTCCCGGAATAACCACCGTGTGCCGCTCCCATCGTTCCGATTTGAGTTCTGTTTTTTTTTGTTAAATTGGTACATCTGTTGTTGATAATCCCTTTAAATCTTAGTGTCATAACTTGACATTTGCAAAAGTTACGTAGCCAAGAGTACATCTATCTCTGTGTGTGTTGGCGATTTTTTACAATTTCAGAAATGGATTTAAATTTGCAACAACGAACTTGTATTAAATTTTGCGTAAAAAACGGATTTAGTGGCGCACGGACGTTGGAAATGTTGGAAAAGTGTTTCGGCAACGATTCTCTAAAAAAAACGGTCGTTTACCAGTGGTACGAGCGGTTCAGAAGTGGTCGTGAGTCAATCGAAGATGATGAACGCAGTGGCAGACCATCGACATCGAAAGTCGGTGAAAAAATTGATAAAGTAAAAGAAATGTTGGTCAATAACCGCAAATTAACCATCAGAGAAATAGCGGAGGACTTGAACATTGCCTATGGATCCGCCCAAGACATTGTGGTTAATGATTTGGGTTTCCGTCGTGTAGCATGCCAAAAGACCTCAATTTCATGCAAAAAAGAGACCGTGTTGACGTCGCAAAAGACATGATTTGCGAGGCTGAATCCGATCCCACATTCATCAAAAGGATCATTACTGGAGACGAGACGTGGGTTTATGAGTACGACACGCAATCCAGACATCAGGCAAGTGAATGGCGTTCACCAAATGAGCCGAGACCAAAAAAACCACGTCGTTTTCAGTCAAAAAAGAAGGCAATGCTGACGGTTTTCATGGATTACAACGGTGTAGTGCATCATGAATTTTTGCCAGAAGGCCAGACAGTAAACAAAGAGTATTATTTGGGCGTTATGAGACGTTTGCGTGAAGCAATTCGCCGAAAGAGACCAGAAATGTGGGCAGAAAACTCGTGGATTTTGCACCATGATAACGCACCGTCGCACAGTGCTATCATTATTCGTAATTTTTTGACGAAAAATGCAACAAATACCATCCAACAGCCACCGAATTCACCTGATTTGGCTCCCTGTGACTTCTTTCTGTTCAATCGAGTTAAAAAACCATTACGGGGAACGCGTTTTAGCAGCCGAGAGGAAGTAATGGAAAAATCGCAGGAAGCACTCCCTCCCTGGGGGAGATCAGTTGGACTTCAGATAGTGGTATGGAACGCTTGATAGTATTTCCTTGGTGAAAAAATCAGGAAATATATCTGTATCATCAGGAAAAGAAAATTCGGATAGAAAAGAATTATAACAATATTTTTTACGTGTTTCGCTGATTTTGAAAAAGTGATCAACCATGCTAATTGGCCAACGATGGATATTGGATGAAGAATATTGGAATGCACTTAAGAGATAGGTGATATATTCATAACTTGTACCACACCCAAGATGATTGTAAATGAAATGACACAGGTAGCAGAGGGAGAATCAGGATGGATAGTATTTGCCAGGTTATTCGGAGAGTTTTGCACGTAATTGCTGGTACTTTAAAAAATATATAATGAAAAAATGTTAACGGAAGCACGGGAATAGCTGTCCGGTGAGATGATTTAGCCAAATTTAAAAAAATCAAACAAAAATTATTCGGAAAGCAAAGGCATTGAATTTATTGTGAAGTACTTCACAGAAAAAAAATTAAGTGGGATGAAACGAGGCTCAACCAGAAGAAAATAAAAATAATGAAATTCGTGAGAAATAGAAAAGATATGTTAAACATTTAAGGGGGAAGGAATAAATTAAAGCAGGTCAAGCAGTGCATGCACTGGCACAGTATTTTAGAGAAAAATCGGCAGGGTAATAGGAACATCTAGAGTAGGAATGCGTTAGCGAAAGAGGCATTTGCAAGTGGGGTATTGATGACCGGTTCTCTGCATGAAGAAGTGAAGAAAACATTAATAAATAGTAAAATATGGAGCGTGTTGCTTTATGGATGTGAGAGCTGATGCTTGCGGAATGCGGATGAGCGTAGATTGGCGGTTTCTAAGATATGCGGGCGGAGAGAATGGAGGAAATAAATTTGACAAATTGGGAGCGCAACGCTGGTGTTTTAATTAGGGTATACGTAGAGAGGAAGTTATGATGGGAATTTGAAAAAGGCAGAGTCATTGTATGGAGGAAATTTCGAAAGGTGTTGAATGCCGCAATAGAAGGGCAAAGGTTGGTTAAGCGAGCTAGAGGAAAGACGATAGGATTTCGTGATAACATGAAGGATAGTAGAGGTGAGGAGGAATGGCATAGAAAGGGCAACGAACGAGGAAGTTCTCGCGTTAATTAGAAATGAATAGTCGTTAGGGACCATCCAAAACCTACCTTTAAACATATTGAATACTTGCCTTGAGTGATATTTTAATAAAGGACGCCTTATGATTTACGTTCTTTCGGTGGATTGTATACTTAGCAGATGTCGGACTTTTAATGCCATTCCGGTGATTTTAGTGAAAACCAGTTATTTTCGCGGAACGGTTTGAAAAAATTTTCTGCCGTATTTTCCTGTAACTTTCGAGGTTGACTTTATCTTTCATTTCTCAACATTCTATTCTCTTCGGTGCAAATGAAGCTTCCCGTCAATCGAATTCGGCTGTCTCTTTCATAAATTCCTCCCTCGACGTCTCCCGTGGCATTTTTGATTGCATGGCTGTCGAATTAGCTGTATTGAGAACCCTTTATTGAAAAAAAACAAATTTGGCGTATTTGGTTACCAGATTACTCCATTCTTTAATCTTATCAAATATCCTGAAAGTAGACAATCCAGATTTTTTAAATTAATTATTTAGAACTCTCTGAAAACCTAAAGTTTAGTTTTTATAAGATTAAAAATTGTTGATTTATCAAAAAAATGGCCTAATGTTTTTGTGCGTATATGACCCATTTATGAGTGATTAGCTTTTGGTCTTTAGACATTCAATATACATTTATATTTATCGTCGAATGCATTCTTAATATACCCAGAGCGAACATTTTCAGAGATTATTCTGCCAAATTTGGTGCTCTTAATTTCACTTATTAATGCGTTAATTTTAGATAATTTGATTAACTGCCATAATCATCCTAGTTTTTTAGCCTCTCAACTTCCTCTGCCCATCTTATAGATTTCGCGCACGAGGTACAAAGTTTCTTTTATTGATTGATTTCAAAGTTATCGTGTAATTGGATTAGAGGCATTATCTCGTATTAATAGGGCGAATTATATTTCTCCAGTGCCTACCAAAAATTTAGCAAGAATCTTAATTATTTTGATTTATTCCCACCATAGATGTTTATGAAAATTGCATGACGCTATCTTTTAATTCACATCAACTGTTAACGACACATGGACCTTTTCTTTGCTTTTTGTCAAAAATTGTTAATATTATGTCGTGATAGTTGGTGATGCATTATGTTCACAGTACATTTGAGGAAAATATGTCTAAATATACATTATCATTGTGTTACTCTTTGATATCCAGACTCCTTCAGGAAAAAAATATCCTGTGGCTAGCAGAAGATTAATATTTAGGAAAGGTAATAAACTCACCATAGGCAATATCATTCAAATATCTCCCTCACTTGTTATGGCTTTTGCTTTCAAGTTTCACAACTGCCATTGTGATTTTCAGCGTCTTTCGTGAACCGTTTATTTCCTATTTAAATTGGTTTCACTCTGTAGAAGCCCCGTTTGCTTCATATTCACATTTCCCAAACATTTTTGAGATTATTTTTATGATATTGCCATAAAACAGTTTTAAGTTAAAGAAAAATACTGGAGGAAAAGAAGGTCTTAATAAGCCACCCTCTCATTGACTGTTTGACTGTATCTTTCGGGTTAATTCCCTCGATAGCATCGCAATGCACGCACCAATAGGTATCTCCGTCTGACATCTTCATTTTTCAGAAAAGCATAATTTTCCACGTAACTGCCGTCTACGTAAATCTCTCCTCATAATCTCGAGATTTATTGCGGAAATACAAAATTTCCGCCATATTATTCAGAATCGTAATTTTATAAAAAAAATCCCCTCCTGACTGTATACCGCAATTTCCCGAGAAAAAGAAATATAAAAACATTTGCCGAAAAATATAACCGAGGGAGCCTTTCTTTAGGCGCTTAGGAGAGCGCTCGTCGTTGCGTATGTGTGAGTCAGCATGATCCCTTGTTCCCGTGCGGGTCGCCGGATTTATATTCCGAAAACTTTGAGGACGCCCGCATTCGTCCGTTCCGTTAGGCATGTATGTGTTTTTATTTTGCCTCCCGCACCCTTCGTATGCGACGCAGTTCTCCCTTGTAATTTATTAAAAATTCTCTCGGTTTATTCCCATTTTCCTATCCAATTCCATTTGCCGAATTTTTTTTAACCCCGTGTCCTACGCGAGAGGGTCTCTCTCTCTCTCGCTCTCTTTCCTGCTTTGAGGGATCCTTTATTGGAATTTCGACGTGATGGTCACTTCGTAAACCCATCAACCTGCCGCGTCCCACCCGACAACATCCTTCCTTCCTAAATCCGTCCCCGGTCGGAAAAACTCAAGCCCTGATCTACCCTCGATTCCCTTCCCCCCCCTATGTAATCCCATATTTTCTTCATCTGCCTTCAATTTTCTCCCCATCCCAAAACCCTCATATGCCATCATACGATTCGGATTCCGCCCTGGCGCAGAGCACAAATTTACCCGCAATTTTCTCCTCGTCTTTGTGGCCAGAGATGATGATTTCACATGTTCTTTTCCGATTTGATATCATCCTTTTTTTTAAATCTGTATAGCAGTCTATTTGCTTGTACCGCGAGGGGTATGACCACCAGATTCATTCAAATCTGCCGGAAGTCGGAAGATTTTGAAGTAATATGTGCCGTATTAAGTCAGGTGAAGTACATATTTAAGCGAATTCATGTTAGGACTGTATTTCCAGTAAGGGAACTAGTCACTAGTCACGCCACTGTTTTAGGGGTTTATATGCGAACAATCAAAAAAGTCATGTAAAATTACAATATATATCATTTTTTGCTTTGGATGTGTATGGTAGAATATTTGGAAGTTTTAATTTTCCTTCAGAATTATATGCTACGAGTTTATCAAATATAATTTCCGAAGAGCTTATTTCTTTTTATTTTAATTGGCTGCCGTTGGCCTTTCTTTCCCAGTAGTCATCGTAGAACGTCTTTAGGTACTTGCAATGCCTGTTTGGTCTTAGAAATTCTCATGTCAAAGCATATCCTCATTTACATTACCTCCTTTATGGTTTTGTTTCCGTCCGCGTTCTTAATTCGGAGATAATTCGTGTGGGAGTCTACTTCCTAAATGCTCAAAAAATAAGTCCGCGCATAATATCTTTTTTGTTTTATATTTTGAGCTATGAGTGAACTTTATATTATTTTTGCATAAAACTTTCTTGGCTGATGGCATTCACCCATTTTATCCCCGATGTTTTTATTTATGCTGATATTGCCTTCCTCGCAACAAACATCTTCTATTTTTCCTGGAAATTATGTTCCAAGTTTTACATTTGTTTTTTTCTTCTTCTGCAGAGTATTCACTTTGTTTTGTTCTGTGTTTACCTCCAGTTTGTGCTTTTTTTATTCCTCTCTTAAGGTCTACGTGTTGTGTGCGAGCATACGTGTATCATTCTTATTTTGAAAATACATCTAAACCCTTGGCCAAACATAGAATTTTACTTCTGTTAAATACGCTTATTTATCGTTTTCTTTCGTTTAATATGTTGTCTTTTTATATGAACACAGTCATGATAATGGGCGAAAGTTAACATGCTTGACCTTTTCCTTCAGTTCTAATTCATGAATCCTAACGCCAGATTCAATTAAAAAACACCGGCGCTCTATCCATTTTGTGAATCACGGCTAATGCTACTGTAGACATCCTTATTCTTAAGTCTTTTGTTACCAACGATATTATGAAATACCGTCTATAAATTCCTGCTACAATGAATACAAGCTCATTTGATCACTAATTATATCTATTAGGACTCAAGATCTATTAATATTAAACGTATTTGGTAAGCCTGGGTATGAATCACTCTACTTAAGCCTCATGGCATGAAAAATTCAAATATTAAGGTTAGAGATCATTTCTTTTCCGTGCACCAACGGATCGCATATGGTAGTGGTAACAAACAATATAGTACAGCTTTACTTGAACTGGTAATGCCCGAGGGAATAACTGGAATTAGACCACGTCACCCGCTGGCGAAATCGATACTTTCTTCACTAGATCCCTGCATGGGAACCCTTGGAGGTAAAAGTAAGTTTATTCCTGTGTCCCTAGAGTTCCAAATTTCTAACTGGACATCATCAAAAATATATTATGATTAGATTAAGCTTCACTACTTCGGACACTTGATTTCCACTTTGTTGATAAAAAAAGGAGGAAAATGGTTATTTTTCCATAGGAATAAATTTGTCCAAAGGAAAAGTAAGGCACAAGAATTTTGTTCACCATGCCTTATTTTATAAAGGTATATGGTCTAAATGGAGCAAAAAAATTTTTTTAAAATTCGGTTGATAATTTACAGATGTTTAATCATTGTATACTTTCATTCTTTCTGTACTATGGAAAAAAATCCCAATCAGTTAATAAAAGCAATACAAGAAATTTATTACTTGAAATGCGTTGTAATAGTAGCCACCTTTTACGGCGATAGTGGAACAAGTAGTGCGATGATACTGAGAGCGTATAGAGAAAGGAGGAATGGATGCGTTCTGCAGGAAAGTGAAAGTGTTTGGGAAGAGAAATAAAATACTTACTATGACAATATTATTATTATTATTTGGGATACATTGCTGTTAGGCGATAAGCCGGGTGGCAATGACATGATATAACAAACATTAGTCATTCTTAAAACATATCACAGTGTCATTAAATAGTCGTATAGTAGACTTACAAAATAAAAAAATGAGAAAAAACAATATATTTTGATACAGCCATACACCTTCTGCCGTATTGCATTTAACAATCCCATCATGTATACCTTTTGCATTCACGCCTAAATGATTTAATGCTTTTGGGTAAGGGCTTAAAGAGTTCATCAGGAAGCTGGTTCCACTCTTTGATTCCCATATTTAGGAACGAAAACTTGGCGGTGTTTGTCCTTTGGGGCATGTATTTGATTTTAAGCGGGTGATCATTCCTGCCGAGATAACATGGCTTATTTACACTCTCGTTCAGTTCTTTCCAGCCTCCGTCAGCTTTCAATATTTTAAAAATGGCACACAGTCTATTCAGCTTCCGTCTGTTCTTTAGTGACCCCCATCCTAGTGAGCCTAGCATGTCGCTTACACTGTCAGTCTGCCTATGTCGCCCTAAAACGTACCTGGCAGCCTTCCTTTGCACTGCTTCTAATTTTTTCACATGCCCTATTTCAAAGGGAGAGTTAAACAGGAGAGTTTCAGGAGAGATAAACATGATAAAGAAAATCTTCCTATGTTGGAGCTATCTGGTCGGCAAATGAAAACATATTTAGAAAATATGACGTACATGAGAATAGTTGTGGATCAGGCATACATGAAACGCGAGATATAAAGGGCTTTAAGGGAATTGAAATCAAATAAAGTCGTGGAGATAGATAAAATGCTGCAGAAAGAGCTTAAGGATTTAGGAAAGAGAGATCTGAAGAATTTGTTCGGTCTAATTTGCAGCACCTATGAGGACGGAATTTTACCAGAAGTCCTCGATAGATGATCGTATTCGTTCTTATGCCAAAAAGAGGAAAATACCCCTCACGTGAGGACTATAAGACCACGAGTATAACTTCTAGCTATGGTAATATTTATGATCATCAACAGAAAACTGAAAGATAAGGGAGATGATTACTTAGGAGATAACAGTACGTGTGATGTCATAGCTTACAAATGTAAGAAGGGATGGATCATAATACAACCAGGCTGTATATGTTTGTCTTTTCATTTGAAGCAGGCGTTCAATAGAGTGAATTTGGTATGACAAATTAGTGTTCTGCAGAAAATGAAGAGTAGATGTAGTAGTTGGAAACCCATCCGCAACCTGCGGGTGTCAAAGACTGCTCAGGTGTGTAAGGCAGATGGAGAGTCAGGATGGGTGGTGTAGGGTGAAGTAGTGAGTCAAAAGTGTTCATTATCACGCTTGATTCTCAATGAGTATGTGGGTAAAATGATAATGGAGAGAGGCGTGAGAGGGGCTGGAGGATGTGAAGAAAGTCGATAGGGAACTGGTAAAATCAGATAAGCGTTTAATCAAGCTTTAGAAAGCCAATCGGCCAATGAATTACAACTTCAATATGAACTCATGGCAGAATCAGTATGATAGGAATGGGATGAAAATTATTACGAAAAGCCCAAGTTCGTGAGATTTTCGAGAAATAAAAAGACAAATTTGAGCGTTAAAGTTGGAAGCCTTCATGTACGAGAGTAATCCCAGAAGTACCCGACCCAACAAGGAAAACAAAAAAATGGAAAAAAATTATTCATTTATCAACATAATCTCCTTTCAGCTCTATACACTTTTACCAGCTACGCTCAATAAGTTCATTACCCTTTTTATAATAAGAACTGCCTTGCTCCTAAAAAACGCCATTAACTGCCGACATAGCTTCTTCATGGTTGGAAATTCTTTGCCCTCCGAGCCATTTTGACAAGTTTGCGAGCAGAAGGTAATCCGAGGAGGCTAAATCTGGCGTATAGGGTGCATGAGGTAGAAATTCAAACTTTAACTCATGAAATTTAGCCATTGAAATTACGGATTCGTGAGCTGGTGTCTGGGAAAAAAACACCTTCTTCTTAGCCAAATGCGGACGCTTTTGCTTGATTTCTTCACTAAAACGTTGCAATAAGTTTGCATAATACTCGCCGTTGATAGTTTTTTCTTTTTCAAGATATTCGATGAAAATTATCCCACGCGCATCCCAAAAAACCGACGCTATGGCCTTGGCTGCAGATGAAACGGTCTTCGCCTTCTTTAGGGGCGGTTTTGGATCCATAGTTTTTATTACTCTTTTATCTCGGGTGTGAAGTAATAGACCCATGTTTCATCCATGGTTATTAAATGGCGCAAAGAATTCTGCTTTTTTGCCGTGAAACTTTGCTAAAAACTCAATTGAAACATCTTCACGACACTGGTTTTCCTCGAGTGTGAGCAAACGCGGCACCCATCTTGCACACAGCTTTCTCATGTCAAAATCGTCAATAATTGTGACAAAAAAGTGCGATTTACCGCACTTTTTGAAATACCGACTATGTCTGCTTGCTACCACACATTCAGTCGATCATCCAGTCACATCGCTTTGTGGATTTTCCTCACTGCTTCTGGAGTCGTCACCTCATTTGGTCGACCAATACGATGCTCGTCTTGACAGCTCGTACGCCCTTGTTAAAACTGTGCCCCTCAATATTTTATTACTGTAAACGAAGGACCAGACTCACATACCTCACTTAAAACGTTCACTATTGATGGCTGCCAAACAAATACTAAACAGCGTAGCGTCTTCAAACTTGAAACATATTCTGTATAGATTGCATACTTTCTAATGCAGTGATATTTTTCCAACAACTACCACCACCTCTAAGTCAGGCCGGATACTTCTGGGACCACCCTCGTAAATCAGGTAGAGAATTCAGCGATTTATGGGGGTTTCTGGACGAAAATAGTCCAAGTTTTAAGATAATTGGACGAAAACTTGATACAATAGCAAACACATTTTTGCAAAAGGGGTGGGAGTAATGTTAACCTCAATTTAAAGAACAGTTATCGCAAATAATAGTTAAGGGAAACCTTAAACATTCTAAGTAGTTTGCAATAGAGGATAAACTTGCATAAACTTGCTGGTTGAGGCACTATGATGGGAGAAGAATAAAGAATATTAAGATGTAGGTGAAAATGGGAAAAGTAAAACGTATAGGAATGAAAACAAAGAGTACAACGCATGGAAAGGGAGGAGAGATGATTGTCGGGAGAAATTTATTGCTGACGAAGAAGGTCTCGGGCGTTTTCATGATGATATGCTGGGGGAGAATGTTAGGTAAGCGAGACAGGTAAGAAAAAGGGAGAGAAAAGGGCTATAAAACGAAATGCAGAGAGAAAGCATTCAGAATCGATGGAAGTCTTGATGCAGTGTAGGAAATCATGTTGTGTTGTGTTAGGTGAATCTTAGAAAGATTTGTCTCTTTGACGATCCAACGCATTTTTTAACCGATAGACATGCTAAAAATATATTGCGATTTTTTTAAACATAAATGACCAAGTTTAATAAAACTAATCAATCAATACCCATCCTATTTTTGTTCTACTCCGTCATCCCTCACAACATTGAAATATTTGGAGATAGCATTCGTTTCTCATTTAGACGTTCACGACGACCATTTAATGGAAAATTGGTAATAAACAAGCTTTCTTTCCGGTTACACATACATGTGTATGTTTTCTGAATTGCAATTAGTCATCTAAATGATTTTTAATATATTCTACAGTTGATAAGACATATAATAACACGTTCATTCATCTAGAGATTCCAAATTTATGTTGATATTATCATTTAAAGTATAATAATTGTTGTTATCTCGTAACCTTACCTTTTATTTGTAAAGCTTACTTTATTTTCCTTTCAATTATCTTTAAAGACACAACCATTTAGATACTTAACCAATTTTTGGGTTCGTTTGATGGTTTAATTACTTTCTGTGTGATATTATTTATATAAAATGATATCTCTTATCGATTATAATATATGTATAAAAACAAAATACTGGTCAGAAGCACTAGGAGCAGGTTATGACTTAGGATTTGAAAAGTTTTTAGTCAGATTATTTTTTAGACAATTAATCCCTTAATCGAAATATGTTCAATATGAAGATGAAAAATTAAAGTAGATATGCCTAGGAGTTTATTTATCATTACCTTAGTTGATCATAATCAGTTAGGTTGATGATCAATCCTTAACCATATGACGTTAAAATATCCCAAATGCAGATTTTTTCAAATAGCTGTTATTTATTTTCTGTTCACAATTTAATTTAGGAGTTCGAAAAAACTCCTCATGATTGAAATGTTCATGCACCAAAGTCCCTCGTGCCAAGTATTGTCTGAAGGAAAGCTTTCTCAGAAGTAATATAGGATTTTAGAAATGATTTTTCGTTGGAAGAAGTAGCGTACGAAACTTCTCAGGACTTTCAAAAGGAAAGGGTGAATTTTCATGCTACTATCGTTACCTCTCATTTTCATTATAGTCCAGAAAATCAATACGTTTCTTTTGGAATGTGGTACATCGTACGGATATTCTTGAAAAGCAGAAGGAGCGCCGTTATAAACATATTCTTAGTCCTATGGAGGACACATTCAGACAACCTCAAATAATTAACTATTTTTATTACTTTCCATGCATACATATTTCTTGTCTAGGAAATATGTATCCATGGTTGTATAGGAAGGTATTTAAGGTTCACATTTCTTATTTGACATTAATTTTTAAATAGTCAAATATCACTATTATCATGAGGCTTAATTAAATGAATCTATGGAGAGTATTTATTAAAGGAGAATTTCAGCTCTCACTTATAAGTGGGAACTGAAATGAGGAGTTAAGGTTACGTAATTCAGTTCTATTTTGACTCTGGAGGTAATTAAAGGGAAGGAAATCTTTTTGCCGTAGGAAGGGAATGACGTTCGCATGGGGTAGTTGCAGTTTCACGGAACGCATAAATTGTTATTAAAGTATTTGGATACCCCTGTGTATATTTGAGGGTTTAAGGTAATATTTATTTAGCGAGATTTACTTTATTCATTAAGTGATATTTGAAGTGGCGTTCACACTCAAGAATTAATAAATGAGCGCCGTGTTTTTTTCATGCGTTCGTTGTTGACGTCAGCATGAATAAGGTAAAACATACTACCTGCATTGCTTTGTCTGCGTTACGGATTTTTCAAAGTAGTATAGGTAATATGCTTAGTATAACACACATAATTGAGTAGACCAAATAAGTTTATTTTTTGTCCTATTCTAGCTGTTGCCAACTATTAATTTGCGTTCTTATATAACATAAATGTCATCACTTACGCTGGAAAGCGAATGTTTTAAACTGCAATAGTTGAAAATCAAAGATATGGTGATTGAACTGGTGTTTTAGGAGATATTCGTGTACTTCTCTTTTTCTACGTTACTATTTTTAATGTATACGACTCTTTTGAAGTTATCTTTAGAACTATTATAGTTAAAGTTCCCTCTACTGGAAAAATTTTCAAGTACTATATCTTCAGTCGACAGACTAATAGATGCTATTTTTAGTTACAACTACCTTTGAACCCTGTCCAGTACACGAAGAAGCTTATTTGAAAAGTGGAGGTACCATTTACTTGAATAAGCAGGAAGTTTGTACTTAAAAAAAAACGGTTATTGCAGTTGTTTAAACACTCTTAAAGAGGTATGAATGAAACAACCAAATGCTCTGAGAAATGAACCATAATTTCTCACCGTATCGAACAAAAATTGATAGCAACATCTCTCACGTAGCCTAGAAGAAATTGCTCGTGGTGGACTGTAAATCCGTTAATGGATGCTGAACGTCTAAATTTCGTATCCTGCTATAGCGATGCTGGTTCTTAACCGACAGCAGAAAAGGTACAAGTCAAAGGTTGATGTAGTAAAGGTTTAAGGGCAGTTGATTCATCGTATAGTTTATCTGAAGAATGTGATTCCACGGGCGGTCGCCTGCCGACTGCTGTTAGTCGATCTCGAAGTTTCTGATGCATTAACCCTTCCACCACTCCTCCCTTTAATCCTTTTGGGTTTTCGTAATTCCCTTTCTCTATCTGCGACCACTTCTACCTCCATCCCATTGCGGTCGCTTTCCCTTTCCAGTCCCGATTTTTCTTCCACAATGCATTCCCTTAAATCACTTTGTTTCTCCTTTCTCTCTACCTTCGCTATCTCTTGTATTACAAGCCGTATCATGCCGCTTGCTCTCCATACCTTCCCTCACGCCTTCTTCCTCTTACTCATATCTTCCTCCCACGTCCACTCTCCGCCCGCTTGTCACATTAATCACCCGCCATCGACATGATCATTCGTTATTTTTCGCCGACCCTCCGTCTCTCTGCCAAATCTCTTTTGTTTACTCGTGTCGACGTCCTTATCTGGAACCAAAAGATCCCGTTGCCAACTCCATCTATTGTTCTCTCGCTTTCAGTCCTTTCGGACTTTAATTGACAGAAACGTCGTATCTACAAAATCGAAGCGAGATCTGGAAAAAGATAAACGATTACATTCACGATTTTCAAACTACTCATGATTCTCTAGGAGAGAGAGGAAACACCCACAGATGTACTTTTGATTTCCCTTGAATATGTAAAAGGTGGAAATGACCGACGAAATAATTTTCTTTCAACCATATTTCTTTTCTCATTGGTGAAATAATTTAAAGCACAATTTAAAATGCTACTTTAATAATTATCCTTTACTGTAGGCATTTACTGCGATCCAATCCATAAAAATATATGAAATTGACGAAATTATAAATTTTGCAGGTTAATCAATTTTTAATTTACCCACATTAGGGTGGTCCGAAATTATTTGAAATTGAAAATTATATTCATAGCATTCAAATTTGACTGGAAAGAAATAAAATTCAATTAAGATGCATCGAATTTTCACTTAGATTTTAACTTTTAGTTTAAGTTTTTTGAAATGATAGTGAAATTTCAATTTAGTTTATCAAAACGTTTAGTTGTATAATTAAATATTGTCAATGAAGCGAATACTCCGCATGATATAACATCAATTGGGAATTAAACGATGGAAATTGAACATGTGATACTCGGAATCGACTACCTCTATATTCGCGATCGAAACTTGTTTGCTACTATTTAATACATAAGTGGTAATGGTAGAATAGTTATTTATTGTTGTTTTAATTAATATAAATGACTCTGAATGATGCAGTAATTCATTTTTCATGGAAATTAAAAGGACGTTTGTTGTTTCACGTGGAATAATTTCATTTAGTTGATATTGTGATGTGTTACAGTTACGAAGTTGATGCTTTCATGAAAGTTAGCAATCGACTTAAAATTTCATTTCGATCATTTACTTTCGCATCTCTGTGGTAATACTTAAGGAGCAGGGTATTGGGTGCTTTCCAGAAGACGTGTCTTCTCTCGTCGGTACATTGCTCGAAGCAGAAATTCTTCCGAAGTTTAAATGGAGGTAGATCATCATTTGGTATTCGTTTTAGTGGAATACCCTAACTGGAAGTTAGGCAGCGTATTTTATATGGAGTGTGTGAAACTCATCGAACTTTAAAAGGGATTAGAGGGCTAATACAAATACACACCATTGTTATATTTGCGATGGAGATTGAAACAGCATCAGTAAAGGGGATGGAGAGTTTGAATGATTATTATCATCCCTGCAATCAGAGTGTCTGATTCAAACAAAATAACTTTTCAATGGATTTTGCGCCACTTTCATAAAAAAGGCGGAATTAGTTTCGCAAGAGATGACTGCGCTCAATTTGTTATTACTTCTGCTGCTTTCTCTTTGCTTCGTTACATCGATTGCATCTGTATCATGTGCTATTTTATTCCTATCTATAATTTTTTTTGCTGCTAATCTTGATGCTGAAGAATATTGCAATAAGTCTGTGCCAATCCTGAAACTTTGGTGAAAAGGGCGGGATTCGTTTCGGAGGAGCCGCCTTGCTGGCAGCATTCAACTCGTTATTACTGCGGTTCTTTTCTCTTCGTTGCGTTATTTTGATTTCGTCTTTTTTGTGTTTTGTGATTCATATCCCAGAGAGATGTTTTGTTTAGCTTTTGGTAAACCCAGGAGCAGAATGGTACATAAATCACCGAGGGACACCAATCACACCTAAGTAGAGTATTCAGTTTTATTTATCCATATATTGTTTTAAAATTGCCAATTTTATTGATATATCCATCATTCAAAGCCTCAAGAATTATTGATTCAAAAACCTTTAAGTGAAATAAATTTTTCCAATAATTTTTAAGTTTAATTGAATATCACACGTTATTATGAAATGTATTGGATGAAAGAGTCAAAATAAATAAAACAAAGGTTTTGCGGTTTCACTGAAAGTTGAAGGCTAAGCCTAGCATTAAAATAGGAGGGAAAAACTAGAGGAGGAGGAACAGTTTACGCATCCCGGAAGTGTTTTGCACCAACACTGTAAAAGTAGAAGGGTCGTACGGAGAAGAATTGAACTGGGCGAAGAGACTTCCACGAGGAGGAGGGAGTTGATGACTCGGACGTTGAGTAAGGATGTTAAGAATAGGCTCGTGAAAACTTTGATATGAAGCGTAGTTATGTGCGGCGCTGAAGCATGGTCACTTTAGCAGGATGATAGACGTAGATTGGAGACTTTTGAAATGCAGGTGTGAAGAAGGTCAAATGGACCGAGGAGAAAACAAATGAGGAAGTACCAGAAATGGTAGGCGAAGAGAGGGGACTGTTAGGAGAAACGGTAAGGATGCAGGGAAAATGGACGCAAAGCATATCGATTGGTAGTGGGATGCTGAAGAATCTTATAGTGGGAAGATTGTAACACCAACGAGGAAAGGGAAGGGATAGGATAAGGATGTTCGATGGGATGAAAGGAGGACGAAGTATGAGAAATTAACGATGGGGGTTATTTTGGAGTAGGATGTTGGGTTGTGTTTTTTTAAGGAGAAACAAAATATTTATTTGGTAATTTGGTCAAGCCAAAGCCTACCTTAACCGGTAGGTTACCTAATAATTAAAATAATTCTCAAATTAACCGATGACCCATTAGTCGCTTCAAATTTCATTACCGCGACCCTTTTTTCATACTCTGCTTATTTCTTCGAAGCTTTCATTTCAAAATGCTTTAGTAGTAGCATACAATTATATAAATGCCACATAGTCTCAGTCACGACAACACCCTAAGCGAAAAGTTTACGAGCCCATTTTTTCTTGAACGACAGAATATTGTCCTGGATTATACACTTCCGAAGCAAATTGATGAGGCTACCATGACTTTCGCGTGTGGCGTCGAACGGAGAATTTTGTGGTTCAGAATTTCCTTTTAGCCTCTTGAAGATATTAGCTGCTTTGCCAGAGGATAGAGCCACATAATACTCCATACGAAACCACATACGAGAGCCACTTTAGCGTGCGCGAGGATGATTTTGACGTGTTTATCCGCGAAGAAAATCTTATTCGTGGAAATAGTAATGAGGTCTGCTTGTCACGAATACTCGGAAATATGAGGCACCATATACATGTACTCCAAAATTTAGAAATACTCCCAGTTCCTCTCGCATCGTTTATCCTGGATTAAATCCACCCCTTTGCGCTTGTGGATCGCAGACTATGTTCTCAAATTTTACGTGGTATAAATTCGAATGATGGAATACGGCAGGTAGAATTCATTCCTGGAAATATTTAGACACCGTACCATTAAATCAGTAAGAATTTTATAAAATTCTGAAACGTTCGATGAATCGACTACAATGTGGTTTTATGTTATTTTTTTTGAACAAAAAGTAAATTTAATTTCAGTTTATGGAGAAAAATTACAGTAATCAACCAAAAGTTTGGTTTGATAAGTGAGAATGGAATTCAAAATACTACTCACAGCGTTGTATTAAATTTACATCACTTTGAGGGGGCAATTTTATTCTCCGTACAGCCTGTGGTTGTCTAGGAAGAAAAATCACGCTTGATGGATAAATTGAAGGCTTTTAGAAGCCTCATTCGAAATCTAACCCGGAAACTCCGGTCAGTAGTACGGTATCTTCCCTGGTCAATATTTAAAAATTTTTAAATGAACAAAACTTGAATTCAGCACTTAAACATGCCTTTATCTGTCAGGCAGCCCCAGTAAGAAATTCCAGGTAAAATGACTCTGCGTGTTATGAGGATGAACTCGCAATGAGACATGCTGTTGCCAAAAAAATGGTCAATTCCATCAATTAATCACTAATGGCTTCGTTACGATACATTTTGACGTAAAACGCGGATTTTGGGTGAAACCCTGTAAATTTCATTAGTGGTTCAAGAATAAATACTGAAGTATGCACATACCTATGTTACATTAGTTAATTTGAACATCGACTTAATTTTATAATTTAAATTGGTCTTTTGTGGTATACGCACCTTTATTTTCTAGCGTTGCTGACATTGATGATCGCATTTGCCTGCCAGTGTGAGAGGTATGTGATGGGAATCAATGTGAACTAAAAGAGGTTAATGGGGTTTTTGAGAAAGAAGAATGCTAAGTTAAATGATTAAATGAAGGTTTTAGACAAGAGAAGGCTGGAAAGTTTACCTATCTTGGAAGTACTCAACGAGGTTTAATTTAAAAGCGATCTTATCATTTCATATTTTACATTTATATATTGGTGTAATAAGTTACCCGCGCATTCAGTGCAGAAACATAGATTAAATCAAAAACACAAACTAAAAACCACAAAATAGGTCTATGATCTCCTTGCTGTTCTTCGCCCTGCGTCGCGATTACTGCGTAGTAAGCTATACTCATGCGTGCTTATGTATTGACATCACCATTTGTACAAATGTCAAATTAAGAACAAGATCTTGAATCACAAGCCCAACAAGTTCTAAATAATTCACTAAAGAGTGTGTGATTTCAGCTTGTGTCAGCTCCGGTGAGACTAAATAGTTGATTAAGGTACTATAATTTCACTCTGCAAAATTCATGAAATACACTGTCTTACAATTCAACGAATATTTTCTTAATTGTGAATCTCGTATTCCTTTTACCCTTTTTCTGATTGTCCACAGTTATATGTAGGGTCTAACTGTTTGCCAGCGCACATCATTGAGAGAGTTTTGTGCACCAGAAAGAGAGCACTGATCAAATAAATGCAAAAGGTCTTATTCATAAATTGCTTTAACACTTGTAACTTGTACAATGTAATTTTTTTATTCATAAGTTGGCATAATATTGTGAATTATGACGTTCATGAAGTACCTGTTTTATCATTTGCAATTGTATATGCAGGAGGATAGACGTACCTGTAGTTTGGAGGCTTTTGAAATGTGGGTGTGGAGAAGAATTTAGAAGGTGAAATGGACAGAGAAGAAAGCAAATGAGGAAGTACTTGGTATGGTGGGCGAAGAGAGGGGTTTGTTGGGAGAAATCCTATGGAGGCAGGAAAAGTGAATGAAGGGGGTATTGACCGACAGTGGGATGTTGAAGACTGTAATAGAGGGGAGAATGTTAGACAAACGAGGAAAGGGAAGGAACAGGAAAGGGATGTTGGACGGGATGAAAGGAGGAAGAAAATACTCAGAGCTGAAGAGGGGTCTGATGTAGAGTAGAATGCAGTATTTTGTGTTTGGTTAGGAGTAATAAAATATCCATTTGGTAGTTGTGTCCATCCAAAAACCTACCTTAACCAGTAGATTATCTTAAAAAAATCGTTTCCATGGAATATATCACAATATAAATGGCGATGATTTCCCCATAATTCTTCTGTTTGTATGCCAGCAAGAAGACCCTGGATTGGTGGTCAAAGACAGCTAATGCAAAAACTCATATAAGGGAAGGAACAGGCTAGGGATGTTGGACGGGATGAAGGGAGGAATAAAGTACTTAGAGATGAAGAGGTGTCTGATGTTGAGTAGGATATTGTGTTTTGCTAGGGTTCACAAATTATTTAATTAGTAATTATGTCCATGCAAAAACCTACCTTAACAGGTAGATTACCTAATAATAATAATATAATCCTGTCAAACAAGTTAGATAATCGGAAATATCACACCCGCACTAGCATTCAACTAGTTCATCATAATTCACCGAAGGTTTTTTTATTTCAGCAGTAATTTTTTTTATCACTCCCAAAACCCTTTACATTTAGAAATATTTAGTGATGAAACCGCATTTTAATTCAAATGCAACTCATAACATTCTTTTAAATCGTTACCATTGATAGCTATTTACTCTACGCTTGAGTATCCTCGCCAAACGGGAATCAACAGAACGGCGTATCAAATTATTCGCTGAGTGCAGGGATAGCGACGTGAGCGGATACAGTTGTGCGGTTTTCTCCTTTAAGGAGGTGAAGTTAATTTTTCTTCTCTTCTCATTGCTGTCAGCTCTCCAAATTTTAGTCTTTAATCTAACGTCACCTTCCACACTGAGTTTTTCGAGACATATTCCAGTGGTGGAAATGCACGGCGAAACCTTCCTACAATCTTTTCTCTTGCAGTGATAATTCCACTTTTTCACACTTTCTCTCATATTCTTCTTACCAAAGTCAAAGGCAAAGCTCTCTAAGTTCCTACTATTTGACTCAGTAAAATATAATTTTTCAACAACCTTAACCTATATTCGCCCTAGCCTATTTCCATCCATTTGAGGAGGTTATGGGAAAAAAAGTCTTCCACCACCCCTCAACCTCACTTTCTCCCTTTCCGGATCCCTGCTTTCATTCTTATTTCTCTTATTTCAAGTCTCATTCCGGTTCCATTTCCACCGCAAGGCTTTTCTTCGGTGGGATTAGATAAGTTGTGTCGGGAGAGAACGGCAATCAGCGGTGACAGCTCGCTCTGTCGGCTGAGTTTTGTAACTCCATAGTCATGTCTTGGAATGGCGCAGGAGGAATGATGAAAGAGTTCAGTTCATAGTTTCATTTGGCGTAATTGTTTGAGTGGAAGCAGGGTGTGAAATTGACTGGCTGAAATTTTTCTGTGGGTGGGTGGGTTTTGAGAGAAATGAGAATATTGGAGGGACTTCGTTTCAACTCTGCAACGCGATACTTGCGCACGCACGCGCACACCTACACACACAACCACGCACGCAAATATTCACACACACACATTATATATATATATATATATATATATATATATATATATATATATATATATATATATATATATATATGGGTGCGGGGGTAGACCAAATGTAGCGTGCCTGCCTGTGGAGCTGTGCCCTGCCTTAAGGTCGCTGATTTGGTTCCCGTAACCGGCGAAAATTTTTCAGTCTAGAAAAAAATGTTAATGATTTTGCTGAATAAGACGAACACATATTAACAGAAAAACACAATAATGATATTTCGCAACGGAATAAATAGACTCCTACTAAAAGCCACCCTGAACCAATGGTGAAAGACAGCAGTTTCATCATTAGGCACTGGTGGCGCCGAACAAGTGGGTCACCCCGGCATCAGTTGCCACAGCTGCGGGCGAGAGTGAAGTTCACGGCCTTCGGCCGCAGTATTGCGATGTGAAAGGCAACGGGACACAACCACGTTACTCGGCCTAGAATATGCAGCCTTGCATTCAAATATAAGTAGGATGGAGGTTTGAAGTACACTTACCATAGAATTGAAATACTGATGATGATATTTTATGTACACACACTTGGGTGGAGCTCCTGGTGCCCAGAATGCCTTGCCCGGGAATCGAACCCGGGCCCTCCCGTGGTCCAAAGCTCTATACTAATTCCGAAAATCGTCATATCCTTTCCTCAACATTTATTTAGTTCTAAGTTGCTATCTATGCCAGTCATTAGATCTAACAAACGTCCTTATCAAAGGAGGCCACAGGGAAAAAAACTGTAGAAAATGTAGAATCGGGAAACAAAATGAAAAAGAAGTAAGGTTATCTGAATTGTTTTCAACAGTATTTGCAAATTATCGTAAAAAATTCCTGTTTTTAAACCAATAATTGCAAGTTCACTTAGAATATTTATGAAGGAAAATGATCGGCATAACCACACCTAGTACCGATCAGTCTAACTTCAAAATGATAAAGAAAAATGGAAGGACCGATGGCTTCAGGAAAAGTCAAGGAAAACTGAATTCCGTTTTTCAATGGGGAACATAGAAAATATTGGAATTCTTTAGTGGAATATTAGAAGACGCCGAAGAGCCTAATGGCCTGGGGAAACCTGGTTAAAGGAAGCAATGAGTTATGGGTAAAGATTGTCCCCAAAGAGAAGCTAAAAAACAAACATAAATTCAAGATTTGAGGATTTTAAAAGATTAATGAATTAAATCCGGGAATAATAGGTGGCGCCAGTAAAAGTCAAAGCAGCTTAGAGAACCTTAAGAAATCAAAGAAAGCACAGTAAACATCAATTTCATTTGAGAGGACAATGGTGAAATTCTTATTGAATTTGAAAATAAGGTGGAAAGATAGAAGTAGTATTTCCTTAACCTTTATGACGGATTTAAAACGAAAGCCAACGAAATAAATGCCAGGGAAGAGGATTCTTTTGATAATCGTTTGTGAGGAAGGTAAATTCTCTTGGTTAAATAGGACTCTGCAAAGGATTTTTGGCAAAGCAAGGTACCATTGATGAAGTCCCCTCGGTACAAATAAACAGTTTACGAAATAAGATGCTGAGACAGGACTAATTGCTTTAACTGAATATGCTGTTCTCTTAAAAATTAAAAACTAATTAGAAAATTTTCACACTCTTCTTTAAGCCAACACGCAGTTTCAATTGATCATTTCCATTTCAAAGGTACAATAATAGGTGTAGGTTGTTTACACTAATGGATTTAAACCCGTGTTTGTGCAACATTTCTGCTAGCTGTGTCCAGCTAATTACAGTTTTCAGTTGAAAATTTGCAGGTAATAAAGAATAATCTATCAAAATATCCTGAAGCGGTGATTCAATTCCAGCAAATTGAAGGTTTCCACAAATTTAAAGCTTAATTAACTCTTACATTGACGTGCTACATTTGAAAGACCATTCAAGAAAGTCAACCTCGATGGATTCTCGGACGAATTCGATCTTAGGTTTGAAGTAAAAATACCAATGTAGCTTTTCACTCAATTTTGTTCGATACTAGTGTCGACGGATCGGCGTCATCCACAGATACAGAGTTACACATATAGGTCGGTTATAATATACGATATGTATGGTGGAGGTGAAGAGGAAAGGGATAAGGGGGTAAAGGGGTTGCTCGAATTGGTTGAAGTTGTTTGGGGTGGTTGAGGGAGGCAGGGGTGGTGGGCAGCGGAGAGTGGGGAGTGTAAGGTCCGAGGAGCATGGAGGTGATCAGGAAGGTTCACGGTTGTGTCACGGAAGGTTCACGATGCGTCGCACCTAGTTGTAATAAAATTGAGTGGAGAGAGAAAATGATATTTTTACTTCAGTGATAATGGATTCCGCAAAGTTATTCCTGAAAATATCGAATTGATCTTAGACTTGCCAAAAAAGAAATAGGAGGAAAAATATACAAAATTTAGGGCAACTAGCCTGACCATACTTCGAATGTATGTAATGATGGGAATAATTAACCTAGGAATAGAGTGAATAGCGTAAAATATTTAATTCAGGGACTATTTGCCTCTGTACGCTAATGTGGGGGGGGGATGAGTATGCATTTTTTCTCTATGATTTCATAAAAAAGTGGAGGCAAAAAATTTCACCCAACTTCATTGTATTTGTGAATTTGACTTAAGCATGGGTTAACATGGACTGAAACATAATGCGCACGCATCGTAAAAGAAATTTAAATGTACTAAAACAGAAGATGGATGCACGCTCCATGTACGTAGCAGGCTACCACTACTGAGTTAGTTGAAAACAGAAGAATCTCGAAAGTAAGTATTGACAAAGGGGTGCTCCTAATCATTATTGGTAGTAAAGTGTAAACTGAGAAGGTGATAAACGAGATGAAAGGACAAATAAAAGGTGACCCACGATTACTTGGAAGAGCGATATGCAGCTTTGAGTTGCAGCAGCTATCGTAATTCTTGGATCAGGATGTTAATTAATATAAAGAAGGGAATAAAGAAGTACCTCTGTATTCACTGGGATTAAAATAAGTAATTTTCAAATAAGAATGGAGTAAAATTTAATTGAACTGATGGAACTGGAATTACTCTACTGTCAGAAACTATGGTTACCAGCGTATTTAGTACATTACAATCAGATGATAATGCTTGCAGTATATAGGCATGAGGAGTATAGTAAATCTATAGGGACAGTTTTACTGTGAATGTGTGTTTTCTATTGAATATAGTGGCTGAAGCATAAAATAGTGCACTGGAAGCCGAGGAGATCTATTCCTATCGGTGATAGGTGAAAATTAAATAGATTAATAATTGTAAAAGTACTGCAAAGAAGAGTGGGTGATGTAAGAAACCTAGGCAAGAGTTAAGAAGGGAAGATAAAACGAGCAAGAGGCAAATTTATTTAACACACCTTTAAGTACAAAAGTTTACTCAAGCCCTTAATTTAAGGTGCATTAAAGACAGAATCTACGGAAGGGATTAGTTATGAGAAGGTAATAAAAGAAGTCACCCAACTTTACCATAAAATTAAGATATTGACGAGTTAATGCTACAGCCAAGAAGGTTGCTACAAATCAACTCTCTGGTAACCCTTAATGATGATGTGTTCCTCGTTGTCTGGAAGTGAAGGCATTTTATGAAGTCATTTAGCTGATTAAGTTGCATTTCCTTCTGAAGAAAAAATCGTTTACAGTCTGAAATGTCTTGTATTGTAGAATTGATAGCGAATTGGCTATTATTACACTTAAGACGCAGATTACGTCATCGTTGACTTTCTTTATTAAGATGGCAACTTCCAATCCTGGAAACGTCTTCAAATTTCTTCGTATATTCTAAAACATAAATATCGAACAAAAATCATTTGCTTCTAATATAAGTAAATTTTCTCAAATGCTTAGCTAAAATTTTGAACAAATCTTTGAATTCGAGGTTACAATCAAAAGCTTGAAATATAAGCAAAAGTGTTCGTTGGTCAGTAAGCCTTAATGTTTCCATTCGTTTTCCTGGGAATTTACCCTCATATAGGCTCCTGTATTCAAAATCTCATAGGACTAAGATTTGAGTCTTAGTGAGGGTCCCTCCGACCTTCCACTCAAACCCAAAACAATAGAAAAGGCTTTCTGGCTCCTTGATTTCTGGAATGAACCAGGTATCAATATCAGACACTAAATACCCCTATCTCCAGATATTTTCATCCCCCCTCCGCTCCCAAAACCTTGCATATTATTCCTACACTTCTAAAAATTCCCCTCCCAACTCTTACCCTCGCAAACCTTTCCCACCTTCCCCTGCCACTCGGCGTCTTTGCACCCTGCTGTTGAAACATTCTTCTCAGTACCTTCTTTCCCTTGAAAAGGTGGCACAGCCACCAAAAATTTGGAATACGAATGAGTTTATATTTTGTGTGTTTCAGTGTTTTTGTTCGCTTTTGATATCTTGGTGTACATTATTATTTACATCCGTGAGACATTCACACTCGTATACACAGGCTTAAGTCCGGACAAGCAGGGCGCGTTTTCGCATTTAAGTGGTGTGTGTATATATTAAATATAAATAGAGCATATATGTGATTCATTGCTATTTCTCCCTCATTAGCCAGTCCAAAGGTGCGTTTGGCTTTAAACCAGGAGGTTTGAGTTTGATTTATGGCGATTTTGAACGATTTTAACTAAAAAAGTAGTTTTCGTGGTAACAGATTTGACTTGGAAATCACAGATGGCAAAGAGCAGCTCCCGCCACCATAATATGTGAATTCTCTATGCTTTTGAGCTTAGAACGAGGTGAGCTCTAACTCCAGCCATCAGAAAAATCTTCTGGTGGTAAACAAATTAATGCTCTTATGTACCTTACGTATGAAAAATCATTGTCTGTAAATGATATATCGTACATGGTAGTTTTAAACTACTATTTATGGTAAAAATCAGTAAAACACTTTTCGCATCGAATCTACTCTCCAATTTCGAACCTACAGTTGATGTTGAAAAAAACGAGTTTGAAAAAAACGAGCTAAAATTAAATAGGGCAAATGCAGGAAAACAATGACTATTTTAAAGGTTCAGGTTAAAAACTAAGAGCGACTTGTCAAATCAGATTTACTTTAGAAATTGTTTCTGAATATAATATTGGCTATCAGGAGGCTAATTGTGTTTTGGAACTGTTTACTGACAATGAAGATAGGTTACCAGAGTTCAGAAACGTATGCTTAGGTACAAATCAGTTGTCGCCGATACACGCCCAGCTGCCAAAAATCGGGAGACCACTACAGCAATGCAGATCCGTGTTTCATAATCGGAACTGATTGTGGCTATTCAGATTCTAAATTACGAATATGTGTTGATTTCCTGTTACTTATAATTAATACACAGGTCATTTTCTTGCAATTATTTATTCATCGGGCGGAATATCGTTTTACTAAATGAATATAATGGAAATTCAGTCATCAGAGCGGAGGTAATTCGAGGTAATGGTGTGGACATCGTTTGGTGCTCAATTAAAAGTCCTCTATCAAAATAATTTATATATGCGCATATTATAGACCACCGGGTAACAAGGAAAATTCAATAGTGGACTTAGATCAGCAAATCAAAGGTTTATTATGCCAATACAATGATCGTGACGTTATAATCGGAGGAGATTTCAATGCACCAGCAATTGATTTGAGCATATAAAGTTTTAAAAAGGGGGTAGAGGTAAATATATCTCCGAGTCGCTTTTGAATACTTTCGCCTTGAACTCGTGGCATCAATTTTTCACTCACCAACCAGAGGTGATAATATTCTTGATATGTTAGCAACGAGCATAACCGAAAAAGTCTTAACTACAGAAACTATAAAAGGAATTACTGACCATACAGTGAATTCTATGTTTTCGTTACATGGGATTCAGAAATAAGAAGCCTAAAAGAAAGGTGTACTTTTTTTAAAATGGGGGCTATAATGGCCTAAAATGCGTTACCGAGTTTATTTTCAAATTTAAAAAAAAATATAGTAACCACCGAAATACTGAGGATACGTGAAATTGATGATGTAATAAATCGAAACCCTGTTGTAAAATAAAAAGTTTATCAATTGGAAAAGTGCTACGATCAGTTGTTCATTAAGATAACAAAAATTAGGATTTATCAGAAGACCACTGGGTAAATGTGATGGAAAAGTCAAAGAGAAATGTTTTCTTTCCCTGGTTAGGCCTCGTATAAAATATGCTACAAGTATATGGGATTCTCACGAAGTTGGATTAATATCCGTATTAGATCATAAGCAACGTAGAGGAGCAGGATTTGCAAAACGTTGTCATGATGAACTGAGTAGCTTATCTATCCAAAATATTAGAGGAGCTAGGCTGGGAATCACTCACGGAGCGAAGGTTAAATTACAGATTGAAGCTCTTGCATAAATTGGAAGGGAGTCTCTTTAGCAGTGATGTTGAGAATGCATTATTATCCCCATCGTACTACGGTTGGAGAGTCATGCATTTAAAATAAAGGAAAGAAATTAAGAGTAGAACAGATAGATTTAAAATGTAATTCTTTCCACGAATGATCAGGGATAAGATAAATAATGCCCGACCACGGTAGAGTCATATCAGGGTTAACAAAAAGGGATAAATAAAGGTCAAAATTAGTCTGATGTGTATTCACTCCCTACCACACACCCCAGCGGTGGCTTACAGAATGCTAACGCATCAAGTATCAAAATGCTGAAATAATATGCTCCAACGGAATGTATTAGTCGTAATTAAGGGACAAGTTAATCGAATTGAGGTTGGTGTAGTGGCTCGTGCACTGGCTTACCCTATGGGACCAAGTTCCTGAGATACTAGTAATGGCGTTATTTGTACTTTATTTTACTTGGGGGTTATTTCATCTGAAAGCATTTCCGGTGGAGAACGCCACCAGTCGGATGGGGCGTTACAACCTATGTTCTCTTGGCCCCTTTTCGTTAAGAGAGAAGGCTGTTACAGACGCCTGGTGTTCCTTCCCCTTGCCCTCTTTCCCTGAAAAATTCTGCCCCTACCAAATTACCTACCTACTGCACTGCTACTGATTCTAATTCAGATTAAAGTAATGCAGTGAACGGATTTAAAATGACCTTTACTGCATTAGGAGAAATTAAATATTATTCAAGTTGAAAACTCAAAACGCTTGCACAAAGGGCACTTAGAAATTGTTTAATATTAAGTGACGAGATAGTAAAGTATATTTGTTCACGAATTCTAATACTACACCAAGAATCCAAAGTTGTGTAACGGACATGCCGGCATTGTTTCAAAGACACAAAGAAGATTTTAATAAATTTAAAAATAGTTAAAAATTTTAACGTCTAAGATCTAAAAGAGGAATCAAAAGAGAAACTCATCAAATTTTGAGAAAATTAAAAGAAGATTTTGCTCAAAGTATATCCTTCAAAAGAAAACTGCTGCGCGAATATTTAGAGGAAGGCATAAAATCACATTTGGCTTTAGGTCCGTGGAACAAAGAACACGTACCGCTGCATATTCCTTAAAGAAATAAAGCAGAGTAATTGCAACAGGCAGCATTCAAAGGACAGCGTCTGATACAGTTATCTCAGAACGTATATACCAAATAATTAGTGCACTCATTACAGGTCCTTGCACTTTTTAAGTTACATGAACGAAGGTCAATGTGTTGAAGTTAATAAGAAGGTATGCGATCAAATAAAGCCTTACTTTGGCACACTGATTATTGGTTAATTTGGATGGACATAAATGTATGCAAGGTAAGGTTACATGTATGTGTATGTATATATATATATATATATATATATATATATATATACATACATATATGTACATATATATATATATATTATATATACATACATATATATATATATATATATATATATATATATATATATATATATATATATATATATATATATATATATATATATATATATACATATATTCTTTTTTGTGCAACTGGGAAAGTGACATTAATATTCTGTATCATGGAACAGGTTTTCAAAATATAGGAGGTGAAATGAATTTAAAATGTTGTGGGTATAAACTAGTGCAGGGGGAAAGATTTACAAATCATAAAAGTGTTTTGGATCTAGATGATTACGATAGAAAGTCATAAACATGATTGATTTAGGCAAACAAGATTTCTAAAGGAGGAGGGAGGAGTTGATAGGAACATTGAATTAGTAATATCTTTACCTCGTATATTTAGTATGTATTCCTTCCATATCTTTTGAATCTTTCCTGGGTCAATTAAGAATTTTATGACGTATTTTTGACCATGTGTACGGATATTTCCTTCTCACTTTTTGACAGCGCCTTCAACTTTCTCTGCAGAGTGCTATTTTCATGCTTCCTTTTTTAACTTTCCGTATCCTTGCACTGCGTCTTACACCGCCCTTCTTTCGCTCTACAAATATCCCGTCTCAGTTTTATTTTTCAATGCATGTTACTTTTTTTACCAGCTCTTTGTTCATATTGTATTATTTCTTTGTCTCGTACTATTCAAATCATATCGTCTGTAGTCCATGGTATCCTTGTCCTATTCCTATTTTTTATTACCACAGTTTTGTTTTGGGTTTGTATATCCCTTATTGATATGTACCCATTTTTCTGCCATTTTATCCGTTCCACTTTTTCTCCATATAATTTTCTCTACGGCTTTCATTTTGTCCCGCTTCTCGATTTTCAATTCTATTTCCTTATACGGCCTCAATATTTTATTATCTTGAATCTGACGTTACACTCCATTAGTTCTAAATAATGATCTGAATCCACATCCGCTTAACTCGGGAAACCGCGAATTAATCACGCTGTTCATACACTTGTGCCGAACCATAATATAGTCAAACTTATATCTCACTGAACCCTCGGGCACTTTTCATGTGCATCTTTGCCTCTTGTGGTGCCTAAATCCGTTATGAGTAACTCCTGTCTCCTGCAGAACTCTACGTATTGCTTTCTCCCCGCGGTCATTCCTTTTTCCCAAAACGCAGTCCTCTACCTAATTAACATATCTCCCTTTGCCTACCGTTGCGTTTCAATTCCTCATAATTATAAAAATTTTCCTTCCAGGAATACCCGGAATTATTTCATTTAGTTAATTATATTCTATGCCTATTTCTTCCTTCCTATGGGTTCTTGTTGACACGTAGATTTTTAATAATGATCATGTTCTTTGGTTCACCTGTTAACTCTACTGATAATATTGTAGCACTCACCTTCTCCATGTCTGCTACGCATCTCTGTATCTTTTGGTTCCATATTATTACCATCCCTCTATGCCTCTGTACTCCTCCACTTACTTTTACTCTTTAACTTGTGGCTTCATTAATCTCCGAAATACTACCATCTTACCTCGCCCAGATTTCAAATACCCTTATTTCCTCTCAATATCTCTCAACTTTATTTGCTAATGTCCTTATCCTTAGCATTATTTCAACCTGCCTACTCCATATTATAACTTATTTAGTCCCCTTCTTTGTCATCTGAACTTCTGCCGTTCTGTTGATTACGCTTTATTTCGTGAAATGAGGACCTTTCACTCTGCTAGGGACGACACACGGCCCGGCAGGCGGTGTCCCGTAGTTGCTAGGACTCATGCTCTGATCTGAGTCTTATCATCGTAGCACGAGAAATTTAATCGAGCTGGTTTCTTGTTGCTTTACTATATATTTTTTTAACGTGACACCTTCACTAAAAGCATCGACCCACTGTTGCGTAGGGATGCTTTTGCAACCGCCTCACTATGGATTAGACCCTGCCATAACTCTCTTTCGTTACCTCGTCCCAATCCAAATTAACCAATAATCAGTGAGCCAGAGTAAAGCTTTATTTGATCGACTTGTTACCGCCTACACAGCTCAATCAGTCATCAGAAATTAGCAATCCATCTACAGGTTCATTTTTTTATTCAATTGTGAGGGAATTGATTTTATGTGAATATTTTGAATGAAAAGTGTTTATGAAGATTTTTTCTCTATCTGCGCATCCACATGCATATATATGTCCTGTATAATCAATTAATCGTTTTGCCGAATAGGATTTTTCTCATGAACGTTTGAGTTATTTCAACATGTTACATATATCATAAGGTACGAATATACAGAGCCACCTTGTAATGCAGTTTACAAATATCCTGAAATGTTAAGGTTAATACTGAAATTCAAAACAAGCATTTTACCTAGGTTTAGGTTTTTAGATTAATGTTGTAGAAGAGAACGTATGGTTACAGGGAGTGTGGATGATGAGTATTCCAAAAGTTGCCCTGTTGGATGGCATCTTGGCTAGCAAAAATGTGGAAGATCCGAGGAAGGCAAGTGCTGCTTCCATCCAACGTGAAATATTTCGGAATCTGTAATGGATTCCAATGCCCGAGGTAATTGAAAACCAGGCGACAAAGGTAGGGTATGCAATAATATTATAAGTTGAGTCTAAAGTGTAATCCTCGAGGATTCCGAGGTATCTGTTAGTGTTACTCTTATTTTAATCCTTGGTATTGGAAAAGAGTAATGACTTTTCCAAACACCGAAGGCTTCTCGACCCTCTGCATAAAGTTTTTGGCCAACTTTTGTCATGGATTTGGAAGTTTTTGTATTACTGTGGTGGCAGCGTTGTATCATCTTCAGCTCTGTATGTGGCATTGTGGAACTGAACGTAATTTTCAGGCAATTAAATTAATTGGAAATCTAGCTGGATCAATTTTTAGGGAATAAAGATATATGTAATTCAGCATTTGATATTCAATTGGCCTTATAATATGCGGATCGGTCTTCCGCGGGAAGGAAACTCAACAAAATTGAGCGATCGAAATTATGCGTAGGACATAGTATGACGTGTATTAGACCATTACTATTTCAAGAGCGGCTCAATTTGGGTTTGAGCGATTTTACTGGCATCTCAGTCATTTATCTGGTTGAACAACTTTTGCTGAGATTAAAAAGGTATCTGCAAGCTGAGGCTTAATTATCGTCCATGTGTTTCATAAAGCAACGCTTTCCGGCATTGTTCGTAATGGCTTTGTTTTCCAGCTAAACCATTAATGCTGCCAGGATAAACCATGATCTTTTACAAAAAGTTATAGAATGTCAAAACATTTAGCAGAGTGTCCGCGTAAGATTTATTTGATCATGGAGGGGGCAGTTTTTTGTCGTGTTCTGAAATAATGCATAAAATTCCTCCTCGTATTCCATTTTGTCGGTTATAAAAGTTTCGGACTGATGGTCACAACTATTGCAGGTGGGGACATCTATGGTTCATTTCTGGAAATCAGATCGCAGTTTCTAAGTAATGCCTCTATACTTTCATAATCCATCTTGAATAGCAACGAAATGATTGTGGGTTTGTTACTTGTTTCAGAGGACTCTTGCTCCCTGCTCAGATTGGCAGACACACCCACACAGAAGTTCATAACATTCGTTTAAAATTTTCTTAATACTTTATTAACTTTTTCAAATAATTTTTGAGGCTCGTATAACATAAAGGTTACATACGTATTAGCATTCGACTTGACATCCATTCATCCTCGAATGAAAGTTTGGATATTTCTTGCTATTACGAGGGGCAGTCAAATGAAAACCTAACGGAGGAGCACGCTAACCAGTCTACCCACAATCAAGGGCATAACTCAGCAACTGCGTGCGCCTGAGTTGCAACTATGTGAGTTCTACTACTATAGCGATGGCGGTATCGATACGTAGCATAATGTTGCCACTTAAGCGCGGGCTGCGTGGGTAGTTCGGCTAGTAGGTAATAAGGTAGGGTGGCGTGTGTTCAGTTTTCATTTGACTGCCACTATGTGTACTGCTCGTATGAAAAGCTTTGATCTTCTGATGGTCGAGCCAAGTTACAATAAGGTGATTTTATATGGGACAACAATGTAACATAGGTAGAGAGAAAAATTAATGGCTCCACTGTAAGTAAACTTTTGATGAAAAGGAAGACATTGGAAGTATACTACTGCGTAAAAATATTATTAATTCAAGTGTTTATAAAATGGGCTGCTTTATACTATGAAATGTTAAATTATCCAGTAAAACCCATTATGTGCTTCTTTATTTATTTATATAACGTTAAATTGTTTTTGTGTAAACGCTCTGCATGGATTTTTAATAATGGTACTGCGTTTGTATGTTGTCTGTGTGATGGGATAAATTAACAACTTATGCATCAAGATTAAAAATCCGCGTTCATATTAATTACACTTATTAACTAATTGTTCATAAAAGTCTTGGGAATAATAATTAAAAAAGGTTTCCCGTTTCCTTCCTCAATAGTGCTTTTAACATGACACCATCCCTCAATGGCCGCCCCACTGGGGTCAGACACCTTTGCAGCCGCCTCAATGAAGAACAGACGCTGCGTGGACCACCTTTTTTCTGGCTCCTAACCTTCGACCTACCTGGCTTGGGTGACCCTACCAGGAGTAATTATCCCAGCGAGATTGTAGACAGCGATGAAGAGGGACTTCCTGTAAAGTAGGGTGTCGGATTGTGTTTTGTTAGGAGTTACAAAATGTTTACTTGGTAGATGTATCCATCCAAAACCTGCCTTGATCGGTAGATTTGAACCTTTAAGTGTATTTGATTATGTTAGGCAGTATTCTGTTTGAATATTCTGAAAGTTTTAAATGACGGCGTTGCGTTTTTCTGGCGTTCTCCTTGATCTGAATTTCGTTTACTCTGGTTATTGAAGAAATAAAAATGAGACGGGTTAGCTGGTTGGGTGGTCTATGGCGCTCGTCTTCTAACTAAAAGGTTGCTATTTGTTGAAGTACCTAAATGGGCCTTCGGTTGTCGTGAACTCTGGTATTTTGGTCCTTAGGGCACCTGATGATATACCAAGAGCTCCTTATGTGGATCCCATGGCTAAAGGCGGGCCACCACATACGCCCGGAGGGAAAAAATAAAATAAAAAATTCTCCTCGTTTGAAACGCTTAAGAGTAACATTTGAAGGGCGTCTTGACATAAAGGGTACCCTTACGTTGGGAGATGCGCTTCTTTCGTCTCAATTTTCTTTGATATTACTCAGAGCATTCCGTACTATGAGTGAGAGAATTGGTTGATTTCAGTAGACGTCTAGAGAATTTCTAGCTAGCATATTCTAAAATCCATATCGCTGCTATAAAAATTGAAATTTTTTTAGGAGAAACATTTAAATATTTTTCTTTCAAATGATTAGTATTATGCAGTGGCATAATTACGTAAAAAACTTTAGTGATCAATATGTTATGAAGAAGAGTAAAATTCGACTTATTCTTCACCCGCTTTATAGATGATGATATATAAAAGAGAAATAAAATAAGATTAGGTAACAAGCTTAATGTGGTATAAACGTTCTATACTTATTTTAAAGAAAAAAAACACTTGATAAACTTTCGCACAAAATATTTTTCCCAACACAGTTTTGACCGAGATAACGATTTTCAAGGTGTCGGGTGAGCCGTCAGATGCAGTAATCTTTCCTTTCTCATTTGTACTGACACAAGGAGTTCGCTAACGTGATTTCCGTTTTTTTCGTACTTTATCCAATTTCCCAAGAAATTCATTTATCCCTCCTCAACCTCCACCATAAAGGTGTTTAAGTATTTTTGTACTGAGTGTCCCTGGGTAAAAATTTCCCGAAATGAGAAGGCTGATTCAGCGGCTAAGGAGGCCCTGAATGCCACTAGCCTAGAAACTTCGATGGTACTGGCTTAGGATCTTAAAATGGCCCTGAAGGATGTATCTCATAAGCAGTTAAACGACACATGACGGATTGTTACCTGACACAAGCTTCGTATTGAGAAACCACTGGCTTCAGCTTGGTCATCTATCTAAGAAGCTAACGGAGCGAAGAGGTCGGCAAAACTCGATTGAGAATAGAGCAATCTGCTCTGACTCACACTTACATCCTCACTGGAGATAATACCACTTCTTGGTCAATTTGTTCCCTCCATAAACATTGAACATTGAAAGTTCCCTCCATAAACATGAGACATATAGTGACGGAATGTGAGAAATATCAGGCGTCAAGTGGTAGATTAAACGTCAAGGAATACCTCATTTCTCTGCTAGACTACAACGCAGAATTTATTAGTTGAATTTTCATTTAAAAAAATATTATTGTCTCTAATGCCTCTTGTAACACATCAGTGGTACGTTGCACGAATCGATGCTTGGATTTTTTGCTGTTTAATTTTGATAACATAATTAATCGATTTCAGTTTCATACCTTTCATATAAAAAGTATTGGGTAGTGAGAGGTGCTAAATGACCTAAAAGTAGTTGATGCCCCAAAATAAATCCATTTCCACTATTACTACGAAGAGGGATTATTTCTTGATTGGAATGCATTTTAAGAGATCAGACAAGGTACAAAGACGATGAAAGGGTAAACATTGATTATATTACATAATTATAAATAATTACTAAACAGAATAACGCACATAAAATGTCTTAATCATCAATATACCTAATAAGGGAGAAAATGGAACATAACTAGGTAGGCAAATTTTTAGGAGCGGATAGAAGGATAGGAGCGCATAATTATTTTGAAGAATTTTAAAATCAAATATGAAGTTTGATTGAGAAAGGGATAGTTTTAATTATAGGGGGATGGAGAAAAAACGACGGGGTTTAGGGGCTATTGATAGAGTATAAAGCCATTTTGTGTCACGATTTGAAAGCATGTCCAAAAGGAACGAAAAACCGCACATGATTTCAAGATATCCCTCGTCCCTCATCAGGGAGAAAAAAATGAGCACACTTCATTGAGAAACTTATGATTCCCTAAATTTTTGTTTGCTTCAAATATTTTTTTTTAACTGTCGAATGTTAAAAAAATACATTTATAACATTGGTTAGTCGAAGATCAGCATATAAATTATGAATGAGATTCAATTAACCAACTATGAAGTTGTCGATTACATACATTTCCGTCGGCTGGAGGAAATCCTAGAGTACCTTTACAAGCTCATGCATCGAAAACCTAAGAAGATAATATGTAGAGCAGGGAAAAGGCACTTAATATAATTTTTTTAGTAGCGAGCGTAATCTCCAAGCATAAAATAATAAATCTAATGCTTTCGGAGGTAGACGAGGGGGCTTCGGGTTAAGAGAGGTCTCACCTCTCCTTTCATTAGCACAAAATCCGCCTTTATACCTATGCACACTTCATATTTCAATTCGTAAAATATTTAATATTTGTTTTAATAATAAACTTTCCCTTCTGACAACACAAAAATTCATTTCATACAGCAAAAATATTGATGAAAGATTAACGTTACCCTTGAGGCCCCACAGTTGCCTTCGTAATGGGTTATGTTGTTTATATATCTTGATGGTCTTCAGATGTGCTTGTTAAATACTGCTAGTGAAACTCGAATAAAAAATTTGTTATTACAGAGTCGTAATGGATCGTCATAACAATGTAGCATTAGTGGTTACTGTACAAATACAGTCGGGTTTATGATATGACGATAGTAAATCTCAGAAATTGCTTACAAATTTGGTAAAAAAATTAATGAACGAGTAGGTTTAGTGTATTGATTGATAATTATATTGATGAGTGGGATATAATCTGAAGAAAGGTGTAATCAATTTTAATGATAACCTCCTATGTTGAAGCAATTATCAAATGAATATTTTCAGTGAGATGCCTGAATGTAAGTGCTAATAATGAGTACCTCATGCCGCTCAATGAATATTCCTGGTTTCGCTATTGAGTAGCTGCGCAAATAGTGAACAACCTGTGCATGTAGAAATGATTCACTCCCTTATGATTTGTGCGTCTATATTTTCTGCTATCAAGGAGTTTGATTTTCTCAACTTAATAACTAGTAGATCCGGAAAAAATCAGGTGATATATCTCACCAAGTGGAAATCAAACTGAATATTAAAAATTTGATGTTATATTCTAGAAACAAGTTCCGACTGAGCACTTGATGGCCATGCGTAAATTTAGTTAAATTAGTTAAGCAAGAAGGTAGTTAAATTAGGTAGGCAAAACATTAACTTCCCTCAGGAACACCCTTTGTCGTCAAACACGGGTACTTATTGATGCGCCCTCGTAATTCATCATTTGTGTGTGCCTGTGCAATTGGAAAAATTAGTAATTAGCAAGATTTGATTACATATCAAACAAGGTTTTAGTTTGAATCAATAAAATTAATTGAAAAACATAACATTAATAATTATTACAATGTAGGAATTCATGCAAAAAATGAAAACTTCAAAAGTTACTTCTTAGTAAATTGAGAGATTCACTTTTACACAGAAGATATTTATACAGTACGTAATCAGCTAAAATATGAAATGTTTGTTCATGTGAGATTTATATAGTGGCTGAACAAATGAGAGATTCCAGATCTGTTTCCTTGTCTGAGAATCGAAGTGATACAAAGTAGATCATTAAGGCAATTTTTATGCGGGTACATTTATTGGAAAGCTTTCGCAGCGTGTTGAAGTATCACTTACCATTTCTGGTATTCTGGCTAATATTTGTTTGTCCAGAAAATGGAAGCTGAATCAGCTAAGTTATAATATATTTTAAGTCAAATAAATAAGCGTAATAATAGCTACTTTTCTTGGAGGTGGACAATATTACCCACTAACTTTATTAGTAGAAATATATTAGTTTCAACTTGAAGAAGCCTTTTAATATAATATCACTGATCATATTATGCTATTGCGCTTAAAGAGTAATGTATCTTTTAGTGTAATGGAATTCACCATAAAGTAGAAAACGTGAACTACAAACCAATGGAAATGAAATATAAAAATAATTTTTTACCTGATAATTGTACTTATGTACTTTTTGTTTCGCTTTAATGAAAATTCTTTTTAATTTGATGTTTACAGAATTTTTTTATAATTTACTCTTTTATTCTTTGGTAGTTTTCCAATTCGTAGCCTAATTTCAAATTATAAATAAACAAATTATTTCATTTACTGCATGATTTTAGAGAAATATATGAACAAATGACTCTAAAACTCCTGATCTAATGCAATGGGGACGAGCGGTTACTGCCGAGTTTACAGTGCAATACCAACAGAGAGGGCTAGAGAGCGAAGCAAGCGATTTGTGGTTTAAGGGCGGAGTGATACGAGGCAGCCTTTTTGAAACTGGGTCAGTGAAGGAGAAGAGTAAATCCCGCAAAACGCTCAATGTGAGGTTAAAAAAAAGCAAAGATACGTGAGGCGTTAGGAGAGAGATAGAGGGAGGAAGGAATAAAAACAAGTTAAAAGATGAAGGAAGAAATCTGAAGAGAGCAAGGCGAACGGTAGGTTCAGAAGAGGGCAATCTTTCGTTAGGACTCGTAGCCCATGTCTAGCTGATTAAAGGTAATTCTGGTTTCCCGGGTAACAACCGGATAAATCCTCGCGAAAATGAGAATAAAATGGAGTAATCGTCTGTTTGTAGCTCGGTCACTGTTGTCGCAGAGCTTGAAAAATAACCCGAGTGCGGAGTGCTCTGCTTCTTCTGTGAGCAGACCTGTAATCATGAAGGTGCTGCAGTTTTGCTGACTTTAGTTTTTGTTGAGTGCTCAGCTGTCTTTCGATATCCAGGCAGTGCAAGTAGCTCTTATGTTGTAACGGTACTTGGAGCAATCAATTGGGAAAAAAGTAAGTAACTACAGATTGAGAGTGATATTTCCAATAGGCTTTCTATGTTAGTTTGGATTCACGTACCAATTTCAAATGAAAGCTCATTTTTTTCTATTTTTAAGAGAGTAAACCAAAGTAAGGTTGAAGAAAAAGGTATTAAAAGTAATAAACTTAGCTTGATATCTCAGGCAAAAAATAACCACATCATCATCAAAATCATGTGACATATTGAATTTTTTTAAAGGATAAATATATATAATTATTCAGATCACTCAGTAAATATTTTATAATGTGTATCTTTTCATTTGCGCAGACAATTATATCATGCACGTGACAGTACTTACCTCACAGAAATTACGGCTAAATTGTTAATTTGCGGCATTGGTTCCAAAAGAATTATTGCTAAGACGAATTCCTTAGTGGCCGTTGAGTGCCGAAAGATACGTGCATCTGGTTACGACATCACTGCTTCTTACGCATTAACATAGTTGGGCATGCTCGGCTCGAAAGCAGTTAAGCTCACGTCACAGTGGAATCACTTCAGCACAGAGTCGACGACTTGAAAACGTGACGAGAATCCTATATTCTCAAAGGTGTACCTTCTCCGGGAATATCTATTTCCCTCGTCTACTATTCGACACGTACATAATCGAAATGAAATCCCATGGGCACCCGAAGTCCTTCACTGAATCTTTCTCAAAACACTCAATCACTTCAGGTCAATTGTTTACAGTCATTAAGAAATTTCCGTTTCCAGATCGCCTGTTCCAAAATGGTTATTATACCAATAGATTTCCAGTGACCACTTTTCTATTGAGGGTTTGATTAAAACAATATCCACATACTGACTCACAGCACCACTGCAGTAGCGTCAAGTTTTGAATTTTCTTATGAATACAGTTTTTAGAAAAAAAATGGGGTCGTCAGTAGTTTTATATTTTGTGTTTGACTCTAAAGCGTTAAATGGAAATTCCATGCTTGCATTTTACCGGTATTTCGCAGTTATGAAACATTTCTCGAAAAAAATCATTCTAATAATCCTTTCACCGCCGTGGCTCTGTAATATTTTCGCTGTTGCTTAATTGGGTAAGGGCTGTTTATTTATTTTAGCATGCAAGATTTTCATGGAAATCTTATACATATATATCATATTCATATAAACCCTAAATACTACCTTGATCAAAAAGTTCCCGGAATAACCACCGTGTGGCGCTCCCATCGTTCCGATTTGAGTTCTGTTTTTTTTGTTAAATTGGTACATCTGTTGTTGATATTCCCTTTAAATCTTAGTGTCATAACTTGACATTTGCAAAAGTTACGTAGCCAAGAGTACATCTCTCTCTGTGTGTGTTGGCGATTTTTTACAATTGCAGAAATGGATTTAAATTTGCAACAACGAACTTGTATTAAATTTTGCGTAAAAAACGGATTTAGTGGCGCACGGACGTTGGAAATGTTGGAAAAGTGTTTCGGCAACGATTCTCTAAAAAAAACGGTCGTTTACCAGTGGCACGAGCGGTTCAGAAGTGGTCGTGAGTCAATCGAAGATGATGAACGCAGTGGCAGACCATCGACATCGAAAGTCGGTGAAAAAATTGATAAAGTAAAAGAAATGTTGGTCAATAACCGCAAATTAACCATCAGAGAAATAGCGGAGGACTTGAACATTGCCTATGGATCCGCCCAAGACATTGTGGTTAATGATTTGGGTTTCCGTCGTGTAGCAGCAAAGTTGGTTCCAAAAGACCTCAATTTCATGCAAAAAAGAGACCGTGTTGACGTCGCAAAAGACATGATTTGCGAGGCTGAATCCGATCCCACATTCATCAAAAGGATCATTACTGGAGACGAGACGTGGGTTTATGAGTACGACACGCAATCCAGACATCAGGCAAGTGAATGGCGTTCACCAAATGAGCCGAGACCAAAAAAACCACGTCGTTTTCAGTCAAAAAAGAAGGCAATGCTGACGGTTTTCATGGATTACAACGGTGTAGTGCATCATGAATTTTTGCCAGAAGGCCAGACAGTAAACAAAGAGTATTATTTGGGCGTTATGAGACGTTTGCGTGAAGCAATTCGCCGAAAGAGACCAGAAATGTGGGCAGAAAACTCGTGGATTTTGCACCATGATAACGCACCGTCGCACAGTGCTATCATTATTCGTAATTTTTTGACGAAAAATGCAACAAATACCATCCAACAGCCACCGAATTCACCTGATTTGGCTCCCTGTGACTTCTTTCTGTTCAATCGAGTTAAAAAACCATTACGGGGAACGCGTTTTAGCAGCCGAGAGGAAGTAATGGAAAAATCGCAGGAAGCACTGATGGACATACCGAAAACCGAATATAAAAAATGTTTCGAGGATTGGATCAAGCGCTGGCATAAGTGTGTTGCAGTCGATGGGGATTACTTTGAAGGGGACAATATAGATTTAGATGAATAAACTTGTATTTTTAATTTTCTGAATAAATTCCGGGAAATTTTTGATCAAGGTAGTATATATATCGTAAAATATTTCATGTCTTTTTCTTTTATCATTACATATAAATAATTGTTCGAAGAGACAATTTCTCTGGGTGAGTAATGTTGCTTCCAGATATTTCATTTATAATAAAATTTTTCCATTTACAACAGCCCATAAGGAACATGAATGCACAAAAATTACGAATATTTTTCTCAAAATATTTCTCCTTGTGAAAAATTAGGCAAAAAAATGTAATTCGTTCCCTTTTTGCTACTACGCTTAAAATATTTTTTATCAGGATAGTTCGAGGAAAATGAATTTCTCAACCTTTCGCATTTTTATAAAATATGTGCCTCCAGTTCAATTCGAAAATTTTCTATTTTTCTTGGGGAAAACTAGAAAGCAGGGCTAAGCTTCACCCGAAATTGGACGGCACATTGGTCATTATCTAACCCCGTAACTCTTCCGTTGTGTAATGATTGTGAACGCAAGGCACTGACGCTGTCACCACTAGCTGCGTTTCCGAAGTAGTTGGAGTCTGAAATATATACAAAAAATTTGCTTGATAATAAAGTCTTTTGAAATATGTTCTTTATATTTTACAGGGCTTTTCGTACGTTATTTCGCTTTGTGCGAAGGTGCCCAACAGAGGCTCTAAAGTTTGCAGTATATAGAGACTTTTATAGGGGACTAATAATTTGGCCTGCATATTTTAACCTTTAAAACACTTATATACGATGACTGTAGTATATTCCATCACATAAGATGCATTTGGTATTTGTATGAAAAAGGAAGATGGATATAAAAGTTGACCCTGGGCTTTTAGAAGTAATTGATTCTGACTATGGTATTCATTTAATATTACTGGAAGTGGACTATTGGGTGATTCTTAGTGAATCGTCTCCATATTCGTATTTGGAGACGATTCATAAGGTTAAGTCGTAATTCAATGTTACGCCTTAGGAAACGGACACTGAAGTAATTTTGATTAAATTGACTCCAATTTGCATGTTTACAAAGTATCTTTTCTGTGATGATGAGATATCACTGGTTATATTCAAATGCCGATTTCATTTTGTGCCTGTGAATAAAGAGAGTAAACCAGATTAATTATGTGTTTAGCCTAAGTCTATTGAGATGCTATGAATTATAAAGTATGAATAGGGCAGCAAAAGGAACTTTCCAGGTGAATGTCTCAATAAAATATATTAGGGTAGTATAAGTTGTCTGGCTTATTTTGAAGAATGGGTTTTTCAAACAATTTATCTCATATATAACAAAAAAGTAAAAGACAAACATTTTCTATATGACAATGAAATGAGACAGTAATACCTATTGATACTTCTCGTTTAATTAAATGAAATTGGTACAAGCGGTCTCAAATATACGATGTAGGGTTGCTGGTGATATTTATTTTTGAAAAGATACAGTGAATTGGGAAAAAATAATGAGTATTCTACAGAAAATAAGAATAGATTGGAGGGAAAGGAGGCTAATCCGCAATCTGTACATGTCTCAGACTGCTCAGGTGCGGGTGGGGAATGGGGAGTCCGGATGGGCAGTGTTAGGAAGAGGTGTAAGGTAGGGTTGCCCATTAACACCGTTGCTGTTCAACGTATATGTGGAGGAAATGATTAAAGTGGCATGGGAAGAACTGGAGGTAGGAATGAAAGTCGGCGGGGAATTCGTAAAATCAGTTAGGTTTGCTGATGACCAAGCTTTAGTTTGTCAGTCAGGCAAGGGGCTGCAAGCATTGCTGAGTGAAATGGAAATTCAGTGCGACAGGTATGGGATGAGAATCAATATTAATTAAACAATGGTTATGAGATTTTCTAGATAGAAAAAGGCTAAGCTAAACATTAAAATAGGAAGACAAAAACTAGAAAACAGGTAGAACAGTTTACGTATCTCGTTAGTGTTTTGGACCAACACGGTCAAAGTAGTAGGGACGTAAGGAGAAGAATTGCGATAGGCAAAGAGGCATTCACAAGTAGGAGGGAGTTGATGACAGGGACGTTAAGTAAGGATATTAAGAAAAGACTCATAAAAACTTTGATATGGAGCGTTGCTATGTACTGCGCGGAAACGTGGTCATTGAAGCAGGAGGATAGACGTAAAATGGAGGCTTTTGAAATGTGGGTTTGGAGAAGAATGGAGAAGATGAAATGGGCCGAGAAGAAAACCAATGGGGAAGTACTTGGTATGGTGGGTGAAGAGAGGAGTTTGTTGGGAGAAATCCTATGGAGGCAGGAAAAGTGGATGAAGGGGGTATTGACCGGCAGTGGGATGTTGAAGACTGTAATATAGGGGAGAATGTTAGGCAAACGAGGAAAGGGACGGAACAGGATAGGGATGTTGGACGGGATGAAAGGAGGAAGAAAATACTCAGAGCTGAAGATGGGTCTGATGTAGAGTAGAATGCAGGATTTTCTGTTTGGTTAGGAGTAATAAAATATTTATTTGGTAGTTGTATCCATCCAAAAACCTACCTTAACCGGTAGATTATCTTAAAACAATCGTTTCCGTGGGATATATCAAAATATAAATGGCGATGATTTCTCCATAATTCTTCAGTTTGCATGCCAGCAAGAAGACCCTGGATTGGTGGTCAAAGGCAGCTAATGCAAAAAATCATACTCGCATATACAATGGAAGAAATATAGATAAGAACTGTAAGTATCCTATAAATTATTTGTTGAAGAAATTTTGATGTATATTAAAATACATGTCTATTTTGACAAAAAAAGCATTTTTTCCCTTCAAAAATTCAAAGCAAAGTTTTGCTACTTCGAGGTACGTCTAGAATCTATTTCGTTACAGGAATCAGGGATCCGAAAAATGGTTAAATAGGGGTAGATTACAGTGAGGAAGAGATTATTTTTTTATCTTCCGTCAGGGAACTGTAATTAATTAGGAATCGGTTTTCAGATACATCGTATATTTAGACTCCTAAATCGAAGTTTTGATGGTAGATACGTGTTTTAACTCTGCAATATTTTAGTTTTCGTAGGTTGATAAACAGCTCCATTCAGGTATCTGTTTAAATTATTAAAATAGCCTATATTGGGAAACATTTCAGAACATTTATTGCAAAGACGAAGGTGCCTTTCTGATGCACTTTGTTGTATTGACCGAAAATTGTAGAGGTCAGACACTCAAGCAAAGGAGCTTTAGTTTTGGGATAGAATATTGCTAAAGCTGTTATTAGTGTAAACCTTATTGTTAGAAGGTTGAAATTCCCATGTATTTTAATGGAGAAAAACTGTACAATTTGAACTCAAATAATCTGAACCTATGAGGCGTAATGGTCTTAGGATATTGCCGTGGATCCCTGTAAGGGGAAGATATTTAAGTTCACTGAGTATTCCGAGATGAAAAAGAAATACAAATTCAACGGGAATCAAAGTATTCTATGGGAAAGCTTTGTCCGATTACTCAAGGACGGTACTTGGAAGGGAAAATCACTTTAACGTCGCTGTATATCGTTCTTAAATGAAATAGACGCGTCGAGATATAAAAATACAATTTTATTACCAGGGAGTTTCCCAGTATTTCAATGGGGCAACCATCTTGTTACTTCTAGCATCTTTCTTAAAAATATACCTTATGGTAAAGGTATACTTTATTTCGGAAGGTCAGAGTAGAAATTGTAGCTTTTTAAAGTAAAAATTTTAGCGCAAATGATTGTGAAAACATGATTCAAGTATTCTTAAAACGAGAACAGTGTTTTAATTAACTCGCAGAAAATAATGGAAATGGTGATTTTATTCTCGGCTTTGTAGGATTCATTCATTATGATTGAAATAAAAACTTGTTTTCAAATAGATAATTCTATCTGGTTTCACATTAAAGTTGATTCGTTTCACATTAGCAGTGATCCTAAATCAGGAGAGGCGAGAAATGTGCTCACAAAACCAACAAGTGTAAGTTTTATGCAATGGTCTGAAAATATCACCGCGAAAACTGAAGTTCAAGGATACATTTTTTTGGAAGGTGCTTATTCGTGCTTGTTTGTCTTCAACTTTTCAATGAAATGTTGATTTTCAAGAGTAAATATTGAATAAAAAATTATTTTTAGTTAGCTCGCCTCTTAATTTTGAGTTTTATTTTAAGTGTAGTGGCATTAAATTGAAAAACCTAGCGGTAAAAAAATCTCATCATCCATTCCATCTCTTGAAGTCTAATAAACTAAAAAAATATTCGATTTGTAGCCATATGTATTCAAATACTTTAGTTGAATGAGTTTGTTGTGCAACTATTTCCCTGGTTTCTGTCAAATACTTGAATATTTCAGAAGTGTGTTGAAAAGAGCTCTGATTTTATTGCTCACGATTTTTCTGAAAATAAAGAGGATTCTTAAAATCCGCATTATTCTTTTGAGTAATGCCATTAATTTTCTCCCACATTATCGCTCTTTAAAAAATTCACATCCTACGGCTTCACGCTCGGTGGGTGGGTGGTCTAATTATTTGCATGGAACCCCGTAAAATGTTCTGAAATGTGAAATTATGTCCGTGGAACGAGTACGATTTGATTAAATGGTTGAAAAGTAACTGTTATTTGATTTTAAATGAGATTGCAACCATCGATGTGCGAATATAATTAAAATCAAGTGATGACTACGTGCATTCGGGTAGTTTTGTCAGTAAAATCATACTTTTGATAGCTCTCAGAGATGAATCAGCTGGTATGTAATTGAGGTAGGTACAAATAAACATCACGACCGCGGTAGCAATTGGTCTTTATTTCCCTAAATTTTGTAATGGACATGAATCAATTAAATGCATATTATTGGAGGTGGCGCTTAATTAATTCGGCATATTTATCATCCACGAACGGACCGTGGGCGCATTTCACGTGGGTTACACAAGGATGTGCTTGATTGATCGTCATTCAGGCTTAGTGCGAGCGTCTCGTCCCGAATCCACGCCGTGCCAAGAGGAAGCCTTGGCAGTTTTCGGAAAAAAAACAAATGATTAACGGAGGAGCAGAGAGCAACATTTTACATTTTTTTATATCGGTTCCCAACGCACGAAAGTGAAAAAAGATGGGGGAGGAGGAAAATGGCGGAACGGGGACTTGCGCGCGGGACCTCGGGAAAGGATTTGGAGGAAAATATTCATTCGGAAGAGATAACAATAATGAAAACGAGAAAAGTGTTGGCGGGGATGGAGGCAGTAGTGGTTGGCGTGGAAGGTAGGATAGGGAAAAGGTCGGGAAAGAAGCGGGAGGATAGCGGGACAAGGGTGAAAGAAAGAGGATAGAAAGTTTCATATTCACTGAGATTGGGATATTTCGATTCTGCGGTTTTGTGTTTGAGAATATGGGTTTTATTCCAGTGGATATGCTCAGGTGGAAACGATTCATTTTTATAACTGAAGATTAAAGAGTTCCTGGATAGGGGGTTGGGAGGGAAAAAAACTTAAAAAGGGCTGGGCGCGCTCCATATTTTTTTGTATCGGGAAATGATTTGGTGGAATAAATGCTACGCGGCTGTGACGCACACAATCGATTTCTACTAATGCTTCTTTAAATGTCGTGCCTCCGCAGGAATTCCGCTCATTCGTTGGCCGGTTATTGCTCCTTTTTGCTCCCACTGCCTCGGACGACTCGTCGTTTTATTTATTTTCAAATGCGCACGTACGCACGAAATTGCTTCAGAATATAGAGCCAGGTGGTTAATATTAAGGTGACACGTGTCTTCCTTTTCAAAATTTATTCTGGGGACCTTTTCGTTTCTCTTTCGCTCCGGTTAAATGTACAAAAGAGGGGTAAAAGAAGTGAAATGATCTAAAAAACGATATTTTTGCCGCGAGAGATATGTTCTCGTTGCTGTTACTGCTAAAAAAATACCAACTCTTTCGAATAGCGTTGATTCAAGGCCAAATGTTTTGTGCTTACATTTAAAACTAAGCAAAATGTATCATTTAATCGAATCCGGGCCTAAATTAAGTTAGAATACCTTGAGCAAATATGAGATAATCATAAAATTGGTCTAGTTAATAGGCTTCTGGTAAAAAAAACACAATTCATTATTTTTTCTGTCAATAAACCTATCTTTCGTGTAGACAAACTTTGTTGAACATTGAATTTATCTATTTACAAATCTCCATTTCCTCTCTAAAGTTAGTTTTTAAATTAACTTCAGGGACTCAAAAAGTGGGTTGAAAGAATTCTGCCGATTAATTTGAATTTGAGTTATCTACAAAATCAAGCCAAGAGTCAAATGTCGACATCATTTATTCAAATTTGGTCAAGAAATGTTACGCTATCACGGTTTTAAAATCGTCTTCCTTGGAAAGCGATGTAAAAGGATGTTTATCAATGTTGACATTAGTCGATATTATTGCTAAATGCAATTATGACATTGAGTAGCTTCTGGCGTAACGTGGTGGAAGTCGACCATAATGAATAACTGACCTGAATACATCATCATCAGGTAACAAAATGAAGTGAGCACTGTTTTTAAAAAGGTCAAAACCCTGTATTCCGCTAGCCTTTGTAAATGTCTCCCTTTTCCTTCCTTCCCTTTTCCTCCCCGCTCTTTTCCTCCCCTCTTTCTCTCTCCATCCATTCGTTTTCTACCACATCCACTCTCCTCCTTACGGAATTTTTAATGCATATAAAACGGCACACAACTTAACAAACCTGGTCGTAAATAAAGTTTATCAAGTGGAAAAGTGCTACGATCAGTCATTTACAATTAGGATATGTTTGAAGTGCTACTCTCAAGTATCCACAACATTCAATAGTTCCCTCATTTTGCAATGAAACCGGAAATGTGCCATCTTACAATAATCGCCAATACTTGTTTGCGCAACGGTAACGCATCATTCAGTCGTTTTTATCAGCTTGTATAAGCATTATTACATGTATTATTAAGGATTCAACTTAAGCATTTTTTCAAAAGATAAACTCGTATTCGTCTGAAAACTAAGCTATCTTTAAGATCTACGGTATGGTGAATTGCACTATAATATGAAATTTCTAATGATATTAGTAGATTGGTTTGTTTAACTATTGGCCATTCTACTATTAAGTCGTATTGCCGAAAATTCAGTTTTTGAATTAATATTGTTAAATGGATATTTTATTGTGATGATAATGTTTTCAACAGTACATCAGCTACAGTTGCATTCTATGACGGAGTTTATTTTGGGTTTTTCGAATTCACGGCTGAAATATTGCTTTAGCACAAAACAATTTCGCGTGCACCGTATGTCTTTACGAAAATAAATTCCTCAAAGAATTCATAGGATAGGAACGTTTTCTTTATAAGCTAATAAACTAGGTCTGAGGAAAAAAGCCGTATTTTGTTGCACTTGGATTATTAATGAATAAAACATTACCTGTATTTAAAATAGAGAATTCTGTCATACCGGAAAAATGGGCATTCAGACGAATTTATTAGAGGTTACATGTCAGCCTGATCACTTTAGATGTTTAATATTTATCAGCCTGGGAATTGATGATGTCACAAAAATAATAATACCATAATTTTGTCCATTCTTAGAGCAGTTAAAAGTCGAAGAACGCATGTGAGAATCTTGGGATCATTATAATATGTCGTGAATCCTTGGGGTGGGTGTTTAGCAGCTATCCAGACCGCCCTATTGATAAAATCTTTTCATTCCTTTGAAATTTCTTCCAGCGTTCGCTTCTTGCAATTAATCCTAAGCGTTTTTCTGCATTTTTCCTCCTCTAAGGCTTCCAATTGTTTCTCTCATCTATTTTTACAGCTGTTTTTAATTGTTAATTAGTCAATAAAATTTATTTCCATTATCAATATAAGTAATATATTTCCGTTGAATTCATTCCTGCGGTGTATATATAAACTGCGATTTTCAGTTTAAAATTATTTTATTTTTTTATATAATCTCCCTTTACTTCAAAATACTTGGTCCAACGTTTCTCCAACATCTGTACTCCTTCCAGGAAGTGTGAGTCAGGAAGGCTGTGAAAATATCCATTCTCGGCCCTCTTAACTTCTTCTTTGGACAAGAAGCGGTTCCTAGAAACAAATTTCCTCAAGTTTGGGAACAGATGAAAGTGTGAGGGTACTAAATCAGGAGAATAGGGTTGATGGCCGAGCAAATCCCCTAGTTTTTCCATCGCCAACGCACCTTTGTGAGTAGGTGCGTTTGCCTGATTTTTTCCTTCTTCAAGCCAGGTCTCTTCCTCATGAATTTTGGCATCCAGCTGGTCAAGAAGGTAGAAGTAATATTCACCTGTAATTATTCTGCCTTTTTTAAGGTAATAAATTAACAGGATCCCTTTCACTGGCCATTGCCTTTCCGGCAGATGCGATCGACTTCGCTTTCTTTGGTGCTGAACTACCAGCTTTCACTCAATGCTTCGACTAGTTTCGTTTCTTGCGTGTAGTGGTGGACTCATGTTTCATATTTGGCCACAAATTTCCGCATAAAATCGGTCGGTTCCCTCTTAAATCGGTCCAAACATTGCTGCGAAAAATCGTTTTGCGCATTTGCTGTGGATCAGAATTCAGCAAATGTGGCTTCCACCGTGCGCAGAGCTTTCACATCCTTATTCCTTTGTGTAAGATGTTTTGCATCCTTTCTTCCGATATCCCCACAGCCATAGCTACCTCACTCACCTTTACTTGCCTATTATCCAATACGATATCGTACAACATTTCGATGGCTTCCATGGTGTCATCGTCGAGGGATGTGCGACCACGTTTAAATTCAGCAGCCTACTTAAAACGGTTGAAATTGAAGAAACATATTCCCCGAAAAGTTAAGCCAACTTTGCATGAATTTCCTTAGGGATTTAGCTATTAAAACGATGTATTTTATGGTGGCACGAAATTTAATTTTCTCATTTTTACGGAAAACACACAAGACGTTTACCGCAACAATACGTGCAAAGAAAACACTTGAGAGAACAAGTTGAAACTTGTCTTACGAATTAATGACACGTACACCCAGACAGGAATCATACATTTTCGCTGATTGAAATGCCATTCTTGTGCCAGGCTGAGAAAGTTTCACCTTACCCTCGTTAATAGTGTGTACATGTTGGAACCTTAAAACATAATCAATCTTTCTTCGGAGATAATTCCTTACTATCGCTATTATTCCTACTCTATTCCGCTCGGTTTTTCCATCACTGGTGATATAAACTTTTCAATAGCATAATTTATTCTATCGATACCTCTATTCGGGTATTAAATATTTTCTTTCGATATATTCGGAAAAGTGAACTTTACCTTTTCTTTTTCAGTTTTATTTTTATTCTTAGACTGGCATACGGTTTTGTAGTCCGCACATTAATCTCAAAAAACCAAAAAAATATAACATTAGTTGCAAATAAATTACGATCACTTTCAAATCAGTATCCACACGTAATTATTTATCTGTGACCTTTCAATTTACCACGTCTCTTATATCAATTGACTGCACGAGTTCGACGCAATTGAATAAACAGATTGTTAAGTTTCAAAAAGAATAAAAACATCGATGTGAATATAACGGATTTTATAGTTGCCTTTAATGGGATATATATTCAACATATGATAGTCCTTAGTATTTTCAAGGGTTTTACATAGTTGTCCTATTTAGACGCACTTCAAAAAATGCTTGTGACTATTACTTTTACTCCGTGCGGCGGCGATGTAAAAGAATTTAATGAATTAGCTCATCCATCGCAGTTGTTTTTGATGCGGACAATATAGGAGAAGGGTTACCGTTTTCATGTCAGGGTTATTTCAGTATGTCAAAGGAAAACACTCCGCCACTCTTTACATTCACAGAATAAATATATCAGGCCTCTCATTTGGATTCCGTAGATTTTTCAAGTACCTCTGTGTTCACTGCTCACGCATCACCGTTCCGCTCCACGTGATGAGTGAAAACTCCCCACATAATGAGCAAAAATTTGTCTTTGAACAAGCTCTTCAATACCGGCTTTACACTGGTTTAACGTGAATCTACGGGGATTCAAAGGGAGTACGTACTCTCCACCGCGAGTAGTCGCTGTCATCTTCCACGAATAAACGTACGAGTAATAGCAAGCTTGGAGAGCCATTCTTCTAAGCTTCCTCTGTTTTCTGTTTGAAAAACGATCTCTTATAGCAGAGTTCAACTCTGTACATGCCCACTATTTCCGTGGATTGGAGAGTGTTTAAAGGTGAAGTTATATTTTATATAATTATGGAGTAAATTAGAAGAAAAAATTTGAAAATGAAGGAAATGAAAGCACTGCACTAATGGTCTTCAAGTTTGATTTCACATTTAAATTTATGGAACGTTTATCTTACGTCCTTGTGCATGGAGATTTTAATTTATATAGGTGTTACCGTGGTTGATAGGATTTTAATGATCCGTAATTTTATCTCCCAAGCTGCTGACCTTAAGAATTAAATTACTATACTCGTCATCCGTACAATTATACATTTACTCTTCTCACTCTTTCTTTCTATTCTTTTCCTCATGTGATGATTGGTGACACTCCTAATTTACTACGCGAATTCTGTTGAACAAAACAATCTATTTTTTCTGTCTGTTTGGAATTGATTGGGATAGAAGCAGCCTAGGGGTAGCTAGCCCGGCTGCGTAGCTGAAGGTTGCCGGTTTAATGTACAGGGTATTCGATATTTTCAGCCTTGGAAAAACTGCATTTCTTATTTTTACGAAAGTAGACAACGAGGAAAGTTAATCATACACAATAAAATACCCTGCATTAGTGGTGAACGGCCGAAATTTCAGCATAAAGCACTGACGGCGCAGATCGAGATTGTCAGATCGGACCCTTTTCAAGTGCCGCAGCTGTGGATGAGAGGGAAAGGTACGGAATATGTAGTAGTACGAAGATGCGGAAGGCAACGGGAGCCACCACATTAATCTTCGTGGAATATGGAGCCTTGCATTCAAATGCAACGCGATGGCATCCATCCCTGTAAAATATTCCGGAGGTAAAATGCCTCAAATTCAGATCTCCCGGTGTGGACTGGTGAATATGACTGAAGATGGGCAAAGAGTAGAAAAGTATGGAGGGCCCGCGGTGAATTACTCTTATTGATCGATTAAAATACTTAGGGTAATATCAGACTTATCTGTGCAAATGTAATATAGTATATGTAAAAGCGTTATCGTGTTAGTGGCCTCTTCATTAAGTCAGGCAAAAAAGTTAAATGAAAGATCTATTTTTATCAGTCCCATTATTCCAAATTATAGATCGGTATTAAATTATCTGATTACGTATAGTTTTTATGGTTAAAGTTTTATCAGTTCGAAAGTTACACTTTAATATTACCAATCGTGAATTTAACTATTCAATTACCTTTATTTTCATTTAAAAAAATGTATCATTCAGAAATATAAATTTTAAAACAAATTAAACTGAAAGAATTGCAAAAATATTTAAACTTTGAGGCAAGTAAAGGGGTATATTTCGCTTAAAGAAATGTTCAATAGTAATGCAGAATTGAACAAGGTTGTGGAAGAAGGGAGAGGTGAAAGAGTGAGTTAGGTAGTGAACTACGGTTTTGAAACAAGGAATGACCGCGGGGTGAAAGCAATAGAGTTTCCCAGATATATCGTTTAACCATAGCAAACACGTATTAACACCATGATAGATAAAGAAATACGTGGACAATCCCGGGGATTCATAAATATCTCAGAAATTATTATGGTTAGGCACAGATTTAGAAATGGCGAGATTAATTCGCACTGTTTCCTGAGAGCTGATGCGGATTCAGGTCATAATGTAGTGAAGCGTCCGATTCAAGAGGTTAAAACGGGGCTGACGAATGAGGGAACAGAAAGTTGAAGGATATACCGGAATAATAAGGAAAGGGTACAAAAAGGAAATCAAAAATTTATGAGTGAGGTCAGGGAGACGGTTAAAGTAGAAGAAATATGGGAAAACATCATAAAAGGGATTTTGAAAGTCGCAAATAAAAATAGAAAGAGAAAATAGCAAATGACAAGGAAACCATTGACCTAGATCATTGAGCAAATAGACAAAATATGGAAGAGTGGAAACACAGAATTAGGTATCTAGACGTGAGTGCAAACATTTGAATAAAAATACAGGCGGGGAACTAATAGAGGTAAAGAAGTATGGTGGAGGACACAGCGCTTGGATATGCGGAGTTTATAATGAAGGGTCAAATAGTTCACTCTACAAGAAGCTGAAAGCATAGTGAGATGGTGAGAAAGAAAATTTCATCCACACTGTTAAAGATAGGGGAGGAAAATTATTAATGGCATAGGGAGGATTCAGCTGGGATGAAAAGAGTACTTGCAGATAGTCTCCATTATAATATTATAGGGCCAGCAAGCTTAGACAGAGATAGAGAATATCATATAGATTAGGATAGCCTATGTCCAAACACACTTGTTTGCGAGGTAAAAAGATCGTAAAGACAATTGTAATAAAATAAGCCCGCGGTTATAATAGTATTTCGGCTGAACTACTTTAGGGCCTAGGAAAACGTGGATGGGAGAGTTTTATGGGTTAATTCATAACGTTTATAAGAGAGTAATTTGACCGGAAGGTACCGTCAAATCAATATTAGTTCCCGTTCAAAAAAGCGGAACGGAAGCCGTGACTGCTGTGAGGACTGTTGAACTAGAAGTATAATTTCGCACGCGAGATAAAGTGGCACTTAGAAGCATCAACGCAAATGAAAATTTGCAATAAGATGAAAAGGCTTGCGTGATGCCATAGCACAGATTAGGTCACCAGTATAGAGGAACATAGGATAAAATCAGGATATATTTGTCTGTTTTGTAGATTTGGAGGAGGCGTTTGAAGGAGTAAATTGGGCAGAAATATTGAATGTAAGTGTTCCAGAAGATAGAAGTAAGTTGGAGGAATGGGCTACTTAGCCACAACCAACATAGGTATCAGACTGCTCAGGCGAAAATGGGTGATAATTTAGATTCGGGATGGGAAGTGTTATAAGGTAGAGTGAGATATTTCTGTCCATTATCACCCATAATTTTTACTACTTATGGGGAGGAACAAGAAATTTTACGAGTACTTTTAGAAAATGGAAGGCGTTATTCGTGAAATTTGGAGAGCAAAGACTAGATCAAGTAGAAGAGTGAACCTACCTTGGAAGCGTTTTCGCCCAAGATGGTCAAAGTAGTAGGGGAACAAGAAGATAAATTGCCTTAAGCAAAGAAGCTTTCATTAGGAGAAGGGAGTTGATAACAGGGACGTGTTTGATTGATGTTAATAAAGTACTTGTTATAACTTCGATATTGAGCGTGGTTTTGGACTATGTTGAAACTCGGCCATTGAAACAAGTTGACAGCCGTAAATTGGATGCTTTTGAAATGGAGGTTAAAGAAAGACATATACCAGGGAGTGCTAAGCAAGGTGCGGGAAATTTAACAGAAATCCATAGGAAACCGGTAATGTGGATGCAGAGCATTTTAATGAGGGATCGAATTTTGAAGATTATGATAGAGGGGAGAATGTTGGATAAGCGAAGAAGGGAGTAAAAAGGGATCAATATGTTGGAGGGATGGAGGTTGGTAGAATACGTGTATACGCGCATTTGATAAAAGGTTCATTGTAACACAGAGTCAGGTTTTCATTTATATAAGCCTGGGAAATACAAGTGTGTTGGGTTGAGAAAATCCACCTTAGACAAAACTTAAAAACAGTGGAAGTAAATAATACGATTTTTGATTTAAATGATGCTTTTATCTTTCATCCAGCTGGATAATTAGTTAATTGTCCCCCGCTTGAAAATTTGATGACTAAAACCAAGGTTACTGGTAGATTCCCTATAATAATGAAAATAATGATAGTATTTTGGCTTTATTTCACAGTTGTGATAAATAAAATGATCCACGCTGGGACCCCTACTTTTTTCCTGATATTAGTATAAAAACCCGCCCTCCAAACTCACTCACTACAAATATCACCTTAACGCTGACGATGTACAAATTTATCTTCATTCGAACACCGTCAATCTCGCCGATGCCATTGAAAATGTAAACTCTAACCTAGACTCACTCTTCAACTGGAGCATGAATAATTCCCTCATCATTAATCCTTACAAGAGTCAGTCACTCATCATTGGAAGTACTAAGATCCTGTAACAACTCAACTTAGCTGAACTCCCGTCACTTAAAATTCTGGACTCTGCAATACACTTTCATAAAACAGCACTTAACATTTGGATTATTTTTAATAAAATCTGCAAAACTATATACTGCTCTCTTCACTCTCTAGAAAAACTTTTATAAAAAAGCATTTTATCTTTCTCTTTGTGTAAGCAGCTTATCATTACTCTTATACTACCCCACTTTGATTACCGCGATACAGTTTACGAAGACCTGTCACATGAACTAACATTAAATCAACACTGTGTACGATTTATCTGCGATCTCAAGGAGCTAGATTATGTCTCTGAAAGGTATTGAAAACTTAAATGGCAAAAACTTGAGGGTCGGCGGAATCTACATTACAATCTTTGCTATGCATCTCTGTTCAAGTATTTATTGTACTGTAATCCCTTGTATATCGCATTGTATATGTATTACCGTATTGAATTGCACTAGGTGTCATACTGTTATATATGACTTTAGGGTATTTTATTTATTTTTTTACTATCTTGCGGGAATTTCGCTGGTTTTCACACCCCCCATCTTTGTGGGTGTCTCCCTGCGTGGGTTTTTACTAGGGTATTCTTGGCTGGACTCCCTTGGTTTTTCCCTCAAAATTACATCCTGGGCTTTTTTCTTTTATTACATATATATGCACTTAACCATTCTTTAATTTTTCACTTAGATTGCAGATATTAATATTCTTCTTATATACTTGACGAAGGGTTTAATGGAATAAGGGACCTTATAGTCTCATTTTAACCACAATAAAGACATTTATCCATCTATTTATTAATGTGAACTCCTAATCTGAAGAAACTAGTGACTCAGAAGAATAAATATAATAACTGTTTTATTTTACATGTCCACTAAGGTAATTGCCCACTAAGGTAAAGTTCATTGAACAGCACTGAGGAAGCCTAAAGTTTTAAGGATTCCATATACATTCGCAAACAGCCTAAGTTTATTTTGTTATATATTTATGCATAAAATATTACATTGAGGAAAGTTGTAGTTTCTAATTTACATGAGGTCCGTTAAACCAAGCAAACTCATCTAGTTCATTAAATTTTCAATGGTCGTGATTTTCGCGGAAAACATCCATGAAAAGCAATTTGAGGAAGAGCTTTGCGAACATTCAAAACATAGGATGCACGTGTTGTCGCAACATGGCTAAGTAAACAGAAGAAAAATCTCGCGATTGTGACCTGGAACTGTAAAAAGTTCATTAGCGGTGTACGTATCAGTATTTTTGCATAACCTTCACGGGTGAAATTTTGAAATTTACGAGATGGATGACTGTAGAAGATCATTAATGCGTCTAATTTTTTTAAGGGAGAAATTTAATGTTTTCGAGCTATTCATTTTGCATGAAAACTAACTTATGATCTCATTACTTAAGTAAATAGAAGTCATTTTTGAGATGCATAGTAGGATTTCTTGTGGCAATGCGACCAAATAATGGTCATATTGATCATAATTTGATTTAAAAATTGGAAATATCATCTTTGACCGATGAAATTTGCGATATTTATGATCATTCATTGGCGGTACCTATGAGGTAATCCAAAGATTTATTGTACTCTTTGAATTCATTAAACATATTTGATAGAGCATGGTGGTCGGTGGGTAAAACTGTTTGCAGAGTTTCGCAAGGCCATCAGGTGAAATGTAAACTAATATTATGAAAAAAATGGCAATGGAATTGGCTGGCAAAGAAGTGATAACGGGAAAATCGTCAAAAACTTAATGGGGAATCATATGGTTTAATTGATGTGATAACTAGTAGGTGATGAAATTTGGAAAAAGGCCAAATAATATCAAGAATTTACTCCATCTCTTGATTCCTTTCAATACTTCAGTTGTATTGCTTTGGCTTTTATGATGTATTATGGTTCTTCTTGATATTACTATTTTAGTTCGGCATCATGAGGTGTTGAAGATGATTAAATTGATTGGACGTCGGCGAACTAAACGTGACGATTTGTTTTGTAAATTTTAGTGGGATATGTACTCGTGTTCGGTTTTACGCTTCTATCTTCTTGCGCTTCAGTGCTTCCCGAAACTCTTCATCGTCCTTAATATCATGGCGTATATTGACGTTCCACTCGTTAAGATAAACGTTCAAGGCATGCAACGAAAATCCAATGCTCTTTCGATGGTGTGAAGTTCAGCAGACATGCAACCCTTTCTCATGTTTCTAATGAAAATTATTGATCATATGTTGATGACTTACGAATTAACGGACTTATGAATTCCGATGGAAATGTATCCGAGCACAATAGGAAATTGACTCTTATTAATCGCACTCGGAAAGAGGATTTAGTAAAAAAAAATACCTTTTAAATTGAAATTCTTGCTTGAAATTGTTTCAAAACTCTTGAAAAATAATGAAATGCTGTCACTGATGGAGAGAAATATTTTTCTCATCAATTTGGCGCAATCAAATTATGGTTCATCATCACATTTTTCATTTTAAGCTATCGGGTAAAGTCCTCTCGGACTTCCTGTCTAAACATTTCTGCTCACGTATGAATCCCTCGTGCGCCTCAATTTCGTTTGTATTTTGTTGTGAATGCTGCGTATTTATTTTTCATCAATCTTCACGAGGAACGCCAACAGAATAGGAAAAAAATGAAAAGACACGAGGCCGGGTAGGAGGGATAAATCAATATCTCTCCGGAGGCCAGGGGAAAAATAAATAATCCGCGGAGCAAATGAAACAAAGAAATGACGAAAAACAAGGAAAGAAACGGGGGTGAGGAAGACGAGAAACTCCTCCAACACAATGATTTTTAATCTCCACAACGTCGAGTGGGTGCGTCTCTTTCCATGCGCCCACCTAAGTGATTGTTTTGTCGATAATACTTTTTCCACCCTATTTTTTAAGAAAAGCTTTTGATGGACTTGTGTGGGGTGTAGAAAAGTTAGCCCTGTCCCTGATCCAGTATGAGTGTGCGTGGCTTGTGTGTGTTTGTAGGTAGGTTTTATTGCGATCCATTCCCTCGACAGTGTCCTTTGTCTAAGGGATTAAGTCCAAAGGCTATGGGGAGGCGGTGGAGAGGACCAGGAGGGGGACAGAGGCGAGGGTGGGAGCTGATGATGTTAGCTAGCGAGAAATGATTATTTTGTCTCTGGAGGGTTGATCGCTGAGGCTCGAAATATACCCCAGCCACTTCTTGTTTCAACAAAACATTTCCGCTCCAGTTCCTTGGCATCGATCCACAAAACTGCATTCAGTGCCTTCAGGAACCAATCGGTTGGGCAAATGAACTTTTTTTTTCCTTTCCTCCCTCCCTCCCCTGTTGGTAATGGAGAAAATTGGGCTTTGCAAATTCAGAAGGACGTATTAACTCGGTGCACAGATTTGGAGCACAGACTGAAAACTCCGACTCTCTCACATATTTTCCCCTATAGCCTAAGCGGTGAAAAATTTGTTGTGCCGTGAATTGCGAATGTAATCATCGCTCTCCATTTTTCAACCTTGATGAACGTACGTGGCTGTTACAGAATATTTTCAAGTGGTTCATTATTTTGCATGGTATGTATACGGGGCAATACAAACTATGAGTACAATGTATGGAAACCTGTGAGGCATATGTGATTCGATTGTAAGATTTCATGCGTGTTGTCATTACGGACCTTAAATACTGTAGGAGACACAATTAATCAAAATGGAATTGCGATTTATTTGAAAAATTACAGTAGACACTGTAACCTGGCCCAGGGTGGGACGGTTTATACGTATATCATTCACTTTACACTACACGTCAGTCGTCTATAAATATCCCAAAATGTTGGTAAAAATATATAAATAACGTGAAATAACCTTTTTGAGTTATTAGTTACTTTAATTATGAAATAAGAGTGCACTGGTTCCACAAGGCATCTGAGTTGAGAAATCTTTTTAATCAATATCTACCACTGATATAATGAGTGCATTAATTGATGAAATTAATATGAAACATAAGGTTGTATTATAATTAATTTTTAAATCGAAGTGTTTGCAGCTTTTTACACACATCCCCGTATGATAAAGCTAAAATACATTTAATTGAAGCTTTATTTAGTTTCCCTCAACTGAAAAACATAAAAGACAGGCATTCCGGAACACAGAATCGGTATGGGAAAAGGTACTCGTATGGAGCTTGAATTTTCATCTCTACTCTGTAACTTAGAATCTAAGCATCACTGAATGAAACTGACAGAATCTCATTAATACTACTACGCTATTTTTTGGCTGTGTTCTTTTATAATGAGATTTTCCTAACCAATCCTTCGCGTACCTATGGAGATACGGAGTTAATGTAGTTACTCAATCAATTGCCTTCCACTTTCGTGTTATGAGCTTCGCACTGCGATTTTCTAACCGGTTTCTATTGGAATGGTGCACAGAAGGATTGAAATTCTGGAAACATCAATGTCCTCTCCCTGGGGCTATCATTTTCTATACCAAATCATTCGATAATGCGTATTTAAGTGTCAATGGCAGTTTCCATTGCAAACTCCGAATTCTTCCTATCAGCAACAAAAATGTAAATTGAACCTTTACTGTGGGTTTTGACGACGTGAAGATCTGAAGTAAACGTCAAAACTCATTGAACGGCATTTGAAGTCAGTAATGTTTTTAAATGGCGCAAAAAGTAAAAACAATTATGTTTGTTGTGTTATCATTGGAACGCCACGTACCTATGTAACCGAGAGAGATACTGGAGAGGATAGGAGCACTAGGACGATACGTCCTAGTGCTCCTGGTAGTTCATTGTTTGAAAGGTTTTTGATATCTTTGGTAATACGCTACCACCAAGCAACTTTGATTAAGTGAGGGATTTGATGGAACTAAGTGTGAAGTAATCGGAGTTGTCACATTCTTCAGGCGTATACTTGCTATTTAAATAGAGGAAAATACATATATGTATACTCGTATGTGTGGAACAAGTACTGAACTCATTATGTTGTTTAGGGGACTACTCTAAACCTTTGGTTTTTAGTCCCCTTGTGTGCGTGGGTTTAGAAGAATAATGGAAAAGTGAAAAGAATGCATACAGTCATATTAGAACGCGCTATGAGATTAAAATTCATATCCACGCCACATATTTTCTTTGGTGAGGAAATTAATAATCTCTGTGAGATGACTGCTAATTCGGAACAGTTGTGCAAAATATTCCTTGTCTATTTCGCATATTACTCAATTTAGCCGTTAATTTGGATTCTCAGAGAGTGTCTTTCTGGCTACAGTGCATTGGTTGCTTTCAACCTTCATTTAATTGCCCCAAAGGAACAAGGCTTTCCACCTACGGTGCATGAGGGAAAAAGTGTCGCTTGGAAATAGAGTCAAAGGGATACAGCGCTGAAAGAATTTCGCGTCCTAATGGGGAAAAGTCATAGGGCTGAATTTGGCAGCCACGACGAGGCATCTCCTGTCTCTTGTTTATTTCATGGCAGATTCAATTCCCGGCGTACGATATTCTCAAAATTGGAAAAATTTGACACTATTTAACAATTCAATTGTTTATTCAAACAATTTGATCGTGTTTCCTCGTGTGTACCATCGCTGAAATCAATTTCGATTTTAGTGAAACCGTTTCTTTTAATTTTTTATATTTACACACAATAATTGGCTAAAATAATCAGTTTTTAAGCATATAATACTTACCGATTTTGGCAGTCTTTTAGATGGTAAAAAACCGTATCTGAACTTACTATGGAGAATATTTATATGATGATTGCATACAGTGAATTATTTAGAATGCCTGATTTTGCTCAAAGGAACTAAAATATTTATTGTAGGCAATAAAAAATTCAAACTCTACATAGATTAGCAATTATATTTAGCTAAATATGCGTTTACATTTTAATTCAGTTCCCTACACTAAGTCGTCCAATATTTTATTTGTAACACACTCAAATTTTGAGTGAGCTGTTCACATCGAAACACCAAGTCTATTGGAAGTTTCTTTGACAACGCCATATAATTTAAAATGAATCTCGATTCAATTTGTTGTTTGAATATTTAGATATGCGACAAGATGTACTGCAGGTGAAGAATAATATAAAATGTTACGTATTGTATTATATAATGAAGTTATAGTAATCGCCACGCATATTCAGTTATTTATAGCAGTGAAATATTTTCATTAATCAGCTTGATCTTAAAGTATAGATGTGAAAATCCTTAGGGACTCAATAAGGCATTCAAAACATTGCTTACTCTGCAAAGATACTCGGGCTGTGTAGAATATTAGACAGAGCGTCGCGGGATAAAAATTGCCTAGAATCCTTCCATTTCATGTAACACATCATTTTTACGACCCTCAGCGGATGAAGTATGTGATGTGAAAGTCAAATAAAGACTGCCTCCACTCACCGCCAGAGCCACATCCCCATCCACACCCTCCTGCCCCACCCCCACCGCATCCCCCTCCTGTCGGCGGTGGCGGTAGACCATAAGCACGCACTGCTCACACTTGCCAACCCCCACTTCGGCATGAGACCTTAGGGGGTTGGATAACCCCCTTTTCGGAGTTGGAGACGACGTTGGGAAAACAGCCCCCTTTATCGCTGCATCGCTCCATACTCGGGGGCTTTTGAGGAGCAGTCAATGAACCAATGCGCTTTTCATGAATGCAAGTTTCGAAATCACTAGAGGGAAGGAGGGGGTTAGTGCGAAAGTCTCTTGGGGGAGGGGTGTGGAAGTGGGGTACGTAGGAGTTTTTTTTAAAGAGGGTCGCAGATCCGGCGTCGAAGCTTGAATGCAAGATGGTCTCGGGGAGATTTAATAGTAAACGCGTGAATACAGGGAAGAGTTCGGAGAGCTCAAGTGATTGAACTTGCTTTATCGCGTAGGGTGCATGCCTCTCGGGCTCTCGTCGAATAAGGAGCTGACGAATGAATGGGAGAGAGCTCACAAGGACCCCTCGTGTCCATCGCAATCGAATATTCATGGCCTGTAATGCGGGGGCGTTTTTGGCCAAGTTCTTCTTTTCACAACACTTTTCATCGTGCCGCTTATTTACGGACTTCTAGTGTCAAAGGGAAATGGAAGGTCTAGACGAATGCGATCCCAGACCATCGAAATGAATGTAAAATTTACTTTTAAGCTGTACCCACGCAGTTGTGTTTTTCTGGAACAATAAGATACAGCTGAAACAAAAATGTGAATACTTCCTTCATGCAAGCGTGTTCGTCAAACCATCTACATGCAACTGAGGGTTATTTTAAACTACTAGGCCGAATTACTGGCTTACAACGAGCATGCCACCTTCATATGTGAACGAATGTTGATTCACTAAACTGTGTGCATATACCATGAGTATATGCACTCATGCACTGTTAACAATTGTTATTTGGAACACCTCACCTTCAAAACTATCCGAGCCCTTTCCTAACAGAGTGCATACTTTTAAGAAAATATGTAATAATTTGATTGATGTGTGGTGTAAAATTATATGTGACAGCTTAATTTTTTCTTGCTGATTGATTGATGTTAATGAGATGGGGATTTTCTTGTTTTGTGAAAGAGATTTGTGTTTTGAAGTTTCCTATAAGGGTTCTTTTGTTTTACTGACTGATTTTTATCTATTGTCTTTTGTGATTACTTGGGATTTATGTGCCACCTCACACTGTCTACCTGCACATTTGGATTTTAATAAATAAAAAAATAAATAAATGTGTTTATTATTTGCTAATTAGTCCAGTCCATCTATAATATGAGCCTTGGTTTGAGAAATACTTCTTTATTGGGTTTCATGTTTTATGCAAATAGATGTTAAGGTTTAACCAAAAATTTGAGCCTGTTAGGATTACATTATCGTTTCAATTAAATAACCACGTCTTTAAACTTTCTTGAACATTGATTGAAGAGTCTCTAAGAGTAATTTTTATGCATTACGTAATGGAATATATATTAAATGTGGTTATAATGCTAATTAGAAATAATCGTCATTTGCCTCCGAATAAATACTTGATTCGAAGAATTTCATCGCTTTAGTCTACTCTTATGTTAAGTTTTTAAGTTGCTTCTTTAGTTTAGAATTACGACTTCTTCTTTAAGGTTTTCATTGTTTGTGGTAATCTTCCTCATTATTGCAATTTGTCTCTCACCCATTGCATCATTGGTCAGTAATTATTAGAATTGAACTTTTTTCGTCTCTCAGCGAATGTTAAAAATAAATATTATATATATATATATATATATATATATATATATATATATATATATATATATATATATATATATATATACAAAAAACTTATTACATTTAAGCGTGGGTAACAGCACCATTTTCTTCAACGTTCTTCTCTAAGAGAACATGTGATAATGCTTCGTTACACTTTAATAGTTGTCTTTCACCCCTCAAAACAGCATACGCATAGTTTGAACAACGCTTTAGTTTCCTTAATTCCTCTTATAATTTCCCCTTTAACTATTCCCCAACAATCATCTAAAATATTCGTTTGCTAATAATGTGTCTTACCGCTAATTATTACTTCCATTTGGACGGTGAAGTATAATGCTTTTTCGTGTTGTACTATTTTTTCACCTCGTCATGCCCTATTTTACCCAATTTATTTTCATCATTCGTCTCAAACATCTCATGATGGTCATAGCCGGGCAGAAAAATGAAATATGTGCTCCCATTGCATTGAAGCTTTTGACTGTCGCGTTCAAACCCATAGAATTCGTCCTGTTTGTTTAAATGCTTTCGCTTATATGCCGAGTGCATTTAACCAACACTTATCTTCTAGAGCAAAGATTCGGTGACACGTTTGGAGTCGATGGGCGATATAATTGGCAAGAGAAGTGAGGGAGCTGGGGGCGGGCTTGTCGAGCGTGTGAAGGATAGAAACGAAAAGGGCGAAAAAAGATGAATTACGGTGGATTGTGGGAGGGGGAAGTGCGAGGAGCGTGTGTGAGTGTGTGAGCACGCGAGGAGGGGGGAGACAGGCGGGGGGGAAAGGGGGGGAGGGAGAGAGTGGGAGAAGGAAGAGACCCGGCGGAGCAGAAAGAGTGAAAAAAAAGGGGGCCGGGGGTGGGATGGGGGAGAGATCGTGCGCGGTGTTGCCGGGAGGCGCGAAGTGGCAGAAAAAGCACGGAGATGCCGGGAGGGCGATGGTGACGGGGGCGGGATGGGGAGTGGGAGTAGGGCTGGTGGGGGCAGAGAGATGGAGATAGAGGGAGGATCGTTGAGGAGAAAAAATGGCCGTTGCTTAAGAAGAATAGCTCTGTGAGGAAGGCGGTAACAAGGGATGCCCGCCCCCGCACGGGCCTGAAGTAGGCGATGAGTTAAGACTACCCCGTATTTAGGCATTGTGGGGACGACAGGACACTCTTGGTCAGGGGTGGAAGAAGGGGAGAGTGAAGAATGGATCAAGGCGACAGAGACGGGCCTGTATTTCTTATTGACATATTGAAAGGGTCCATGGCACTTTAGGTATAGTGATAACTCATTGGTGATGCATAAGTTTTGAATACAGTCCCATGATTTACGTGGCATTTCTTTTAATCAGCTACATCGCATTTTGCCTGAACTATTGCCAATGGAATAATTGGGTATCCCTCTTTGTAATTTAGTATAGCACGCGTAATGGGTCCAGGATTTTGTGCAATGCAATGGTCTGGTGCATTCGTTCCATGTTTGAATAAATTGAACAACTTTGCATTGTACGAAATTTTATTTAATCTGTAAATCACGGGTTTGGCCACGTTGTCACTTCAAGTATTCGATACAATAAGCATACGCAAAAATTGTGTTCAAAACTTAGTTTCTAAAGATACGAAGACATAACGAAACCCGAATCGTACATATTTTTAAAATAATTAGTAGAATACAGAGTTGTCAACTTTTTTTGCAATAGGTATCAGTACCTTAATTAAAGCCGCCTCTCTTCACCTTATTTTTTATTTTAAATAGCCTTTAAACTAAATTAAGTCAATTAAATCCCTTTAAGAAATATTAAGCCAATTACCGAAGATAATTTCATGGTTATTTTTTTGGACTCCTTTGAAAATAAATCTATCGATGATGAGTGAATTAGTAGTGCGGTACATGAGAGTGACTTGATTGGCAGCTCTGTGTTCGATGTAAGCCATATAAAGCACGTGTATTATTTTCGAAGCTCAATTTTTGTTTGAATACTTTGGTTTCTCTAAATTGATTTTTCTCAGCGTTGGTACTGTTCGGGCAGCTGCGTTACTTCCTGCGATATAATCAACCCATTTATCGTCATATTGCACATTGAAACACTAGTGACCCACGGAAGGTTTTCAAGCAAAGAAGGTAACTTAAGTTCATTAAGATGAATTTCCATTGAAATTGACTTCATTGCTTAATTCCATCACATATATAGAAATAGTTTCGTAGAATAAAACAACAGCTTATACTAAAACTGCACTGTAGCGAATATAATGATCAATATAATAGTTTAAATCCAGGACATAAGTCATTATTTTTTCTTCATTGCATTCGAAGAAGCTAGTTTCAAGGTGAAGTTTAATGTCAAAGCTAGTTTAATCATCAATAAAGCTCAGATTTAATTGGCACAGATTGGCATTAAAAACAGTGAAACTTCATTTTCCAGGCCATTTCCAGCGGGATATGACCCTTATATTAAATATCAGTTCAGGAAAAGCTAAAAAAACAAAATAAACATTACTGATGTATCAGTAAGTTTGGTTTTTGTTCATTACAGTGCGGGTTAACTTACCAATTTCAAAGCTCAGAATCAAACTATTGCTGTTCACCATTTCACTAGTTCCATTCAGTCTCATTATAGCATTCTTAAGGAAGGGTAATAATCTCACGTATCTGTAAACAGCGTCCAATACACCTTCCATCATATCAGCGCCACAACATGAAGGAGGAAACACTCCCCAATACTATAAACATTGGACGATTGAATTAGGACTTACTCGAGCATTTAAAAGCAATAATCATCATCCATCCTTAAGCATGTTTACTATTAGTTGACATTTTTCCTGTCGAATAATTAGTCGCAAATATTCAGAAAAAGAAACCCATAAAAACATACGTAAAATCACATATCTACCAATCACCCTAAAATAAAATAAATGACTCAAAATGTGACACCGAATGTTTATCGTATGATGTTTAATTCTCGAATTAGGAATAACTACTTGAATGAAAATATTCAAAGGCGTAGCTTGGTGTTCAACACTCCGGTGGTTCCACCAGAAAATCTGTAATATTTCAGCTTTTCGGGAAAAAGGGCGAAAGGATAGATTCGTTCAAACTCTTCCTATACCTAGTAAGAAAAGATGGGATAGTTTAAGGGATTTTAAGAAATAAATCTCAACAGAATTATTATTCTTTCCCCGTCTATGCCTAATCATGCGCCAAAGAATGGCACTCTTTCCTTTTTTACGTTTAATAAGAAACAATTCCTCTTAAGGTGGTTTGTGGTTGAATGCATGAATTAAGCCAGTTTCATTGACTTTGAGAATTCTAATTTGAACATAACTTATTTTTGCTAAAAATTATGTGTGTGTATTTATTACGAGTATTTATTACTCGTATATAACTGGTTACCGAGATTCCTTATATTATTGTACTTTATTCACAAAATATACGAACAAACTGTAGTCGCATTGTGAAACTTGGCTGACTATTGCTGAGGAAACATTTATCTGTTTGCCAACAAAGAATTTTTCATTAATTGTACTGATCAATTGAATATGTTAAATGTTAGTATTTAAAATGTAACTTTCGCTTTATTTATTCATAAAAAATATAGTACTTTTTCTTCGGCAGCCCAGTAAAATCCCGTAAAATCGAAGGGAGAATCAAATCGATAATTGTCCAACCGTATTTTAATCGAGACATTTTATTCTTGACGTCGGGAAATATTGTCATAACAAACGTCAAATACTGAGATTCAAATATCTCTTTAAATGTAATATTGGAGTAATGTATATTTTTTCATGTGGCAAAATGTACGCTAATGTGACAAATATTAGATTAATAAACATAAGAACTCTTTAATATTTAATATTATTATTTTTTACTGATTATACCAGTATATTCTACGTAGAAGTGCCTATGTTTAACATACAAATATGAGCACGTACTTATGAGACGGAAATACAAATTGTCAAAACAATAGAGTGGGATGCGGGGTTGCTTGTACATAAAATGTATAAATCACCCTCTGTAAAGGGGTTGGCGCTTTTTGCAAAATATATTGGTTCAATCGACTTGGGGGAAGGAGCTCTGAAGACGTAAATGAAACCAGTAAAGTAGGTTTCCGCGCAAAAAACGTCACTATGGCACGTCTTTGGAGATTTTTTGTGTGAATTAATTTTTTAGGCTAAACTATCCGAGAAACGGATGGAAAAAGGGTAAGGTGAACAAGGAAGAAGGCAGGGGAAGAACTAAGGGAATGATCGGAAGACAGTGAGTGACTATTTCTTAGGGCAATAAAAGAGGCAGGGGCTCATGACGGGCATTGGACACCCTGGTCCGTCTCTCTAATCCGACCCTGGGGGGCTCTTGTCGTACCAATGGAACATTTGTCAAGGGAAACGTTTCGTCGAATTTTATTGCTGGTGGAATAGGTGCAGGGTTTAGTGCGCGGTTCGTCGCTATGAAAAATTCATTCAACGTCAACAGCTTGGCAAAAATGTAGGCTGTACTCTTTTATCTCCGTATATGGAACCTCCGCTACTATAATGACTTTCAATCATCATCGAGACTGGCATTCAGTAATGGTTCTTTCGGCCGCTTATCTCGAGAAATTCTTTCTAAGGCCATTACCAAACAGATCACGTAATCCTGAATCATGCGGTTATCTTAGCTAGAATGGCAGATGCATGACTGGGGTACTGTATTTAGCAATAGTCTACCTATGCAGAGCATCCCATTTTGCGGAGTTTTAATATTTCTCTTTTGCAGTGCCAAGGTTATTTCGACCACATGCCAACCAATGCTATAATGTGCTATTTTTTGGGTGGCCATTTGAAACAGTTAAATTGTTACCTCCGTGTAAGTAACATTATTCAGTAAATGTTTGCCAAAAGAATTTTCCTGAATATTGATTCAAATTGGAGAAAATGCCTAAATTTACTTCATGGACCCAATGTTGAAGTTTTTCTACAAATTCGGTCGCATTATTAACCGTTTGGGACCTGTAGATATCATACCACTGGTCGAAAAAACACACTAAATGCAGAATGATTAGATAAAAATGTGTTGTTCGCCTATTGCTGAAATATTTTGAGCGTTCGATTTGTTAAACACGTTTTACCCCCTATGATGACGATGGTTAGAAAATTCAAACCAACATTCATGTACCATAAGAGGGCTTTTAGTACACTCTTTTGGAGATTACCTCAACGGCGAATCTCTTTGCTACTGTTCCCGTCTCTAAACCTCAGAGATGGGTGTTTTGTACAAGCATGAGCTTGGGAAAAGGTGCAGATCCGTATGCTGGAACACCTGTTTTCCCCGACTGTCTTGGGCCGTTGCATAATACTTTCATGGGCGGATGGTAATGCGCTCTTAAGTCCGCCGGTCGCTTGTGCGATTCTTTCTTGAGAATGGGGGTGGCTGGTTTTTTTTTCTTTCGGAGGAGGGTTGGAAGTGGGAGAGGTAGGGGGTGAAATGAGAGGTGGGGGCAGAGGGGGCGGACAAGCCCGCCGCCGAAAAGGAAAAGAGTGTGCGAGAGGGAAGGAGGCACATGCAGAATATGGGGGAGATGCGTGAAGGGTGAGCCGGGCGGAATTGGGAGCGGTTTGCGTGGGAGTAGAGCCCTGTCGTGAGGACGTGGAGTGGGCTGCGCTCCTAAGGAGTGGTGCGGGAAGAGGAAGAAAGGGCTGGATGTGAGGGGGGTTTGGGTGGAAGAGTTCTAGGTTCCGTAGGAAGGGGAAGTTGGAGAAGGGGTATGTGAGTGTGGGGTTGAGAATTCGGATATATATTGAGTAAGGGGTTTGGAAAACTCTAGGGAGAGAAGTGGTGGTGGAGAGGGGACTGGCGAGAAGTGTGCTTTTTCGCCGAGATGTGGAAGGGCGGCGTATATCTGTAAGGAAGACGCAAACTCACGCAACGTGCGTATCTGACAAATGCTTTAGGGGGCTAACGGTTGGTTGCCAGGAGTTTCTTCTGGCGTCCGTTGAATATGGAACGAAGAAGGGTTCTTATTTCTTGCGGGAGAACGGTGAGGGGAGCGGTGGGCGGGGGGATGGGTTTCTCTCCCAAGGGACGAGGGGTGGGCTGTGCGTGGGGTGGGTTTTGGTTCGGTTTTGGTGCGCGAGTATTGGCAGTGGGTCGGAATTGTTGGGGGGCGGGGGGGGGGTGTGTGGACGAGAAGGGAGCCGAGTTTAACTGGTTTTCTTTTATCGAGGAGGGATGGTCGGGGAAAAAGTTTCCAGGGGTAGGGATTGCTTGAGGGGAGGAGAATGAAGGAATGCAATGAAAGAGTGCGTTTGAAAGATGGTCCAGGGAGTGGAAGTGTCGGGGGAGGAGAGGGAAGGGAGTGAATTAGTTTTCCGTCGCAGGAACTGCCGGAGTGCTTGTCGCCTTGGTGACTGCCGTTTCTTCTGTATGTGTGTGTGTGTGTTTGTGCGCACGCGTGGCGGAAGGAGGCAACGGGAGGGAGGGAAGCAATTCAAGTGCCGGACGAAGTAGTGCCCGAATTGCGACACGCACCCCTGGGCGCTGAAGGGTGCACTCAGCTCAACGACTTGTGCGGCAGAGTAATGCTTTGCTACGTCAGACTCCTGGGATCATTAGCGTCTTTTAAAAAAAATCTGTAGAGTTTTTCCATGAAGAGTGTGAAGTTTCGGAGACGTGGGGGAGCGAGGTGGTAGTGTCGATATACTCGCAAACTCGACGAGTGATGTTGTACACCCTCCGGAATTTTACATGGTCCCCCTATTGAGAGGATCCCTACATTTTCCAACATCCTCATGTCGGCAGCCGATGTGCCTGAAATTTGTTGAATAAAAGTTAACTATCAGAATAAACCTTACCTTAAAAATGTGGACCCTCATGATGTCCTTGCGGTGTACGCTATCTCCTTTCTATGATCGAAAATTCATTGACACACACTGATGAACACTAGTTTGGGGAGTTGATATGGTGGAGGAAAATGGCGGGAGGTGTTGAAATACTGTCAAAAGATGAACATGTACTTTCTCTGCCGTTGTTTTCATATTTAATGAATCATCAATCTAGCATCAATAATTTGCCTTAAACTATGGTTTAACGTTCATGCGGTTACTCTACACTTAGTCAGTAGGTGATCTACTTTGTGATTTAATGCATAATCCAAGTTGATTATGTGGGCTAAACAGGCATTCAAGTATTTTTTGCTTTTCTATTTTATAATTTATCCTCTCTAAGCGAGTAAGAGGATAAAATTACTGAATGGAATTGTTAAATTTTTAATGGGTCTCCTCAAAGTAAAATAAATAAAAAATCAAATGAATGTTGTTTTTATCATGGAATGTGGAGCCTAATATAAAAATACCTTTTTGGTATTTATGCTGTCACCAAAATACCTAAACAGTATTATAAATACATTTTTCTATCAGTTGATTTATTCATGATGTCAATTAGTTTTCCGCGTTCCTATATACACTTTTAAATTCCAAGCATTGAAAAATTCCTGTCGTACTCCATTCTTCTTAGTCACGCCTGTTTCTGCGTTGCTGGATTTGCTCTTCTTCCAATCTGTTACTGCCTCATATATTCATATTTTCGACCGTGAAATATGTATATCATACCAAATGTGCAACGTAACTCCAAAGCACAATGGAGAGACATACCTTTCCTCTTTGTCGATATAGATTTTGTATTATGCTCACTTTACGTTTCTGTACACGGTTTATACGTAGAACTACTTTACCCGCAGATGCGCACCACTGTCCAGAGCACCTTCGTTAACGTTAACCTGTTAATGACTTGAAACGATTTTATCTCCGAGATACAAAACACGTAATTGGATTCAGCATTAGGGTCGAACAGTAGAAAAATATGCACCCTCCACAATGACCGAATGAAATATGAATGCCAATTTTCTTATTTTGCGTGAAAGCCTTAGGCTTGCAATGATCCGAAATTAATTTAACCGTATAGTAACATGCCTCGATTAGTCCAGGAGCCGCTGCTCAAACAAGAGCACTCAATTGGTTGGTTCGGATCTCTTCACTTGTTTAAAGTACGATTTGTCTTATTTCTCTTGATGTACTTAGAAGAAGTATTGCTATTTCATGGTATGTGAATAATAGCTAAGAGTCTTCATAGATTTTTTTATACGCACTGACATTGAATTTATGAATAATGGTTCTATTACTGAAGTTCTTTCCTTCAAACATTTTCAGCCTTAAATTTGTTATTAACCTTAAGATTTTATTATCGTTAATATTCCATAATACATTCTCTCAGTGGATGTGCTCAAGAAGAAGGATATACATTTTTATCTTAGGATCAGTATGAGGATTGCTTACTGGTGCTCTTATTTCTATTTATTCAATTTGTATTGATATTTATATAATGTGGAACTGTCCCTTGATGTGAGAATTGTAGAATATTTACAACCTCTTTAAATGGAAGAATTTTTTAATAAAAAATTAGAATTTTAAGATTTCCGTTCATTTTATCAAATAACCGACATTTATTCGCTGAATTGCAGACTAACATTGGAGTTACTTGCAGTTTGTCCTTCTTGGATAGTGATTTCATTACAGGTGTGAAATAAGAATGGCCATGAAAATAATTTTGTTATCTCAAAATACCTAAAAATTACCGCTTACTTTATAATTACGTGTATTCATGTAAATTGAGTTATAATCCAATATAATTGGACATTGTTCATCTTATTATTTTGGTTCACAACAGTTGCCAGTAAAAGAAGTAACTTGTTTCTGCGTGTACGGACAAAAAGGATTTTAATTATTGAATGAGTTCATTTTCTGTTTTCGGTCGGTTATATTTGAGCAAAATGACAATTTATATTTTAAAATAAAAGCTTTATGCATAGGTATGAATAGTTAAATGCTGTAGCTGATGGCATTTCTGTTTGCACCTAATCAAAGTGAGGACCATCCTAGCTCAAATTAGAAGTTTGTCACAATGATAATTTATCTGCGATATGAGCCGCTCTAGGCCTCTTTAACGTAGACTTAGGCTGCCATTATTTACGTTAAAGCATTGGTAATAGTAAAGCATAAGTTAGTTAATAAATGTCAATTTTCCGTATTTTGAAAAAGTAATCGTATCAGGGAGCTTTGAATTCAGAGTATAGAAGACAGGAGAATGTTTTTTAAACTACTTAATATTTTATAACTATCTTGGCCATGGTAAGTTTTATTGATAACTTATGATAAGAATGCAATATTTGGGAGGAACGATATTTAATTGACGATAGCTTAGCAAATACATTGCCCATTAGCTAGTCATTATTCTATCTACTAAACGTTTTTGGCATTTGCTCGGTTAACTGAATTAATCTAATTTAATTAATGGAAAAGCAGAAATATTTACTTCTAATAGGCTCCTTTGTGCTCGAATTGAAGCCTATGGTCGACGCGAATTAGTAAAGACGGAGTAATTTATTATATTCTAATCGTATTTTTCCGTGCTAAAGATTTTATGGTTCGAAGAATTTAGGAATCTATACTTTTATTCGCTTCGACTCCCCAAAATGCCTCGAGTATTTTCAAATTAAAGCTGAGAAAACCGTCAGCTTACGTGATGGCTTATCCACATTTACGGCCGTCGGAATTCTGCACCAAGAGGTCTTTGTCTCAGTTTTAATGAACCTCCCAAGGCCATTTTAGGAGGACTGATCGTCGCACTCGGTCCAAGATGGCGGAAATGCGCGAATTTATGGTGTCTTTGTAAACCAACAGTGCCTAAACATCGACGGGTTCTAAGGAAACACATAGCTATATACAATTCGGCGGAGGAAACGCTGCGGAAGATATTTCTCCTTCGAGATGAGGAAAGACGAAGAAAGGATGTGAAGAGGCCATTCATGTCGTAAATGTGGAGGTGAAAGATGTGGAGGAAGAAGGACCAAAAGGGGAAAAGAGAAATTTTTTTGGAAATAAAGACCAATGAACGGAAGAAGAATGGGCTGAATATGGAAGAAATAAATTGAAGAGATAAAAGTGTGGGCCATAAGAGGGGTATTGGAATAATAAAGGTTAAGGGTGCGAGGTAGCGGATAGCTATAAAAATGGTATCAATTCGTTTGGAGTAAGATTGATAGAAGTCAGAGAAGGGAAAAATGTTTATAGCATGTTGTACAGCAGATATGAATTCCTCAACGCGTATAATGTCTAGTGTGCGTTACAGATTTAGGGCGTATAGTTGGATTCACAATTATTTCAAATATTAAACTACATTCAAGCAAAAGAGAATTGAATGACGTGGTTGTGTTTATGGTTACGCGTGAAATTGCCATCGAGATTTTTATAAGATAGTAAGATGAAATCAACTATTGTCCAGGCATTAATGGCAGACCATTTCAAATATCCTGTGACACGCCGGAGGATGTAACACTATAGTCATTCAATCATGTTTTTTAATGTAGGAAACGATTGATTTTATAAATTTGTTTTAAATTAGTCTGAAGACAGCACTTTGAACTTCACATCGGACTTCACATAATGATATCACAATATTTTAATTAAATGCCTCCAAACCCTAGGTGGAGGAAAAACCACCTATGCGAATCAAACCTGTGACCTCTGGGTTGGCAGGTGAGGAAGTTACCCCGCCGCCAGCTGGGTCGTCAAATTAGCCATAATAACGGTACTATTGACTAATGTACCAAGAAATATTCTTATAAAATATCGGGCGCCTTGTTAGTTGATTACAGGTAGCTTGCGGTTTGGTTTAAGCGTAAAAGGTAGAGCTAATCGTTGACAGGCATGTAATATAATCGTATAATCGACATTTTTATCAATGGCAAAAAGCTTTAGTCTTGCCAAATTCAGCCAAAGGTATTCTATTTTAGTGCCCCGGTAAACTTTTTCCCATAAATGTAGTGTTTCCACTGTAATGCACATCGAGCGGGCCTTATTACTCTGCCAATTTATTTTTATTGCCACGCCGAGGGATGGAAAAAAAAACTGTTCGAGGAGGACGAGAGCGAACAGGATTTCGTGCGAGCGGAGCGGAAGAAGCAAGCATTTGCTCAAAGTGGACGGAACGGAATAGATTTGGTGGGAGGGAGGGAGTGGCCGGAGAAATGTTGACCTGGGCGAGAGGGAGAGATGGATAGGGATATAGTTGGTTGGTCGGCGTGGGTGCATGCGTGCGGCGGCGGGAAAGCGATGGGGAGGAGGGGCTTTCGGCGGACGAAGATGAGGAGGGAGGGAACGATGCTTGGAGCAACCGTTGGGCTGAATACTCCCTCGGAGGAAGGAAGGAAGGAGGAGAAGGAGGCCGAGATGAAACAGAGATGAAGGCAGCGGTGGATTTACGGCAGCCATTACTGATACGCTTGACTTGGCATTCGAGGAGAGGGCTGTGCGGAGGGTTTTTAGTGGGTTGGCCATGTCCGGTAGCGGCGGGACATTTTGTGACGTGAAGAAGGGGGCGCGTTGTGTGCGAGGGAGGGTGGAGAATGCGTGAGCCGTGGTGCGTTAGGCATGGGCATAATGGGGGTTTAGGGGAGCGGTGGGGAATGAGTGTTTGACTAGGGTTTGGGTGTTTCTGTGTGACTGCTCGCGGGAGTGGAGTGTTCGTTTGCGTGCATGTCTGCGGGTGTGTGTGTGTGCGTGTGTTGGTGTGTGTTGAGTACAGTGGTGGGAGGACTTGAGGAGAACGATAAGAAACGACCACGCGTTCATGCATCTCAGATAGAACAACATCTGATCTGTTGGGGGGCAACTTGAGAGGATAGCTAATATTTTCCGGGTTCACCGAGGTGTATTGTGTGAGAGGATCGAATGGGGAAAAATATGGGCATGTGCCTGTTTTTTTACTGTGCTGAGGAAGATAAAACCGAAGGCAATTGAGTGTATCCTAGGGACACGAGTACGCATTATGTAAAAGAGAGAAAAGAAAGTGGATACAAGGATGGAAAATGGTCATTTTCCATCATTGGAAGTGCAAAAGAACTCAGAGAGTAGTATCGTGACTCAATTTAAATACATACATGAATAAAAATATAATATATTTTATACGTATACTATGTATATAAATAAATAAATATATATATATATGGATATATAGATATATATACGAGGGTCATCCGGAAAGTAGTACCCGTTCGTGCCGCATGAAGTGCTGACGACGCGAGTAGCCGCTGGACGAGGTCAGATAGCTTCAGTGGCTTGTCTGCCTTCTCTGAGCCAAGTTGCGTGACGCTAGCATTGCCTGTGTTGTTTCTGTGATTGTTTACAATGTTTAAAAAAATTGAGAACGCCGCCAGTTGTGAAGTGAGGGCAGTGATTAAATTCCTCAATGCAAGAAACGTTCGCCCATGTGATATTCATCGCCAATTAAAGGAGGTGTATGGAGACAATGTAATGGACGAGTCGTCTGTTCGGCGGTGGTGTCGCAACTTCAACATGGGGAGGGGGAACACACACGACGATGAGCGTTCGGGGAGACCGTCTGTTATTACAGACCAACTGGTGAGCTCAGTTGACGAATTCGTGAGGAACGATCGGCGCGTCACAATTGATGACATCTGTGAGCATTTTCCCAATGTTTCTCGAACAATTGTTCATGAAATTGTTAAACACCATCTGCATTATGCAAAAATTTGTGCAAGATGGGTCCCTCGCGTATCTCAATGAGCTGGCGGCGAAGGACTATGCAGCAGGAATACAGAAACTTGTCACACGTTATGACAAATGCCTTAATTTGCTTGGAGATTATGTTGAGAAGTAGTTTAAAGTATCCTCTTTCAAATAAAATTTTTTATGTTTGTTAATATTTACTTTTGTGTCTTTATTTCACGAACGGGTACTACTTTCCGGATGACCCTCGTGTGTATATATATATATATATCCATCCAAAAACCTACCTTAAACGGGTGATTACCTAATATATATATATATATATATATATATTAGGTAATCACCCGTTTAAGGTAGGTTTTTGGATAGACACAGCTACTAAATAACTATTTTGTAACTCCTAACAAAACAAAAAATCCAGCATTAGGTCCCTCTTCATCTCTGAGTACTTTCTTCCTCCCTTCATCCCGTCCAACCTCCCTATCCTGCTCCTTCCCTTTCCTCGTTTTCCTAACATTCTCCCCTCTATTACTGTCTCCAACATCCTACTGCCGGTCATAGGATTTCTTCCAACAAACCCCTCTCTTCGCCCACCATACCAAGTACTTCCTCTCTCTCTCTCTCTCTCTCTCTCTATATATATATATATATATATATATAAATATATATATATATATATTGTATATATATATATATATGTATATATATTTATATATATTATTAGATATCGTTATTCAGGTTGACGCACTTTAGTAGCAATATAATTGAAAATTTATTCCTAGATGTCGTATGGATGAGTACCAAGATAATAATATTATCTGAACTCCTTGAAAATTGTTACTTAATGTCTTAGGAAGTTTTCATTTCATTCAATGTTTCATCTATCAATAAAAATTAGTTTCTGTTTCCCCTGGGTTCATGAAGCTCCCATGAAATATTATATTTATTGCACGGAAAACGGTTTATTTCCATATCTGCTCACTATTCCAGATGAAATTAACACCCTCTGAAAGCAACATCCGAATTTGAACCCACATATTGAATTGACAGTTTTTAAACTCACTTCGTCACCAATTTGTTAAAAAAACAGCACGATAATACCTTCGCGAGTCACTATTTTTTTAGGTAGTTGTCATTTCGCATGTGAGCCGAAAAAGAATTGTAGATGAACGCATTTTTCCGGAAGCGGAATTAGATAGTTTTAGTTAGTTTAGTGAGTTTAGTAGACCAAACTCTTCTCGAAGCATTTCCACTCGGTACGGGGAAGAAGGCATGAGAATTGATGCTCTGTGACCTTAAAGAAGAGCTCAATTTATTCGATACCTCTTGTATTCTTCCGTTGATAGAAATGAGCTTATTCTAAGGTTCTTTCGTTTAACTTACCACAGGAATCTCGTAAAATGTGTGTCAGGCAAAGGAAACTGGAAACTTAAAAAGCAGGGGAGCGGAAAGTGATCCATAAAATTCGTAGATCAGAGAATCTTTTAGTTTATTATTTATTGCATCGTTCCCTAAACGCAAAGAGTTCTTGGACGATTGGAGGCTTTTGAAATTTTGCAAATCCTATATTCTCCAAGGGGTGAAATAGTGAAACCATTCCATATCCAGATAAGGGCTAAATCCTCATTCATTTTAAGTTTAACAGCTCGCTAAAACTGAAATCTAAATGATTATATTTAATGATTTCCTCCATTTCCTAATAAAAATACCACTGAGTTAACAAAAAAGTAACAAAAGAGATAAATTCGTAAAAATATAACCTCGAAATACGTATTCCATCTTTTTCAGACCATTTCATGTCGTAGCCCACATAATTTAAACTGGTTTAAAAAATAATACGACTTCTAAGTAGGTTACGATGGCCTAAGCTACCTCCTTTGTGCTCTCTAAGATTTTTGTATTTTAGTTTTTTTAAAGTTCCTTTACCGAAAAAGATTAAGGCTATATCATCTGTGGACTACAGAACAATAAGTTTGATTTCCCATTCAGCTAAAGAGGTTCTCAGGATCATCAATAAAAGGATGGAGAGCAAGGCAAATGATTACTTAGGGGAAGATGAGTTGGCGTTTAGGAAGGGGAGAGGCACGCGCAATGCCATTGCACTAATGAGATTAATAATCTAGAGGAATATAAAGTACATAATATACATTATATACGTGTATAATGGAAAGCACAACCAGGACTTAACTGCCTGATTTGTAAATTTCTAAAATACGTTTGATAGAGTGAATTGGGAAAAACTAATGAGTATATTGCAGAAAATAGGAATGAATTGGAGGGAAAGGAGGCTAATCCGCAACCTGTACATTTCTCAGGCTGCATAGGTGCGAGTGGGGAACGAACAGTCCGCATAGGCAGTGTTAAGAAGAGGTTTAAGGCATGGTTGCCAACTATCACCGGTGCTGTTCAACGTATATGAGTAGAAAATGATAAATGATACATGGAAAAACCTGGAGATAGGAGTGACTGTCGGAGTGGAATTCGTGAAATAAGTTAGGTTTGCTGATGACCAAGCTTAAGTTTGTCAGTCAGCCAAGGGGTTGCAGGCATTGCTGAGCGAATTGTAAATTCGGTGCGATAGATATTGAATGAGAATAAATATAGATAAAACAATTATAATGTAATTTTCCAGAATGAAAAAGGCTAAGTTTAACATTAAAATAGGTGGGCAGAAACTAGAGCAGGAGGAAACGTTTTCGTGTCTCGGAAGTATTTTGGACCAACATAGGCAAAGTAGTAGGAATGTATGGAAGCATTGCTCTAGGGATAGAGGCTTTCGCAAGGAGGAGGGAGTTGATGAGAGGGACGTTGATTAAGGATATTGAGAAAAGACTCATAAACACTTTGATATTGAGCGTAGCTATATGCGGCGAGAAAACGTGGTCATTGAAGCTGGAGGATAGACGTAAAATGGAGGCTTTTGAAATACGGGTGTGGAGAAAAATGAAGAAAGTGAAATGGACCGAAAGGAAAACAAATGAGGAAGTACTTGGTATGGTGGGCGATGAGAAGGGTTTGTTCGGAGAAATCCTATGGAGGCAGGAAAAGTGGATGAAGGGCGTATTGATCGGCAGTGGAATGCGGAAAAATGTAATATAGGAGAGAATATTAGATAGTGATCGTTCTCAAATCATGCAAGTGGTGCCAATCGTCAATTGACAAGCATTTAATTCGATTACATCGATAGGAGAGTGACGGATATCTGCCTCGATTTAACTCTTGTTTGCAAATATAGTTTATCATTGTCATCACGCATTTAATTAAAATTAACATAATTAAATGTAATTTTATTTTTTCCTTTAATCATATTCTCTCAGACCAGAGTATAATTATACCATAAGCTGAAGACTCTTACGTCGTATATAACTTATAATAACCGTGATATAACCTCTTCGAATTTTAGCTTCGTGATATGATGTTGATTCTTTATTATGTCTATGAATTTATTCTGTGGCATCTTTTATTGGCATCTGGTGTTACGGTTAAAAACGAAGTGCTCGTTAATTCAGCACCATCCATTAAACTACTGCAGAATTTAATGGCCCATTAAAACTTCTATATCCTTTTCAGTTCTGGAGTAGCGGTTCCAGAACATTTAGTTTTTATTTATTCATCTAGGTGCCTTCCAATTTACGCCAGTACTTCGTCTGTTGTTTTTAAGAAAAAAAATTACTTTGCAAAATGACTAGAAATAACCGATAAAAATCTTATAACATATTCTAAATAAAAACATTTGCCAAATGTGTGCACTTTCAATGAATTCGCGATTAATATTCATTACGAAGGTATAGTTAATTTCAGTCAGGTCACAATTTACATTACCTTTAACTAACAAATTGTTTAGCAATGACTTGTGCCCTCTAAGGTAATTGGGGTAAATTATTGAAGTTAAACGTAATAGAAACTCAAAACGCTTCTAAAGCTCTATTAAATGTTTAAGAAAGTTATTTGAAACAAATTATTTTTTAAACGGTAATGTTACTGGATCTACACTTGATGGTTTGATGTGGGCAATTAGGATTGACATAGTTATTCGAATTAATGTGATTTAATAATTAAAAAATATATTTTTAATGCAAAGGGCTGATAAAGAATATTGATTGCTAGTAAATGTTAAGTGAAATTCTAGGATCCCTGACTACAACTCAATACAATGCTGTATAGAATATATTTCACTCAAATAAATTATTGTTTACAGGCTTATTACGCTCAACGTTTACTGTGATAATACCAATTTTTATGACAGATTAATAAAAATTACTGTTTTTATCATTTCAATGTACCGGACATGGCCCGTTGTAGGGTAATTATTCGAGAACATTTTTTTTCCTAAAAAAATTGATGAAGGTATTTCTTCAGCTGCAGAAGAAAAAGAAATTATGAATTTCCCTAAGGCCGCATAACATACGTAATATCGAATTAGGGCGTCAAACAAATTTTCTCCTCTTTTAGTATATATTATTTGGTTTTCAAGTTTTTGAGTGACCACAAGCTTAAAAGACTGCATATCTTAGTTTCGCCTCAACAGCAGAGACTGATACCCAAACTACATGACTTTTCCTCCCACTTCCACACCTACCGAACTATCCCCCTTTAATACAGTCTTGAATATTCCATCACCTATTGAATTACTAACCGTCTACCTTTCCTGCCTCTTTGAATTTCTACCAACTTACTCTTCTCCATCCCTGCCATGCCTTTCACAATAGAAAATTCAAAACATCTGATCTCACAAAAACTAAAAATGACTGATAACATTGTGGGGAAAGAAAAAAATCTTTACAAGTCAAGCGTACTCTAGTATACCATAACATTTGCTTACTAGAGGATTCATAGAATTCTATTTATTTTGACCGAAAAATGAACTGTGCTTTCTTTTATAAAGATAATGTTACTAGTAATACGAATTATAAATTACAATATGTATTTATGTTATAGGAATTTCTGGGAATATCTATTGTATTTATCTAATGTTCTTTTAGACCAAGCAAGATAATTTGAACGTATAATATCTCCAATACTTGAAAATTTTGGCTAAAATATCAAGTTCAAAATTATGTATAATTTCTTTATCCTTCCTTGGGTGATTTCTGTTCTTAACACGTTATTTTTACTATATTACGTAAAATTCAAACAATGATGTACAGGATGCGTTCCGAAAGTAATGAAATTATTTTTTTAAAGTAATTTATTTAACAGATTTGCACAAATACTTAAAATTCCTCAAAGGAATGTCCTTGGACTTCTACAAATTTTTACAGTGACTCTAACAATACTGGTACGCCTTCTAGAAGGTGTCTTTGGGTACTCTCGTAAGGTCTTTGCCTCGGCTGATTGGATCTCTTCTGAGGACGAAAAACGGGTTCCTTTCAGGGCTGCCTTAATCCGAGGGAACAAAAAGAAGTCTGCTGGAACGACGTCAGGGCTATGGAGGGGTAGGGCAGTGTTGACCCTTGGCTTTTGGCCAGGAACTCGTAGACTCGTAGCGCGTTGTGGCAAGGCTCGTTGTCGTGATGGAGTTGCCATGTAGCGGAGGTCTTTTCTGGTCCTAATAACCCTTTTTCGGAGTATGTTCAGCACAACTACGGAGTAGGCAGCATGCACTGTCTATTCTTGAGGAACAAACTCCTTATGGACCACTCCATTTCTATCGAAAAAGACCATGAGCATTGTTTTCACTTTTCATTTGCTCATTATTGCCTTTCTGGGCTTGTGGACTGGTCGGTGTGCCACACAGAGCTTAGCCGTTTTGCTTCGGGGTCGGATTAAAAAACCCAGATTTTATCACCAATGATGACGTGTTCCAAATAATTAGGTTCATTTTCAATGCTTTGCAAAAGTTCACTTGAAATTTCAGCTCGGTTGGTGTTTTAGTCGCCTGACGACACCTTGGGCACGAGCTTGTCGCACACTTTCCTCATTGCTAAGTATTCACTAACAATGCAAAACACAACAGTTGACGACAAGTTCAGTCCATTCCCTATATTTTAAAAAATATTTTTTCTCGATTTTTTAGTCATTTTGACATAAACTATATTTCTTTAGACCTTCGATCAGGGAATCGATGTAGTCCATATGGGAATAATATTGAGGTAATGCACTCGTAAGTATCAATTGTTTCAGCTTCTAATTGGAGTGCTGGATGGTATGATTGTACCTAATATCTTAATGAAATATTTCGGAACATTCCTGAGATAAAATTTTGTTTCGCCATTATTCATTTTTTTCTTTCTTTTGTCATTCCTGCCAGTTTTCGAGGTTTTTTTTAAACAGACTAGGAGTGAGTAGCGAAGGTAAGAGTGGGGGAGGGAGGATTGAGGTAAGCTAAGTGGATAGGTAAGTGTGTAACACCAAGTGGAAGAGGGGTTGGTTGGGGGTGGGTTGGGGTTGTAGGCGTGCCAAAGATACGTTGAGAAGGGTAACTAGGATCGTTTGGGGATTAATGGCGTTGAGATGAGACAGTTGAGGAAGGAACGAAACGAAGAGGGACAATAGAAGTTAATGCGTAATACCAGTTATACCCCCAAGGACAGATACCCTAGGGGCTTCAGGACAACCCGGCGGTTTAGTGATAATAAAATGTCATATTGTTCTAAATAATCAATTTTATACCGTTGCCAGTTAGATGTAAAATAGTGTGCTGGCCGTTCTCAGTTAAATTTTTTTGCAAAAATGAGTTACAGTCTTTGTTAATGGTTCACCGAATATGATCACGGCATCGTTTTGCTCATGTATATCACATATTAACCATTTATGTCGTTACGCAGGGAAAATGCGTGGAAAACCCCATTTTCCATATTGTCAAGGTTGCTTTTAATGGTAAATAACCATTTTTATAGCATTGTAGGACTATAGCAAGAGATTTTTTAGGGATCTCCAGAAAAAATAGCCCTTTGATTTTTTTTGACATCAACTATTAATGGTAAAGAGAACCACAACAGGGCTCTGTGTCAGGAAATGATTATTTTGCATGTTTAAAATTCAGCTCTTTATAATTTATCATCTAGCAGCTTTTCAATGAGGGTGCCTCTATATCAATTGATCAGAGCAATTTTGGTATTTTCGGTAAAGTTGTGTTAGATAGGAGAGAGAGATTTAGGAAAGAAAGTTCTCTATTTGTAACGTGGAATGAAATACAGCCATTTTATATTTGTGGTAATGCTTAGAATTTTGGTGGATAATGCTTCCGAAAAAGATCCTTGCGTTAAATGGAGAATTAATGGGCTATAAATGTGAGGGTACTAAACAATTCGAAAAACTTGAGTCGCTTCAGTACAGTTTGAGCATTGGGAGGTTGTAAAAGAGGTGAATGAAATGTAGTATGTCTGGCAATCGATCTAATTGATTTAAAATCCCAGTCCAGAGGCAAGTAATGTCATTACCATAATGATAGTATTTGAACCAATCATCCCAATTAACCCAATAGCCTTATAGCATTTCATTGCCTTTCCTTAACATGTTTCACCTTTATAGCCAATTTCTTCCCACGATCACCCTTGTAAATCAAAACTTTCCCTGATGGCATGGAATAAAAAGTGCAATAACGACTTGTCGCCATTCTTTTTCTTTACCACTTAAGTTTAAGGTTTAGTTTCGGAGGTATATAATGGGTAAAAGTGCGTTTTTGGTGAGACTGCGTAGAAAATCATGACTCAAATTCAAATAAGCTTAGGCGAGAACCAGATGCTTGGGAAACTGATGGCTTTTTCGTATTCGTATGGAAATTTTCACTATCTTTCATTATGCTGAATCCATAAGCTTGGATTCGTGATTCATGCTGGGAGCTATCGAGGAACTATGATGAGTATAAGTCTCGTAATTTGTAAATGCAGACGTTATTACGTTGTGGGCAAACAAGCATGAAGAGTAACCAGTTGTCAGTAAAGTTTAATATTTTATGGTATATTTTGAACACATGATGACTCTCTTGCCACTTATGCCACCAAAATACCGATATTGTGCCCTGATGTATTTACTTTAATTTGAAAAAACTTAATTACCATTTCAAAAAATGTTAGAGAAGTATTATGTGAAGATTAGGCAGTACTCACGATCATTTACGATAGAAAAGGGAAGAGGTTAAACGGTCACATAAGAGTTCAATTCAGAGCAAGAAAATGAAGGATACGAAGGCAGCTGAAGATGTAAAGAGGTCATTGATAAAAAAGAAAATAAGTAGATTTTGCTTGTAACGTTGATTTCAAGAAGACAACAGATTAACTTGGAAGCAATTATAGGATAGACTGCTGAGAATAGGAGTGAATTGAAGGAAAAAGGCGACTTATCCGAATCCTGTGCATATCTCAGACAGCACTATTAGGGGTTTTGGAAGGAGTATCGTAATGGTAAATCATAAGCACACGAGTAAGATAGGTGGTGCAGAGATAGAAATGAAATAGCACAGAGAAAGATGGAGGTCCGAAGATGAAACTAGGTCGGGATCTGATCAATTTAATGAAACAATGTGTGGATGATTAATATTTTGTTCGTCAAATAGCAAAGATTTGATAAATAATGTATAAAACTAACTCATATAAAAGTGAAATATGGTGTTTTCAAAAATAGGAAATATTAGTCGTTCACATTTAATTTGAAGGACTACGTCCTTAGGAGGTGGAATAGTTAACAAATTTACGACACCTAAAATGGGAAAAAGAGTGCAAACTTTAAAATAAGAATACGACTAAGTGAAGCTAATGCATTGAGGAGGAGAAGGTTAGTACAAGAAGCTTAGGTGTTGAGTAAAGGGAGAGATTAATTCTCAGTCATTGTTAATGGATAAAAAAACTAAAATGAAAGGTATGGGATAATAATAAATCTTAAGAAACAAGAAATGAAGTTTTCAAAACATCGTAAGGATAAATGAAGGATTAAGGTTAACGACTACATCTAGAGCTAGTGGAATTCTTCCCTAATTAGGGGTAATGTTTTAAGAGGAGATGGTTCACGTATTAAGGATATTAAAAGAGGAACTTACATAGATGAAGGATCTTTTAGACTGAGCGGGGGAGTGATGGCAACAACTTTTTAGTAATGTGCACCGAAATGATTAAACTTTAATAGTAGAAATAAAAAATAATAAACTTTTTTAGAAACTTGAATTCCAATGTGTGGCTGAGAAACTTGCTCGTTGGAATTAGCTTGGATTAGAAGATTATGGAATGCACTTGGAGAGAAGAATGAAAAAAGTAGCGTGGTCGTAATGGAAAGATAGTGCCAGGAATGGAGGAGAAAGAAAAGAGGAATTGTTTTTGGAAGAAAATAGAAGGCGGAGAATGCGGTTGAAGGCACATGGGGGCCAACCGGATATAGAAAACAAATAGAAGGGAGAAAGTTGAGCAATCACAGTGGAGAGAGTGGAAAAGATAAGACTCTTGTGCCGGAATGAATTACGATAGAACAGTGTAGAGCTAGAGAATGGTTGTCTATCATGTAAGATGTACGGTTTTAGTGTTTGTTAAGTGGGATTTTGAAGCATATCTTAATTAAGTCTCTGGATCCATAAAAACCCTACCTTGACTAGTGCACTGTTGCTAATAATATCAAATACATAATTTGTGATGACTATACTAATTATAAATATAATTTATGCAAAATTAGATGTTGGAAAGAATGGAAAAGTTGCGATCCACACTTAATTAAGGTACAAAATGAAAACAGTTGTAGTCCTTTATTTTTGAAAACAAATAGAGCGATTAAATATATTTAAGATGTCTTTAAAATTATTTTGATATTCATATGAACATCATTTTGACATTTTTTGTAATATTGGTAATATTTTGTGTAGTCGGGCTTATATGTGTTCAAAATATCAATAATAGAGTGGGATTGTATTTGTAGAAACTAAAAGGCAGTTAGGAAATATTACTATTGTTATTCTAACGTTTGTGGTAGGGTTTCAGTAGCCACAGGCCATATATTTTTACATTAACATGCATAGTACCGTGCAAGCCATCGCTCCGGTGTGTGGCAGGGGGTAATTACTCCCCAGACTACCCTCAACCCAAAACACATCTCCCTCTTTTGACAACGTTATTCTGATCCCTTATCGCCGTAGGAAAAATGAAAATGATCTTACCTACCATAGTACAAGGGGGTTATTCACATATTTTTTAACATCATTGCTAAAGAGGCATACTCGCAATTTACTCAAGAAATTTAATCTGTAATTTAACTTCGAGATATTTATTTGCTTGTCTTAAGGAAACACAACCTGATATAAGACATTGTAGTTAAACCTTTTTTCAATTCTACGTACGTCGTTCCTTCATTCATTCCATTTAATATACGTAACCTATTCCTGCCCATTCCCTAACATTCTCCCGTATATCACAGCGTTCAACATCCCATCACCAATTACAATGCTCATTATCCATATTTCCTACCTCCTGTAGATTTCTCCCCATTTCCCTCCTCTCTTCCTTAACATGCCATGTAGTGACCCGTTTGTTTTGCTTTCCGTTTATTCCACCGTTTCCATCCTTGCCTACTCTTACGTCTTAAGAGTCACCAATTTACGCTCATTATTTTACTTCAATGATCACAATTACGAGCTGTATTAAACCACGATTTATGCCAATGTTTGAATAAATAATTTATTCATATTCCTACTCAAAGTTCCTGTCATCAATTCCCTCCATCTTGTGAAAGACTCTTTGCCACAGGTGAAAATCACTAAAAGATATTTTCGCTAAACAAATGTCCTGTAGTGCATTCTCTTCTTATCTCTAATTGTTCCAAAGCGTCCATTTTAGTCCCTTCTCCTAGAGGTGAGGGGTCTCCGGAAAAAGTCACTGCTATGGCATATCTCCCTTAGGAGTTTGCCGAAATGGAGCTGGGTATGCCACACAATCCCATTCTGGAGATTTCACTTGTGTTCCTCGGTGCGTAGCTCGAAAGATCTCCCCGTTTGCCCTAAATACATGTAGACTGCGTTGCAATTTGTACATTTTATTTTGGAAATACCTTTTACTTCTGTGTGTTCCCCAATGGCCTCGGTGCTATTGAAAAACATTTTCAGGTTGTTTTTTTTGTAGTGCGCAATGCTTAATTTATCTTTTGGAATTAGATATAACATTATTTCAGAGATTTGTCCGTAATATGAAAGTTTATACCAACGAAATTTTTCTTCTCCATATCCTTGCGATGACTATACAATAGATTTCTGAATCTGATGGAGCGTTTTTTTAATTAAAATTGTCTCCATTAAGTTCTGATTGTTTGCGTTGTTCACGGCCATGCTTTTTCTTAAACATTATTCATAGACTCCTGATGTTCTTGGAAAAGTTACTTTTAAGAGTGGAATATTTAGCAATTTGTTCGATATAAAATTAAATGCGGACAACCTGAAAGATATATGTTGGCGGAGATTGAAGAGAATAAAATGGTCTGTGGTGGTTGCCTTGCGGTATATTGAAAACTCGTAACCTTTCCTGGTTGCCGAGAATGTGATATCAAGGAAATTGAGGTTTAATTTGAGTTCCGTCTTACTAGTAAAATTTTTATTATTAATTAAAAATTCAGGTGTTATGTGGTGGAACTGTTCCATAATAAGAAAGGCAAAAAATTGTAAAGGCCTTCTTATCCGTCATTTAAGGTTTATATCGTTACGCTGAGCATTTTAAGTGCTCAAATATTGTCCAACTGTCTCTCCGTAGCAGTCCACACTGTGAACTCGTCATCGAAATAGCCCACCACGAGAGTCAATATAGGTGAATTCATTACCATTCTTTCCGTTCACTGGTAGTATTCCCCGCTGAATTATAAATGTTTCTGTTCCACACATGCGTTAAGTTCGGTCACAAATTTTTGAAGGAGTTGGGGTTGAGTTCCTGAATTTTTTAAGCACATTTTCGACAGCTTTTGCATGTTTCGGGGGAGGGGAATTATTTATTACTGGATAGTTTGTTGAAGATATCTTTGGAATTTTCCCTCCGTATTGGGGCTGTAAACCGTTCAATTCCCTGAAGCCTGAATTCATATAGATCGCGAGTTTCCTTGTTGGTGCAGCTACATTGGAAATTGGGAGTCTAATGGCTGCTTGGGTTTTGCGAATTTTTGGAAGGCAAAAAATTTGGGAGTTCTTGGGGTCATAACTTTCACATTGTAGACTTTATTGTGCTTAAAAATGGTAGGGGCGTGCATTAGAGCTTTTCTCGTTACTTTCCGAAACTTTTGGGTGTGGTCAATATTACGCGTGTGCGCCTTACTGTTTCCGAACTTTTTATTTTACAACATATTGAGTTTGGCTCATTACCCCAAAGAACTTGTCCTTGGCCGCTTTATCCAATCTAGATTCTTGTCAATCAAGTGACTTTTCACTACTTTTACATGTAGGTTCAAACTTCTGTAAATATGATTTTCTATTAAAAAGCTTATAGTTTTATGGAGTGTATCTTCTGAATAAACAAGATTTCAAGACCAAGTTCGCTGGTTCTTAAGGTAATATTGCCAATTCCACAGCTTTATTGTCCAATTCCTTATTGCCAATTGGAAGATTGGGAGCGTACTTTAAACCTCATTCAAACAAATTGATTTTATCAGCATCAATATTAAAATATAATGAAAACGGGATATCCGAGACCGTAAACTTGATCGGCACTTGGCTGAAAAGGGGTTGGGGGAATAAAATAAAGCTATAAGTAATTACACCAGATGTTTCGTAAATTGCTTGTTCTTGAAACCCTTTTCAACCTAGAGCCAATCAAGTGAACGGTCTCGGCTATCCCGTTTTCATTGCTTCACGACCGTAGGTACGTTGATTTTATGTTTACATCAAAATATAATAATGTATATTTAGCGGATGACTCCGTTAAAATTAACTGTTGTGGCATCTTCCTTAGTTTCTCGGAACATCTGATCAATTGATTACTATATGGTGAAAAATCTCACGTATTGATTCACTTGGGGGTTCATGCAGCAGAATAGGGTTCACTTTAATTAGACGGTCGATCTTGTTCATTAAGGCTAACCTTTTCTTGTGAGCAATACCATTACTCTTGGTAGTTACTTTCGCCCTTAGTCATCCCATAAGGCCAATTCCGTCCCACTTTGTTCCCGGCAGAGCTCCATATGCAACTGGAATCTGCATTGTGAAATGAAGTCGCACTTCAAATACCAGCTGTTGAGCTCCTCCAATATGCCCGAGTGATTTGGATTGCATATCTAGCAGCAATGGGTTATGGTATTAGGTGAAGGAGGGAAGAGACAATCGGTAGGCAGAGAAGAATAATTGAAGGGATGAAGACAGAGGAGGTTACAAATGCACTTTATTCAAGGAGAAGGGAACTTCCTATTTAGAATCTATTTCCAAAAGACAAATTTACTATAATATTCTTAAAAAAAGTGAATTGAGAAAGTTTTTGAATAGGACCAAGAACAAAATAAAAAATTGGAGAAAATTGCATTTAAAAACTAAAATTTACCAATTTCACCGCAGTCTATAGGACAAACGGAGAGATCATTCAAGCCACGCGCCGAGGAACACAAGCGACATATCCGAAATGGGAATGCCCCCCCAATTCCATTTCGCGAAACACATATGGGAAATGGGCCATGTGACTTTGTTCCGGACATACTGCACCTCGAGGAAAATGGACTCGCTGGAATACTTAGAGATAAGACGGAGTGTATTACCGGACCTTCGGTTAATGAAACCATAATAATAATAGAATGTTTAAGAAACCATCCTGTAATAAGCCTTTGAGTTGAGCATGGCTAATTTCAGGTTGATATAATTTAAATTAATGGGAAAAAATTATAATTTATTGCTTGTTGATCTATCGAAGAGTTATTAAAATTGGTGGTGAGTATAGAAGGGAAATGCAGAATTCTAAAGGTAGAAAACATGTAAAATTGCATAGATAGCCATATATAATCCTAAGCAATGAAGACTTCAAAAATGTTTGAAAGAAAATATTTGTGTGCCCTTAATATTCTGACAATATTCCGAGTCCTATTTTATGTGATTATATATTCCCTTGTTCCTTTCTAATTTACCTTATATTTCAAGTTCGCATATTGCCAAATTTCAATCTTTAATCACATTATGAAAGAACTTTTCAATATAATAATAAGGGCAGTTAACTTTATCTTCACAATATAGTAGGGAAATAAAGGCTTATTGCCATAGCAAAAATTTTAAAAACCATAAGCGAACTATTCCATTCTAAATAAGAAGAAATAGTTAAACTAAACTTTGCAAAAAAATAGTTTACTCCTTAAAATCCCGATGCAAGGCTTTAAATATCGTGGTTATATTTCACTATAGCATGAAAACGTTTTAAAGAATCTCTTTTCTCCAAGTTAAACTAACTCTGTAAACATCAGGAGAAGAGCTTTTCACGGTATGCCTCGAATTTATGATTTTAAAACCTCGCGTATAACATATCTAAAAATTCTTGCATAGAATTCAGATGTGTTGTTCACTGTATAAAGCTGTTCTGCTTTTGATAGGACAAATTTTAAGGGAAGTGGCCCAAAGGTTTCGATCTCCTGCGCACAGATGTTCATATCAGCTCCGCCATTCCTCATTGAGAAGCGAGTAGAGGGTTAGGGGCGAAAATGATTACGCCATGGGGTGAAGAATGCGAAAGGGAGGACATGCAAAGACAAAAGGAGGGTTGGAGTAAGGTGGACCTCCGTAGTGTGGGAATGGTATAAAATGCCAGTTGTCTCTCTGTGCCTGTGTAATAGAATGGTTGGTGAAATTGGAGGAGTAGGGGGAAGAGGGAGATAAAGAAAGCGCGAGGGAAGGAGAAAAAGCGGAAGATTGGGAAGAGAGATAGAGAGAGGGATAGATGGAAAATGGAAGAGGGAGAGAGGAATAGGGGGTAGGATAGGAAGAGAGGGAAGGGCGAAAAGAGAGATGGAAGGGAAGATAGGTAGGGAAAGAATACTCGTAAATGAACGACGCTACAGAGGAGGAAGGGAAATAAAAGGAAAAAGAGAGAGAATGAAGTAAGAGATTAGTAGGGAGAATAGGAATGGAGGTAAATGGAGAGAGAGGATGAGAGAGAAAGAAAGGGGAGGGAAGAAGAGATATTACGTTTAAAGGAAGAGTCGAGTTGGGTCGGGCCTGTTTCGAGCTTCAACAATGGGAAGTGCGAGATGGGAGTAGGGGAAGAGGGTGCAGGAGGCATGGGGTGGTAAGACCTGGAAACACCGTGGGGCATAGAATGGTGTTCTGGGGAACTCTCTCTCCGTATAGCGCCTCAGCCTCTCTATCTCAGCCCCTCTCTCTTTCTCTCTCTCTTTCCCTTCATTTCAACTTAAAAAAAGAGAAGTGGAGATGGAGACTTGAATGGTCCAAGCCTACTCATTCCCCCTTTTTCTTGCCCCCTATCCTACCTAACCTCAGCCCATTCACCGCTGCATACACCTTTACCCTGAGGGGAAATAAGGAATGTAGATGAGGGTCGGCTAAGGGTCGGGGAGAGTGGTCTGGAGATGGAGGGGGAGCTTGCGGAAGAGGACGTGAGTGTGTGTGCAGAAAGGATTTCTCTCTCCCTCTCTTTACCTCTCTTCAGTTCCGTGTAGACTGTGGGAGGGAGGAAGAGAAAAGAAATTGTAAGGTCAAGGGAAAGAAAGGTTTCCCTGGAGATACAAAAGGAAAGGTGGAACACCACGTGTGGCTCGGGAATAGAGCTATGTGGGGAAAGAACCATAATGTTATGACTGCTTCGCAGATTTGCATGTTTTCCTCACTTCTATAACAATCGCAGCTATAATATATATGTGTAAATATATATATATATATATATATATATATATATATATATATATATATATATATTTGTGCAAAGACACACATATCGCGTATGTATATATACATACATATACATGTAATTTTTACATGAAAAATTTCTGCTTTAAGGATAGAATGCAAGAGATCTCGTTGTGATAAAGATAATTTCTTCACAGCTATGGTCACCTGCCGATTTTATTGACATCTGGATTTACCCTGTGATTATTTTCTTGTTTTGTTATTTCCCATAGACGTGCACATTTTCTCTTAAAAGAGTATAATAAAAAGTGTGTATTGTACTTCTGTTAACACCGAAGTCTTCAACTCAAAGGTTGCTGTATTTGGTGAGAACATAAACTACACAACATTTGAGATGATAGGAGTCAAGCCTCGATCGTTGCGGCTAGAGGTTAGATTGCAGAAATTCAAATTCCTTCAAAATAATTTTAATTTTATTTAATCTGGCTTAGCATTCAATGATAATTATCCCCTAATTGAAAACATAATAATTCGCATAAAATATTTGGAAGTATTGTTTTTAGTGCAACTATGTGGAGGTATCAGGCGAAAATCAGCCAAAGTCTATGTAGGTTATATTTTGCTAAATTAAAATTCTCCCTTAAACTTATTTAGGATGCGCGTGCTGCAATGAGTGGACTTTAAAGGTGTTCCCATCGTAGATACTAGCGTTCTGGCCTTCATTACCTCTCTGTGCGTGTCTGCATAACATAGACTCATCCTAGAGGGATTGAACAATGCCCAAGCTGTCATTTCTGTATGGCAATGTCAAATATTTAACTGAATTCCGCAAGTGATTGACGAACAAATGTACATTGTGCTCTTTCTTAATTCTCACCTAAACGTCTAAAGTGAACTTTCAATTTCCATCCGTTTCTTGTAAGTAGTGCTCTTTTGAATGATTCCTTTATTTGTGTTCATTCAAAGGTAGACATAATTTAACGCAGACTTAGATGGCCTTCAACAATCCTCATAACGCCATGCGTAATGTGTAGACTCACTATTATTGTCGTACATTATGTCCAACTTCAGTTTTTCATACTTCCTGCCTGCTTTCATGCCAGAGGCGGCCTTACTGGTGAGCGGGACCTTGTACAGCCGCCACTGTGCGGGGCAAAACGTTGTGGTTGTACTATAGCGGTAGCGGTAGCAATGTGATCAGTGGGAACATAATGGTTTCGACAAGACAACAAATAATAACCGCGCAACGATGAAGGGTGCTGCAAGCTTTATATCGTTTACTAGTTATTCATATATTCCATAGTTTTTTTATGTGAGGCCTTCGCAAAGTGACAAAATCTCTCACTTGATCGTAATAAAATTATAGAGCTGAAGTGTAGAACGGATAGATTTAAGATGTCCTTTTTTCTGCGAATGATAAGGGATCATAATAACATTGTCCTCCAAGGTAAGGTCATTTTCGGGTAAAAAATAGTCTGGCGTGTATTCACCCCCTTTCACACACCCTGGTGGTGGATTGCAGAGTACATAAATAAATAAATTAATTCATAACATACTTACGTGTTTGTAATTGATATTCGCGGACCTCGATATCCGGGGCCTTGATATCCGGGGCCCTGTTAGCGCGGGGCCAGGTGCCGTCGCACCACTTGCCACCCCCAAAGGCCAGCAGTGTTTCATGCTGTATTAACCCAATTATCTTGTTTCCTTTCCCAAGTTAACCTAACTTCTGTATGATTCTCCTATTGAGGATTTTAATATGCTCACCCATTCAATATTTTCTCCAACCACTTTTCTGGCTTTTTCACATTTTACCTTTTTGTAAGTCCCAATTAATAATTCGTTAATCTCCTTTTCTGTGCATCTTTCATTTCTAATTTTCCTACATTTCTACATCTCAAAATTCTTCAATTTTTTTATTTAAGTACCCTGCAAGCCATGCGTAATATATGTAGCCTGAAAGCCTGTACGGTGTGTAGGGTGTGTGGCAGGAGTAGAATAAACACCGGACCAATGTTTACTCCCTAGTTGACGTTCATTGTCTTGCCTCCAAAGTCGCATTTCATGATATTAAAGTTCTACACTTCAAAGTAAAATAGAATAATAGAAAGAGCCATTTTAATTTTCGTAAAGATTTTGCAGATGCTTATACACATTCGAACTTTCTATAGACAAGGCTATTAAAATCTATCTGAATATTAAATCAACTGGGTTTATTAATATTGGAGAATGAAGAAAGTAATACCTTCTGAATATATGGGAAAAAATAGCGGTCTTTACCGAAAATTCATTCTAAGGTGATACTCGAGCTCAATCACCTATTTCAACTAGATTCGTCATCCATTACTAAAGTGAGTTTAATACTATTACCTTAATTTGAACATAGTTTTTACAAATATATCTATTTGCATGCTGCTCGAAATAAACATTATCGGAATGAAATTGGAAGATTTTAAACTAACTAGTTTTTCAATGCAACAATTTCAGTATAAAAATCACTCATCTTGACCGGGATGCGAATACTCTTACGCTCCTGTGGACTGTGGCGCAACGCGCCCAACTTCGAATACCTGTGACAGTGTATGTTAAGTATATCGTCACAACATCTTGTTCCTTTAGACCCCCCCAATCTTGGAGGGTAAATGGAAGCCTCGGTGGCTGAAGTGGCTGATGTACGCGGCCGGATGTCGAGGGATCCGGTCATGTGAATCACGGTCATGGGAAATGATTTTTACACTCTGAAATTGTTGCATTGAAATACACATTTAGCGGATGACTCCGTTAAAAGTTACTGCCACAGCATCTCCCACAGTTTCTTGGAAATTGATTAGTTTTTATTTTCTGGTAAGACAGGCAAGCTACCCATTACAAACATGACTCAGCGGGTTAGCCAACCTCGTACATGGTGAATCACAAATTTTGCGTTTGAAAAAATCATATTTTAATGCCAACAGAGGTAATTAATTGATTCCTTCGCTCATTAATGTGAGAAGAAATACCATCTCCCATTGACAACTAAACAAAGCTAAATAAATAGTTGTTTGGGTCAATAAATTACCAGGTATCCATTTTACTCTGCTAAGATTTGACCAAGTTAAAGAGTAACTCCAATTTTTACGGACGTGCCTCATTATTTTTTCCAACACGTCTTGGCACATTTCTCTAGGGGAGATGGAAAGAAGTTCGCATCCTTCGGCCTCAGAGGATAAGATCACATAACGACCTCCGGTGGAGCAAAAAAAAATATAAAAGATGAAGAAAGTAGGGAAAGAATTCACCTCTTTTGGGAGTGGCGCAATTTAGTCGAGGGCATGTGACAAGAAACAGGGGTAGGGCAGGGTGCGAACGAAGATTCTTGGCGCGCTGGAATTTTTGGACTACCCTGGAAGAGAAGGGGTGGGGTGGGGGAAGTGTGGGTGGGAGGGAAGTGGTTCGAAGGGCGACGGGGTCCACCGGGATAGGAGCGTTGAGCGTGGCCGCAGAGGAAGTCTCTAAAGAACACTGCGCGGCTCGAAGGAAGGAGTGGAAGAAAAATAGAGCGATGAGGATATGCCCTCAGCAGCGACTTAGTGAAGCAAGTGGAGGCCAAAGCTTTTACCAGAGGTAGATTTGGAATGTTCTCAAGAGCGCGCCTATGCCAAGTGAGTGTCGGCTCTAACCTCACTTCCTCTTTGAGATCCCCATCCACCGCGTAGTACGTACTCCAGTTATTTCGGGAGGGTATTGGTTACAATCGATCACTGACTTAACTCAAAGATAGTTCGAGAAAATTTCTTTCGCAGGTGTCAGAATTTTGCCAATGAATCTATTTGTATCAAGAAACGTTATTTTTTCGGATTATCTGGAAAACTCGAGGCAGAGTTATAAAGTTAGTAGGAGTTTTGAGAGGTAAGGTAAAAAATACTGCGGCATTCCAAAAATAGTTTAGTATTCCATTGATCAAAAACGCTGGCTTTCATATCTAGAAATGTTTTTAGCAGCTCTCTAAGTTCTATTGCTACATATCTTTTAATCTTTATTCTTCCTCCGGATAACATTTCTTATCAATTATTTAAGCATTTGACTCTTTATCTTCTCCTCAACATTTTTTCCTTTGTTTCCTTCGATTACCTTCTTCAGTTATATTTCGGGCTCAGAATGCTTCCATTAGTTTCTCCTTTTTAATTATTCTCTGTAAGATTCTGTGTTTACTCATTCTATGAGGTTCTTTACTTCTTCTTTTGTTACTATATCAGTACATTGTTATTTTATTTCTGTCACTTATCTGTAGCAAAGCACTGCTTTGGCTTTTAACCTTTTTTTCCCTGTTCTGCAACCATGGACGATGCCAGCCGTAGTAAATACTACGTTACCAATAAGATTTTATAAACCGTTCCCCTATTCCTGGGCTAGTGATATTTTGCTTTTCCTTCTAGATTTGTATTCACTGATTATTTTGTCTTCTTCGCGCTTTCCATCTTGTTGCCTAAATATAAATTTTTCATATTTATTGCGGCCCTAAAGTCTAATTTCAAGATTATCATCCCTAAATCGGAAAACCGCAAAATTTTCATTTTATTCTATTTTTTGTTTCCTTGAGATTTTGTAAAATTACTATAGCTCATCCTAACGGCTGTAAAGTTACACCAATATAATGAATGTAAAGGTGTAAAATAGAAATTAAAGGAAGTGGTTTCTTAGAAAACTTGATTAATGTCTTTAATTATGCGTAGAGTATAACCTATTCATATAGGTAAATTCTCGATACCCAGTTCGGGTATCAACATATCCTGAATGAATTAATTCCTGTCCAAACTTTTCTGATCAATTGAAAATTCCTTTAATAATTAATAATGGACATGCTGCTTGAGGGGGAAATTTTGATTGTCTATAAGTAGGAATTGTCACCACAGGCTACGGTGATTTCTGCGCCATCTCCACCTCCTCGCATAAATATTATTTTCTGAAGGATTCTAAGAATAGGAGGAATAGACAGCTTCCATGCTTGTTCATGAAATTATATTCGTGAAAAGCCAAAGAGCCAAGCGAGAAGATAATCATTTTATTTTTACTTAAATTTGATTTTTTACGTGTTATAGAAACAAGAATTTTGGTTTTTTAATGGAATTGTTACTGGTGTTTTTTTCATGGCCGTGTAATATATCCGCTCTTATTTACAACAGTTAAAGCCCATTCAAACATAAGTACAAATATATTTTTCAGTAAATTTTTTCAAGTACGCAGTGGAAATCTTTTTCTCGAAACTGGAAACGCATGGATTTGTGATTCTACTGTTTTAAGGTCAGTGGTTTCCTAAGAATGAAAATTTATTTTCGTTTGATGTTTTTAGAGCTCCCCTTACTCTTTCCTTGAGTCTTGAGTCAAAAGCAGCAGTCTATGGACAAAAATTCACCAATATTATCTCGAGATTTTGAGTTCTTTTTTCAAGATTTTCGTGTATCGTATAATATTTTTTGCGCATTCAATACCCAGAAATAAACAGCATTTCACCGTTAAGAAATTTTGTTGAGGGTGAAATCATTTAACCTTTTAATAAATACTTGAAAAAAGTAATAATTACATATTCTGAAAGTAGTACTAGTGGGGTCTATCTATTTGTTTTCAAGTTCACCATCTGGTATTTGTAAGGACTACTTGGACCAATTCTCTGCAGGTTATGTCGATTATTTCATGGCATATTTCAGCTCATGGATATTCCGTTACTATTACTGCTTTCAAAGTCCAGAGTTTATTATCGCTCATTACATGAGATTATTATTAGAATGGACATGGTAAATTCTTTTTAGTCTAAAAGCAATTATCTATCGAGAAAATGATCATGACGAAAATTAAATATTAGTTTCCATGTTAAATTACTTTAAAAATTCATTTAGGACAAAAACTGGATCCCAGCAATTGTTACAGCTATTATGTAAATAAGTTTTGTTGGAAAAGGTGTTCTTGTCCGAGATTCTCTTAGAGCTACTACAGAACTCTTGAAATTGCCAAAAGCCATTTGAGTAATATTCATAACAATGCAACAATTTCAGGGTGTAAAAATCTTTCGCATTGACCCGGATCCCTCGATGTCCGAACGAGTGCTTTAGCCAGCTATGTAATCGAGGCGTCCTCTTACACTCCGAAATTTTGGCGGCTATAATCCCAGTCAACGCGCATTATTTTCCACTCTGAAATTGTTGCATCATAATGCGCATATAGCGGAGTCTATGTATGTATCTATCTTTCGCTCCTGTATCCAGCTCCGACGATCGATTTTTGCATCAGAATAGTTACGGACCTCCATCAGGGTTTAGCCATCAGAGCTTATGGATCATTCTCTGCTCCTTGATTTTTTCAATTCTTATTACTGAATAAATGAGATTAGAGTTTAAATTCCGTGACAGCCTCTTTTGAAAAGAAAATATGGAGGGAATATTTTAACGTAGAATTGGATTATTCCATAAAAGAGTTGAGGAAATCAGTTTCAATATTTGCGGCATTTCTTTGTTTATATTTCGTTTTGTTTTTTTTACTGATTTTGTTTTCGTAGCAATCGAATAATATGATGAAATTTTCATTTGTTTTTTTTCATAATTTTTGACTGTCAACATTTATTTACAAGCGTTTGTTTTCATTTAGAATTTAAGCAATTAAGGACATAACGCATATTAACTCGCAGAGTTGTGGCAATTAACCAGTTTTCCTTCAGGTATAATTTTGAAATGTTAGGTGAAACATTGACCATTACGACAGATATTCCATCGAACGGCTTTTTTTAAACTACAAACGTTTGCCGAGATAGTAGAATAATGGCGTCTTACTGATGATCGTCTGGTTTTCACGGCTGTCTTGTATACTATTAAAAAAAAGTCTCCATTTTGATATAATCGTTCGATTGCGTATAAAGATGTCGTGGGGTGAAATCTAAGTTGAAGGTTCGCAGTCGATACGTGTAATTTAATATTAAATTTCACTCTGCTCACAAGTTCTGGTGCAAGTTGAAGAAGGTTATGACTAAATTAGGTATGTCGGTGGAATGGGTCTTAACTGTGGATCAAAAATGTTATTTAAGTTGTAAGCTGTCGCCACATTCCTTATCACTCACCATTTTTCGGAACGTAACATTGAAAAATATTGTTTAACTTCCCATTTAAATTACCAGCTAGTAGAGATTCGGGAAAGAAACTATTTAAATCATTCATTATTAAAGTATGCTTCTAATAACGTACAAAATAGTTGGGAAGGGTAAGAGACATAGCCAGGGGTATGACTGTGGAAAGGGGAATTTTGAGCCGCAAATCAAGGTAGATTTTAGAGTGTATGAGGGGGGAGTTTCCAGGAAATGGGGGTGTGAAAAGGGAAAACTTATTTGACCAGGGTTAGAAGTTTAGCAAGGAAGGGGAGCATGCTGATGAAGATATAGGGTGCAAAAGAATGAGGGTGACGCAGATAACGAGAGAGAATGAGGGGCGATGTGGAGGGAAGAGGTGGAGATATTGACGCCGACGCCACCGGTGATGTTCGTAGGGAATGGAGGGAGTGCTTGGGATGAAACACCCTCTCCTGGATGTATGGAAAGATCAAGGAAGCCAAGAGAGCTGGAAAAATTGGTATACGTATTAAAATCGTCATTGCTATCAGTGTATAAGTCGCTAGAGAAAATGGTTGCAAACTACGAAAATGGGAGCGCTAGAAAAGAGATAAAATTTAATTAATATTTTTGCTTAGGCTTCCTTTTCAAAGTTTCGATTCAATACTTAATTTTCTAGGATAAAAACCAATGGGTTAACACTCTCTCAAATTTCCCATTGAAACACTCTCTCCTTGTGAATTGTGAAGCGGCCTTAATTTCTTCTTGATTTCAGCTCCAAATAACCTAATTAAAATCAAGGCTAATTTCTCTAGCTAATGCTATCTGGTCTATATTATTTCAGAGAGCACTCGAAAAACGATAAAGAACAAAAAGAATTCCTTCTTTGCGATTTCACCTTGTGCTATTTCCTTTCTGGTTAGAATCAACACAGCCACAATAAGAAAAGCTTGTTAAATAGGGATTGGGGCAACGGTAAGGGTTTAAAGTTCTAGCTAAAGCTTATTTCTATTTACACGATCCAAATGTCAAATTAAGTCAGATCTTTTGTTCCAGGGAACGAGAGAGTGCTCATGTTCTTCTATACAAACAGTGAATATGAATCCGTTATGATTACTGAGTGCACCCCTTTGTCAAAAGAGTAGCGGTTATTAAGGGCAGCCTTTGAATCCATTGTGCCATTATAATTAGATGGATAATATTTGGGCAGGTAGACGTCCTTGAGGATTAGAACGTCCGGGTAGAGGGGCACCTTGACTCGACTTTAGCCGAAAATTCAATGAGTGGTGTCGGGGGGCCTGCGGTACAAGGCTCCGTTCGATCAAAATGGGGTAACTCCCAAGGTAGGGACTAAATTGTTGCCGCGTGCTGGATGGGAACCCATACGATAAGTCCTAGGAGCACACACTACCCTCCAGACTCTATTGATATCTCCTAAAAGAACTGTAGAGTTTGGATTTTGGAGAAAGAGCTTCAATTCTAATAAAATGTAATTTTTGTAATCTTGCACGTTACGTTTATTATAATAAAATAAAATATTTCCCTTTTGGGACCAAAAATATCATGAGTTGGTAATTTTAGGAAAGTGAGCGGTGGGGAAACGGATTGGAAAATTCTATTGGCAATCATTACTCACTGTTTAGGATGGCGTAGAGCTTATATTTTTCAGCACAACATGGCTAGCTTAATAGTTTATAGTGAACGGAATTACTAGATATATATCTTAAAGAGCAACGCCAGGAAGCTTTTATTTGGTCACTTGAAGATATCAGAGGTCGCTTAACAGCATGAATTAAGATGATACGAAAAAACAATAAGAATGAAAATCAAAGTTAATTGTGAAATTAATTTTAATGGAAAGCTTTAACTGCAGTGGAAGAATAAGAGAAAGTTATACATGCAAATGTAGTATATTGTGAGCAGAATGCGAAGAGACATTGGGAAATCTTTTTGTGTTGTAATGACAAAGTTGATTCTTTTACGGAATGTAGATTGAATTTATCAGTTCATGTTAAGACCTTACAACTTCAGAGTTTATTGTAAAACAAAGGAAAGTTATATTGATTCAATTTAAGATGAGGAGGAAGCTAAAAGATCTAATGCAACTATGTGTCATAAAAACATTTAACTTGTCGTTAATATGGTTAATTTTGTTAGACTAAAGGTGAATTGCATCGAGTGCGAACTCAATGTGGGTCCTGGAAAAATCGTTAATGTGGACGTGAGATTATTCTTTCACTTATGGTAATAATTGGACGTCTACCTCCAAACCTGCTGTTAGAATTACAGCAGAGATCTGCTTTGACGCAAACATATCTCCAACGAATCAAAGAATGAATTGACCGCATTCATTAGAAGGAGGATATAAGGTTGTAGTCTTTCTTATTCGGAGAATAGTATGTAATCACTTCCCTCTCATAATCACGTATTTCTTGCTTAGCAGCCAATGAAGGCAAATAAAGAAGACTGCCATTTTCATGTCTGAGCTGTTAAACATCTTTGTTTCTTTCTAACCAAGGCTTATATTTATATGGCATATTATATGGACTCCTCTGTAATGAATGTGGAAAAGATAAATTAGCAGTGAAAGATTCTAGTCTCTTGCTCATAACGTCGAGTCTACATCACTCAAAATCAACGACCATGTATGTCACAAACTTTGCGCATCAGGATGATTTGACAAAAATGATATTTGGAAATTTGCCTTCTGGTAGTGGTAACATGGAAGTTAGTGAGTGGGTTAAGAAAATGAAAGTGCCGAATACCCATGAAGTGCTTAGAAGTAGAACTTCGGTGGAAGCATTCAAAGATTCTTATAAAAATACTTTGACTCGTACTTGTGAAAACGTTTTGACTCATTCGTTAATCAGGCCCGCTGAAGCAATCCATTATAAACGAATAATGTTTATTTCTTTATCATGAAATAAGTTATATGCTATGATATATAATGTCTCTTCGGTGATGTTAATTCATGACCAAAATGGTTCCTTAATCGATGGATTGAATAAATTGGCTGTAGATGGTTGGCTATGTAGGTGTAGTAGATTTTGACTATAATCTGGTAAACATAGGGAGGAGGAACACTAAATATTACTTTAAATAATTAAAATAAGATTATAGATACGTAACTAGTTACTTGTTTAACTAACGCAATACATGTATCGATATAAACCTTTATTTAAATTAAAAGATAAGATTATGATCATAATTGGTGTTCATAAAAATTCCTTACCAACAACGTAGCTAATATTAGTGTTTCAATCCATTCTCGGATCTAAGAATTCAGTTTATGTTTGTTTAAGTAGTCCGTGTGTCTTTTTTTGGCGTCCTTACCTTATGTGCGACATATTCGTATGCAATTTATTGATGAAAGTGATTTTAAGTGCTCTTAAGATTTCTTTCAAGGTATTTTTCAGAGTTCAGGAGTTCAATCAAAATTATATTCTTTCATTAATACATGTTTATACAGTTCCTAGGTTAGCAGTGAGAATAACAATTATGTATTAAACTTTAAATGGGATCCAATCGTAAAGGCCGAAAGAAAATATCACCATTATCGGTATTCTGCCTTTTAAGGTAGGTTTTGGGTGGACGCAGATTATACAGGGTGCGGCAACATAACTTCCTTTTTTAAGGAGGTTTAGCTTTATAAAAAAAGAAGTTTTTTAGCACCGTTATACAAAGTGCGGGAACATAGCTTCCTTTTTTATAAAGCAAAACCCCTTTAAAACAGGAAGTTTTGTTGCCGCACCTTGTATAACGGTGCAACAATTCATTTACTTGCCTCTCCATACACAACAAAACTTGATATCTTATTCAATTCTGCAAAATTCCTTCTTCCTTCAATCAATTCAACACGCTTAATCTACTCCTAACCCTTACTTGAATGCCTAAAGTCCTCCCCTGTATCAAGTTGTTCAAGATTCATCGCCAATCAAAAATCTCGTTCTCCAGCTATTTTCCTGCCTCCTTTGGATTTCTCCAAACAATCACGTCCCTTCCAAACTCTTTTCCATTCTTCTCTAAACCCACGTTTCAGAAGCCACCAAACTACGCTTATCGTCTTGCTTTAAAGACCATGTTTTGTACACGCCGTACAAAATTACGCTCCATGGAAAAATTTAGACGTCTTTTCTTTCCATCCTTACTCAACACACCCGTTAACTATTCTCTTTTTTTTGTGAAACCGTCTTTGCCATAAAGCAATTCTTCTTATTAATCTCTACTACTTTGGCCATTTCGGTCCAAAGCACTTCCGAAACAGCGTATATTAAAGAAGTTAAACAACCTGTCATATTGCGCAATTACTTATCATGAAAGATCCTTCTCAAGAGTGAAAAGAAAAATCGATCTACTGAAACTATCTTCTAACTTTTATTGAAATAATTTTGCAGTCAGTAATAATAAAAAAAATCAAAGAACTACAGAAGATGACACGAAAGGTGCGGAATCATCTTCTAAATCTGTAAATTATCAGTATTTTAAAGGTATAGATTTAGCAATAAAGAAGATATTTGCAAGAACTTACTTATAAAGCACCTTGTTTTATGGAATTTAATGCTGGATAACATGAAAAACGGTAGTAGTCCGTCTGGAAGAAGTAGATACGGACAAGGATGCTAAAAATGTTTTTGAACGAAAAGGTACCGAACCTTGAAGTTTTGGAAGAGGTTCAGGAAGGCAGAAAACTTTTAAAAGTAATGGAGGAAACCAAAGTTAATTTTTAGAACAAGTTTTGAGACATAGTAGAATGACTGGAGATATTTTGGAGGAAAATGTATTAGGAATAAGAAAAGAGACAGCGGCCAAGTTTGTGTGGTTTGAATGTCATTAAGGCGACGACAAGATAATCAATAGTAAACTAAAGAGAACCATCGAACATAGGACCTCATGGTTGTAATGACAGGGCTTATATAATAGATAACGAAATTAATGACCTCAGACTTAATTAACTAGTGCTCTACTTCACTCTTACTTTTATCCAATGCCTTTCTTCTCCCATCCTTCCGTCCTTCCTCACTCTATCGGTCCATTTAACTTCCTCCACAGGTATATCTGAAAACTTTTCAAAAAAACTTTCATTTTTCTTCTTAATAGTCCAAGTTTCTGACCCGTTTAGAAGCACTATTTAAACTGAGAATGTCTTTTATCAAGTTGACTGAAATTTTTTTCTGATCAGCCCACGCTAACCGTTTTAGACATATTCCTAATGAATACTCTGTTTCTAATCTCTCATACAGTTTCTAAATTACAGTCTCTAAATTGTTTTTAAGACTCCCTGAGTAAAAGTACGATAAAATCTGTTCTACACCCAGTTCTTGTTATGCAGTACTCATATTTTAATTTTTCGTCTAGTCTCAAGTATGACCCTTGTAGGTATTATTATTTTAATACAACCTATATCCTAAGTGCTAATCATTATACGAAATACAGCGTTACTTCTTTTCTCTGATATTATTCATCATTTGTCCACCGTTACTCCCATTATCACATGGTAGTTTGAATATTTTATGATTTACTCTTTCCTCTTTCCAAGTACTAGCCTAATTGGCCATAGGATGAATGAATCCATGAAGTCTTTTCTCGTGCACATTAAATAGAGCTGGCAGCAGTCGGCGCCCTCACCGAGCTCATTCTTAAATCTTTATTTTCTTTAGTTTTTCCTTCTTTTGCCTTTTCTGAAAATTTCTGTCCAGTATTTAACTTTTTCATCAAAATTCAGTCCGTTGGACTCATACTCAAATCTCATGCAACTATTCATTTGCTTTGGAGGTGAACGCGTTGCCTAGTTTAACAAATGCGAGGGTGTGTTTAGGATTGGACTTTGTTCTTTTATGAGGGTATGAAATGCGTGGATTTCTCTCCCCATTTTGAGAAGTGCAAATTTTGATTAATATTTTCTTAGTTCATCCATTAATATCTCATTAGAAAAGTGCATGAACTAGGAGATTTTCCCATATCCATTCCAAGTCCGCTTCTCTTTCCTCTCGTTTAAGGGGCAAGTCCTGAGTTTGCTTGTTTATGGGTAAACCTTTTCGTTGGATTTTCAGGTCTCTCGTTCGGAACTTTCCCTGCAGAGTCATTATTTGTCTTCCACCTCGTTCGTTTTCAAATCCCATCAAAGACTCAGATCTCCTTTCGCAGATTTCGCAGAAATGTATATGTCAGGGGGGCGTAAGTATTTCCAGTAGGTATATAGTATGCCTACGATTATTATGAATTATGAATTAAAATTCAAAGCCCTCAGATTTAAGTACCAAGTATATCACATTATAAATATAAATGGTATACTCTATGTTCTCATATCAAATGAAACATATATTCAATCGGCAGCCATAGCCTGTGCAGTTATCCATTGAACCCTTGTTTCAAATTTATTTAAAGATTTATCTTAGTTTTTATTTATAGTTCATGTGCCTAAAGCAGCATCATTGTAATTTACAAAGAGAAAGCTCCAAATGACTGAAAGAGTATATAAACGTACACAGGGTTGTATTAATACACTTTGATATAAAAAAATAAGCGTGAATTCGCATCAGTAGCAATAGGACGAAAAATCACTCGGTGTCACTCATTCCGGCCACCACATCCAAATGATGACATTGTTATCTTCATTTTGTCTATTTTTATGTTTAGTGCTCACAAAAATACCGTGGTTTTTTGTCTTAATACGCCGAGCATGTAATAAACCGCATGTAGTTTGTGTCATGCATTCAATGCAGTGTGTTTTAAGAGTGCATTTTGAAGTACTTCCTTTGATCTTGTAAAAGTCATGTCACGATTTAGCCCGTGGATTGCGATGGAAGTGATAGTGTGAGAATCTTCTTCTATTTTTTTCTATTAATTCACATAAAGGTAAGTGGGAATTTGTCGTGATTTTCCCTAGTTGTAACTCTAAAAACGACATGTTTGACATATCATGGTGCTAAGAGAATACGTAATTAATAATATACTAAGCACTCTTTACATTGCAGCTTCCATGCTTAATTCAACATGATATGCTGAGTGTAAATATTTTTTGCTTTAACTTCATGAACTCCTTAAGAGAATTTAAAATTCTTTTGACGTCGTCAAATGGTATACCTATTAGTAGTTGTCATAGGGTGCAGTGTGATATATTTAATAGAAGTAGTCTTTTTTGGATAATAGTTGAGGATGTATAGCGAAGATTTATATGCATCAGGAGTATGATACCATTTGACTCGTACCATTTTGATACGGGCGTCCGTCTTACCTTATTAACTCTGTAGTTACCAATTTTTCAAAATAAGTCAGTCCTAGGAACTGTACATAGTTACTCTGCATATAGAAAATTTGGGTACATGGGGAGTTTCATTACTAAATCATTCAACTCCCGTCTTAAAAATTTTACAATGAAACCAAATTCTTTGCGTCGATACATTTATGATCTAATAACTTTCAACTTTGAAAGAGTAACACGTAAACCTACACAAAAATGTTCAATCACAAGCTTTTCTCGGTGATGTAAAACTTTCTTTGTGAGTTAAAAGCATAGATTAGGAAACTCGGTGGCATTTTCAATTGCAGCAGAACCCCGTTCTCCCTTCTCCTTATTCTTAGGGCATTGAAAAATCTTTGGTGGCCATTGCATTCAATTGGTTGGATGGAAAAACAGCGAAAACTTGAAGACCTTGCAGGTATTGCATCTTTTATCATTTTGGTCCTTCCGCTGGCATTTTAATCCGTTTACTTTTATTAGAACAGAAGATATACATCTTACGGAATAAAGCATGTTAAATCAAATTCACATTACATTCCGTGTTCGTTCACGAGGGTGTGGGTTAGGGAGTTATATCTCTGCATTCATTTGAGCGTTTGGAGTTAATGACATTAGGGAGTAAAATTATTCAAATATCTGTTCTCCAAGCTTATTTCTACTCCTTCAAGGGTACCAATGTATCAATGAATGTGCTTGGATTTATTTTCACATACATTCGTCAATTAATATTTTTTCCAATTCCAAAGGTTTAGATGGAGTCTTTTACCCCATACAGTTATTGTTTTTCTGGTCATCAAATTCTCGGTGGTGGACCAAGATATTGTAAATGTAGAAATGAGGAGCAGCTTGTTTTATCATATTGATAATAATATAAGTGCCATTTTGAAGGTCTATTCGTTATAAATACTAGGCGTTTAAAATGACATTACCCTGTTCCAGAACAATAGTAATGATTTAAGAATAACTTCTCAGCTGTTCGCATTCTTCAGTCATGAAAGGCCGTTAATGTTTTGGGTGAAAAGTAATAGCGTTTATGCATTCTGGCCGCCATTTAAGCTCATCAGCAGTGGTGCTTTTGGGAAAAATAAATAAATATATATTTACATATACACACACACACACACACACACATATATATATATATATATATATATATATATATATATATATATATATATATATATATATATATATATATATATATATAGGCAATTGAAACTACGTAAGATTTTGAAACGTCAGGTCCTTCAATTTTGTTGGATCGATTTCAAACTCAGTGTCCTAGACATTTATTTAACTATTTTCTCTTTTAAAGATTTATCGCTGATCATATAATCATTGAAATGAATTAAATAGTTCATTTACTAAAAGGCGCTCATCAGGGATAATTTCTATTTAAAATGATTCTTAATGTCAATATGTCATACAGTCCATTGCATAAACTTAATGCCGATAAAGGAAAGTGATATTTGCATAATCCCTTGGAAATAATGTTAAATGAAAAATATTCTCGAGCTATTTTTTTAACAAAAGATTGACAAGCTTTTAACTTTATGTTTTATTTCGTGGTGTGCAGCACGGAGAGATTCTGAAGAATGGTCGCATTGAAGTCATTTTCACACGCCATCAACGCTATTTTCGTTTCCCGATTTTATCTCCTCTGCTGCTCGTCAACTTCACGCAATTTTTCGAACTCCTTCAGAACTATTTCTTAGACCTGATTTGTTCTCTTTCTAACCATGCCGGATATACTTCCCATTTTCCTCTCCTTCTCTTGTTTCCCCTCCTTCTCTTATTTCCTCTCATCCTCTTACCTCATTTCTCCCGGCATTCTACCTTTTCCTTCTGCTCTCAGCCTCTCTAAGGTCCTTCAATGCCATCATGATTCCTATCATGATCTTCTCCGAGCCTTTCTCCTCCACCCGCCGTCTCCAGCGACCCCTTCCAAAGCTTACATTGTAGTGCTTCTTCGTCATCTCGAGGCTTTCCCCGACACTTGTTCGAAAATTTCCTCTCCGCGTCCATTCTACGAAGAGGAAGGTTTTCCACGTTTAGTTCCGTACACACTTACCCTCGTACTTACACTTTTTAAATATCTACATCGATTTTTATTTGAGGTTTTAGATAATTAGTAATATCATAGCATTAATTAAAACTGTTTTTATTTCCCTGTTTAGCAAACGCTTGCTTGATTTTTAGTTGCTGGATTTCACCAAATTACGATATTCATTTTCCTTATGAACTGTTTACTTCTGAATCAATCACATTTAAATTGTAGTCATCCATCTTTCCCCCGTGATGGAAACTGATTTTTCTAGAATCTAAAGATTTTGAGCCTTATCGACCGATTCCTCTTTATATATTGGCTGTCTACGTAATTTTTTTTACGATTTAACGATGGTGAAGGAATTAAATAATTATTTGTCAATTAAAAAGGAACGTTTGGTATTGAATAAATAATAATAAAATATAATAATATAGTAATAAGAAATATAATAATAATACTAAAAATATAGTAATAAAAAAATTAAACAGAAATCTGATTAAAAAATTAAGGATTACCTTAAAAAGTCATACTTTCAGAAATGCTATGAATTGAAATGTGGCGTTATTTAACTTCTCCCCGACTGAATTTTTCCGGTATTTATTTCCATCGTTCTAGATTTAATTGTTTATTAACTTGGTAATGCTTTTAGTTCTTAGAGAATCTCAATAAGTTTTTACATATTTGCAAAAATCCATGTAGACATTTTCTTGGAGAATATTTTGGAGAAAATGATATTTAAGTAGGGACATTTGGGCAACCGTGGATGCGTTAGTGAAAGTCTCTTTTGCAAAGGTCGTGAAGTATAGCGAGCGTGAAGAAAATCAATTCGGAGAATGGATGCTTGGACTATATGATATCGAAATTTTATCTTTGATTCTAGAGGATAAACGCAGTTAAGAGGTTTTTGTGTTGAGTTTATGAAGTCGATTTAAGAGAGTAAGTGGAACGGAGATGAAAACAATCGAAGAAGTTCTACTAATGACGAAAGAAGAAAGGAGGTTCCCAGTTGAAATTCGAAGAATGCAGTAACAGTGAGTGGAGGAGTCATTGAGAGGCAGTGGAATTCTGAAGGACTTGGTAGGAGACAGAGCGCAGAAGAGAAAGGAAGAGAATAGGCTTCTCGTACGGAATGAAGAACGGTAGAAATGATGAAACACTGAAGAAGAAAATAATGAAGAACGGCAAAAACTTAGTTTAGAGAAATTGAAGTTAGAGTTGTAATAGTTTATACGTACTGTGCAAAATCTTCCTTTTATCGGTGGGCTAAACATGATTATTTATGAAATTTTTATATATATATATATATATATATATATATATATATATATATATATATATATATATATATATAATTTGTGCCTCACGTCCACCGCTTTGGCAAATTGCGATTGTACATATCACAGCAAAGTATCGAGTATTTGGATGTTCTTATCGATTTGTGCTGCGGATCCCTAGCCTAGATCATCTTCCTCGCCTTTCCTCGCTTCCCTTAGATCTCTTCTCCAACCGAGAGGGAATCCCCTTATCCCCACTTCCCTTCCCCACCATCTCGAACTCCCGCTCCCATCAAGACTTACAATATCATCTTTCCCCTTGCCACCCCTCTCACTCGTACATCCGTTCTCTTATATATCTCACCTACGGCGCCGCCGATGTCGGCAACAGCCGCGGCTGGAGTACGGGTGGTGGAGGGCGAATGGGGGGCGAGAAACTGTCGCTGTGGATGGGAAAAAATACTGAGGGGAAAAGGAGATTGGGAGACGTGAAGAGTGGGAATGGGAGGGGTTCACAGGTTCGGTCGTCTGGGGGATAGTGGGGGAGAAGGATGCGTTGCGAATAGGATAAAGAGAAGAGCGAGGGGGTGAGTGTAAGGGAAGAGTGGGAGGAAGGGGGGTGGGTCGGCTAAATCTTACCTCCTTGCTCCGCGCGTGGGGTGATCCGAGAATGGTTGCCTTCGCGGGGGGTGGGTTGATGGGAGCGAGAGTTTTGGCTGCCAGGTGGGCGAGGGTGAATATGTTGGGAAATGATTAAACCGCCGGGTGTGGGTAAGTTTTTGGAGGAGTGTCGAGGGGTCGAGGGGGTGAAGGATGGGTAGGTATCTCTTTTGCTTTTTTTTTCTGTCACGCGTGGGAGGAAAAGTAAGGTGTGAAAGAGGGCTTGGTGTGCGTCGAGGGAATAGCGCTTGGAGAGCCGATGGAGAAAATGCGGAAAAAAGGTTTAGAAATAGCACGGGAAGGGGGATGTCTGGAGATGGGAATGACATGAAAGTTCACGTTTGAGACATTGAAGATCCTTCGTCTCTAGCGCACGTCTAACGAATTAGAGCAGTAAGTCACTTTGAGTACTAATACGTGAGCATAAAATATTTCCTTATAGAGTTAAGCGTCATATCCTATGTATGAGAAAGTATATTTTCATTATAAATATTAAATGATATGAGTTAAAAAATGTTTGACCATTAATCGACAACTAAAAATATTATATAAAAGTGCCATTAAAAATTTTTCATCCTAATTAATATGTGCCATTTTGAAATCCTCCTACTGTTTGATTATAATTTGATTCGGAACATTTTATGAAGTCCGAGAAATTTAAAATTCATGCGGATACTGCAATTACCTGCATCTATTCGGTGAACAACCTATAAAAAAGTAATCTGTATTTAAGACATGAAGATAGGCTTTTTGGATTATCCATGAAAGTGCACTGCCTAAAGGATTCCTGGAGCAATTCGAATATACTTTCGGATATATCGTGCCCGCTTAGTACTTTAGGATGACTACCGTGAGTCCAATTTGCATATAATCCTTGCCTCCCACTGTGGCCCATATCTAACATTTTACTTGCTACCGCATTCCTCGAAAGTCTTTCTCCCAAGCCCCTGGTGCTAAATTTACTCTTTCTCTCTTTTTCAAACCTTCGCCACTAACTAACTGCCTTGCTGAACCTTCTCTATCTTCAACTCTATCGCTTTTTTTCTGTCGTTCGACAAACCCTCTTCAGGATTCATAGAAATGCTTTCTGGAGTTTTCTTTTTGACCAGTAAAAGATCTCTTACCAGCCTACTCTATATTTAATACCTTCCTCTGTAATTTCTGATTAATGAAGCAACCCTGGGATTTTTTTTCTTCCCGGCAAAATTAACATAGTTGCTTTGGAATTTCGACTGTCCAAATCAATTTCAAATGTTTAATTTCTCTAAAATAATGTTGCCTACAGGTACGTTTAAAATGCACGTCATGTTTGGTATTTGGTGTATATAACCTATTACATGGTTGGAAATCTAAAAATATATATATGTAATCTATTAATAGTTAAATGAAGATATCTAGAAACACTGAAAAAGTTAAAAGAAGGGTATAAGAATGGTGTGCCACATGATTTGGCTTATGTTTTGAATTGAAGCAGGCATTCAGAAACACAATTGGATCCATGACATTGTATTCTAATCAATCTCAAAGAAACCTTAAACAATTAAACCATTTGAGTATTTAGAGTTTTCTTTCATGTATTATTTTATAAAAATGAGCACAAATGGAAATTTCAGTTTATTTTGATTCAATTTAAAAACATACCATAGTATTTTACGCAGTTCCCACACAAATTAATAATTGGTAGCTCATCATTTAAGGCCGGCTTTACATGAAGACAGACCGAAAATCACTACATTTCCTTATCTTCCTAGCACAACCTGAACACTCTCACAACAATGAAATCTTCCGCATAATTTCAAGCTCCGTTCATTCTGCTTACTATGCCTATTCTTTTCTTCCCTATCCTTACCTCGCTTGTCTAACCTTCTCTCCTAATCTCTCCTATCTAATTCTTCACTTTTCCCTAAATTAATATGTTTTTAAACGACTTCCAATCTTCTATGGATCTTTGCGCTTCCCCAACACACATAACACTTTTTCTTTGGATTTTCTTTTGGTCCATTTCTCCTTTTTATCCTCAGCATCCTCCAAACCCGCCCACCCACATCTCAGAAACATCCAATCTACGCCCATTATCTTGCTTCAATGACCATGTTACCGGACCGTACCAAACCGTGATCCATATCAAAGTTTAAACGGTTATTTTCTTAATGTCTTTACTTAGCGTCCATTTTATCAATTACCTCCTCATCATGAAAGTTTCTTGTTCCAAGAAAATTCTTCTTTTATGCCTCTGCTGCTTTGACCGTTTGTGAAAAAGCATTTCCTAGAAAAGTGAACTTTTGTACAATTTCTGGTATCTGCCCTTCTACTTCAATATTTCACTCAGTGTTTCTCTTTCTCAAGAACCTAATAACTTTTGTTTTTTTTAGTTGCTTCTCAACCATGCCTATCTCATGGATTCTCTTGTGTGCTATGCAATGATTGTACCCCTTTGGCTGGCTGACAATACCAAAATTTGTTCAAAAGCCAATCTAACCAATTTTCATTCCTATTTTCAGTTTTTCTTATGGCTCTTAAACCATTCCCTCCAAATTTCAGTTGAGAGGCAACGGTGATAATGGGACGCACCTGTCTTCATCCTCTTCCTAGCAATGCCCATCCAGACTCTCAATCCGCCACTCACACCTGGGCAGTTTAAGGCGTGTACAGATTGCGAATAAGCAGCCTCAGCTCAGCATATAATCTACTATTTATATCCTGAAATACACTCTACCTAATTTACTTCATCGAATGCTTTTTCAAAATCTACGGAACAGGCAAATACATCCTGATTGTAGTCTATGTTCCTCTCTATTGCTGCTGACCTATTTACTGCTACGGCATCACGCGTGTCTATCTCCTTTCTGAACCTAAATTGATCATTTCTTATATAATCATTTTCCTTCTTCTCCACTGTTTTATTAATATTCCTGAGAGCTACTTAAGTTGCTTGCGCAGTAATTCGTTTATCTAATAACCGCCGTAAAATGCTGCCTTTCCCTTTTTTTGCGTAGTAACTCATATTCATCTACGTAAATCCTCCGATCAAATTACTCCCTCATAAATGCTACCAATTAGTCTCCAAAAACACTTCCTTCCACGTTTTACCAAACATTTTACGTAATTTCATTGAGTCCCCATCTAATTTAATAGCTTATTGGATTTTATTTCTTTACATTTCCTTTCCATTTCATAGTTAAATAGAGTTGGGTTTCGGCATTCCTCAACTACGTCATATTCAGCTACTTTGCCTAAAGTTGTTGGCATATCTCTTTTCCGATCGGTATTCTCACTTTTATATTCCTTGGAAAGTATATACATTCCTTTTCCATCCTTCACGCTTCTCACTTCCCATTAATATTTTCCGCAGTTTATTATTGAGCTCTTTGTATTACCTTCAACTCAATTTCCTATTTTAATTATTTCAGTCTCTTGTCTGTCTCACTAATTATCCCGTCTGTAATCTGTAATCTCGTCTGTAATACTTTTCCTATTAATTATTCTTATACTCTCGTTTCCGGCTTTAAATATCGTTAATCTGGTATTATCCTAATTTTTGTCTAAAAACCTCGTCTTCCCGTCATCATCCATAATTTTTTATTTTATAATCCGTATAAAATCACAAGGAAGAGTACTAATAGATTACGAGTAAAACGTTCGTGTAAAATTTAATGCATGGAACGTCACTGATTTACAGTTACGTAATACCCTTAAGTCTATTCTTAGTCTAACATCTGTGGCAACAGTTAACTATGCGGTTATTTTTCTCTCTCTGTTTGGATGAAATTTTGGACGAACCCTGACGTGTGCTACATGCCGCCGTGGAGTTGGTGAAAAATTTCTTGTCCCTTTAGCTGTAAAATACTAATTAATTCATCTGTTACCCTTTATTTCCTTCCTCAAACCATTTAATATTTTAAGATTATTTTCATAATCCGCTTTCCCGACAATTCGTCATAGTACATGATATGCCGCTTTCCTCCAATGCTTTTTTTATCCTTTCTTCTTCTTTATTCTTTTCCTTTACAATGAGAATATTATCATTGCCATTTGTGGGCACCTATTGAAACCCTCTAATTCACTCGATCCTTTTTTTTATCAAAAACCACTTCTCACTGCGAATAAGTCCACGATCGGACTATGTGTTTCACCTTTTTCTTAGCATTAGATGATAAAAATCCTGATTAGAAATATCCCTGGATAATATTGGATGCTTTTTCTTTCGTAATGTTCTTCTAATTTTTCCAATGTACTTCCCACCTATTCATATTCATTCAGAATAATAACGCTCTATAGGTAAATATGTTCATTGTTGACGATTTTTATTGAAAAAATCTGCTTCTTTCGGTTTATTGGATGCTCATTAATTAGTTTCTAAATATAAACATTAATATAAGCGTGCAAACAACGAAGCTAATCATTTAATCTGGTAATAATTTGTTATTATATTTTATTATATTATTAGTCTATTCCTAATAAAGTAATAATAATGGCATCAATGCTAACGAATAGGACCGCTTTTTGTACTTCTCCTAATAATGTATAACTTTGATTAAATTAAGTTAGATTAAAATTTTGTATAGAGCCAAATTCAGTAAGTTCAACGAAATAATTTATAGAAATAGATATGCATATAAATGTGTTTCATGGCGTTGGAGCTATACCTCAGATAAAAGCAGAAATTTCCCCTTCATATCACTTCAACCCATCTATAAAAGAAGAAATTTTGCTGTCGGACGTTCATCACAGATTCTATTGCTCATCGTCAAATCGTTTTTCAGAATGACAAGCATATATTTTGAATGGTTTATTGAGGATTGCGGTTGCCGAAATTTCCTGGAAAACGTGTCCCTAAAAAAAGCTGTAGATCCTACTTTGATAACCAACAAAAAGATGCCCAGAAAGATTGGTCGCTTTTAATCGGATTTTCCCTTAAGTTTTCATATGCCATAAAGAATTGAGCTCAGTGACCACGAAGCCTCGCAAAATAATCACGTAAAAAAATTGAATATTTGAAATTTGGAGCCAGATAATCCTTGACAGTATTGCCTGCACTCAATCAAGAATATATAGGATTGCGTGATTTTATTTTTACGCGAGTTTTCACGTGGTGGCCATTTCGATCCGATTTCTGTTAATAAACGATCACGGAATAGGAAAATATTTTTTCCATAAATCCGTCGACTTTATATTCAAATTTAATAAAAAACTATTCTATATTTTTCCATATCACAAAAATATATTATTTTTTTATTTTTGGGCCAAGAAGTGCTTCCTCGTTTTGATTTAGTTATGTTTACTTCAATGTCTCCGAGAAGGGGCAGGCCCATTTTCGGTGTGACGTATGCTGGTGCTCGCGGACTGATACCAGGTGCCTTTAAAAGTGCATTTAAATACAGATATGATTACCTTTGACGGTAATTTATTCCCTTCCCATCAGCTAATATGGTTAATTTCAAACTAGCAGTTAAATTTATAGGTTTTATATCCCAAACCCGCACCTGATGTTGTAACCTCGATTCCGTGCAGAACGTTTTCCAATAGAAATTGTTCATTCTTGAATCTCCGTCATCCAAACAAATCAAATACAATCATCTCCTCCATTCGTCTCCTCTCAGGGGAAAAGCTTCAATAAAATAATTATCATTTTTTTTTATTTTCGTTACGCATTACTGGAATTATCTCAAATTTGCTGTCAAATAGCTTAGTCGGAGATAAACGCAGTATGTGATGATGCGATGATGTATTGAAAAAAATTAATTCGCGCAAAAACGCCATAACATAGCATGAGAATAAGGCTCAGAATTTGATATTTGAACCATGAATTTCTATCCCTACCTAGTACGTCTTCATCGCGTGGATATATAGAGAAAGTAGCCACACAGAAATATCGTAAATTAGGACGGTCGATTAAACCATTGGGGACTTTGATCCCTTGGTGCTTGTTTTGAGATGCTACCTATGTTATAATTCCTAATTCTCTATAACTTGGACCTGCAATTATTCTACAGTAGAAAGAAAATCTTAATTTTATTGTCAGCTGCAATTTATTCCCATTAGATTAATTAGAAACAAGTAGAGATAGACTGAATTTTTAATCATTTGCTTTGGAGGCAAAAGAAGGATCGACTATATTTCCATGGGAATTGACTTCCGCGAGATGTTTACTCCAAAGATACTAATGGAATGACAAGACGGTTTGCCAAGAGCAGACGGAATACTGCGTCGAGATTAGAGGGACTTCTATTTGTGAAAGAACAACTCCAGTGAAAGGTTGAGAAAGGGAAAGGAGTGTGATGAAGAAAATAAGTGACCAGAGTTTAAGGAAGGCTTTGGTGGTGGGTGGCGGAACGTGCAGGCATACCAAAAGGAAATAAGTTTCATGTAAGGCGGTCCCGGAATAGGTTTTAGAAAAGTCTTTCAGCGTCTTAGTGGGTAAGGTTGGTAGGTATGTTAAAGGAAACTGGAGAGGGATCTTGGGAAGAAAGGGGAAAGGCAAGTGGAAGCGGTTTCCTCGGTTCCGTTGGGTTCGTCGCTGTCGTCTTCGAAGAAATGCCCGGATGGAAGTTTGGAAAGGCCGAGGGCGGGTGGGGTCGCTCCCGACTGCCTCCGGTGGGCCGAGAATTTAGATGGAGTTTTGGGGAAGTGATCATCTGCTCCTTCCTCTCCCCCTCTCAGGGGGTGTGCAGGTGGGTGGGTGAAAATGACTGCTTTAGGGGGAGTCTTAAGGTTTGTTCTCCGGGAGCGGGATGAGGACCGTTGGAATTGGCCGGAGGTGCTAAGTCAAACTGGATCTCCCTCATGCCTGAAAACATACTCTGCACTCGGAAGTTAATCGTCCAAATCTTATTTGCCGTGAAGATCTTTTCGGGGAACTGTCTTGTCATTCAAGGTGGTTGTAGTTCCCCTCGTTAACTTTCATTAACCTAATAAGTTTCGGGTGGTGGCCAACCAGTTGTTCTGTAGCAGCACGGAGGCCTCTGGGGCTTGAGTGCTATTAGAATTAATTGTTTCCATACAGGAGAGGAAAACCTTCGATTGTGGCGACGCCACCATACGGAACTATTTTTTCATGATTAATTATAAATAGAAGGTAAGATATTTTGGCAAATTATTTTAAATAAAACTATACTTATTTCACGATGGTCAGGTGGATTACGTGTATCTTAATCTCTTGAAATTTTTCAAAATTATTTCTATCAACTCTTATAAAGTATATAGCTGATTGTAAAATCTATATTCTTAGTTTTTATAACACTTCTGAGTTTGCATTTTTTATATGAATAAAGCCACATCAAAGTAAGAATTTCTAAAAGATTTTAAAAATATTTTATGAAATTGTTTTATCATCATTTGTAAAATGTTTTAGGCAAAACTATTGTTTTCAAAAGAGGGACAGATGAAAAGAGAGTGAATGATTAAGATTGAAATTGGAAATATTAAAGCTTTATGCTGGAACGCTTTCTTAGGTTTAACGATAGCAGATTGGACTACCCCTGATTTTGCAGGGATATTTCCGGTTATTGAGTTGGTTTGGGAAACATATATTCACTTTTTGAATGTTTTTTATCTGCTATCTTCGTAATATGGAGATTTCGAGCGAGAGAACGAGTCTTAAAAGCTATTATTTGACTACTAAGACACATTTATGGTATGGGTAGTGTCAAAATATTAAGAGGTTTAAAAAAAACTGTAGAGGAAGAATTCATCAAAAGAGAACTATTCTTGTTTGATGCTTTCAATATTATGAGGATTTTCATCCTGCTTTTCTTAAAGGTTTAGTGACTATTTTCCGTAGTAGGGATTTCTTGAAATAAATAAAGCTTACTTTTATAAAATTTTCCTTAATATTCACTTCCTATTTGAATCTCAATTCGTGGTATCAATTTAGTTAAAAAATTATTGACTTGCTGTGTGACGGTAATTCGTTAGTCGGCAAGTACCTTCATGTTACATGAATAACCAATATTCTCGTTTAAGTTAACGAGAATATAAATAACCGCAAAAATAGGTAGTGTGTACATATTTTCCGATTGGGCCGAGAGAGTTTTTCCTTTCACCTGGAATGTGAAAATTTTTCTTTAGCGATTAATAATAATTTGGTAACCTACAAAATTAAAAAAAATGTCTTGCTCGTAATCAGTGATTAAACGGTTGGAATTTTGATAAACACTTGCAAATTGATTTTCGGATAGGTCTTGAGTCATTACTCTGCAGCAATAATACAACTATTATTATTGGCATTTCATTTTCGTTCCCTATTTTTAAGCACATTGTATTTATGCCTACCATAAATTGTGTTCTATACCAAATTGCATTGGTATGATATGTCGTCGCTTTTCCAATATGCGATTTTTTTAAAATGTTATTATTTTCAGGTGCAAATATATCTTCAAGCAACATACATGTGAGCTTAATTTAAGTAGACTGAAGTTGATTTCCATGCATTTTAGAGAGAATTCCATTTGTCGTTCAAAATATAATAAATTAATACCCATAGAAGATTTTTCAGCGCGGTTGTCAATATGTTTTTACATTTACGTTAATTAAACCAGCTGTTAAATTTAAGTAATACCGTTTCTTGCGTTATTTATAGGTTTGAATATTAATTGACATCCATATATTATTTATTGTCCGTATTTATCAATGATTATTAATTTTTTTGGGAAATTTTCTCGTGGAATTATTAACAAGTATTTTGATGAGTGTTATTGCGCGTAATGTAATTAAGATACTCAGTAGGTTCAGAGCTATGAACTTGGCAATTGCATAAAAAGTAGGAATTCGGTCTCTAGTTACATTAAATTGTATCGGAGCTGAAGGGACACGGCCGTATATATCTATTTAGATTCAAAAAGGTACGAGAAATTGACACTCTTTTCGGGAACACGAATTATGTACCAATTTTAGATTTAAATTTCCATTGAAGTGGTTTATCAGTAATGAGACTAATTTATTTTAACAGACGTGACAGAGGCAGTCAATAAAATATATGGCACCGTAAAGCGTAGTTAAAATAGGCTAGATGTAATATCTCTGCCGATACCAATTTGTAAGACCTTGCCACATTTATATCAGTGATCAATATTTACAGATTAGATAAAATGCTCTTTGCTCATAATAATTATCAAGCCACCAATCATAATTTCCTAATGAGCTGTTTTGAGTTGATGCGAGCTAAGATGGTCATTGTGTGGGGCACATGAAGTCGTGGTTATCCATGTATACGTATTATATACGAGTAATAACTTAAGGTTTCTTTCTAAATTTCTCGTAATTCCAAGAACATATGTAAAATTTTTGTCGTGCAGTGCAGGCACCGCTATGTTTGCACTATAAATATCATAATAAAGCTTTATCACATCTATTCAGGAGGCTAACGTAATGGAGAATCAAAGGTACAAACGTTTACTACAATGGTTTTCGTTTGCTTACAAAATATATTTTCGCCAGTAACCAAGGAATTCGACTCTGTGGTAAATTAAACATACCCTCCATTTTTATTTGAAATCCAAGAATTAATCCTTTGTAGAATCAGTGGAACAGTATTAAAAGTAGTATTTATTAGGGCAAATAGATTTTATTTATAGTTAATAAAATATATTTGACCAGCGGAAACTTTATTCGGTGGAATGTTGTTGATTTCTCTGAAGATATCTGCATTTCTGTGACGGCAATCAAATGAGTGTTAAACTCCACTGTTGTAGTTGCTTCAGGGAAATTAAATTGTTTATATAATCACGCAGAGAACAACGACGATTCATGTTACTTGCAGTTCTTTAGGGAATGTACCAAATTGTAAATGCAGACTATTCGTATACAAATAAAAACAAATATTATTAAGATAGATACATTAGTTCTATTTCATGTTTAGCAGAAATCTAAACTGTTGGACTTTATCAAATTAACATAATAGTTTTTTCATCTAGCTATTTAGATTGCACCATCAGAAAGCGTCGAAATACGAGTTCATCTAATTGGGATTACATACAAAATGGAGTTAACTTTCAGATATACCTACTCTCTTATAAACTAAAATTTATTCTTGAGTAAGGATATTGCGAAAAGATAAAGGAGTTTAAACGAAAAATGACTACCAAAATCTGAATTTTCAGTTTCAGTATCTATTGAAAACTTGTATCATGTGTGATGAATGTGTAGCTAGACTGGATGTAATGGCCACAATCCGAATTAATGCGGCAGTAATAATATGCAGCAACACCCAACTGCCTTTCGGTATGACCCTAAGCACTTTTGGTGATACCAACTGTTATAATGATTGTATAATAGTGGTATGAGGAATCCCTAATAACAATCTCTAGGGGAAATTCGTATATTTATTTTCACACTTGATGTTTTGCATTCGTCACTAAATGTGGGTATTGGGGATTTATTGCTGGCAAACGTAAATTTATTGATCACAAAAGGCAATTCTTAATTAAAATTAATCAACATATATATATATATATATATATATATATATATATATATATATATATATATATATATAAAGGTCTTTCAATTATGTCACCACATAAATCATAATTCATTTTAGAGGCATCAATATGTTTCATATTACTTTCAAACCGTCTTAATATTTTGTTTGAATGATTACGATTTGTAATCTATTCTTGACAAATAATGTGAATTTTTATCGTATTTTAATAGCCATACAGGGTTTACTAATAATAACAGAAAGTCATCATGACATGTTCATTAGTTTTCCGAAAACTTAAATCCATTTCCAAGAATATATTTAGCAGCTCAACTCGTTAAGTCCTGGCCGATTCCTTTCTTTCTATTAGCTGTTGAATTTACCAAAATGGCTTTTCATATTGACGTTTGCAATCGCATTGACCTATTTCCGTTCTTAGGCAATGAGCCTCTGCTAGACGAAGTTATTAGATTAAGGGAGGATAATGAGGATACAAGGGGGATTTAATTGACAGAAGTCGACCTTTAGAAAACTATCGATCGGAGGGAAGGAGAGGCTTCGTTCAAAAACTCTTGTCCGCTTCAATTTGAAAGAGTAGGTAGGTACACACTATTGAGATTCAGCGCGACGGGGATGTGATGGGAGAAGTGCGTACCCTGAGGTCATGAAGGCATGCCAGGGAAGGAGCCAGACAGATTGGTTGGGCACATCTTCCCCACCCTCTCCATTGCCCCCCCTTTTTAAGGACTTTAGCCTGCCTTCCCTTTGGGCCTTCCCTTCTCTCTCATTTACTCCTTTCCACCCTCCTCCTCGCCTCCAGACTCTTTGCTTCTTGAGAGAAGATAACGGCGTTCCGGGCGCATGGGGAGGAGATTCCTTTTCGGGAACCCTCGCTTCGAAATGGAACTTTTCCACGTCATTATCGTAAAAGGTTATCGCCCTCGCCCTTCCTTTTTAAAGCCTTGGACTGTCGTTTAGCTCGCGTTCTCAAGGCGGCAGGACAAGGAGAGGAAAGGAGTCACACATGCCCTTCCAGGCGCTGCGCGAAATTTCTCATACTCCGCACATATCCATCCTGCTCCCCTCATCCTCTCAAATATTTCAGCCCCTTAATTCTCGTTTCTATGGGGGAGTGGAGTGGGGTCACATATTCAAAAAACGCCCCTTGTGCGCTCGGGAAGGGTGAGAAGTTGAAGGGCCGATGGCAAGTTGGGAGACATTTTGTGAGTTTTCAGGGTCATAAATAAGTTGGAATTTTTTTTTTATCAGGTTAACAATATTGTCTCGTCTCGGACGGCTAGGCCCCTCTCCTGCTTAATCTTGTTAAAATCTTCATTACTTCTACTGACATACTTGACGCTCTGATAAAGTGATCAGATTAGTTTTAGATTTTCCATGATGAAATATCGTGTGGTTGATTGAATATTAAAATTAGCGAAATTTAATGTTCACCAGGATGAACAAGTCAAGATCCATTTACAAATTCATTGGATTAATGTGTTTCCAGTCGCAAGTGTTCACTTTCTATGATATCAGTCTTTAATTTATTCAGAAGGGTATATTATTTCCAAACCCGTACTTATTACCCCTTCGTAGAGTTTTAATTAACGACTGTTTGGTTTTTTAAATGAAAAAATCTAAAAATGTTAATGGCAATAGCCTACTAGTAATTTTCAATTAGGAAACAATAATGAAGTAAGAACACTAGGCATTTTCGGCACACTTTTATTCGGTAATTCTACTTTCAACGAATATTTGAAAATGACGCATAATGACGCACGTGGTTTTTTATGAAAAACTCTGAAAATAGTAACATCAGTGGTCTACTAGCAATTTTTAATTCAAAATCTATAATAACAGAATACTTAAAGGCATTTTTTGCACACTTTTATCGGGTACTATCAGTTTTAACACACACCTGAAAATGGCGCATAGCTATCATTTTCACTTATGATTTGAAACTAGTAATACCGAAAAAACGTTAGTGAAAAATAGCTAGTATTCTTCTTCCATTCAAGGAGAATTTCTCCGTAGTCAAGCCTGATACCATGAAGTGTATAAGAACCTATAAGTTTTCTAGAAATTCCATACTATTGCATAGTAGTTTCATATCCCTGATGGAATAAATTTACACGGCAGACTTTATTTTTCCTATATCGAAAACCTAAAATCCCAATTGTTCATGGTAACTTGGATAAACTGCATTATTAAGTTGTACATCGATTTAATGATTGTAGGAAAAAGATTGTTATTAGGTACAGGGAATTTCTGACGAGCTCACTTGACTAAGGAATAAATCTTCCTCCCATCAGCATCAAAGACGCTACCCTCTTTAATAAAACGGAAGTACAGCTAACTTCAGTCTTATTTAAGCAAATGAAACCTTAACTCGGCTTTGGTCGTTTTATTTTATCACACTGTACGTAACTATCTTTCCCTGATGGGTATATGCGAAAAAAATGCCGTGTAGAATGCTTCTCCTCGGTAGGCTGGAAGCAGCAATTAGATGGACAGAGCACCCCTATAACCGTAATTTTCGATGCTCTCTCAAACCTCATTTTGCGAGTTTTGGGACACGAATACGTGACGTTTTTCTGAAACGGCTTGATAGCATGCACATTTGTTAAGCCAAAAGTCGTGGTCTCAAAACTCACTTTGGGTGTGAAAATTGCGATTAGATATATCATTCAAAGCTATGATCTTGATGAAAAATGACTCAGACCATTGGAACCTAACTTGCGCTTCAACACGCTTTAATTTTGATGGGAATGCGGTAAGATTCTCGGAGATGCGTTACTAGTTGCGTTACGAGCGTAAAGCTAAGTATCACATTGAATTCGCATATTTTCTTATCCCACTTTTCATTGTATTGGCGTAATGGTTTAATGTATCTAATATGATCGCTGGTTCTTCCCGATTGGTACCTGTATATTTTTTATTGAACCCTCTTAATGTAACTATGGATGAAAATTAAATTAAAATGATCATTTAGTTTAAGTTAGGTTCTTATTCTTTGGATATACAGGAATTCACCTATTTTGTATACATTTCATGTTATTCATTATGATAATACCAGAAAACACAGGTAATATTTATTCAATAGTATGGTCACTCAACTTGCTTTATTTGACTATATCATTAGTGTAATACTTTTTCAGAAATGACTCCCCTGAGAGTTATTTATGAGCAACATGTTACTTGTACAAAGGAACTTTTTTCGTTGAAATTCAACCCCAACCTGGGTTTAACATATTCCTAACACGGCTATTTAGTATTTTTGGTACCAAACGAATTAGGTAATAAGTTACGGCATCTTCTGGTTTTCTTAAATTTTTTCGACAGTAAAATAACTAATTTTTACCATATAGTGCCCCATTTTGCGACTGGTTTGTGATCATGACTGGGCGGGAAGACTAAAAAATTTGCATGTACATCAATTTTTCTATGTTCATGTGTAATACACCATAGGAAAATTTATAAATTGGTTTTCCACGGTTTACAGAGTTAGTAGAGCCTGTAATTGACCTTGATTTAGCCCCAAGAGGTATATGTAGAGTATACACGAAGAGGTAGGGAGATATTTCCCTTCGAGTTTCCTTGATATGTGCATGATTCCCATTAGAAATGCACCTGCTTCCGTTTGCACTTCTTTCGTTGAGTGTTGTGCATGTGGACATTTCTCGCATTTCAATTTTTCACTCCCGTCGACTTTGTGGCGCCGTGGGTTCTCGCGTTTCTCCCCTCTTCCGTTTCCCTTCGTCGTCCCCTCGTCGCCATCCAAATGTATTTCCCCATTGACGGGCGCGTACACTTCACGCCATCTTACAATCTCCATTTAGTCTTCCTTCCTCCACCCGCATGTGACAGCGTTTTCCCTTTACCTCGTGTGTATATCTTCCTCTTACAGGAAACCTTTCCCGCGTCCCCTTCTATTTATTTTTTTCTCCCTTTCCTGCGTGGGGAGTGAGGAGGAGGCACAAGGTCACTATTTCGTCTCACTCCTCTCCCTACATCCCCCCACCCTCCTGGCCTCTTTTCTTGCGTATAAAGACGGAGAGTCCTCTTCACGTCTCCTTCGTCTGGACGTTCCTCTTCCCGCTCTTTCATTTTTTTCTTCCCTCTTCCCCTGCCTTTCATTTTTTGCTTCGGTTTCTCCCAAAACGTGCGGGCCTCAATCTTACGCTTCGGCGCCCATCCGAAGCCCTTCGGCCGTTTATGCGCGGTAACATGCGACGACTCCCTCCCTTATCCCGCCCCGCCCTATCCCTTTCCCTCCACCCTCTCCTCCCCGCTTCCCTGAAAGTCTCTTCCCGTTCTCTGCGCATTCCCATCAGACGATCACATCTTGCGTAGTGTTCTCAGCACACCTATCTCATCCACGGATCAAGGAGTTCATCATCTTTCCGAAGCTTCGCAAACACTTGATTCTCTACCGCCTTTAAACTCTTACCTATTTTACGAGTAGTCAGAAGATCTGCATTTTAACGAATTCCATTCCCGATCCCTGATTCTTACAGCGTGATCATCTACCGAAAAGGCATTAGAATCCGCTAATACTAATTAGTTTATTATGATAGCAAATTTTGTTTAATTAGGTGTTTTGTTTTGTACCATAATTGGATTACCTCTAGTATGTAATTTCAGGTTTAAGGTGAATTAGGAGAAGTATCCATAATAAAAGAATATCAAATATTCCCGGATTTTCAGCAGAAATATTTGATAAAGCTTTCTCATAAGAAAGCTTCTCTTTCTTTGATAAGCTTTTTCATTTCATAGCAATTTTTTCCTGATTTAAATTAATTTTGAATTGAATTAATAATAAAACTGTGATACATAATTTTGTTCATTTAGTTGAAAATATTTTCTGCAGATATTAATGTTTATACATAACATACACTCATATCAATTTCACTTACAGGCTGCTAAATTTTCTCGATGGATGAGTTTTTCTCCAAATAAAATTTGGCACCATGATTTTAATCAAATATTTCAAATAATTTCAATAGTGTACTGGATATAAAGGACGTATTCTCCTTCAATTTTTATTTTTATGCTTACGGTGATCATATTTAAAAGTTTTATGAGACATTAGTGAAGAATTTTCGAGATAGTTGCATTAATGTGTACCCTTAGGAAATTGACACCGAAGGTTTAAATTCTCCTAGTCTAATGAAATTCATTTGCAGAATATAAAAAATGTTACAATTCCACGAAATTAACAACTGGTTCATTGTAAAATGGTTTGAATTTAGGAATGCAGTTGAAGAAGAGGAATCAATGTTAGAACTTTATAAGCTTGCGTCTGGGAATTGAAATGTAGCACGGTATTAAATGGATACAATAATTGACAGCCTTCATGAATGTGATTTTAAGAAATTTCATAGTAAAAGAAAATTTCTCGACGATACGCGCTGTCAATTGTACTTATCCTCTCAAACCCGGATTTCAGTTTTATTTTTAATTTAATGGAATAATTAAACAGTCCGTACACTTGTTTGGAAAAAGAATGACAAGTTCGATTATTCGTATTACCTTATTCATTATCGAAGTCGCCATTTTCCCATGCCAAATATTAACTCAAATTAAGATGCAGCATAAGTGATTGAGTATACATCACTTCCAGTGAACAAATTTCATGGAAATAAAGGACTTCGATGCTTTTTAAGCCCAGTTATACTATATTGTTCATTTTTCATATTGACGGATTTTTCTAAAGAAGATTATTGCTTAGTTTAAGTATAAAATATTATTATTACTTCTATTTCATAATGATACGATTTGATTCAAGAAGTTACGCCAATATTAAATTAGGAAACGCTAAAAAAATTCAGGGAATTTTCAAATGGACTATATTGGCGAAGCTATTTTTTGTTCTCTTCATTTAAATTTCCCACTGATCAAATATGGCCTCAACAAGTCCGACGTTGGATATACAGTAGATAGATAAGGTGTGCTGGTGTCTGTTTTATTTTTTAAACTGAGTCAATAGCATTAGTGGTCACAGTATCGCAAAAATAACGTTTTAATCCGAATATTTACCCAATATTCGTTCAGCGTGATAAAAGTTTTGAGGAGATTCGCCAAAACTTCAGATTGACGTTGTCCTATGTATTTCAGAAATGAAGCTAAAGGATCAGTCAGTTTAACTGTTTGGAGGTCTTTTGGGTGAATGAAAGTCGAAGTAGGTTGTCTAAAACACTTGAACCATGAATATGTTTAATACATTTTATAAATGTGAGCATCATCATATGTTAAAGATATGGGAACTACCAACATTATTTTGCAATTATTGCCATATTCAGATCAACTGGTCAATAAAATCTTAGCTTCGTGTTAGTATGAATTAATTTGTTTTAGAGTAAGAATTCATAGTATGAACTGCCAAAGATTATTGATACAGTAGGAGTAGGCCTTGTTTCCAATATCGCAATTCGAACAAAACATTATAAAAAATCAGTGTAATACATAATTTTTTATAGGAATCGGTTTTCGGCGTAAATCCAAGGAACTGCGTCATAACTAGAAGTACTTTAAATACTTAATAAATCCCCAATAAAATCTTTGTTGTACTTTGTTGGTGAGTCACAAAAATCATCTACAGGTATTTGTTTTTCAAGTTTATGGTGTTAGGAGAGGGACAGAGCTGTATAGACGAGCGTTTAGGCGTGGGCTTAGTTAGGCACTTAGCTTATGTTAGGCACGGGGCATTGGAAAATGAGGCGGAGTAGGTGGGGTGGTATGCAATGTATGGGGTAGATATTTAGAAATTGTGAGATTAACGAGAGGAGAATGCAAACGTTGATTATATTCATTCGCAGTATTACAGTTATTTAATGCTAGACAGAGTGTGATTTCAAAATTCTCGGGAAAGTTGAATCTGGTATTTCTCGATCAAATGTTTCATGAAAACGGAAATCCAGTTTTGTTTATGAAACAAAAATCGTGTTCCTTTGATTCTCTCTGTGAAATATCTGCCTCATTTTCCTATGTAAACTTAGTTTTAGATGCCGCATTGTAAAACGTGTGCTCCATATTTTGTGTAGTTTCAATGATATATTTGGTATAAATTACATGTGTTGTAAGCCATATATGTTTGTAAAACGTAGGTTTAATTTCGATTTATGGTATATTTTTGTTGAATTTAATTTACTTTAGGGATTTTACTCCGTTAAGTAGTACTGCAGTAGATGGGGAGGGTTCCGTAGATATCTATGATGACTGATTTTGTGCTTTTCCCATTTTTAAGTGTGCCTATGAGTCTAGTAGCTGCTGTAGCTGCTGTCCGTAGCAATTCGTCATAAGTCTTGAAGTTCCTTATGCTGGATTGTGACAGGATAGTTAGCATCCTGTGTAACATGGGGTGAAAAGCGGCTATTTTCAGTGATACACGATTTCTTGAACTTCTCCATATATGATTTGGTTGATTTATTAGTTCTTTCAAACACGGGAATTCTAATATTCGATGACATTTGAAATGGTTAAGTCTAGATCCTCTTCATTTTCCGTCTCCTTTGTGAATTTGATCGACCTGCCAATGCCGTTGAGTATAATCATGAAGTTGTCGAGATGTCCCCCTGAATTTAACCAGACACAAAATGTATCATCAAAATATCTAAACCAAAAGAAAATATTTTCCCTATTGGGTGATCACATGCAGAATTCTTTTTACGAGGGTAACCCCAGAAGTACCCGACCCAAAAAAAAACATAAAAATTTTGGAAAAAAATTTATTTATTTTTCAACATAATCTCATTTCAGCTCTATATACTTTTCCCAGCGATGTTCAATAAGTTTGATACCCTTTTTATAACAAGAACTGTCTTAATCCTCAAAATAGCGATTGAATGCCGACATCACTTTTTCACGGTTGGTAAATCTTTGACCGCGTAGCCATTTTTTCAAGTTTGCAAACATAAAACAATCTAAGGGGGCTAAATCTGTCAAATAGGGCGCATGAGGTAGCAAGTCAAACTTTAATTCATGAATTTTGGCCATTTTAATGACGGATATGTGAGCCAGTGCATTGTCATGATGAAACAACAGTTTCTTCTTAGCCAAATGCGGCCGCTTCTGCTTGAATTTTTCAATGAAATTTGTGATAAGTTTGCATGATACTTACCGTTGATAGTTGTCCCTTTTCCAAGATATTCAATGAAATTCATCCCACGTGCAACCCATGCCATGACCTTGCCTGCAGATGAAACGGTCTTGGCCTTCTGTGGAAACCCTTTTGAATCCATTGTTTTGATTGTTCGTTTGTCCCGGGTGTTAAGTAATGGACCCATGTTTCATCCATGGTTATATAACGATACAATAATTCTGCTTTGTTGCAGTGGAACTTTGCTAAACAATCAATTGAAACCTCTTCACGACACTGGTTTTGCTCGAGTGTGAGCAAACGCGGCACCAATCTTGCACACAGCTTTCTCATGTCCAAATGCTCAGTTAATATACGGCGTCCCTCAATTTTTGAAATGCCTACCATGTCTGATCGCTCGCATACTTTCAGTCGACGATCATCCGGCATCCCTTTGTGGATTTTTTTCATCGTTTCTGGAGTCAGTACCTCATTTGGTCGACCAATGCGATGCTCGTCTTGAAAGCTCGTACGGCCTCGTGTAAACTCTGCTACCTAATATTTTACTGTTGTAAACGAAGGAGAAGGCACACCCAGAGTAAAATCCAGTTCAGCTATTATATTAGTTAGGCTGAGGCCTTTCAAATAAATCACATAACGATGACCTATTTACTCCATTTTCACAGATTCATTGAAAACGTTCACTAATGATGGCTGCCAAACAACTACTAAACAAAGTAGCATCTTCAACCTTGATACATATGCCTCAATAGTTGCGTATTTTATAATACAGAGATATTTTTCGAATAGCTACCACCACCTCTAGGCCAGGCTGGGTACTTATGGGACGACCCTCGTAAATAAGGTATTAAAATACCCACTTGATATTTTTGAGTGAACTGTTGCGAGGTCTTCATATTGTTTATCATTGTATCATTTACACACTTTTAGAAGGAAAATAGAATCAAATATTTAGACTTTAAAATACTAAGTATTTTGACGTCTTAACTATTTAGTCTAGGAACCTGGTTACCTTGGCAGATTGGCTCATCTTGCATACTACAGTACTGGAATCGTCGTAATTTAAATTCTTATCAATAATATTGAAACTCTTACATTCATTGTGGTATTGTTTGAATTTTAAGACGTTTTATAAATTACTTATTTGGCAAATGTTCCGATTACGCTCGAAATTTACCCATAACCCTGAACTAATCATTTTAATTGCTTAGTGTTGTCCTTATGGCTTCCTAAGGTTGGTTTTTCTCGTCGTTTCAATGTTAGACTATTGTCGTTATGCATCCATTAATGAAAGTACAAAGTTCCGCTCTAAAATATATAAAACACAATATTTTTGGTTAATGTAAAAGGTTAAAGGTTCGAGCATAAATACCCTTTGCGGGAATATCTCATGAATTAATTAGGGAAGAAGAGAACCTGAGTTTAGATTATGATGGGGAATTTGCTCATTTATGTCCTTATTTCTGCCATAATGCCCTTAATGTGCATATTTGTTAGTTCACCTCTTATCAAATCCACCCTTTTCCCAACACACTCTCTTTTGCAGATTTTCCCAGAAATTTGCCTTTCTTTTACTGTACGTTGTGACTATTTAAGGCTAAATAGTAAATAGATATTAGTAATATCACAGCTCCAATACAACGTAATAAGTTATGTAATCTTGGACATATTTAAATTTCATTATTACTAAAGGTGTGTACCTAAATGTAAGCCAATCAAATTTGTTATTAATAAATTTAGCCTATTTATCCAGCAACTAAATCTGTTAGGTAAAATTCAAGTTTCGTAAATTTTCGTCTCCTCATGAAAAAATATGGTAGATCCTTCTATTACAAGTACTATTGTCAGGCAGTGCTAACTAAAACTGCTTTGACTGAGTACTTCGGTGCGTTTCTAAGCTTAGGCTGCCGACTACTGTTTTTTCATCAGTTCAAATGGGCAGTAGCAATTGATTTTCAAAAAGCGTACTAGTTTGAGCGTATCTCCAGGAGATAGATAGCGTTGCTAAATGCATTCAAGACATGGCAAACGCCGGACAACGTATTATCTAGCAAAATGTTTCTTACGTACTAGTCTATCGACCGTGGCGGCATCAGCCGATCGTTCCAAATTACCCGTAAATAAGAGTCAGTCGTTTATAAGATTGTTTAATTCAAGCAAAATGATTACTCCAATTTAATTACATTTTTCTTCACACCGAGAATTAAATAACAAAAACTGAAACAAGTATTCATCTCTGATTTTTACTTACTCATGGATTTGTTCTCAAGATGCGATAGTTTATGTTTTGCCAAATAAAGACTTTTTAGAAAGATACAGAAAGGAAAGTATTTTGAAAGTATATTCAAAAATAACTTCACCACTTTTAAACTACCAATTCCAATGATGCTTAGCTAAGCAACTTCATTTATTAATTTTCCTTATGCTAAACGGCCACTTCTCGTTTCATACTATTTAACCATTTTTGGCATTTGAACTTCGTTTTCCATGAAAAATTAAATGGTCCTTAACTAATAAGATATGAGTATTTTTAAGAACCGTAACGAAAAACTAATATTAACGAGCAAATTTTTGTGCTTAAAGTGTCAGCAATTCCTTCCTTTTAAGGTTACAAGTAAAGAGCATTGATTACATATTGAAAGTCAAATATGTAAGAACATTTAAAAAGCCCTGTTTGCAGAAAAGGTTCATTCTAAATTATTTTTAAATTCACACTATATGCCATTTCGTGTGTAGCTTTATTTCAAAGTTAAATTTGTGCTTGAATAAATTTTGAAAAATATATATCCGAAATAAAAAAAATGTTTGCCCTCATATTTTATGAAATGCGTATTTATGATATTTTTCTGAGCAATATTTATCCAAAATTTTGGGGACTATGCAAAATTTCATTAACTATATCAATCTTGGAATTGAATTCCCTTGGAATAAAATTATTAGATACAAATACTCTCGCACGCATGTTCTGTTGTGGTTTATAAAATATGAAATTTTGTTTATAACGATTTCATCGTCAAAAATATCATATACTGACTTTGTTGGAAGTTGTAACTAGGTGAATTCAGAGAAGATTTCTGGAGAACAGAGTTATGTTATAGTTTAAAATTGAAATTTTTATGCCTCTATCCCTGAAAACCCGGAAGCCCCATATGCCAAGGTTCATTGATGACGAGGTCAATGGTACGTGAGCAACCTACAAAAACTCCGGGACCGAACTCATTTCCAAGTTTACGAAAGTCAATTCCAGTGCCGGCTTCCCCTTTAAGGGGTAAAACCATCTTGTTCTCAGAGCTACAGTTTTTCGTCTTCCCCAAACTTCTTTAAGTCATCTCCACTCCCACCGTCAATTCTTACCTCAAGCCATCAAATGGAAACCCTCTTTTTTCCCAATTCTTTTTTATCACCGTTTTCTTGTCCTTCGCACAATTTCCCTCTCGACTCCTCTGTCTCCTCGTCTTTAGCCTTCTCCCCCTTCTCCTCCACTTTCCGTGTGTAGAGAACTCAGCACCGTCACTTCCTCTTTCTCCCCTGGACTCCAACATCTTAGCCCACCTTTCTTCTCATTTCTCCCCCTCCTCCCACCAACACCAGCAACCACCCTCGTGTCCGGGACACGCCCCCTTTTCCCGCCCAGCTTTTTCCATTCGCACAGCCCATTTAACGCTTATGTCTACCGGCCCGCCCCGCTCTCTTCTGTCCAACCCCATCTAACTGTCCTCTTTCCCGAGGGGTTGTGCCGCTATCTTTCGCTCTTGTCCCTATTCCCCGACCTCCATTCAAACCTCGTCCTTCCAACCCTCCCCTTCAATAGCCATATCGTACCCATACCCTCCCAATCCTCTTAGCCTTCCACTTACTCATCTATTCTGTCTCGAGACCATCTAGCTGCCTTATTTCAACCCCACCCTATCCCTTCCTTCCTTTATCCTCGACCTAACGCCTCCCAAACCTCCTGCCCTTCTTATACAGTATAGCCGCCCTTGCCCAAATCACCTTGTCCGTAACCCGGCCCTCACTTTCTGTCTCTCACCTCTTTGCTGTCCTCCAGCAACCCAACCGTCCGAACCGGCTTCCCACTGCCCTGTGACCTTACGGTCACAGCCACCAGAGCACCACCGAGAGGGCGAGCATTTAGCGTCGCCTTGCTTAATTCCTGGATATTTTTAATTTGAGAAGGTTGGACTCCAAATGTTTTACCAGGAATAATTTGTCTTATTTTCCCCTTTCCTAATCCACGAATACTCTCCATATCCCCACTTAGAAGGCATGAAATTGAATATAAATTTCGTTCATCTATTTATTTACAAACGTATGAATTCAAATTTAATAGATATGTCGAAGTATTATGATGAACTCGTATATTTCGCTAAATAGAGTATACTAATGCCAAAAAAGTGAGATGTCATGTTTGATAATATGTTTAACAAATCCGATGGCGAGGTGTACATTAATTAAATGTATTCGAAAAATTTTACACCCTCAAAATTGATGAATGGTAACTACAGATTATGATCAATATAGGCAAAAATACTTATCATTCAATATCTATTTATTCAAATAGTAGTAAATAATCGATACATTTAAAAACTTCTGTCAAAATAAAACCATAATTCTCAGTTTGAATTAGCATTTCTAAGTTCCGGGATCTATTCAATTTGGAGGCAAGGCATTTCTGGGACCAGAACATACCAAATTTCAGGGGAATCCTGAAATTGCTGAGGAAATGGAGACCCGTGAAGTCTCTTTTCGATTTAGTCGCTTCAATACCAACCTCCGACCTCTCTCTCTCCACTTGCCCCTGGCCGCCTATTTTAACCGCCTTAACCCCAAAGGAGAAATCTCAGGATCAAATCCTCCACACGCACGTGCGTATAATTTTCCTCTTCTCCTGCTGTGTTTTTCCTCCTTCCTTTAAGTGAGGGAGAGAGAGTCCTTCGCCCTTTCGATTGGTCCATCATCATTCCCCAAAGTGTCCACCTTTCCCTCCGTCTCCTCGCTCTCTTCTTCAATACATACCTCCATTCCGAGTCCATTCTTCCCCCTTCCGCTTAGTTTTCACTTCACGCCCGCAGCTCTCAATCTCTGCTACCTGCATTTGTTTCTCTTCTCGCAATCTTGCTTCCATATCTTTTCTCCGATTTTCACTCCTGGGCGATGGCTTACTTACATGCCCTTCTTCTCTTAGGATCTTTTAATAGATGATTCCTTTCCATGATAAAACAGTGGGCCTCTATATGCTCCGCTTATATTATTGCATGCTGGTTTATTCTTCGTTTTCGCTTACGAAATAACTCATCCCGGTTCTTCTTCCCAAGAAAGTATGCGGCTTTGCGCGTAATAATTATGTCCCAAAAATGCGAAGACGGTTTCACTGCTGTTTTGATATTTTCAGTTTATTGTGTCAAAAATATTACCGATATTTTTTTTTTCGAAACAAGAAACGCAAGGAAAATTAGACCTTTCTTCATTAAATGGGGTTATACACTTAGGATTGCCCTCATTTTTTTCGTTTTAAAAGCATGGAAATGTGGTTTTTATGGAGCAATTCATTCCAAGACTAATACTTTCAATGGGTCACATTAACTTTATTGTAGGGTAAAAAGTACACAAAGTAACGAGCCACTGACGATAAAATAACTTTTTTTCGCAATTATTTGAGATTTATGACAATTTTGGAGATTTGAATAGCCCTTGGTGGTAGTCGACCCTCTTGAAGAAGATCCGTGATGCAGTTAAATCATCCTTACTCATGGTTAGAATGTAGATAGAGTGTAACGAAGAGCGGATCTTATTTATGGGTTTCCAGCGTCACTATTTGTTTGAGTGTGTGTGAGTGTTTGTGTGTGGAAACAAGTTAGGCTTTGAACAAGAACTCTCTTTCGCCGGCTTATCTCTGATGGCCTCGGGATTTTCTCTCCCCCATGCATTTTCCTCCCCGGCTACCTTTTTTATTTTAAAAGTAAATTCATTCCAAGTCAGGCCTTCCCCTCTCTCTTTCTCCGCCCCTCTCTATTCCTACCTCCCAAAGCAACTCGTCTTTTCCCCACCACATATATACAAGCACACATACACACACCTACTTGCTCTCTGTCCTCCCGATGACACCCTCGTTACATTCCGTGAGTCGGTCGGCGAGGTCCCTCTCCACTCCACTCCTTCTCTCGAACTCCCCATTCCTTCTTCACCTCGTGGGGAATAAGGTCTGGGGGGCTTGGAAAGAAGAGAGGTTCATGGGAGGGGTGCGAGGGGGAGAGAGTACCTTTACTCACCGGAGCATGTTTTAAGGCGACGCCCTAAACTTGGGTGGAAGTTTCTTCGAAGGTGGTGGGGTATTGCCCGCTCGAGCTGTTATGGTTCGGGCCGTAAAATGGGGGTGAGGGTGGAGGAAAGGGGGGGCGTGTTTCGAGGGTTAGGTTAAGCGGGAGTGAGGCGAGCGGATGGGTGGATAGGGGTGTGGGATAGGGCGAGATAACAGACCGTGGAGAGGGTTTGATTGAAGTTCGTCTCCGCCTTCGGAGGCGACGCGCGGTGGAACTTTTCGGGAGGGATGGTTAGTGGGTAAGGGTTCGGGGGATCTTGTGTTGGGGAGGGGAAGGGAGGTGAGTACAGACGGGGAAGAAAGCGGGAATGGGCCGCTCTGCGGAGGGTCGGGCGGTGGCGGTGGTTTCGCGAGAACTCTGGAGGTGCTGTGATTGTTGCATCGTCAGCGTCTCCGGCGCGGCCCTTTCATTCAGAGCTCGGCAAGTACTTCGCACCAGTCTGGAATCATTATGGCCCCTGAAACTTGTGAGATGGCGTCTATAATTCTCAGGACCACCAATTATGCTAGTAGTTGGAATGCTAAATTATTTTTACAGCTTCTGACCGAGATTAGGAAATACTTAAAGTACAATTTATTTACATACATTGTATTAATCGTTCAATGACTTCATGCACAAGTCATTAAACGATTGAATTTAAAACTACTTCCCATGGAAATTACCTAAGCTTATCCTCTCTCTGTTTGTAAGATGGTTTATTAAAATAGGGAAATCAGAGATTCAATAGGCTATGACTTTTCCATGGAATTTGGAGTTAAATGATTGGTTTGTTTTCCTAAAAGTCATTTGTATGTTTATAATTTGGTGTTGCCATTCTTACTAATCGTCATTAATTCAGAAAATTATTGCTTACTTAATACTTATTCTATTGCGTAATATTGTTAGCTTACGTTAATTAACTTACTTTTATACGAGGTATCACATTTAGGTGATTAAGCTATCAAAGATGAACCCGTGAAAGCATTGACTAGCCGTTTTGAGATTTGCAATTTATAACTTTTGGTACTTCAAGTCATGATATTAGTTTTATTTTATCACCATGGAGGCCTCAAGAATTTCATAGGCATAATTTAAATGCCTATTGTTCTTTCGTATGCGCAACATACATATAAATATGAAACCTAGACAAAATATAGGCAAAGTTCAAGACAGTTTCACAAAGTTAGTTGCATAACCTTAAGGATTAATGGCCATAAAGTCCTAAGTCCTCCGAGTCACCACGAAATCATAACAGTAGTAGTAGTTTTTAAGGGAGGCAACCGACAGCTAAGGCCATTTGCGCCGTTTAGAATGTATGGTAAAGAAGGTTGGGTGGAGAGAAACCCGGCGTCGGCATTAGCTTACTCTTAACGAAGCAGTTTAACGTCCCATCCGACGGACGCCGTACTCACTCCAAGTACAGGTACGCTTCACAAAGCGCCTCAAGAAGGGACCGGGATACCACTTAAAAATATCTGCCGTCTCCGGGATTCGGACCTGGGTCCCGGTGGGAAGACAGCACGTTATCATTATTCATCTCGCCGTATAATATACATACATTTCGGGTCTGAAGTATTGCCAGGAATATCATATCATTGACCAGAATTTTTTCTGATTCCAAAATACATTTAAAAATACTATTTGTCAGGGGGGTTCGCTGTCGTTTGTTTTAGGTTCCCTTTTGCTATTTATTTCTTTTTTCTCCTTTATTCATTTCAACATAACGTCCGCCTTATTTTATAATTCTTTTATTTCGAAATTTTACATCTTCCAGTCTTTATGGCCTTCTAGTCGGACAAGTTCATATATATATATATATATATATATATATATATATATATATATATATATATATATATATATATGTGTGTGTGTGTATAAAACTGCTTGTCAGTAATATTTTTTGAGTGTTTGAGTATTTTTAACCCATCTGATAATCTTCTTCGTAACTTTACCCAAAATGTTTTATGATCTCATTTAAGCAATGGTTGAAACTTATTTTAATTTTATTATCAATATTATAATGTAGTTATCATAGTGCAAAAATGGTTCTGTGGCTACTAAATGCAAATTAAGGAAGATTCACAACCTGACTTTGCATAATCAATATCAAGACAATTTATTGTATTCTTTACGCTAAAAAGCTGGTCTTATATCGCACAAATAGTTTAAATTTTAAGTTACAATAAAAATCAACGCAGTTATGTCCCTTTGTAATGAACCGAAAGGTTTGCATCAATACATTAAGAATATATTTATCAATTATAATTAATTAACAATCTTTGCTATTAATTTTCTATCGTACCGTCACCCATTTGCAACTGGGTGACTCTCATGAATATATTATCAGTTTAGGTCAATATCCTCAAATAGACTAGTAATTTGAAAGTAAAACGTGTTTTTTTGGTAAATCGTAGTTTGTTATAAAATTTGATGCCCGATGCAGTCAACCAAAGCAGTACATTTGAGGAAAAAGGACCTCTCGCCATGTAGTTATCTGCTTAACTGATGACTAATAAACACACCAGACGACTTTAGAAATCCATGGTTAAGTGATTGGGGATTGGTCGAAGACCACACTAGATTCATTTAAGAGGCTGACAATGGCAGACAACTTAGACTCAGGTAATGATAGCCAAGTGTAGATTCCCATTCAACTAACATATCATACAGTTCTTACCGGAATCATAGAAAAAAGGCAATTAAAGAATTATTTTCAGTGTAACCCAGGACATTTTATCCCAAGTAGGGAGGTAATTTATTGATTAAACGAATAACTTTCGTTTTTATTAATGCTAATAAGTAAAGCTCCGTACTTTTTTGAAAATAATTGTGTTTTCTGCACTATATCACTTTAAAATATGCAGTTGGAGGATACAATGTGTTGATTTTTTAACTGAGGTGAAGGGTTAGCCGATTTTTTTTGTGTTTACATATAAAATGCCAACTTGATAAAAGAGTAGATGGATTTTGTTGAATATCATAGAAGACTTAAAGGGTAATTTCATGTCCAGTTAAATGTGCTTTTGGTTAAAATGCTAGTGGTGTAATATGGAATGGACATTCAATAATTTATTTGGTTGTATTAATATTTATCTTCCGAATTGTAGTAAATATTTTCCGTATTACTATAAGGTGTAACTTTGTTTCATTATGCAGTTCTTTGCGAATGGATTACGGCTCGGAATAACTCATGCTTAATAAAATTAAACCTTTCTCATGAATATAAAAAAACACCATCTGAACTGACAGGAACGGTAGTGCACCAAATATTCTGCCCGGGGATAACAATGACGTGACGGCTATGAGGAAGATTCAAATCGGTTTTGGACACGGCGTGGAAAAAATATCGTTGCTGAAAATATTGTCGATAAGTTTGGCGACAATAGTTTATTCTTTATCCCGTAAATCGACGTATATATACTGAATAGAAGCATATCTATGAAGAAAATAGAGCATTAATTTTATTTTCTCTATAGGTTAACTTTTTGACTCATTTTACTTTAGGTTAAGGTACCTCTAGGTTTGATTGTTAAATAAACATATAGAAATCAGAAAAGTCCGTTTATGATATTTTCAACAATATACTCTAGTACTCCTGTTTCGTCGGTTATTGAAACTGATTTCTGCGATATTATTACAATTGTCTTCAAGTTTTGACTCATTAAACTGTGAGCTGTTTAAAATTTTATGGTGAATTATAATTCAAAGTTTTTTGTGGCGCAAGAGCCAGCATGACTCATTGCTGTTTTTAAGTATTTTCGTGGAACATGGCTTCTTCTTTGATGTGGGGGGGGACAAAGTACGTTCCTTCTGAAGATAAGAATAAACGTTCTTATATTTATTTGAACGAATATCGTTAGAGGGAACTTGTAACCATAATCAGTATCGATATTATCTAGCAAAAATGTACTGCTATTATTAATGTATATATATATATATATATATATATATATATATATATATATATATATATATATATATATATATATATATATCCATTTAATTAACAAATACTGTAACTTATATATTTATGTTTCTATTGAACACATTATGACAATTAATGCAAATTTTTCTCCCAAAATAATGATGTATTCTTTAATTTTAACTAGAACTTAAAAAAATCAGGAATATTTTTGTGACAATTGGCTTAATAAAAATAAACATTGTTTATCACATTCATACATTAATCTCCACTTTAAAATTAGATAAGAGGTGATGTATACCATTTCATTACATCCTAGTCAAAATAAAATAAAAATATCAGTTGATGTTTTTTCACACATGGATATGTTTGCTTCATACACTGTAAGGTACATGTTAAAGGGTTTCATTTGCTTATCACAATAAAATATCGATATATATTCCGCAAATTTCTTGAGAACGTATACTATTTATTATTATATTCGTTTTGCTTGCTTAAATTTTGATTCCAAATTAACGAGATTAAATATCGAATAAATGACTTTATTGCTATATCATCAATGCGTCGGAGTTTACCTCTCTATAAATGTTGCGCGAGTAAAATATATTTATTTTACAAATCTATTTTACCGTAAGATGTATAATTTGTTTCAGATCAGCGTTTATTTCATATATTAATGCAACTAAAAAGCATAAAGTAAATAAAGCGTAGGGAGAATGAGATGGGAATGCATTCATAATTTTATCACCACTCTCAACTCTGTAAAACAAAGATTAGATTTTGTTATTGTTCATGGAATAATTGACTCCGTTAAACCCAAAGATAATCGATTTCATGAGAATATATTTCTATGCGTCATGCATCCATTTTGAGGGTGGTAAAAATTTGGAAGCTTTGTACTCGAAGGGTTCATTTCATTGCTCATATCTCGTCACTGGTTTCTAAGAGTCAATTATTTGTAAATTATTACTAACATAATTTCATAAAACTCATTGAAGAGATTGAGAAATAAAAAAAATGCATTTTTTATTATCAAACGGAATTCATCATGTTAAGGCGAATGGGAAATAACCATAGAATACACTATATAACCTGTAATTTTCTGTTACTGAAGCTCAAAGTGTTTTTCTAGGTGTGTCAGAATATTTCTTGAACAGATAAATTATCCATCTAACAATCAGTTATTGATCTATTTGTAGAGGAAAAGGAGAAATGTGTAGATGAAAAAACGCTCGTTCTGTAGAAATCACCTTCATTATATTCATAATTAAACTGTTAGTTGTAATGCTTATCGAAGTGAAACAGTGGCTTGCTTTACAAGTAAAATGGAATCTTATTGCACTAGATACTGAAAATGTCCTTAAACACAGTATTTATTACTTCCTTATTTTTTATAAAGTTTACAACCGGAGATGAAGGTAAATTGCAACAGTTTTGTGCACTGTTTTGCAATTGGTCATGGCTATTAACAAAAAACTACTCGTGTGATATAGTAAAATTACGTCTCTTGCCTATGCAATGATGCACGTGGGGTTATGAGTATAGAGTTTGAAAATTCAAATTTGTGTTGGTTTATTCCGTAAACACCTACAACAATTATTTGCACAAATCTTTATATGATTAGTGTGATTGTTTTCTATTTTTTTTGTTACTTCTTACACTTCAAGTTCTATTTTTGCCAATAGTTTTAATATAAATAAATTGAATGCAATGAAGAATACTTAAACGCATTTTTTGAAATCAGCGTATTGACTCTTCGAGCAGTTTTATCGCGCCCGAATTTGTCTCAATCATGGCGTCTAGCTGCATTACAAGGTTTGGAAAGCTTGCAAAAGTATTTGGAAACTAATGTGAGTCATAAAGAACCATTTCTCCTATATTCTTACTCTGAGTAAAATCTAACTCTTGAGTTCCAAAGCACTTTGTCGCCTTGGAAAACGTGGAGCTCCTTCATACGCTGAGGTGCTCAATTCCTGCTGGTTCATTGCTCATTGGCATTCGCAGCGCTGAGGAGAGCAAACCATTGGAACAATGGTCTCTTTGAATATAAATGCGTTTTATCGCGTTCACTCGCCTTTTCTCCTTCCTTAGTATGTCTACCTCCTTCAGCGCCGCTAATCACCAGGGGATTTTCTGGGGTCGGAACTTCTTTGCAAGAGCCGTGGAAACCTATTAAAAGTTGAGGCGGTGGTGTCACCAGGAATGTAGTACGGTGTTAGAGGTTACCATGGAGATAATTCGTCCCAGGGGTAACGGTTACAAATAATTGGTTGCAGTGGCACAATGACTGAAACTGTTTGATTTTTTCACTCGGTATTTTTTCACGCTTTCAACCATTCATAAAAAACTTAAGAGAAATATATTAATTTAATTTAATTTTTTGTTGGAATTCATTCTCAAGCTATATGAAAGTAAAATATAGTTATATTTTACATAATGCAAAAAAAAGGTTATATACGTTTAGAATACTTTGGATCACGTTTAACAATCATTCGCTTTTTAATTACAAATCATCTGCCAGGTTTTATTGTTATTCTTTTATTATCTTTATCAGTTATTATAATTTCACTGTCTTAATGGAACGAAAATGCTCAACATTTGCTTGGAATAGCCTTTTATGCGTTAGTTAGAAAGCAAACTGGCCCAAATATTGCGAAACACTTTTATTTTGCACATAGATTAACTGTATTAAAAATATAATTCGGTGCTCTAATTCTCCCTGAATTCTGTAGCATCTACGGTACATAATTCAAAAGTAACAAAATATTACAAATATGAACTAGAAACTTGGTTGGAAATGAATTAAAAGTCATAAGTTATGTATAATGATATGTAGATCACGAAACGTAAACTTATAAGTACGATTAATGGTTTATTTTACATAAGAAGGGTGTTTATTTTTTATTAAAAAATTTAGTGAATTTATTGAATCAAAAATAGGAGCACTAAAATTTTATAAATTGTAAACATTATTTTCAATTATATTATGTTCAGAGTTTTTAAAAATGTATTCAAAGAAAATGCATGATGTCGATTTCCACGTCGAAGGAAGATGATGTAAAAGAGGGTAATGGATTTATCTAATATTAAAATAAAAGTTATAAATCGCAGGAATAGCTTACCGCATATTTAATGAATCCATCTTCATGTTTTAGTATAATATTCATCGGAGTTTCAGTGACGAATAAAAATTGTTCACCGTCTACCTGTTTTTCTGTGTAGACACATCAATTCTATCAATTAACTGTTTCCTTAGTTGCATTTTTCGTGGGAATAAGGAATGTTAGTTCTATTTTATGAGTGGCGTCTTTAAATATCAAGCAGCGAAGTGCAAATGCTTTATAGAAGTTTACGGTTATGTCACACCGTTCTTCGATGCATCAACTCATCGATTTTAAAAGTACACCTTACTCCGACCCTTCACTGATATTTAAATGATCCAAGGAGGTTCTCTAACCGATCCCTTTAAGGGTATGTGCTTAAGCAGCTGCATATAGTTTTATTTAATTGTATTCGAAACTGATTAGTTATTCCTTTTGTTAATTGGAATGAAAATGTACCGAAAATACTTTTTCCAAGAAATGTACCGAAAACTTAAGGAAATATATTCACTGTATCTAATCATTGCGTTAGGCAATATCATTGCATTTTTTCAATGCATACTCTTATTTAACAAATCTATTTAAAACTAAAGCATTTGAGTTCACCATCATCACTTGAACGAAACCTAAGGTAAATCAATCTTTCAATATCGCCAATCGTCTTCCTTTTCAGTAATCTCTTCGATCGTTCATAAGATAGAAAAATGATTCCTCTCTCGAAATTATTTCTTGTATAGCAGAAATCATGTCACCAGGAAAGTCCAACCATCGGTTTAACGTAGTTTTGACTTTTATCGAATTGTAAGGCAATTTAAATAGTATTGAACTATTATCAAGATTGATCGTTTTCCTGTTACAAATCATGATATGTAAAACTGATTACTCGAAGAAAATTTTGAGAAAAATTATGGAATTTTTAAGCCCAGCCATGTGCTTGTTCACTAATAAGTAATGATTTTTGTATTAATTGTTTCATTATTAAGTGCTATTTTAAACGAAATAGTTAAACAGTAGTTTTGTCCAGAGTTAGAAAAATGTATGAAGGCAATGTTGAATGATGTCCAGAGACGCTGTTGTATAATATGGCTTATTTTTATGACATTAATGATAATGTGAGATTTTTATTTCTCGGTAATATTCTCTATTATTTTTTAATGCACAGTATTTACCCTGCAGTTCTCGATTGTTTAAGCATGTGGGGGTGCTATTATAGCAATAATATTTGTCGTATTTAAAGTCTTAACTAATTACGTAAACGAATTAATCAATTAATTAACGAGGAACTTGTCATCAATATGCGGTAATTAAGCATTAATAAGCTACTTTTTAATGAAGCTACTTTTTATGCATTATCTGTGGGAATAATTAAAATTTCAGTAAATTTAACTGAATTTGATATTGAAATGACTGCACGTAATTAAATGTGATGCTCCTTGATTAGAAAAAACATTTTTTCTTCAAAATTACTGGAAATTTCTTCCATGAAGGACAATTTGTACGGATTCTAAACTTTTTATTTTTATGATCGAATCTTTTTCATAATTAAGTGTTTTTAACGGGACGAACGCCAGGATTGTTAATAAGTTTTCTCATTTTTTGTGGATAATATGGAACCATATGGTTTTTCGGCAAATTACCCAATATATCAACGCGTGTCATATTTTAGTTTATGTTTAGAGGTGACAAAATTCCGTAATATTATTCTAAATGGATATCATTTATTGACAGTCAAATTAAGTCGATAAAGGTCACGTTACCCACGATCATCGAAAGTCTAACAAAATTGTGCCTTCCTGTATCTGTCCCACTAACTCCTATGTATCTTACTCTCTACATTTTATAGCGGTAAAATATTTATCTGATAACATCTAGAATATGTTTTAGGAGAGTCGAGAAAATTAAAAAATATTGCAGTAAAACATGGGTATATCATATGGTACTCAGGATCATCATTAAGACGATATAGAGGAGAGCCAAATGCTTTTTAGGGGCTGACCAGTAAGGATGAACTTTATGCGGGACTAAATGGTAGTAATGAGGTCACTAATAGAATGGCGATTATAGTACAATCAGGATGTATTTGTTTCTTTGGAAGAGTTCTATAAATCGTTTAATGGATTATATTAAGTAGAATTAATGAATGTAATGCAGAAAGTAGGAGTATATAGGAGGGATGAACGGCTAAATATTAAAGAAATCTGCACACGCCGTAGACTGATCGGATGCTTATCAGGTGGGTGGGTGGGCCGGATGTAGAGTCAGACTGAGTAAGATTAGGAAGAAAAGTAAGACAAAAGTGACTCATTAAACACGTACTTTTTTAGTGTAAATGCTGGAAAAATGGTTAAAGTGGTATTAGAAGAACTGTACATATGAATATAAGTCGTTGGAAATTTATGAAGTCAAATATGCAGATGATAAAGCTTTAGTTTAACTTCAAGGCTTCCGCAAAGTCGATCTGGTGAAGGATCCATTATGCTTCCGGGAATCACCGTCGCGTAGGTTGATTCTTAGACAACGGTTTCGCCCCGAGTCCTGGAAAAGTCTTCAGGTTAATGTGGTCAGCGTCGTAATGTTGCTGCTTTATTTAGGACACTCTGCCTGGGACTGAGTTCTCTGGGTAGCCTTGTTCCAAAAACGGTGAAAAAGCGTGGCACGAGTGCACGAGTATCTGTAATGTTGAAGAAACGCCATGAAAAAGAGAAATTTTTGTTTCTTCTTCCTTAGGTTCTCGAATCTCCTCATCTTCCCGCATACATCGTCTCCGTAGAGGCAGTTGAAATTAATCCTAAGAGATATCCTATGATTTATTAGGATTCAGATACCGGGAGGATAGAAGTACAAAACCTGTATGGAATTAAGGGAGGCAGGAATATACTCGATTAAAGAAAAGTTTCTTGTCACCTGCGCTTTGAGTTTGAGTCTTAATAGGGGAGACTAAAAAATATAGACTCGCTATGCTTCCATCTATTAAAAATCTATGTAATACGGGATACCACCAAATAATAGCAATGACGTAAATTAAAATATTTCAGATATTCGTGCGCTTAAATTTGAATGCTGGATCTTACAGGTATATTTTTTTCCATATTTTTTTGGCGAAGATTGAAATTTCAGAGTTCTATTGCTTCTAATATTCTAGTTCCTGATATAACTTTGAAGGAGTAAAATTATTGTACTACGTTTAATAACAGTGTTCTGCCTGAAAGAATCTTTTCTTGAGAATTTTTAATAATGGTAACTAAAATGTAAAATTGATATTAATTTATTATGATTCCAGCAATGGAACTGTGTTAATTTTGTTTTTTTAATTTGCTACTTCTTCATCTTCTATATAACTATCGTGTATTTTAATCTACTTCTTGCGACCAGTTGCATTCAATTACTATTTGGTTACTTTTGAATTCGATCATTTTCATTTAAAAAATATATGTGCCACATAAAAATGTTGATTGAAGTTTATGCTGGAAAGTAAATTATTAATTGCAATTGAACTCTCTCTCAGATGTTGCTAGACAAAATTTAGCTTAACAATGTTTTCAAATGCCCCTGTATCACCAATCTTATCTTTTGAAATGAATGAGTCTTTAGAAAATATGTCTAAATAGGAATTCTGGCGAGACGAAAACGTGCAGCTTCATCCACGGTGACATGAAAACTGTAGAATTCCACTTAATAGACGTGGCCGCGTAAAAAGTCGCATATTGGTGGTAAGTAATCCCTTCTCTTCCGTCGACGCACAGTCTACCATTCCACTTTCATCCCGGCCGAGGGTGAAGAAAAGAGTTAGACGGAGGGGGTGAGAGAAGAGAAGGATATATGGAGAGACAGGAAGAAGAATGGTCCAGAACCGTTATTTTTTCCCCTTCTGTTTCGAGGGAGAGACAAAGTTAAGGGAAAAAAGGGGAAACAAATTAGTCCGCGGAGGTGGAGGGTTAAGGAATAGTGTGAGGATGAGATTGGAGAAGGATAGTTGGAGGGTGGGGGGGAGTCAAATGGGAATAATTAAAAGAAGAAAAAAGAGTGGAGGTAGGTGGTGGGATGGGAGTTTGCCAAGGAGAAAGAGAGAGGCCAGGGGAGGGGAGGATTGGAGCCAAGAAAATGGAACTATGGGTGGGAAGTGGGGGTGTGTGTGTTATTCTGCGTTGGTGTGGCAGTGGATAGGTAAGTCGGTAGGCAGTAGGCATGGAAGCGAGATAATGAGGAAGAGGCAGGTCAGAATGGGGTGGGTTTGGGGAAGGGTGATACTGCCGGGGAGATTGGAAGGGACTCTAAAAAGGGTTGAGGGTAAGAAAAGAATGGAATGGTGCTTCGGAAAAAGAGTGGGCAAGGGAATAAAAAGGGTGGGTTTAGGGGGGAAGATAGATGGAACGTCTTTTCACCAAAGAACGATTTTGGGATAATGTAGTTTATTCTTTGAAACTGCCCTGTCTGTAAACTTGAAAATTTTCTCGTTAAAAAAATATAAGGTTTTTTTAAGTGTCGGCATAGAGAAATTTCTCTCCTCTGTGATTGGTTAAACAGGGCAGAACCAGTTAGGAAAACATCATTGGGAAATTTAAAGGTAGTTCCTCTACTCCACGGAGAAAATGGATTTTAAAGTCGTCAACATTTTTATAGCTTTGCGGAAACGTAAAATATGGAAGAGAGAATAAGACGGAATCCTGCGGCAAATAAGCAGCAATCGCCTTTTGCATATCTGCAATATTCTTACGCAGACTCCTCGGGTGAAATTAGGCATTTATCCTTCGATACACGAAGCCACAGAAAAAATGATTGAAAATGTATTTCCGCAAGTTTTGTTGACTAAGTTACAAAACATCGTTATTTAACAGAATATCGGCTAATTGAGACAGAAATATTTTCCAAAACTCACTACAAACCTGGGGATAAAGAAAAGCATTGTAATTTTCTAAGTCAATTTTGCGGTATCATAAGTAGGCCGACACTTAAGCTTTCAGATATCAGGGTTTATATAGGGGATGTAAAAAAGGGAATGACTTGTACCCATTGCTCTTTGAATATATATAACGCAGTAATTATATCATCGAATTCGATCATGCTCGTATTAATTCGGGATATCAGGATATAAAGGTAAAGCGTTACATTTTCATTGAGTAAATGAGACATATTTTCTGAAGCTTTCTTTACGATATAAAATCACGAATAAAGCTTGAAAGTGTTTCCAATATTCATACTTCGCTGATATATATATATATATATATATATATATATATATATATATATATATATATAAACATATGTATATATATGTATATAAATAAATAAACATATGTATATATATATATATATATATATATATATATATATATATACACACACACACACACATATTTTTGACAGCTTCGATAATACATGTTGATTTCTGCTCTTGGCGATGGAAGTCACTATTTTTCCATCTTCAATAATCTTTTGTATACAATACTGGAAAAATAAATCGGAGGAACTACAGCTTAATATCTTCTCGTTCTGTAGCAATTCATGTTTCCATTGCTAGGAACTATATTTCGATTGTCTGATTTCGCTTAATAAAATTGGAGGAACAAAGTAAATGATGTTTTTTTATATAATATTATAGCGGTACCTTATGAAAATTGCATAGCAGATGTGATGAAGTTGATTTTGTCAACTTTGAATTTACTTATTGTCCCAATTTTCAAAATATTCAGGCCATTAGCGTGATAGACGCTTAATATTTAAGATGGCATTATATATTAGGGCAATTGGACGTTGCGGTATAAATTTAATACTATTTCTTGAGTGTAATTTGTTTTCACAGCAAAAAATTTAATAGTTAATCGTTTTTAACTGTTGCTTCGCATTGGTTGTGTTCCGCGGTTAGACCAGGGAAAAAATCGGACCTCAAGGCGTCAGGGTCCCTTCAACATCAACTGGGCTATTTTACGCCCCACTGAGGATTGTGTTTCACCCCCATCTTTTCAAAAGTTTAAATATTCTGTGCATTAATTAAACCTGTCTGAGGGTTGGTTTGGACTTAACTAAAATGGATAATCACCTATCATCTCCTTAACGATGAAGCAAAACGGTTAGACTTGTGAGAAGATTAAATAAATAAAACTTCAAATTAGGTAACACTTTCAAGTGTGAAATTTGAAAATTTCGTTCCATGCTATGTACATCCTTGTAATAGTTTGAAAAAATCAAAAAAATATTTTTATCTCTTGCTCATGATTTTATCCAGCGACCGAAGATACAGGGTTCGTCCGGAAAATAAGTGTACTGAGCTCAGGAAAAAAAATGTATTACACTTTTACATATCTTAGGCTAATATTCCTCAAAATAGGACCCTTGTGAGTCGATACACTTGTTCCAGCGGCGTTCCCATTCCTGGAACGCTCCCGCGAAGGCATCATCGGGAACCTCTCGAAGACACGTCGTCACGGCCTCTTTGACGGCGTCCAAAGTCCCGTATCGCGTTCCTTTCAAACTCCTCTTTATCTTCGGGAACAGAAAGAAGTCCGGTGGTGCCAAGTCCGGGCTGTAGGGCGGGTGCGGCAGCGTTGCCACGCCGTGCTTGGCCAAGAAGTCCGACACGACAAGCGCGGTGTGAGACGGCGCATTGTCGTGATGCAGCCGCCAGATGTTTTTGATCGCTGGCCGGACGCGGGCGACTCGTTTTCGAAGATTACACTGCTCTGCTATCATCCGAACACTAAGACGACGATCAGAGTTCAGTACATCGCGAACTTTTCGCACATTTTCGTCGGTGAGTGTCGTTGATGGGCGTCCAGGCCGTGGTTCGTCGTCGACCTCTTCTCTGCCCTCCACGAACATCTTGTGCCACCGAAAGATCATGTTTCTGGACATGGCTAACTCCCCGTAAGCCTGGTTAATCATACCGACAGTTTCGGTAGACGATTTCCCAAGCTTTACCGCAAATTTGATGGAATCCAAAAACTTCGGCATCGCGTTCCGTGACGTGGGTCGAGCGTGGAGTTTCGCGTTAACAGAGCTCTTCACTACACCACAGCTCAGAGCCGACTGCCTTTTTCAGCGTCGCTTGCCAACATACCCCCCTCCAATCGCAGACCGTCAGAGCGGTGCTGGGCGCGCCTGGAGCGGCGAGAAAAAATCAGTACACTTATTTTCCGGACGAACCCTGTATAAATGTTCTGTAGTGATACCAGCAAGACCTTTCCCTTTATAAAAGAGTTACCTTTAACATTCTTTCGACTAAGTATTAATTATAGTGAGTTATATCATATAATCCCATTGGTATACCTCACACTTTCAGACTTCGTTTCGTGGAATTGTTTGATGTCCATATTAAATGAGTTTGTAATTTTCCACAGACTTTAAAGTCTGTGGAAAATTACAAACTCATTTAATATGATAATCCTAATGGCTTTAGATCAACTTTATAATATTTTTTTAGTTCCGTATTTTTAATGCTAATTATCTTTCTTCAACATTATTCCTGGAAGTATATTTGTTAATTAATTTTTTTATTTTAGAAAAACCAAGACTTACCCAAGGCTAAAAAGGTTTAATAGGAAAATTTGCACACAAGTCATATTAATTAATTGGATATATTCCTCACTGTGTCATTATTTCTTTTTGGAAATAACTTCATCTTTAACAACGTACGTCCTGATGATAATGAATATTATTTCAAAGCAATACAAACTTCATTTCTGTATTTCTATGACTTGCTCTTGGTAATACTTTTCTTTAATGATATTTATGACTTCTTTATTTTCTGGGAAATTGTATACTATTATCTTATAAAAGTTTTAGTTGGGTAGTTACTTTTTAGGCCCCATAATTAAAAAATAAAGTTGATGCTGGCAGTGAAAATACTTCGTAATGCATTCAATGAAGCATCAATAAATTTAAAATGCGACAAAAAACGATTTAATGACTGCTTTCAGTTATCTTTGAAAACTAAGGAAGCGTAGGCTCTATCGGGCTTGATCCCGAACTACGTTAGAAAGAATGACGGGTACCTAATACAAAGTGGTAATGCATATGAGATGACTATGTCACTCAGAGATTGCATCAATTTGGGAAAGAATGGAAATCATTAGGAAGATGATTTTTATGGAGAAGGGTGATGATTCGAGTGTGTCATTAGGAAAGAGCAGAAGTGCAGGAGCTCAAGTGTAAGTAATGGAAAAGGGGTAACGGAGGCATTGAGGATAATGATAGAGAAGGATTTCCCTTCTTCGCTAAGAAAAAAATACCGAGCACAACTTGAAGAAGCACAGATTCACAGTTTTTTTGTGAAAGAGTTCCTCGGTAATGACCCGCAATGCTTTCTTAGCCGATATTTCTATTTTGGCCGATTTGGAACCTTGCTATAAGAGCATTTCAAACTAAAGTTGATTGTATTCGCGTATCTAAGCTTTTGCAAGCAAGTTTTTTGTGTTATCATTTAGTGACAATGAAATTTCTTTTTGATTTAATAATTATTGCATACCATTTTGGTGCTCGCATAAACTATTTCCAAAACAAAGGGCCACATTAAGATCTAATTCCATAAGATATAAACCCATACATTTTAATCGTTCGGCTATTATTTAAAGGATAAACCCAACCTTCTTCATGCCTTTCAGATTACCTTCCTTCTCTCCTTTGATTAGCACTATTCGAACCTCGTATTCTGGGCATTTATTTTCATACAATCTATTATTTTCGCGTTCCACGTCAAAGCTATTTCATTTTCATTCTATCAATATTTTGATGTTGTTTTTACTCCAAAGTCTTATATTCTAGGATTGATATCCATTATAACGAGAAGAGATGATTTATAAAAAAAAAGATGAATAACTCAGCATACCTTGGGGGAAAAGGATGTCCAGGGAAGCATGGATTACGAGTTGTGGCATCATATTAAAATAACTGAATAATAGAAAGAAATCCACGGAACAGTGAGTTAAATAAATAGTTTTGTTTAATAATTTAGAGGTGTAACAACAATTCTTACTTCGCATGTTATTTGATGCTACCGTACTATTAGAACTACGGTGATGAATGAATTTAAATTTTATTTTTTATCATTTACCCGCCGTATGATTGAGCGGTATTATGTTTACTGCAAGTTTTTCCTCGATGAAACTTTCGTTTGGAATTGTCGGTAGAAATCTAAAAAATATTGAACTTATTGGAAAAAGTATTGAAGCCAACAATTTCAATTAATTACGTTATATGAGATCGTAGTTTAATATTAACAAAGTTTTGAAATAAAAGTTGTGTTCAGAATATTTATATGATTTTCAGAAGAACCTGCATTATATATAGTACAAAACTTTTGAACTATTGAGAGGCCCCTCCCTCCAAATTTTTCTTGTCGGTAGAAGGAGTGCATATGGTATGAAAGGATTCCCCTCTTAAACATTTGAGAACTAATATACTGTTGATTTCATGAAACGCAATTTAGTCTTGTGTCTGCGAAATTAATTCATGTTTTCTCATTAGTCGAAAGAATGAACTCAGAAATTGGTGTTGTTGCTAACTTCACTATGTGGAAATGGAAAACGATCGCACTATATAAATCCCAAATTTCAAGATTCAAGCAAGTAACTCTATTCCTATTGGAAAACACAATATAATAGAGAACTTTAAGTTATACGAATGCACTTTAATTCAATGTCATCTAAATAAACTCAAAAGTTAAATTAATCTTTCAACACAGTAAACCCTAAAATCTTGAACCACTCTTAGGTTCTCAGGAAGTACGTACATTGAAACTATGTGCATGTTTAACTTTTACTCATTTTAGTATTCTTACCTTGATAATAACACAAATTATTATAATTGCTACTTATTTTCAATTTAGTAGACTTAAACCAGTACATGTGCACATATTTTCTGATCAAAAATTGAGGAAAGCATGTTTCTCTTTTTCTCTTACATACTTTCTCGTATATACGTGTATATATATATATATATATATATATATATATATATATATATATATATATATATCACGTCACATACGTCCTATTATTTTTCTATGTCTAAGCTTGTTGACCTAAGTTCTTTGTCATATATCTCTGTCATATCTTCCTATCAAATCTCTTGGATCTTCTTGCTTCAAATTTTATTATACCCGGCTTATGTTAATATGTCTTCAGAACTGTTGACAGATCTTCCCTTTTGGCTTCCCGATAGCATTTTAACCTTCTGATAAAGGGCACCAATTGCACCCTTCCTCTGCAAACTTTTCATTTCTTCGCACAGCTTTTTCTATCACGCTATTTTTGCTTGATTTTTTACCTGTCTCAATTTATTTATGAACTCTTTTTAATTATTTCATCTATTTTTCTAATTATTTCATCCGTGGTCCATGACTTCCTTATCCTTTTTATAGTAACAATGCCTTTAGTTTCTTTTGCGGCTTTCGGTAACAATTTTTCAATAACTTTTTTGAGTTTTTAGTTTTTTGAATCGGACGCTACACTTCATGTACACTAAATTGTTATCAGAGTTCGTATCCGAGCCCGGGAAACTGCGTATTTTTGAAGCTATTCCTAAATATGTGCCTAACATTAATATAATCTAAGTGATATTTTTCTGAGTTACCTTGTATTTTCCATATATTCCTACGCCTTTCGCGGTGTCCAAAGTGTTGCTGGTGACTAACCCCAGTCTCCCGCAAAATTCAATTGCTTTCTCCCCGCGGTCATTCCTTTTGCCTTAACCGTAGCCCCCCATCTCATCACCATCTTCCATCCAATCCCCCATCACTATCAAATGTTTCCCTGCAAGAGCAAAGGCCATTATGTCCTCGTATGTACTATCAAATCCTCGTCTCTCCTTATATTTTATATGCTCCTTCCTCATTATTGCTTGGTGGCATGTATTCTTGAACAATGGCCAAGTTCGTTAGTTTTGATTTTATCTCAACTAGTGACATTATAATCATTGCTTGCTCTATATCAACTGTCATTCTTCCAAACTTTTAGTTCAATATTATGTCAACCCGTCGTTGGCTATCGTCCTATCCACGGTATATTACTCTATAACTATCACTCCAGTAATCCCCGCTATCCTTCCATCTCATCTCACATTGACCTAATCGATCTCTTATTCCTCTTTATATTTTCCTCTCCATATATTTTCTAATTTTCCTGTCCACAAAATAGTTCTAACATTCCAAGTTCCTATTTTAACTAATTTGGCCTTCCTCTTCTGCGACATCTGTCCTACTGCTGTCGGATTGGCTTTTCAAGGCTTACGTGAGATTACGACTTTGAAAGACGTGCATCTTCCGCTGCTGGGCACGACATTGGGCCTAGATCCGAAGTTGCGAGGACTCATTTCCTCTTCCCTTTCCATCAAATAAATCTTAGGAATAATAGTTGAGTTGGTTTCCCGTTGCCTTCTTCAATAGCGTTTTTTCTGTGACGCTATCACTCTATCACTGGGATCAGAGGTATATTCAACCACTTCGCTGAGTAATAGAGGCTGCACAGACTACCTTACGTCTGGTGACCCTACCATGAGTAATTATGATTGCTCCCGACGGCACAGCACTAGGGATCATCGAAACACAAAAGCCCTTCCGCCACGTCAAGGTTGTAGACCATGGGAGGGTCAGATATGTATACTAAAATACAAATAATTTGTTGTTAAGGCACGCCTAACTGGAAAAATTAGGAGGCCGCTGCAGCGATCCGTTTTCCATAATTTGAACTAATTATGGCTATCCAGATTCTAGATTCCAAATATACAACTAATAGCCGAGTGCCAGTTATTTAAGAACACAATTCGTTATCTTCTCAATATGTTTTGTTTGGATGGAATTGTGTTTTGAAAACATAATGGAAATGCTGAAATATATTTTAATTTTAAATAATATGCAGAAGTTAAGGGACAAGGATAATTAATTTATCCATTAATTGAGGGTAATTAATTTAATTTAAGGGTATCTATTAACTCAAGGATAATTAATTTAATCTATTAAGGGTATCAGGTTGAAGTGGTACCAGCTTTTCACTCCATTGACCCGGCTTTTGCAATTCCGGAAGTGGCAAAATTTGTTCTGTATTTTACTTCGGGTGCAGCTGTATGGAGAGCATTTCACGCGAAATACGCCGTCAATCGGATAGAATTCTACGGTTCAGCCATGTGGCTCCTTAGTGGCTTTCGTTAAGAGAAGGCTAATATCGATACTTGTTGTCCCTCCAAATTATCTATTTTCCATTGGAAACTCTATCACTACGAAAATACCTCACATTTACTAATGGTTGGCACGAGCGTAATAATTTCTTTGATAATCCAAGAAATGGCGTTTGTTGTATAGGAAAATATTTGCTTTAAGTAAGCCTCATCTATAACTGATTCTGTTTACGGTTTCAGCCATTCTCACCGTGTGAATTCATTTTCATAGTCGATTGAAGGAACAAGCTTTTGTTTATTTAGAAAAATGGAAAAATGAGTTTAGTGTGGTGGTTTAACAATTCTATTTACAAATATTACCACCAAAAGATATCAAATTAGATTTGGATGAAGTTAATGGAACTTCTGACCCTGTGTTTGCGACTGTTAACAATTGGGTTAATGGGTTTTAATGTGGCCGCACATCCGCAAATAATGAGCATAGTTCGGAACGTCCACTGGTAGAGACTTCCTCCGAAATGATTGGAAAAATCCACAATAACGTTTTGAGTGATCCACGAATCATAGTTCTAGAAATATATGAGGAAACAGGCGTGTCACGAGGGAGTGTTTTCAATTTTACTTGAAAATTTGGACGTGAAAAATTTCTCGGCAAGATGGGGACCGCGTGTTCTTTTAGTGGAGAAAACACGCCATCATGCAAAATAAACTCAGAGGCTGATTTGGCACTTTTCTATCGTAATCTTGATGACATTGGTTCATAACTGTATATGGAACATGAATGCGAAATTACACTTCAAAGGCAAAGGAAAAGTAGAAACAGAGGGCTATTAAAGGCAATCCGACCCCGAAGAAGGTGAAATGCGCCGTCAAGGTGTAAGCCACGGTTTCTGGAATGTCATCTACGTGGATTACTTACAAAAAATGATTGCGTCGCTATTACACCGGTTGAGCGAATAAAACAAGACGGGTGACCTCATTTGGAAAAGGAAAAAAAATTTTTACAACTAGATAATGGGTGCACATCCGCGCTGTTTCGATGGTGAAAATTATGACATAAAATTTCGATTCATTATAAAATATACCGTACTCACCAGATTTGACCCCCCGTAACTATTTTATTTTCAAACTTAAACATATGGTTCGGAGTAAAACGATTCACGTTTAACGAGGAGGTCATCGCTAGCACTGATGTCTATTGAGAGGGTCTTCCAACATCCTACTTTTTGGATGACTCAAAAAAATTGTAGAACTCGGAGAAAAGTATCGAGTTAAAAAATTATTTTGCAAAATAAATAAAATGTAGCCATTATAATTCGTTTTTCTACTTTTTTCTAAGGACTTATTGAACGATGCACGTACACTTATAAAGCCTCAGTATTTTTACTTTATACCTCCTTAATGTCGTCGGTAATAAAAAATGCTTCAGAGGCCGCTGACTGCTGTAGGTTCCTTTTGGCATTGTTGTAGCACTTTTTGATGTCCCAAAAAGGTCCTGGAATGTCTGGAAAAAGGTCTGTTTCGTTTGATGCTATTCTTTGCTCCTCGGTGGAAATGTGAAAATATGTTGAATATGATATATTGTTATCCCAATGGAACAAGGTCCTGGCAATTGAAGCTTTGACTTGAGGAAAATGGGCGCGTTAATATAATACACCTCGTGTTTTAGCGATTGAAGTGCGAGAGATAAAGATCGAGTTGCATGTGTTGTTTTTGCATGTGGTATTGTTCCTTTTTACGGTTGGTGACCCAACACTCCCCGCCACACGCCCTTGCCGCGGCTTGCGGGGTAATATGTAGATGTAGATGTAAAGCTACCGGAAATCGAGGAATGTTAGGTGATCATCGTCCCGTTACCCCACAGTACGGTGTATTGTTGGGTATAGGGTGTTAGAATAGATCAGAAACTTTTCCACCTCCTCTTTTCCATGTTGAAAGGTAACGAAAATAAAGTATACGTATGATTAGCTGCATACAATCTTTTTCGTGTGAATTTGAACGAATTGGCATCCATTCCCTTGGTATTGTCGCTGAAATGGATGGCACAAACGGGTTAATAGTTTCGAGTATCCAAATGAGGCAGTGATGTTGGCAAAATGGTGTGTGAATTTACCAGAGATGACACAGGTGAGTCTATCAGTTTCCTGAAAACTTGATATTTAGGTATTAAGAACCTATGGTAACAAAGCATCCTCCTGCTATGTTATCCCTGAAGGTTTTAACTGAGGAATTTTATTTGAGACAATGCTCTACGCAATCTTTTGAATCGAAGTCCTTCATACTTGCGCATTTAAGTACTCATGTATTTCCAACTATGTTGTATTTACTGATAAATATAAATCAAAATATAGTTACCTATTGAAATCTTGAACTGTTGGGGTTCTATCTAATGTATGAAAACACGGTACAAGTAACGAAGTGTCACGCTATTTTGTTAACCAAACATTTTTTCAACATCTAGACTTCATCGTCACATGCAAAGATAGCGATTAATTTTTGCAAAGTTGAAAAAAGAATACAATAAATATGAAGGAAAATATGGGGTGAAATTTTCCTTTTTTGTAATATCTCTCCAAAAAAGGATTTATATGCCTTTCAAACAAGAAATTAGTACTCTGTTTAAAAAATTGACCCATTTGATAAGAGTTACGCTGCGCAACGGAGTCGAAATAATGTGATATTTTTTGTAATAATCTAATTTATTTTATTATTTTATGATTATAACCATACAAGGTGCGACTTACTTAAAATACAGGCTCCACATTGAGTTACCTTCTGACTGCATATACTTCTTTACTAGCTGTACAAAATTATGGGAGACGACTAAGCAGTTTAGCCTCACATCGTTAATTACTAGCCACAGCAAACAGCTATCTAAATAATCCTGTCGATGGTATGCCACGTGTTCAGTTCACTTTTCTTGAACTGATGTGGCGATTAGTGCAGTATTCAGCACTAGTGCCTCTTAACTATTGAAAATGAAATAAATTATGATGACATCGATGATTGTCGGTTGAATGACCTTTTCCGCATCTGGGAAGGAAAAGCATGCGAATCGTCCCGGTGTTCATTTCACGGTGAGGTTCCTCTCGGCCGGCCGTTGCGATCGACCCACGAGATTGGCCGGTCGGCTAAGCCCGCTCCCCCCCCCCCCCTGCGGTCATGGTTCGGCTCTAGGTCCGACGGACACGTTCGGTGATCTCACGCTCACACACTTCCATCCCCTCACAGCCCCTGGCTCACTTTGCGACACCCTTTCGGCGTCACGCCCGCGACGTTTAGTCACGACCGAGAAAATCGCGGAGATATCGCCTTGTATTAGAAAAGTGAGGGCGAGGGGAGAATGTGAGAGCGGGTGGGGAAAACGCGAAAGGGTTTCGTGAGACGTTGAGGTGGGTAGCATCCACAAATAAACTGGGTTGGACTCGTGAGGAGGGGAAGTGGCAGAGGAGCGCCGGAGAGGAAATTGGGGAAGAGGATTGGGTGGGTTGGGAGGGGCGAGGCTAGGGAGGGCGCAGCGGTAAGGGGATGGGCCCGAGATTTTAATGAGGAGACGGGGGTGTTTCCCCAAGGATGAGAAAGTGCCGCGAAAAAGGGTGAAGGGGCGCAGGGGTGGGTGGCTGGGGGAGGGGCACGGGGGAGCGAGTGCGCCCTCTTGCTGCTCGCAAGAGGTTATGGGGAGGGATGAACGGAAGAGTGGGGAGATGAAGAAAGGAGTGTTTGAGGCGGGGGGAGGGGTGCGGGGGTGCAGGGACACTGTCGGGAATGGTAAGGTTAGAGGGAGAGAAGGGATGGGGAGTAACGCACAATGAGCAAAGAAAAAGAGTGGCGCGGAAGAGTGGATATGAGAAATTTAGAGGGAGGGCAAACAAAGGAGAAGCAAGGAATGAAGAAGAAAGATTTTCCTCTACATTTATATTTTATTATATTTTTTCTGTGTAAGGAGGTGGACTTGAGTGAGAGTTTGTATAGAAAAGCAGTATTCGTGTAAGGAGATTTTTTTTTCGTTTTCGCTTTTATTTCGTCCAGTTTAATTTAAAACAATGAGATTAAACATCCTAATTAACGTAGTTCCGTTGAATTTATTTTCCTCTCTCATCCTGCGCAGACGGATGAACCGTATCCAGGTGGTGCGAAGTGAAAATGGATGCACAAAATATGAACCTATGTAACTGGATTTAAATATTGACTAATTGCGATGGATAGAGATAAATATGTATGCGCATGTATTACAAGAATATCCCAATCTCGGTTTCTCAATGAGCTTTATCCTTTAGACTGCCAGGCCTTTAAGTAATTAAACTTTTGTATCTCTACCTCACATTATATCCAAGTTTTCAGCCTGTCGTTCCGGTCGAATTTTTACCATATCATTTTACTTTTCAAGAAAGAGCTCCGTAATTGGATTTAAAATGTTTTGCAAAATTAGTTTTATTGAAACGGATATATATATATATATATATATATATATATATATATATATATATATATATATAAGTATATATATAAGTATATATATAACTCAAGTTCTGTCCCTCTCTTCCTTGATAAAGGTGGCAACGACCACCGAAAATTCGAAAAATAGTGAGTCTCTTTTTTTGTGTTTCTGTGTTTTTGTCTGTGTCCACTAGTGCTAAGTGTTATACATTATATATATATACATATATATATACACACATACATACATGCATGAATTATGCGTATGTATATATATATACATACATACACACTTATATATATATATATACATTATTTGTTTTTGAGTGCACACATATATGCAGATAAAGTACACACCTATGCATAAATTATCACATATACGATGCTATGGGCGGCAAAACGAGGAAAGTTTACTTTTAGGACAATTTAAAAAAAAATTATTGACCATTTCTAAGCGATACTTATGTACGAAGTGTGATCAAAAAAAGACAGGACTGATTTTACAATTTGTTTATTTCGACGGATTCAGCTAAATCGAACTTGTCGCCCTCAAATTACATGCCTTGGCTGACGACATACCTTTGCCAATGTTTCTTCCAGCTCTCGAACCCTGCCTGGTAAGCCACCTTAGGGATCCTCTTCAGGTTCGCCATACAATTAGTTTTAATGTCCGCAATAGATTCGAATCGGCGCTCTTTCAACGCTGATTTTAACTTTGGAAAGAAAAAAAGTCTGATGGGGCCATATCTGGAGAGTAGGGTGACTGCGGGGTCACGAAAGTTCCGGTCCTGTCGAAAAACTCTGTCACGATCAGCGCCGTGTGAGCCGGCGCGTTATCGTGGTGAAAATGCCATGCTTGGTTTCTCCAAACTTTCCGGCGTCTCTCGGGTCACTGCGACCCTCAGCCTCTTCATAACCTTTCAGTAGAAATCTTTGTTGACGGTTTGACCTTGAGGGACGTATTTGTAATGAATCAGCCCATGCCAATCGAAGAAACACACCATTATGACCTTCACATTGAACCGGGAAGGGGGAGCTTTCTTTGGTCGCGGAGAATGAAGACCTTTCCACTGAGAAGACTGGGCCTTTGTCTCGACATTTTAACCGTAAACCAAGATTTCATCAGTAGTTGTGGTGGTATTAAGAAACTCTGGTTCGGTATTGGCTCGATCGAGGAGTTCCTGACAAATGTCCACACTTTATTGCCTCTTTTCATCGATGAGCACCCGCGGGACGAAGTTTGATGCGACGCTCGTCATACCCAAAATGTTTGTCAAAATTGTCTCACAGGATCGAAAACTTATGCCCCTTTCCTCAGCTATCTCCATAACAGTTAAAAGGCAATTTTTCCGCACCAAATCGTTCTCCAGTTTGACATGGTTGGGGTCTGTCGTAATGGAAGGCCGCCCCGTTCACGAATCTTCATCTGTCGAGGTTCTGCCCGATTTAAAACGACTGTGCCACTCAAAACACTGGCTTAGGCTCGTAGTTTCATTAAAAAAGGCTTGCTGAATCATTCAAAATGACTCCGTAGCACTGTTGTCAAGTTTGAAACAAGATATCACGCACACACGCTGTTCCTCTAGCTACTTCATTACTGCCGTTGCACGCGGCGGCGAACAGGTTGAGGCACGCACGGCTGCTGCTGCGTAACGACTCGACGTAAGTAAACGCAAATTCTCTCGGTTTAGTCATCAGATGTGTTGCTAGATGGCGCGCTGTGTGTCGTTTCGATCCGTTGAACGGTTAGCGCAGAATTAAATCAGTTCGGTCTTTTTTTGATCAAATGTTGTATGTATGGAGCTCAGACAAATACGTATTCTTTGCTTAAAAAATTATACATTACGTTCCAGTAGTTTGATGATGCGAGAGTGTTTGTTCTGAATTTAAATTATTCTGATTGAAAGAAAAAGATAGACTTTAAATATTGAAATATATGTGAGATTGTTTAAGCATATGAAATATATTATTTCATTTAGATCTTTAAAAAATAGGTGAAGTGATAGGTGTAGTCTAAATTATCTTTGCATTCTAATGGCCCTAGATGGGGGCCCTCAAATAATTTTGGGGAGATCCTCTTCCTGTTTATGGAACCAACCGTTGTTTGTCATTAAATCCAGTTCCTCTGCTAAAAAAGTATGAGTAAGGAATGGAGGAAAGATGTCTCCCGTTATTTTCAATCCTTTCACTGAAAAAGATTTGAATGGCATAAATGAACACACCTCAATAGTAGATTTACAGAAAAATAGTATGCTGAGTTTACCTTCTGAATATCGATTTGGGTAGGGGAAGAATAAGCTTAAAGATGATGCTCACAAAAATTAGAAACAAAAAGCAGAGAATGTGTTCTGGGAAAGAATATGAAATGTCTACACATATAGAAATACGGGGACACTGAAGCTAAAATTGAGAGATAGAAGATAATCGACCCATGTATCACTATGGAAATAGCAGAAAAGACAATGCAAAGATGATCTACCAACAGAAAAATCTAACAGGAGTTGTCTTTATCTGGAAATGAAGAAGTTTTTAAAAAAAACTTTTATCTGGACCATGCTTTCCTTTGAGAATAAGTGCTGGACTCTTTTAACAGTAGAAAGAATATTGTCAATTGAACTGGACGTTAAATTATATCGGAGAATAAGGAAGATCAGATGGACGGTTAAATAGTTAGTTACTAATACTTGGAGAAGAAAGATATGAATAAAATGGTGTGATGGTGTTAAAAATGTTTGCTACGAGTAGGTTTGAAATAGTAGGTGTGATCCCTAGTCGTGGAGGGAAAGCGTAATGAGACCAATGACGCAAAACTGTCAATCATTCATGGAAAAGTAATGATAGGCACTAAAGCAGAGTAATATTTACAGGTATTGTTTTGCTGGTAGCCGCATGATATTACTTGTAAACAATCAATATCCATTCATAATTACATATATAATTTATGTCATCGAATCAAAAGTTATTCAAATACTTAATGAATTTAAAAAATTGCTAAATTTTCGAAGCTCTCTAAGATAAACGGATTTTCCTTTATATTTGTTAATTCAGCTGTCTCAGGTCATTAAAAAATTGGATGAATGAATTACCCAACTGTTACAAAGAGATAAGATATTTAAATGTTTAATTTAATTTATTATTGCTGCATACGTTATCTACTATTAATTTTAGCATTTCTGATAAACTGAAATATTTATCTCTCCGACCCACGCAGGTTAATCTGATGAATCATTTTTTTTCCACTTGATCGGAAATTAATCTCAAATAATGTTGACCGCCATAGTAATTTCACTAGTAGGCATTTTTGCTTGCTTGATGAATGCGTGTATAATGATACATGGGTCATAGGACGTGTCTCTCCTCATGGTGCCTTCTTCGCCATTTCTTTTAGCGTGACCACTGGCACATAGTGAGCGTCTCCATCTTCAAATCTACAGCTTCTAACCAGTCGAACTTTGTTGGCCGTTAAGGCGTCATGCCAAAAAACATAAGAAGAATTTGGAGGGAAGAGACCCTCTAGTCAGCTTATTAAATAAAAAATTCATGGAAATGACATGTTACATCACAAAACCTCTTCAGGGCGAAATAAGTACGGATTACGATACTTTTTAGCTTCTATTCTATGTTACTCTTGATAACCTTTGGCGCACCACTCTTCTATTAACACTTTAATGGCCAATATGGTGTTATTTGCCCCCCTATTATCCCAACTCCAAACTGAAAGTCACTGTAATTAACTGTTCCTCACTTTTCATTTTCACATTGATAATTTTCAATGCTACGTTTGCCACTAATACAATATTTAACAATGTTCCAATAATCTCCATCGTACATTTCTTTGCCCCTTTCATCTGCGGGGATGTATAGGCGAAGCCATTGGCTAAAATTATGATACATGAATTTGGCAAACCAAAACCAACCCACACCTCTCATCCCAAAAGGTGAGGGTGTAGGTCATGTCGAACCAAGTCCTGCAACGTGAGAAAATCACACGTTAGGAAGAGGGAAAGTAGCTTTACTCATTTTGATTGGAGTTTCTCATAAATATTCGGTTGCAAAAAAATTACACCGCTTAGGGTAGGGAATGCCCATAGCCTTCAGTCAAATTTTAAACCGGGCTCCATTGGCAATTGCCGGACATTTTTTTCCTCCGAATATGTTACTGCCATGATTGTAACTGTTCACCCTATAAAAATGCTCTTTCCCTAAGTCTTGAAATGCTCTGAGGATATCATCTTTAATTCCTAATACCAAGATGCTTTCACCCATGTCGCGTTTCCTTTATGCAAGTATCCAATTTTATCAAAATATGCAAGTATGTAATTTCCTTACCAGACTTTCCTAAGTCTTTCTTGAACCAATAAATAACCTTAAGTCTTGGCTCAAACATTTGGTATAGTGTTTTTCTAAACCAACTTCAGGCAATTATTCAGTCTTCTTACCGAGAATTCATTCTCAATTGGCACATAATTACGATCCAACCACTATTATCTGCTCGAAGGCTGATTTAATTAGTGAGGGTAGAGTTTGCCTAGTACTAAGCCCAACGACGTGTAAAATTCGTACACAAGGGTTAGGGGGGCCTCTCTCTGTGGCGGCTATAGTCAGCCAAGAATATCTGGTCCCCGAAACCATATACGGCTTGAGTGAAGTTTAGATTACCATACTGCTGCGTCACATGGAGTCGAACTTGGATCTTGGGGCGAAAAGCCCAGCGCCCTACTCACTGGAACACCAGGACAATGAAATATTCATTAAAATACGTTTTGGGAAGCTTTAAGATCTCTCTTCTTATCAGGCAGTCTATTTATTCCCTGCCATGACAACTATATTAAACTGACTCTTATTTCCCCCTTGGCCGTAGTTTATTATTCTTTCTCTTTATGAATGTGAATAATAAAGTAGACTGGAGAGAAGTAGAGAATAGGGCGAGTCACTCTGATTGTCTCTCCTGAACACGGAGCTGAGGACCACAAGCTTCACTTGGGATTTGCTTAAAAAGTCTACACAAAGTATGTGTTTGTGCGTTGGCCTCTCTCTCTCTCTCTCTCTCTCTCTCTCTCTCTATATATATATATATATATATATATATATATATATATATATTTATTTATATATATAGATATAGTGGATAGTTCCGGTACCCAACCACCTACTTTATCTTAAAGATGAACATGTATCTCGGGATGGTGCAATAAATGGGGATTAACACTTAATATAGATAAATGTGCAGTTTTGAAATTTTGGAATAAAGGAAGCGAGGAACAGGATATAAACTACAAAATAGAGGGTTCAGTATTGACTACGGCAAATCAAGTTAAATATTTGGGGGTTGTTCTAACACCACGCCTTTCATGGGGAGCACATATCAGGACAATATGCGGATCAGCTTTAAAGAAACTTGGCTTCATAAAACGGGTGGTGGGGAAATGTAATGAAAAAGTTAAAGAGAGGTGTTATTTTGCTCTAGTTAGACCTCATTTGGAATATGCCGCAAGTATTTGGGATCCGTGGGAGAAAATTTGGCAAAAAGAATTAGATAAAGTCCAGAGAAAATCCGCTAGATTTGTTAAAAATTGTTATGATAAAAACACAAGTGTGACAGGTCTCTTAGGGGATTTAGGCTGGGAACCACTTGAAGTGCGGAGAGAACAAGCGAGGCTTAGACTTTTAGAAAGGTTCAGAACAAACGAGTTTAAATATGACACTGAAGGAATTATAATGGCCCCACACTACTTAGGTAGATCAGACCACAAAGATAAACTAAGGGAGATAGATTCCAAGACAGATAGGTACAAATACTCATTCTTTCCCCGAACAATCAGTAATCATAATAGCAAGAAACCGAAGTCACTTTAGAAATATTAAAAACTTTGAATTTACAAGTCGGAACAAAATTAAACACTATAGAGATGTTAGGTATACTTTCAGGTGCATGTGTATGTTAGTTGGTAGTTTGAGTGTTTGCATGTGTGTGGGGTGTAAGTGTTCATGCATGAATGTATGCCATGTTTTTTTTTATATATGATTTTGTCGTTATTGCATGCGATTTTTTTTTTATTATTTTTCTTTTCTAAATTATGGGTGGTGTCCTAGCACCCCCCGCCACACGCCCTTGCGGCGGCTTGCGGGGTATTGAGTAGATGTAGATGTAGATGTATATCAGGATTATGCGAAATTATGCAATAAACGACCATGTTTATTGATTAAAATATAAAAGAGGCGAATGAGATCCAAATCAAGACAACCAAAATATCGGTTGGTGTATTTTTAAAATTGTGTAAATAATAACTTGCGTGTAGTTTTGGTAATTTGATTACTTATATGCTACAGTGTGAAATGGACAGAGAAGAAAACAAACGAGGAAGTACTTGGTATGGTGGGCGAAGAGAGGGGTTTGTTGGGAGCAATCCTATGGAGGCAGGAAAAGTGGCTGAAGGGGGTATTGACCGGCAGCGGGATGTTGAAGACTCTAATTGAGGGGAGAGTGTTAGGCAAACGAGGAAAGGGAAGGAACAGGATAGGGATGTTGGACGGGATGAAGGGAGGAAGAAAGTACTCAGAGCTGAAGAGGGACCTGATGTAGAGTAGGATGTTGTGTTTTGCTAGGGGCCACAAATTATTTAATTAGTAATTACATCCATCCAAAAACCTACCTTAACCGGTAGATTACCTAATAATAATAATAATATGCTACATTACCAGGCCTGATTTATTTGAACTATTGCAAAATGTGAATAAAACAAGTCCGAAACAATCCACCAATTGATTTCTATAACACTGGTAATTTTACTACGAAATATTCTTTTGTCATGAGGTAATACTTTTATAGAATTATTTTGTAGAAAGTCGTTATTTTTTCTTTCTTACCAACTGTAGACTAGCAAAAAAGCTCTACTCTAGTGTTGAATTGTGAAGGGACGATTAACATTCTTGCGTATCAACTATTATATGCACTAGAGCAAAATAGTAAAACTCTAATCTCTTGGTTTTGAGGAAATACATATGCGTAAATATATATGTCTACATACGCTTATGTATACAGGACTCCCAAGCCTTGGTCTCCTTACTGAAAGGAATATAAAATACCTAAATGGTCGAGTTCACTGACCTAATGTATATGAATTTTAGCCTGATTCCGCAGGAATTCGTTTTGGTTTATGTCTGCACAGTTCTGCCTTGATCTTAAAAACATTATTCATTTGGTGGCTAATTCACGATGACTGGGCGAAGGCATTTGCAAAATCAATGGCCAGCTCTCTCCCCACAAGGCAGCCACGTTATGCAAAAATTTACGGACGCCACCTTCCCGCAATGAACATTTTCTTTCTCGTCGCGGAAAAAGAAACGCATAGGAATGAGGTTAGCGCAGCTGGGGATGGTTTTCGAAGGCTCGCAGCCGTCCAATTTAATGAAGACTGCGGATGAAGGTCGAGAGAGAGAGAGAGAGAGGTGGAGTGGGATGAAGGGAGACGGGAAGATGAGATGACACTCACGAGAGTCCTTTCCTCCGCGTGTGGCCCTGCTCCATCCCTTGACCGCCTTCTTGCCTGGGATTTCGCCCACCCACCGACCCCCGCCCCCTGAGCCCCCACACCTCCCTGCCTCCCCCCTCAGCGCCCCTTTCCAAGATGGGACCGCCTCCCCGTCCCAGCCGACCCCTTCCCTTTCGTGTCCTCACAATGAGAAGAAAAAGACAGTTTCCTGGCCAACGCCGTCGACGTAATTACGAGGGAATGCGCTCCTCTCTCCCTTCATTTCCTTCATCCTGCATCGCGACTTCGCCGTGCCCTCCGGACCTCCAAAATGTGAACTGAGTGAAAAATGCCTTCGGGGGGAAATGGGGAGGAAGGGAACAAGGAAGGGGATTGGGGCGGCGGGAGAGGGGACAGGGGCACGGGAAAGGGGACACGTGCCTCCCCTTCTTACGGGGGGCGGGGGGGGGGGTGGAAGCAGTAAGAGAGTAAATAGATAAACACGAGATGGGGGCTCACGAGTGGGTGGAATCATACCAAATAAAATATGACTACTAATTAAACTTCTCTTTGTTTGCTCGTGAAATTATTAATTGAGCACTGCGGGGCGACCGCATCTGTGGGAATCGAGGAATGCATGGGAGTACTATTTTCCGTGAGGGTAATAGTTCATGAGACAAAGCAATGGTGTATCGCATGTTTTGATTTTTAGGAAAAGTCTCAGTGGTACTGAGGTAGGCCGTGTTTGGCGTCGTAGCTTTTTCATGAAAAATTCTTCCGTTCTCCTTAGGTGGATAGCTATCAACTCCCATTTTCAAAAATTATTTATTCCTATGTCATGTGTTTGTCTGTCTATAAACGAGATGCGGTTGTGATATTATTTTGGTGACAATGGACCCTAAATCACTATCTTTAGCATTTAGCAGATCTGTGTACAAAATTGTATTTAATTTACCGTTATATCAGGTTTGTAATATATTATTTAATATATGCTTGCAAAATGATGACAGCGGATTAGAAGATAGAATTAGATGTGTCAAACTCGTACAATATTTCGCCTGTCTTGCCTATTTGATATATCATTTTCGTTAAATATAGCATTTCTACGCAGTGTCGGTTACTTGATTTTATGGTTGAAAATATGTAATATGTTAAATTTCAGTAAAACTAGTCTTATTTATCATTAATACTTGCCTCTTGACTTAGTTTTTACTTAGTGGACTTTAGGAGAGCTCCATGATGCACCTGAACAGCTATTGAATTATGATTTTTACATGATTGCACCGTGAAAGTTACAACTATTTTGTTTTTTCAAGAAATAAACCCAACTAGTGACTCAGCCATTCCAGTATTTAGAAGAAGGTAAGAAGGATTGAATGAGTTATAGTAACTTCTATATCATAAGCTTTGGAACATATGCATGACTTTAAAAAAAACCTGCACGTAATGACACTTGAAAAAATACATAGACTTTCGTAAAAAAATATGCTCATGGGAATAGATCTTCAAACAATTCAACACAAATAGAAAAAGTCAGAATTTACCATTTTTTAATAAGATTCTGAAGACAAAAGTGAAGTGATTCAATAATCAAGGATGTTTTTTGAAAAGAGAAAATGTCAAACCACTATTTACGAGAGTAATTGGAAAAGTTTTCTGAATGGAATAAAATTAACGACTAACCTTAGTAAAAGATTTTTATTTTTCAATTTAGTCTCCCTGTACACTAACACACTTGGTCCAGCTATGCTTCAATGCCTTGATCCCATCTCGAAAATTAGATTCCTTCAGACTTGCAAAATACCCATTTACTTCGGCTGTTAGCTCTTTGTTTGGAGAAATCTCCGTCCACCGTGGAAAATTTTGTGGACTCGGGGAGGGGTGGAAATCTTATGGAGCCAAATCAGGCAAATAATGTAGGTGTGGCAACAATTCATATTGTATATTCTATTGTTTCAGGCTTCACTTCGTGGAAGTAATTGATATCCATTATTAAAATAGAAAGAAAGACTCGTACTTGGACTCACTCACGGACCCTCAAGGGAGACGGACGTGTTTTCAAGCTGCGCATTAGCGACCGCTCGAGAGGTTTAGTGACCGCTAGAAGGCACAGTGCCTTGGGCGAAATGGGAAAGGGCATGGCGGTGGATGTAAAGTGTGTTATTTGCCGTAGAAAATTGAGAAATGGAGTCCAGTGTAGTGGGTGTTGCTCTTGGTACCACTTTAATTGCTCTAAGAGTAAACTGGAGGATTGCGTGAGTGATAATTGGCAGTGCAGTAAGTGTGAAAGTCAGAAAAATCGAAGAGGTTTAGAAGAAAAGGAGGAGGTAATTGAAAAGCTGCAAGCGGATTTAAACATCGCTCGGAAGACAATTTTCAGTCTTTCCGCTGAAAATGAGGAACTGAAAGCATCATTAACAGAGATGAGGCGGCGGGTGAAACAGCAAATCGAAGATGATCTCCACTTTGTCCGGAGGTGTGATAAGAGGAAACCGGAAGATTTAAGGCCGACCAGAAGTGGAACAAGCTCATGTGACGCGGATGCCGATCGGGCTGGAGGAATACGGGAAAGCATCCTACGGAGAGAGCAGCCAAAGAAGCGAGGAGATGGAAGGAAGGATAGGATAAATGTGAGACCGAAGAGGGAAGTGCTTCCGATGAGGGAGGTCATAGTGTCAAGGGAGGGGACGTCTCTTGGTGATCCAGGGCCACCCAAAGTGAAAATATTTGGTGATTCCATAATACGTTTCGTCGGAGACTGTGGCAAAAGTATCAATGAAGGCGTTCAGTGTTTTCCGAGTGGAACAATTGGATAATAAAATAGCTAATATGGCTAGTGATGGTGATGAAAGTGTTGTCATAATTCACGTAGGGACAAATGACGTAAAAAGTGCTAAGTCAGAAGACCATCTAATCGGTTTTATTTGGGATTTGGCGACCTCGGCCAAAAATAAGTTCAAAAGTGCTCAAATTGTTATTAGTGGAATTCTTCGTAGAAGGGACATACATTGGAAGAGAATTGACGCCATCAACGAAGGAATAGAGTGGGTTTGCGTACAACAAAGTCTGACATTTGTGGACCCAAACTGTTGGGTCGGTGATAGACACTTGGGCCGCGATGGAGTGCATTTAAACAGGAAGGGATCCCTGGTTTTGTCAAATCTGTTTAAAAATGTCGCACTAAAGCTCAGTGAGCAGGGAAACCTGTAATGGGCACAAGAGGTGGACCTCGCAATACCGAAGGAAAGAAAGGTAAGGGCTTAGTAGTTTTGCAGGTACATCTACATCTACATAATACCCCGCAAGCCGCCGCAAGGGCGTGTGGCGGGGGGTGTTAGGTCACCAACCGTAAAAAAGAAAAATACCACATGCAAAAAAAAAACACGGAAAATTACACCCACAGCAGCGCACACACTCATGCAAAAATCCCTTCATCCAATACTCATGCAAACACATATACCGCAAAACAACTAAAAAACTGCACCCCATGATGCAGCACGAAAGACACTCTACAACACGGAAGCCAGGACACAACAAGCAAGAAACCGAAACAACACCACCACATGAAAACTGCCGAAGTATTCTAAATAAAGTATGCCATTTCGAGACGTTAGTTGATGCATGTAATCCGGATATTGTGATAGGTACGGAGTCGTGGCTAAGTGATCATATTATGTCAAACGAGATTTTTCCTCAAAATTTGGCAGTTTACAGAAGGGATAGGGATGGTCGTGGAGGGGGGATATTCATATGTGTAGATAAAAACCTAATAAGTACATTGGAATGGGTAAGAAATGATTGTGAGATGATGTGTGTTCATGTTAAAGGTAGGAATGGAGGGAAAATTTTAAAAATAGTTGCTATGTACAGAAGCCCCAACGAAGGGATGTACGCAGTCGAGGTATTAGCAGACATATGCTCGGCTAACCCTGAGGATCACACCCTCATAGCGGGGGACTTGAACCTTCCAGGTATTCAATGGTCGGCAGACGAGGTCACGGTGGGGGGTGGGAAGGCCCAAGAAATCGTTAGTCGTCTTATAAACGAGGAGGGTTTTGTACAGATGGTGGAAAAACCCACGCGCGGGGGAAACATCCTCGACGTCATACTTGTGAGACCGAAAAAGTGGGTAGGGGAAGTCGATGTCCTTCCGGGAATAAGTGACCATTCAGCTGTGCGTATGTATCTAAACTGGGAGAGGGCTTAGTATAAGGGGCTAGTAAACAAAAAGATAGTTTGGCAATATAAACGGGGTGATAGGGAAGGGTTCCAGACCTTTTTAAGGGAAAAGTATTCGCAATGGGTAAGTGGTGGGCAGAATGTAGAAGAAATCCGGAAAAACATTTAAGGGGATAATGGAGGAGGGATTAAATAAATTTGTCCCGAAAAAAATTCTTAAAGAAAATACTGATCCAGAGTTCTACAACCGCAAAATTAGATCCTTGAAGAAAAAACTGAGAGTGATTCACAAAAAACGGAACGAGAGCTCGGAATGGCTCATAATTTACAAAAAATTAGTTCGTGAATTAAATAGAGAAAAGAAAATAGCCAAAGATAGTTTTCTACAGAAAATAATCGGGATAGATAATGGAAATAAATTTTACAAGTACCTCCGGAGGAGGAAAGACAACAGGGAAAACATAACAGCTTTAAAAAAAGAGGATGGGACACTAATCGTTGATGATAAGGAAAAGGCTAATACGTTTAACAATTGGTATGCAAGTGTATTTAAGGTTATGGTAAATAAAAAGGATCCTGTAGATTCATCTCTGAGTCAAGAAGGAGGCGAAAAAATATTAAATACCAAAAGTATTAAAACGACCAGCGCAGAAATTTATAAAAAAATTATGAAAATGAGGGCAAATAAATCAAAAGGGCCAGATGGTATCTCAATTGACTTGCTTAAATTGGGCGGTAGTGTAGTTTCAAATTATATAAATCATTTATTCAATGTTACCTTAAACAATAATGCCCTGCCAAATGATTGGAAGGAGGCATATGTTACGCCAATTTTCAAAGGAGGAGATAAGGCACTAGTTGATAATTATAGACCGGTAAGCTTGACATCAGTTGTATGCAAGCTATTAGAAAAGATAATGGCTGATTATCTCTGGGACTTGTGGGAGAGTGAGAATTGGTTGTATAGTCGCCAATACGGTTTTAGAAAAGGGCACTCTTGCGAAACTCAGCTATTAGGGTTCTGCCAAGAAATGTTCGACTCTATGGATGCGGGAATAGAGGTGGATGCTATAATAGTCGACCTGTCAAAAGCCTTTGACAAAGTTGACCACGATCTCTTAATGCTTAAGATGGGCCAATTGCCACTACACACAGATGGAAGAGTAATCTCTTGGGTCAGAAATTTCATGGAAGGTCGAACACAAAGGGTCAAATTAGGAGAAGTGTATTCTGAAAAAGCAAGGGTAACATCGGGAGTCCCACAAGGAAGCGTACTTGGCCCGCTCTTGTTTTTAATATATATAAATGATCTTCCAATAAATATTAATTCTCAGATAAGACTTTTTGCAGACGACTGTATCATCTACAGGAAAGTCGAAAATGACAGAGACCGTGACAAACTTCAAAGGGACATTAATAAAATGGCAGATTGGGTGACAAAAAATGGGATGGATATTAATGTTAACAAATGCAAATCAATCACTTTTAGCAATAAGGTAATTGGAAACAATAGGGAATATAAATTCTCAGAAAATGTCATTCCTAGAAGTGATACTGTCAAATACTTAGGTGTATATTTAACTAAGGACTTAGGGTGGGGGCTAAATGTGGAGTGCATCTATAAGAAAGCTTTCAAAACTCTTCATTGGGTAATGAGAAACCTCAAAGGGAGCGTTAGAGCAACCAAGGAGAAGGCTTATCAGACCCTAGTAAGGCCAATTTTAGAGTACGCTTCTCTTGTATGGGACCCTCATGAAGAAGGTCATATTAAAAAACTGGAAAAGGTGCAAAGAAAGGCTGCCCGATATGTACTGGGGAAGCATGGGAGGATGGAGAGTGTGTCTGACATGCTAGAAACGCTGGGCTGGGAACCTCTAGAATCTAGAAGAAAAGTAAGCAGACTTTGTGGAATGTTCCGAATTTTGAAGGGGGAGAAAGCTTGGGCAGATCTTAGGAAAGAGGCGGGGAACCCAAATTTTATAGGCAGAAATGATCACAAATTTAAGATAAAATGCCGGGCACAGAGAACAAATAAAAAAAAATTTTCTTTTCTAAATAGAACAATTGTTGAGTGGAACACTTTACCTGCAAAAATATTCGAGCCCTTTCCTAACAGAGTGTATACTTTTAAGAATAGATGTAAGGCATATATGTAATAATTTGATTGATGTGTGGTGTATGGTATTATATGTAATAGCTTAATTTTTTTTTTAAATTTATCTTTTTTTTTCTTGCTGATAAATGGTTGTAAATGGGATGGGGATTCACTTGTTTTGTTAAAGAGATTTGTGTTTTGAAGTCTAGTTTTATGTATTATCTTTTGCAATTATTTGGGACTTGTGTGCCACCTGACAATGTCTATCAGCACATGTGTATTTTTAATAATAATAATAATACTTGATACTCGTACCTGATGATGCCGCAAGTCGGTGAAACGCGTTGTACCGTATAATAAAATCTGTGGAAAAGTACGAGTCTTTCTTTCTATTTTAATAATGGATTCATATTGTAGTTGACAAATATTTGCCATGGCAATGACACTTGTGTGCAGGCGTACATTGTGTGGATGAAAGATCACTCTCTTCATTTGCCAAACCTATCTTTTACTATAGTTGATCCAGAAGGTTAGCGTTATATTATCCAGTAATTTTTTGACCAATGGGAAGATAACTGCCAAGAACTCCTTCATATATTCACAAAACACTCCTTAGAACAAATAGTTAAATCACCAACACGGGGCCAAAGCATACTAGACATCTTTGCGACTTCTATGCCCGAAATCATTACTAACATTGAAATAATAGACGGAATCAGTGACCATAAGGCTATTCTTGTGGAGTTAAAAACTAAGTTCGTCAAAATAAACAAAGAAAAGCGTAAAATATACCTATACAACAAGGCAAATTTTAACGGACTAAGAGAATATTTAAAGATAAAATTACCGGAATACAAGACAAAAACACTGACAACAAATACAGAGAACACTTGGAATTATTTCTTAAATATTTTACGCGAAGGAATAAAGACGTACATCCCGTCCAAACTCAAATGCGACAGTAAGGAACCTAGATGGTACAACGGGGAAGTCAGATCGGCATTAAGAAGGCAAAGAAAGCTACAGTCAAATTTCAAAAAGAGTTTAAAAAGTGACGATATAAGTTTTGTGAATACAACCAAACAGCTACTAAAAGAATGTCGTAGTAAGACGAAAAGTATTATGCGCACAGCACTACACTCTTTTAAATCTAAAATGCTAAGCGAATATCTTGAGGAAAATCCAAAGTCATTCTGGTCCTATGTTAGGGAAATACAGGGTAAACGTCCCACTGTTCACTCTTTGAAGACGGAAAATGGAGAAATCATTACAGATAGCGTGAAAAAGGCAAATATTTTAAACCATTTTTTCCAGAGCGTCTACAACAAAAACACAAACGCACCAAACGATCCTCCACACCCACCCGGGGAATACATGAGCGATCTTACACTGACCAAGCAGGGAATAGTACATCTGCTCCGTAGTATCAAAGCACACAAGGCACCTGGTCCGGAAGAAATACCTGCTAGAATATTAAAGGAATTAGCTGACGACATTGCCCCATTTTTACATATTGTTTTTCTAAAATCGATAGAAGAAGGCTCAGTGCCTCGCGACTGGAAGCTAGCCCATATAACTCCCATCTATAAAGGCGGCGATAGGGATAAACCAACCAATTACCGACCCATTTCTTTAACATCGATCTCTTGTAAAATATTGGAACACGTTATTGTCACTAACATTATGAAATTTCTTGATAGTAGGAAAATACTAATCCACAACCAGCACGGATTTAGGAAAAGCAGATCTTGCGAAACACAACTTGGTCTCTTCATTCACGATATACTTAGATCGGGAGAAAACAACACCCAAGTCGATGCAGTATTCCTGGATTTCAAAAAAGCCTTCGACAAAGTCCCACACATTAAATTGTTACACAAACTTAAATACTATGGGATCAATAAGAAAATAATTAATTGGATTAGGGACTTCTTGTCAAACCGCAAACAAATAGTAGTCATAGATGGGTTGTGCTCAACGGAGAGAGATGTTACTTCGGGCGTCCCCCAGGGAAGTGTAATAGGGCCTCTTCTGTTCTTAATATACATAAATGACTTAAGCACACACGTTAGTACGAGGGTCATCCGGAAAGTAGTACCCGTTCGTGCCGCATGAAGTGCTGACGACGCGAGTAGCCGCTGGACGAGGTCAGATAGCTTCAGTGGCTTGTCTGCCTTCTCTGAGCCAAGTTGCGTGACGCTAGCATTGCCTGTGTTGTTTCTGTGATTGTTTACAATGTTTAAAAAAATTGAGAACGCCGCCAGTTGTGAAGTGAGGGCAGTGATTAAATTCCTCAATGCAAGAAACGTTCGCCCATGTGATATTCATCGCCAATTAAAGGAGGTGTATGGAGACAATGTAATGGACGAGTCGTCTGTTCGGCGGTGGTGTCGCAACTTCAACATGGGGAGGGGGAACACACACGACGATGAGCGTTCGGAGAGACCGTCTGTCATTACAGACCAACTGGTGAGCTCAGTTGACGAATTCGTGAGGAACGATCGGCGCGTCACAATTGATGACATCTGTGAGCATTTTCCCAATGTTTCTCGAACAATTGTTCATGAAATTGTTAAACACCATCTGCATTATGCAAAAATTTGTGCAAGATGGGTCCCTCGCGTATCTCAATGAGCTGGCGGCGAAGGACTATGCAGCAGGAATACAGAAACTTGTCACACGTTATGACAAATGCCTTAATTTGCTTGGAGATTATGTTGAGAAGTAGTTTAAAGTATCCTCTTTCAAATAAAATTTTTTATGTTTGTTAATATTTACTTTTGTGTCTTTATTTCACGAACGGGTACTACTTTCCGGATGACCCTCGTAGCAATCTAAGGTTATTTGCTGACGACACGGTGATATACAGGGAAATAAGGAGCCAACTAGATCGCGAGCTACTCTCTAGAGACTTAGACAATATCTCGGGATGGTGCAATAAATGGGGATTAACACTTAATATAGATAAATGTGCAGTTTTGAAATTTTGGAATAAAGGAAGCGAGGAACAGGATATAAACTACAAAATAGAGGGTTCAGTATTGACTACGGCAAATCAAGTTAAATATTTGGGGGTTGTTCTAACACCACGCCTTTCATGGGGAGCACATATCAGGACAATATGCGGATCAGCTTTAAAGAAACTTGGCTTCATAAAACGGGTGGTGGGGAAATGTAATGAAAAAGTTAAAGAGAGGTGTTATTTTGCTCTAGTTAGACCTCATTTGGAATATGCCGCAAGTATTTGGGATCCGTGGGAGAAAATTTGGCAAAAAGAATTAGATAAAGTCCAGAGAAAATCCGCTAGATTTGTTAAAAATTGTTATGATAAAAACACAAGTGTGACAGGTCTCTTAGGGGATTTAGGCTGGGAACCACTTGAAGTGCGGAGAGAACAAGCGAGGCTTAGACTTTTAGAAAGGTTCAGAACAAACGAGTTTAAATATGACACTGAAGGAATTATAATGGCCCCACACTACTTAGGTAGATCAGACCACAAAGATAAACTAAGGGAGATAGATTCCAAGACAGATAGGTACAAATACTCATTCTTTCCCCGAACAATCAGTAATCATAATAGCAAGAAACTGAAGTCACTTTAGAAATATTAAAAACTTTGAATTTACAAGTCGGAACAAAATTAAACACTATAGAGATGTTAGGTATACTTTCAGGTGCATGTGTATGTTAGTTGGTAGTTTGAGTGTTTGCATGTGTGTGGGGTGTAAGTGTTCATGCATGAATGTATGCCATGTTTTTTTTATATATGATTTTGTCGTTATTGCATGCGATTTTTTTTATTATTTTTCTTTTCTAATTTATGGGTGGTGTCCTAGCACCCCCCGCCACACGCCCTTGCGGCGGCTTGCGGGGTATTGAGTAGATGTAGATGTAGATAACTTCAGCAGAATCCCTTTCACACCCCAGAAAACTGAAGCCATCACCTTTCCGGCCGACCGTATTGACGTTTCTTTCTTTGTTGGTGGTGACTCAAAAAATGTCCACTACTTTGACTGCTGTTTTGTCTCTGGGGTATAGTAGTGGACCCAAGGTTCAGCTGTGATCACAATCTGACGCAGAAAATTTTGTTGGTCCATAAACGGGTCAAAAATTGTTCGGAAATGTCCATTCTGATGCGTTTGTGATCCTGCGTCAAGAGTCGCGGCACCCATCTTGCAGATAATTTTCTCATATCCAATCCCGCAGTTAGCATTTAATATGCCCCTTCATATGGTATCCCTATAGCTTAATCGATTTGTTGCACTTTCATTCGGCGATCCTTCATGATCGTTTTATGCACTTCTGCAATAATTTGGGGGGTAGTGGCGCATTGGGGCCGACCATACGAGACTCATCATCTCAGCTTTCCCGATCGAATTTAAGCTCGTCTGTCCACTTGACAACAGTTGAATATGAAGGAGGGGAGTCCGTCAGAGTTTCCAGAAATTCGGTATGAATTTCTTTTACTTTCATACCTTTCTTTACAATGTATTAAATCACTGCTAGGGTGTTAATTTTTTTCTTTTTCTCAAATCACTACACAGGAATAACAACAAAGAGGCGTCCGCATCACAGATCTCTTCCCAGCGCACTGATGCGTTACTCTTTTACTTTCATGAATTTTGCTACTGCGAGGGAAAGTCGTTTGGCTAGCACTGACAATCCGTGGTGATTTCGAGAACCTTTATTCGACACTCGTAAAAAAATAATTTCAGTTGAATAAAGAAGTATACTTTTCAATCATTTAGCAAAACGGCCATTATTTTGTCCATTTGTGGTTTGTGCATGCTATTTGGAAAGTTAAAAAATACAAAAATAAAATACAATTTATTTTCCGAAGATAAAATTTTTATTTTTAGCATAGTCTTTTTAAATGCCTTATTTTTAAAAAATCATGTCAAAGTTTCAGCAAACTTGATAGGCATTCTTTCCAATAATTGTGCCGTCGTTTGAATACATTATTCTTCCCGCCAGCCATTTATTTGTATTGGAGGACGAGTAGCATTCCGAGGGGGGCAAATATGGTTAATGCATGTATGGGGAAGAGTTTGATTCTTAGCTTCCCTCAATTATGCGGCCACAACTGCAGAGGAGTGATCTTGAGCTCTGGTCGTAATGGAAAAGGACTTTTTCTTGTGCTTCATTCGTGACCGTTTATCTACGTCTTGGTGGTCAAACGGCCTAATAATGATGCATAGCATCCACTTGTAATACTTTCACCCTTTTCATCAAACAGATAATGAACATTATTTCCAGCAATTTAAAAAAAACAGTCGCCATTACCTTTCCAGCTGAAGGAAAGTACTCATGCGTATCCTTTGTTGAGGATCTGACAAACCATTTCGCAGACAGTTTCTTGGGTTCGAACGTGTTGAGATTTACAGTGATTGAAAGACGCCTAAAGTCCAGCAGGTTTTGCTGAATTAGCCCCTGATCGACCTTGGAATATGTCAAACGATTTCGTATATGGCAAACTCTGAGTCATTGCGTCACCCACCTTGCAGATAACCTACCATATATCAGTTTCTCATAGAATTTGTGAATTAATTCTTGCATGTTACCCTTTTAAAGAGGATTCAGAACGTTCAGCGTTAAGTTGCCATCACTAAATATTGAAAATCACGTATACACCATTTTAGTTGGTGAAGTAGATACACAAAATTGTATATTAATTTTTATCTGTAGTCTCCTAAGGCGATTTGATTTCCATGAAATAATATTTGATCAACGCACGAAATTCACTATCGTACATTTTTTTGGAAATAACTCAACCAGTACAATACAAGCAAACGCTAAGCATTGAGTAATAAATCGATATGGCTGAAACTTGGTGTTGGCATCTTCAAGCGATATAATAAATTAAATATGACTTTCATATGCACCATTGTTGCCATTTCGGTCTTTTAAAACTACCCAAGCCCAATTAAATTGGTAAGGAAACAGAGAAGGGCTCAATTATTAATTATATTCAGAGAAGTTTCTAATTTATTCCATAATAATATCTCCCAAAATGAATTCTCTATTAATCCCTAATATCATGAATTGAAAACATATCATGAAAAAAAAGTTTTGGACTTAAAAAGTTTCGGCTCTATCCATTTATCTTGTCCAGGTATCTCACTCCGCACAAAAACCTGTTTTTCTATTACGTGCCGCCAAAAATCTCGGAGGGAAAACATATGCATAGGTTTCCATGAATACAAATTTCTTAGCATGATATTCAGAATATTGATCTTTTTCATAAAAAATAAAGAGGAAATCATTAATTTATTTTAGACATACGATAAATTCATATTAGGCATTCATGAGGATGCATGTTCCGTTAGTGAAAGTCAAACTCAAGTAGTAATATTCGATAACCATATTTTGAAAATAGGAGTGCCTTAATGTATATGCATGTATCTACGTATATATCTATGTATCATGTATATATACATCTCTATAGAAAGAGGGAAAGGCGAAAACCGTACATTAGAGTGGGAATTAAGGAGGAATTTAATTGTTCATACACACGATGAAGTTAGGGTTATTGATACGAGAATTAGGAAAACATACCCTCTCTCATAATTAATTCTGTTTATGACTTAGAAGTCAACATTTGATGTAATTTTGCTGAACAAACTTAAATTTAAAATACTAAAGTTTAATTAAGGGACTCCATATAATTTAAGTTAAAATATAGAATAATAAAAGGCATAAGATAAAGTCCAATGGGAAGTACTATCGTACTAAGGGTATAATTACCCATTAACTATATACCAAAGGACCTACATTTGTGACATCTTTCCGGAATTTTATTGCGCTGTTAAGACATTGCCACCTATACTATGCTTGTCACTTTGGAGTATCATCTTTTGAATATATTAATAAAATCAGTTTTGAAACTTAATTTTTAAAATTACTGTAGCTGTATAGTTTTTCCCACACATATAAAAGGAATTGTGTTTATGCAAGTTTATGCAATACAAAATTTTTTGCGTTTTAATTTGTTAAGTAACAAGTTCGGTAAATTCATGGTAAGAATACAAGTAGACCAAAACTTGTAGACTAATAGAATGATATAAGATTATTAGAAGTCAAAGATGAACTGTAGAACAGGGTTATTGTTCAGGTCTGCTTGCCACTAACAAATAATATGGGGGAAGAAATCAATATAGTGTACGATTTATGAAAAGAAATAATTTCGAGTGTTTGTGGAAGAAAGAACCTTTGATAGCAATGGTGGATTGAAACGCGACGATAAAAGAATGAAGAGATGGTAGTGAAGTAGGGGACTACGGTTTTAGGGTCGAGAATATCAGTGGGAGAAAGCAATAGAGTTATGCATTAGAAATGGATTAATCACATCGGCTACTTGGTTCAAACACGTCGGTGAACAGGGTAAATGCTTGGGAATTGAGAAAAATATCAGTTATATATTGATTAAGCACAGGTTTAGGGAGAGCGCGATTAATTTTCTCAAATTTCCTGGAGCAGATGTAAAGTTTGATCAAAACTTATCACAAATGAAGTCCCATGCCAGATAAAAAGAGACCAAACAGAAGAAAAAGAATGGAAGCATCAAAAGAGGGGTACCGGAAGCTACAAACGAACGTGTAAGACCAGATAATAGGAAAAAATTATGCATTCAATAAGATATCATATATTACTATTGAGATAATGAGTTAAAGTAGAAGAGAAGGTGATGAAAGAATCGGAATAGAGAGTTTGTCATAAGAAAGTACAAGGAGTTGAATTATGAACTTGTATAAACTGACGCATGAAATTAATAGGGCAAAAAATGTATGGTAGATGACTCAACGTGAGAAAGTGGAAGGTTAACCGAGGACAAGTGAAATTAGCGCGTTGCGGACGAAAATAAGAGCACCGATAGGGGTTAAGAAGGGTGAATCTGCACAAAATATCAAATACAAATCGAAAATGATATAAACTGAAACTGAAAAGATGTGAAGGAAAGAATAGATAGAGGAATTATATGGCAAAGATAATACGCCAGAAAGCCTAGATATTGAAAAAGAATAAGACAGATAATACTTAGATCCAAGTATACTTCATTCCGTGATACGGATTGAGGGAGTCAGACATGGAATAAGGCCGTGGGGATAATGAAAATTCCCATGGAACTAGATGTGTGTTTGGGAAAACGAGGGAGGAAAAGCTTTGATGGTCCTACGTAGTATTTATGGTAGAGAAATTAAGCTTAATTAGCCTTATATTAGGGATAGTAGTTAAGGGGGATTGCCTTTATTAGTTTTAGTTACCATTCTAAAAAAGGCAAAGCGTGAGCACTATGGTGGAAATTTGATTTTACGCGCAAATAACGAGGTGAACAACTTCATCAATTAGGGTGTTTGAGTTAATAATAAGAGGAGAAGCACGCATGCCGCCGTAACAGAAATGAAAAGCCTCAGAGAGAGAGACGTAAAATACAATCAGGATATATTAAACTGTTTCGTATATTTCGAGAAAATGATTGCTAGAGTTAATTTGGTGGACGTAATGAATGTACTGCAGAAAATAGGAATAGGTTGGAGGGATTGACTATTCAGAAACCTATTCATGCTTTAGACTGTTTGGGTGCGTGGGCCAGATGGAGAGTCAGGATAAGTAGTGTGACGTTTATAAAACCGTTCTGTTTACCATGCATTTTGGGAAAATGATAAAAGAGGCATGGAAAGAACTGAAGATAGGAATGAAACCCAGTGGAAAATTCAAAAAAAATCAATTAGGTTTGCAAATATGAAGCTTTGGTTTATCAGTTAGTCAGGGGACTGCAAATATTGCTTTTGTATTGGAAGGTCAGTGTGTGAGGTATGGGTAGAGAATGTGTACACAACAAATTGCTTACGCGGAAATGTCAGGTAAAATATTAGAATAAAGTTTTTAAATTAGGGCAGGTGAGACAATTGACATATCTCAGATGTGTTTTGGACCAAATTGATCAAAGTGGTAGGGACCTTCAAAGATGAATTGTTTTAGGAAAATAAGCTTTTACGTGGAGGAGGGATTTGAAGGCTGCGATGTTGTGTAAGATTGGTAGGAAAAGGTTTGTGAAAACTTTGTTATGGAAAATTATGGTTTTCAACGGCTCAAAAGCCTGGTCGTTGAATCAAGACGATTGGCGTAGATTGGAGCCGTTGGTAGTGCAGGTGTAGGGAAGGATGTAAAAGGTGAAATGGATGAAAAGGGGATTTTTTACAACAATCGAAAAGTGACAGGAAAGATTGATGCAGGGCCTTTTGATTGGCAATTGGACCTTGAAGACTGATAGAGGGTCAAACGAGGAAGGGATACGAATTGAATAGGGATGTAGGATGGAATGAAGGGAGGGAGGAAAGATACGAAATTGAAGGTGGGCTTATTGTGGCGTTGGATGTTGGATAAGTTTTGTTAGGAGAGGAAATTTATCGTTGCTCTGTCTGTGTCCATCCGAAACCTATCTAATGAGGATTCCAAGAAGTAACGGAATCTAACTTGATATATACCCCTGTTCACTTTTCCCAATAAGTCCATTTTCATTTTCATGGGTGTTTTATCCCTTCCTAATATATAAATGGGTCGCGGTAGTCCAGGGGGTAGAGCGTAGGACTGCTGATCGGGGGGGGCCGGGTTCGATTCCCAGGAAAGGCACTCTGAGCACCTACATTTCTACCCAAGCTATGTGATTTTTCGGGTACCAGATCTTTCTGGGAAACCATAACCGGCACAGGGAAAGGAACTGGCCCCCCTACCCTGATGTGTGAATTTCACACGCCGTTGGGCGTAGTACTGGGTGAACTCCACCATCATTTACCAAACCTACCTTCAGGTTGATTATTGTGTTTATCGTTTATATATATATATATATATATATATATATATATATATATATATATATATATATATATATATATATATATATATATATATATATATATACATATATTTTCATTTACTATTAATTCTTTTAGAGATATTTTTTTCGCGCATAATCCGTACACACAGTTTGGGTTACTATTCCTAGTATTGTACACGAACATACAAAGAAATCCATCTGCATGTTTTCATAACCATGTACCTACCGATATCTATCGTACTTGAGCTTTCTCAATCCTGACTTCGGAACTCGATTAGAAAAAAAATGTGGGCTGACACCGCGTTTATTGGAAATTACTAATAGGTCCCTCAGTGATTCCTTCCTCTTTTCGTCGCGCCTTCTTTTCTCCTACGTCTCCCATCCCTTCTCCTCCCCCCCACCCAATCGCCCTCTCCACTGTTCCCCTCGACTTGGACCTCCCCTTCCGTTTGAACTGCAATGCGACGACGACGATTTTCTGCCCTGCGACCTCACTCGCGCTCACTTCGACGCTCCACGCCGACGTCCCCAACTTCTGTTCTTTGGCGCCTAAGGAGAAAACATTAACATAATAACGGTTTGGCCAGCACGATGACCTAAAGTGCATGAGATACCGTTGTGAATCAGTATTGAGATAAGTATAACCGTAAGACGAAATAAATGGGTAGAATTGAAAGATTGTTGGTAACTGAACTGAGGCAGTTGAATACGTATCAAAATCATTTTTAAATGCACCTTTTACCGTCGTAATCAGTGAGGAGACTTTCAATGAATCCGTTTAACAAGGGCCAAGAATTAAGGTTGATGTTTGAATTCAAGAACCAATTTGATCAATGATATGAACGATGATGAGTTCATCGTATAAGGTGTTCATTTTCGATTCATTCAATATCCCGGTCGGAAAGATAATAGGTTTACACATGCTTCCTTTTCAAATTGAAGTACTTTATATGGGGATGTTTCAGAAGATATGGTTGTGCTTATCTGCAGTCCCAATCCATATGCGGTTATTGGCAATATTGTTCGATTTACATGACTGAGCTAATGAATAGATATCAGACGCATATTTCTATATCTAAATCTTAGTTTGTAGAAATGTCGTTGGCATGTCTTTGACTCGTCAATAATTATCGAAGATATGGAATGTTCTAATATGTTCCATAAGGTAACCTCTGTTTCTCCCGCATGAAAAGGTTTGATATTTCTTCTAGTCCCATTAATTCGGGGTTAAAGAACGTAGACAGCGAGCGTAGTGTATCCTAATCCGATGACTTCTAAGAAGTGATAAAATTTGTAACTTTCTCATCACAGTTATGACTTCATGTCGCTATTGAAGATATTTACTAAGGAGAAGGATTCAAACTCATAGATTTGTTTCTCTAAGCAAAGAAAATGTGGACCCAGTCACTGGAAAAAATCCAATACGAATTATTGAATTCATTCATCCAGTGGAACATTTATCGTAGTGTTTATGTGTATATATATATATATATATATATATATATATATATATATATATATATATATATATATATATATATATATATTTGTGTGTGTATGGGTAGTGGGAGTTCATGAGTAGATCCAGGTCAGATTCCTGGGTCTCTCTGGGCAGTTAAAGCTCCACCGAAGGTATGTGATTTTTTGGGTAGCAGTTCTTCCTGGGAAAGCCTAACCGGCACAGGGAAAGGAACTAGACCCCTACCCTGATGTGTGGATTTCATATGTCGTTAGGGGGTATATATTTATAAAAAAAAGCCATAAACACAGTAATCAACCCGAAGGTCGGTTTGGTAGGTGATGGTAGATTTCACCAAGTACTAAGCCCGACGGCGTGTGAAATTCATGCATCAGGTTAGGGGGGTTCCTTTCCCTGTGCCGGCTATGGTTTCTCAGGAAGACTTGGCACCCGAAAATTCACATAGTGAATTTTCGGGTGCCAAGGCAGGCTCCCAGAATTGAACCCGGGCCCCTCCTGTCAGCAGTCCAACGCTCTACCTACTGGACTATCGCGACCCACATATGTAATATATATATATATATATATATATATATATATATATATATATATATATATATATATATATATATATATATATATATATATTACGTTACACGTTTGTTTTGAGTTGAAAACCGAGTTCTATACTGCAAATTTTAGGTAATATCCCAGTTTTGTCGATAAGGAATCTTACACCTCTAGTTGATTGAAGAAATTGATTTAGGCAGTCGTGCACTCCTACAATCAAGTAGTGCAGGTTCAGTGGAAGAGTTGGTACCCCGGTGCTCTTGGGTTGAATGGAGATCTCTTATGACGCATGCGCACACGAGCACTCACGAGCACGCATCCTAGCACGCGAGAGCAATCAAGAGTTTCTCAAATCCCAGTTAACGAACACGTGTTTCGACTGTCAAACAGACTTCATCAGGGCCATCATTATTTTGCAACAGAGGATGGAGAAACTCAAGTTCCCACCTGGATGCCGCTTGAGTTTACGTGGGTGTACTCTTGATAGAGGAGTGAAGACATGCCCTCTGAAGCCAAGGGTATCGGAGAGCTATCGTTCTATTTGCACCATGAGCAGTGTTTACTAAGCTGCATGTATGCATTATTTTTTTATCGTATGAACATTTCACGAAATGTAGTGAGTAGCTGCGGTCCTTTAAAGAATTAACATCAATCGATTTAATTATCACTGGTTAGGAATCTGGTGGAGCGTGATAAAAATTGATGTTGACGAGAAGTTTGAATTAAGAAAACTGTGCATCAAATGTCCACATAAGAAGTGCATCAAGTTTTGCGAAGCGTTCAAAAATAAACCTATATATGAAAAATATTCTCACTTTTGCCACGAAATAAAGGGAGGGTGGTAAAGAAGGGTTAAAGAACGATAAAGGGGTTTATGTTCGGGGTGGGATTTAGGAGGTAGTGTAGACGTGTATTTCAGACGTTTCTGTTTTGTAAATTATAAAAAAATCTGAAAAATATGGAAAAATTTTAGCAGCACCAAAACCAGGAACGTAACGAATGGCACGATGGTGCAGCTACCCTCCCACTTCCTTCAGTCTTAACTACGAACTTCAAACTTTCAAACAGTTGCACCGAGAACAATGCTAATGGAACACAGTACGAACCTAAGTCCATCTGTAATTTACAGTCAAATTGTGGGTAATAACTCTGTTTCGAATGCATTTATAATTTATGTAATTTTAACTTTACAATAGATCCGAGAAGCAACTGTTGCCTGTTTCATTCATTGTATAAAGGCAAAATTCTTTTTCAATAACATGGAGTTAAAATGGCGTGTTTCTTTTGTCCATTTTCAGATTTCTACATTTTCTAGAATTTGGTTTTGAATAATCATAAAATACTTCCATAGCAATTTTAGGTCCAAATAAACAATTGTAAATCCCATTTTGACCACGGTTACGTGCAAATGAAATATGGTAATTTTGGCAGTAGTTCTAGAAAACTTTGATTATAAGATGTCTTTTGGCCCTTTATCATAATTCTTATTACGTTACTAGCAAAATATAAGTATTTTTGCAAAGAAGCTCTTTCATATTTTCCCTTGGGTGGTTTATCTTGTGCTTCTTTAATTTAAACTCCGCGGTGCATATAGAAGGCGCATTGGAAGACTGTAGAAATGCCATGAAATGAAGATGGGGACATCCCACCGGAGATGAGATGTAAAAGTTTGGACATTTATTCTGAAGTGACTTAACGAAATGTAATGACTAGCCGCTATATTTTAAAAATATTTTAGTCATAACACCAATTTTGTAAGTTTAAGAAGCCTGCCTGCGGATACATTTTTTTACTCAGCACGTTTTATGTCTATTAAGGCCAGTGACTTGCTCAACATATCAACATTAAGATTTTGTTTTGTTTCAATTACTTTTATCAGAAAAATTTATTGAGGAGTTATCCCTTGCATTGAGTAAAAATCAGTGTCATATGGAGCATAACTCCTTCCTTTTAGTTTCTTTCCTCTTTTTTGGAATAAATTCGTCATGTTCTTTTGCGTTAATTGTGGAATTAAGTATATCATCATTAAGAGGGGTTTCTCTCAATCCCCTGTCCAGGGTTATGATCACCCATCAATGTAATCAGGACTCAAAACAAATTAGAAGATAGTTTGAGTTATTTAAGGCCCTATCACTTTATTTCTTACATGTACCTACAATCGTTATGAGTTCAATGAAACTTTTGCACTCCAGGTTTAGCCTAATTTGTTTTATTCAACTTCTTTTCAATCTTCCACAAATTTCTCTAATGATTCTCTAATGAAAACGCAAAGGGCTGATCCATCAGTAGCTCATGCCGTCTTTTTAACGCCATCATTCTGTAGCAACACGTGATTTATTCTTTTAATATTCAAACCCAGCCTCTGCCAACCTCATATTTTTGGTGTTAATTATTTCAGAATATATTCCCGGTTTGCGTATTCAAGATCAATATTAGACATGATTTATTCTTATGCAATGTAATATATTGAGTATTAACTTTAATCTCAACCTCCGAGCGTCTAGTAACTTCCTTTGGCACTTATTCTGTTCTGAAAGTATTGCTGTTTGTCCTAAGCCGGATGCATTTTAATTATATCTGAGCGGATCCGTATTCCTCTTTTCTTTCCAAAAATAGTCATTTAAATTTAATAATGAATAGAAATAAATCCTTTTACTCGAGAAAATGTTTGATTTCATATAATGTAAACCAAAAAATACATGAATATGGTTGAGTAATTGGGAATTCTAAGAAAGAGGGAAACATTTCCAAAAGATTTTGAGAAAATAATAATATAATAAAATCAGAGCTAGAACCAAAGGCGAATACCGATGGGTAATGCAGATAAATTGATGGAAATGGTTTGAATTCGCGAGCCAATCTCTTATAAAAAATGTTCTAAATGTTCCAGGAAAATGTAATGTCAAGTGTGACGTTTTTGTCATTTCCTTATAAAATTTGAATTATTTTAAGAAATGAAACGCGTAAATTACCTCGTGCTATTAGTAATTTACCATGTGTGCCTATGTATTTTTTATGGCAAGTGAAAGTGATGTTCTGCAATTTATTGACAAAAATTTGAAGTTTTGAAATGTATAGCTATGGAATAGAAGAACTTGCGATAACCCCCGTGGTAAATTAGAATGCCCCACTAAAACAACATCATTAAATTTTATTAGATCGTGGTATAACTCTTTATTTCGATTAATATTTGTGAAAGGTATAACAGAATTAAATTACTTCGTTTTTTGATTAATTAATTCATTTAAAGTCGCATTTTTCTCCTACCTTTTTCCAAAAGGGCTATAACTTCTTGGTCAAGTGAATACCTGCGAAATAAGCGGATGTCTACAAATAATACATGTAAATGCAGTGTGTATGGAGCGTCCAAACTTGGTGGGTCTATTAATGCTAGGAGAAAGGTAATTGGCGAGGACTCCATTAATGCCCTGAAGGGTAACATGCCCTCAGATTTTGGGAATCATTAGTGTAAACATCTTTAGTACACTATTTATCGATAAATTAAATCACAATTCTTATCTCTGGACAAGAATGCTCGGGTAAGTCCAATCCTTTTGTACGTGAGGGAAAGCCATAATTGCTAAACAACAATGTAGGTCTGAAGATTTTGTTGACTTGGAGTAGGTGTTGGAATTATTTTAGCCGTTGATAAAACCGAAATCTATTATTAATTTCTGAGGCAGAAAAACAATGGTAACACTACAAAATATCACCTATTAAGAATATTGGATGAAGAAAAAAATAATTTTTCGTACACATCGAAATTAGAATGTGACAAAATTCTTTTCTGGGAAAAAAAAGAACTTCGGTCGGTGATGGATGCGAATGGCGTGGTATGGGAGTAAAGCCTAGTGGTATGATGCAAGATAAAAATTTCAGGAAGCCATTAATATATATATCTTAAAAATATACCTATACATGTAAATCTTAAAAATAAATCTGCGGGCGTTATATACTTAGAAAATGAAATAAAATGAACTATCTTTATTGATCCCGATGGAATTATATTGATGATGGGATGGTGAAATGAAGTCGCACCTTTTAAAAGCGATAGTAAAAGTTTAATTAAAATGCAGAAAATATGAAATATGAAAAAACTGAAATTCATTCGCTGAAATGAAAACATTGCAAATAAATATTAAGATATTTGAAATGTACTAGAATGTTGCCAAAAAAGTATAAGTAGATAGCGATAAAATGCAGGTAATTTTATATCAATACTGCATTTAAATATGCCGATATTTCTCTCTCACAGTGTTTCTACGGTGCAATATACCTTACTGAACTGTAAGATTCATTTTTTGGACGGACGTAGAAAACTGGGAAAACATCTCCTTGGTTCGATTAATATAAAATTAATTGGATCAACCAATTATTAAAGAATTAGTACCCTTCAGAGGAGGGGGGCAATCTAAATTAATTTTCACCACGAAATAAAGTTCCAAGCCCATCCATATTACCTTTTTTATTTTTAATTTTGTCAAGGTCATAACGTGAACGCAAGACCATGTGCTGGGAATATAAGAAAAATAATTGCTCTTTGTACGGGGTAACCTTAAAATTAACGAGGTAACTTCAAAATTTACTATTTTAATTTGGTTTGGCGATACACGCGGTGGCTAAAATACAGGTATTTTGGGACGAAATTCCAATTTTTTTAGTGCCGTGATATATTCATGATATTTCGATAAATTCCTCGCTGGAAAGTGGTATAAAACTTAAGCGCCACACACACTGTTTCCGTTATAGAGTGTAAGACTCTATGCATTTTTGGGCCGAGAATTATTTAGTCTACTCATAGTTTTCTCTATATCTCCCGTAATCTACGATATATTTTCAAAGATATATTAATTTTATTATTGTTGTCAGTCCTAGTCCTTGATGATAGATTTTTAATGAGCACGGGCTAAACACTTCATAGTTCTTCATAGTATATTAGATATTTTGCATGATGGCTACTGATACTTTCATGGATTATATCACTACCATTAATGCCGGTTTAGGTTAATATTTGAATACAGCCATAAGCACTCTCCCATTCCCTCTATATTACCTCTACAAAGTAATAAACTGAACTCAGGATCTCCTAGCTGACCGCAAACAAAAGGTAGTGATAGGTGGCTCAAGATATAATTATGCCCAAGTAACAATTGGCATCCCACAGGGTAGCATCATAGGACCGCTGCTATGTTTTATATACATCAATGGCATCACCTTTAAAATAAAAAGTAGCGTAAAACTCTTTGCCGACGACACTGTAATCTACAGGGGAATAGCGTAATACTCAGATCGTGAATCACTACAAACTGACTTGAACAACATTAAAAAAATGGGTGAATAATGGGGGTTGGAACTAAATCCGAAAAAAATTAACGTTGTGCATTTCTTAAACAATAGAAAACACAACCAAACTTTACCAACTTACACACTCGGAGGTGTTCGGATGGGCATCGTGAATGAAGTAAAATACTTGGGGGTCACCATTGCATCGGATCTTTCTTGGGGAAAACATATACGCATGTTTTGTGGACGGGCGCTAAAAAAAGCTAGCATTCGTAAAATGTATAGTCGGAAGGTGAAGTGACAAAAAGTGAAGGAAACGTGCTATTTTTCTTTAGTAAGGCCCAAAATTGAGTATGCGGTGAGCGTTTGGGATCCTTTCAAAAAAACATTAATTGCAGAATTGAATAGGTTACTGAGAAAAGCCGATAGGTTCGCGAAAAACTCGTACCCAAGGACACCAAGCGTCACACATTTTATACAGAATCTGGGGTGGGAACTTTTAGGTATGCGAAGGCTCAGGGATAGATTAATTTTATTACAAATATATAAAGCGTGTGGTTTCGCATCCGACATTGGGGTTATAATTAGGCTCCCTAATTGTATTGGCAAGGCCTACAATTTTCACAAAATCAGGGAGATTGTCGAACAGATAGATTCAAGCATTCGTTTTTCCCGCGCACTATTCGTGACAGCAATACAAGTGAAAACTTGTAAAAGGGGAACATTTAAAAAAATAAAAGATGCGCGCTGTCGAAAATAGGGGTATACAAAATTAAAATCCCACAAAATGCTCTCCATATCAGGCGTCCTAACGCCCTAATGTCCTATAGTCCCACGCCATTCTCTCTTGCCAAAAGGGGTATAGGTGGATGTATATAAAACAATGTATTTGTGAATTTTCCCTCCGGAATGTGTAAAATAGTAACCAGCAATATGTGTCTGAATTAAATATGTGTCTATCCCCATTTTATGCAATTTCTTGTCCTCTTTGTTTAGGCGAATAGGAATAGCTGCTAAGCATGTAATACTCGTAATATATGTAGGCATGCTGCATGATTGGTGTTTGGTCGCCCCCTTCCCTAACGGTTTTTGGTGGATTGCGGGGTGTCAGGTGTAGGAAGAACTAGTGAATATATGTAGAATGGCTGGTGACCTACCACCCCCTGCCACACGTCCTTGCGACGGTTCGCGGGGTATTGTGTAGATGTACGATAGATGCATGCACGGTACACTGTTAAATCGCTGGAAACATGCACACGCTGTTCCGTCACGGGAAAGAAAAAGTACAATAGGTCAAACGTTATGCCGTTTCCGGAACACACTTCCTTCGACTATTTTCCTCCATTTTACTTTCACTTCATACCTTTCTCTTCCGTATAAAATTGATGCAATGTGCATGAAAATACTTCATTTTCGCAAAGTCTCTCGCACATTCTCTTCTGATTAAGAGAGACTTAAAACCCGTCGTCGAGGTCTTGTAGACTGCAGCCAACTGCTATTCACGTATTTTGTGATTCGACACTCAACCTCTCAGCGAACACGTCCAAATAAGTGCAGCAGTCTGCTGTCGTACTTGCCCACCACCGATGAATCCATTTCCGAACTCTTTCATAACCCATTCACTCCTCATTTTGTATTTCCTATTTTAATTTCTATGTCATCTTTTCCGGCCGAGTGCTGCTGCCGCTATCAGGGATGAGTACTGTAGAGATTGAGTCAAGAAAATTAAGTAAAAAATCTTTTAACTTATTTAAAAATAAAAACTACGTCTGGAAGGAGCATTATCATTCTTAAATCGGTGGATTAAAAATATCTTGAAAAAATTGGCAAATAAAATCTTAAACGGACTAAGAGAATTGGAATTTGGAGATTCCATTTCTCTTTCAAATAAAGCTGTCAGTAAAATAACATGCCATTTTTGTTGCTGTCTTATCATTTAAAAATCTTGTGTAGTATTAACTTCAGTTATCTGCAGCAAATGGACATGTTAATGGTAGTTTGATACTTATTATATATAGTACATCTTTTAGCGCGGAAAATGAATGAAGTGGAAAAACACACATCAAATAAAATTATTATCACATATGACAAAAGAGGCAATATTCTTCGAAAAAAGGACTTATAGACCATAAAAAAATTCAATTCAAAATATAGTGAAATGATAATCGCCCGGTTAAATTAAAACTATTTATTACTTACATGGATCCATATCATTATTTACAAATTAAGTTGAATGCTTGGAATACATGTGTATACGATTTGTACTTTAATATAGTAGTTTTTTAAGGTGCAGATGATTTTTCTGCTACAATCATTATTGCAAATTACGCTTAATATTAGTGGTATATTTTTTCAAAACAATTGATACTGGCATTTGAGGTTAAAACAGATCATTCGATGGTTTCTGACTCAATTTCGTGGAAGATAATGTTCATTAAATTAATTTTAATTTAACAGATTAGTTTAATTGTATCTTACCGTATTTTGATTTCATATCTATTCCATTTGAGTTGATAAAATTAGCGTCAACTCTAAATGTTATTAATTGAAACGGATACCTTGTTCATTGTAAACGGAAACCAGAAGTTCAACCAAGTAAGAAGAATGAATGTGGATGAAAACCTTCTAAAAGGTTTTTGCATTGTTACACACGAGTGACTGAGTAATTTTTTATCCTCATAAAATTGTATGATGTATTAGTATTCTGTTTATTTACGGACGTTTTTTTAATGTTCTATAAAACGCACTCCTTATATTTTTCAAAACAAACTCTTAGAAAGATTTCCTGGGAAGGTGTACTTCAATTGTATTACGAAATTTTAAATACGTAAAAAGCTGATTAAAATTTTGAGGCTGTTGTTTTGAAAACTTGGATAGTCGTAACAAGAACTTTGACTTATAACTGAAATAAAAATTTTAAAACTGTTTATTTTCCTCATCCTATAGTAAGATAATAATACGATTTCTTTTATTCGGTCAAATGTGCCGGGAGGAAAATCAGCATTTTTTGGGGTTTGAAAAGCTTTTGGGAAAAATTGGATTAAAAATTTTTATTAGCTTTTGAGGAACGCACTCTTAATTACCATTTTCATACGATTAGTTTCATCTCTCAAAAAGTAGAAAGAAGTCTCCTAATATTCTCCCAACAGATAATGAAATGCGGCCATTGCGGTTGAGTTGAAGCTGATTAAAGATACCTTCTAACCTGGTTGGAAGAAGTTAAGTCAGGAGACTAGGGGCAAAGTTAATTGTGCACGGACATTTTGTGTGAGACAAGTTGAAAGGAGGATGGGTAGCAAGGGGAGTGCAAAAGGCGAGAGTTTTTGGCAGAGAAATGTTCCTTTAAAGAATATGTGTATAGGTATCTTATTACCATTCATTGATCATGTGTAAATAAGCCAGGGGCGTTATAATAACTTTCTTTTCATTTTATCTTACTCGAAATACTCATAGACCGGAGACGTTTTTCCCCTTAGGAGGTTAATCAGTATTTTTAAATTATTCTCAGAAAAGCTTCAAATGAGCACATATCGATCGCGTAAAGTGTCGCCGAGTTAGAAATTAGTAATGGAAAGTGTTATTTATAATTCAATGATTTGTTGCACATTTTTTCAGCCCTGGACTTCACTAAGAATTCAATACGAAAAGTCCTGTATAAGCTCAGGGAATATTTGCCAAACGATATATCTGAAACAAGGGGAGCGAATTCCAGCCCCCCCCCCCTAGAGCTGGTGCATGGGAGATTAGCGGGAAAGCTATGATAACGGAAGTTCTTTCATTTTATGTTCCCTGAGATAGAGTGACTCAGTTTATGCTCCCTGAGACAGGGTGTAGAAAGGACTATCTGCCGATTATCCATCGCTTGATTTGAACGAATCACCAGCGTGAAAATTTGCTGAGACTGGTAATTCTATTGCAGTTGTAAAATTAGTTAGAATTTATTGCCTTGATGAAATGGCATTGTTAAATCTTTAATTATTGACTAAAATTACTTGAAACAATTTTTTTCGATTTTATGGCAAGTCATTTCATCTATAAACCCACTGAGAAGAGAACTATGATTGTATGGCGCTTTGTCCCGACAGTAATGCATATAATGAGCTTGAAAGTTTATTAGAAGTTCTCGTTGTGTGGGAAATCCCGGAATTATGTAATAATTGCCAAAAGGCATCACAATTTTAAGATTTCCCAGTAAACTGTTTCACAATAAAACGCTCCCCGCAACGCGTTCATGAAGTGTAGCACGATGTGTCTTAATTGTGCTTAAAACGTAATTAAATAATCTAATTACTTTCCTCCGAAATGTTGGATTATTTACAATGTTTGTGGAGAGAGATAAATGTATTTATAAAATATTTAATTATTTAAAATACATTTCTTGACGAGTATTGAAAAATAATGTGGTAATATTAGTGCACATTTCTGTCATCTATTCCGTTTTAATACCTAGGGGCTAAGGAAGCAAAAAAACTACCGGTCACGATGAACTCAAGAAGACATTCAAGAACCTTTATCTATAATAAAATATTGTAAGGGACTAATACAATATGAACGCAACTAAATGTAAATCAGTGGTGCATGCGCGTTTCTGGGGACTTATCGTAAGACAGGAGAGGATCTTGATAATTTCAAAACGCCATCGCTTTGGTAAACGGTTGTGGAAGAGGAAATGGCCTTTTTAAACGAGTGTCACTCCATTTTATCGTGTGCAAATCTTTTTGTACTGGCAATTTATGCACGGAATTTAATGTTACCTTTTTTCCTTTGACCCATCGCCATTGCTTATATTACTGCCGAATCTGATAATATGTTAATGCATTTGAAAATTATAATGATATATGACATTTAAACCCGTGTGTTTTCACTGGATTATTATTCAAAAGGCCAAGACAAGTGTAGTACTGATCAGGGGTGGATCACGGGTCAGACCCGAACACAAAGGTTCCAGGGGGCCTGACTGGTGTTGGACGGCACCCTCGTCTATTTATAGGAAAGCAAAGAATTTCGCTCGACACGTTTTTTAATAACGTACTTTTGGTGAACTGACACGTTAGTATTTGGAGATCCAAAAAAGGTCAGTCAAGTAAATTGTAAATTCCATACTTAACATTTAGATTTACGCAGGCTGAGTATTTCGAACAGAATATGCAGGCGTTCTTATCCTATTTCTAAGCCATAAAAACGAATCCACGAATTTTATTCCCATAAGCAGCTATTTTAAATTTTTAAAAAATATGTTTGTTTGGGCACCTTCACTATCAACCGAGCTGCTTGAATTTCCAGGTACCAGAATTACCTGGCGTACCATAGCTGGTACTCTCAGAGAAACAAACCGGTCCCCCTACCCTGATGTGAATTTCACACGCCGTCAGGCTTAGGACGGTAAACTCCACTGATACCTAACACACCGACCCTCGGGTTGATTACTTTGCTTATCAACTTTTCATATTTCAGTATTGGGCTTCGCGGGTTTTTCAGAGCCATATCCGAAACGTTATCATGCTTTCCTTAATGGCTATTTTAAAAAATACTATTTGATGAAGCTTGATGGTGTATGGAAACATCCTATATTTTATGAACACTAGAAAACAAGTAGTATATTCAATTTGACATATTCCTAGTAATTAAAAACATGTATTCATGCCTTATAATTGATGCACAAAGTTGGTATTAATAGTCTCGGAGACAATTATTTCCTGAAATGACTGTGCGTCGCAGAGCGCTGCCATTGCACTGGCTCGGTGGTAGCGGGTCTGAATTTCAAAACGCGCCAAGCACCTCCAAGCGTTCGTTTAGGCTAAATCGCGTTTTTGGTGGGCCCCTGTCGAGCGACTCGGTGAAAGCGTAAAATGGAACGAACAATTGAATAGCGATACGCCATCAAACTTTGTGTTGGACTGGGGAAATTGGGTAAGGAGACTTTTGGCATGATATGTCAAGTGGATGAAATCACGTCACAAAATATAGTCTTTGAGTGGCACAAGCTCTTCAAAGATGGCCGATATAGTGTGTAAGACGAGCGCCGGACGGCCGTCGACGTCAAGGACCGACGTCAACGTGCAACGTGACCGTGCAGTGCTGTATTCGGACCGTCGGTTAAGTGTGTTCATGATCACAAACCGTACTTGTATTGATAACATGACAGTGTACACCATCACAACTGAAAATTTGGCAATGCGAAAGACCTACGCTAAACTCGTCTTGAAGGTCTTGACGGACGACCAAGAGCAGATTCGAGGGCCTGCTCGGGAAGACCTTCTGCAACGGCATCGAATTTATACCCCAACCTCGTTACATTCCCGACTTGGCACCAGCAGACTATTTTCTATCCCCAAAAGTGAAATCCTCCCTCAAAGGACGCCAACATGGACCCTGGCATTTTAGCAATGCACGTATTTAAAATAAATCTATTTTATCGAAACTTTTGCCGATTCTTTTTATGCAAACAATGTATAACTACTCTAAATTTTATCACCTCAGACATAGGTGTGTTTATTTACTCATATTTAAGCGTATCTACCCTTTTATTTACTCATATATTCACCAATCATCATTTGCATAAGGTATTTCATTGTCAGTATTTCCTGGTAATTTTAAAATTACGTCATCTTTCTGCTTTTTTCTTCAGTTGGATGGCATCACTTTGGTAGTTTGTGGCATCGTCAAACGGGCATGTATTATTTTATTATGATATTGTCTGTTTGAACGTAACCAATCAAAATAAATTGAATTTGAACAAAGAAATACAGATTACGTGGAAACAGAGTAGAGCTGACTCATAGCCACTGAAGTCTTGCGTATCGTACCTCACTTAATGACAAATGCGGAAATACCAGTAACCGTGCTCCTAGTGTTCGTAAATTTCCCTTTCTTTCAGCCGTCCCTTGTGGTATTGACGTGGGTGGTGAAAGATTATATTACCAAGATAATAAAAATTTTCTCTGAAGGGCTCTCGAGGAGATCTTTAAAACTTTAAATAAATATCCAAATACTTGAGAAAATTGTAACAAAATTAGGGATTATGCTAGCATTGCCAATTTCTAACAAGAATTTGAAAAGTCTGGGGAACTATATATTTTTTTGAATTACGTACAATAAGTTTAACGAGTTTCAACGAGCTGGACATACGGTTAGGTAAAGAGAAATACATTAGATAGGTAATTAAACTTGATAGCTTTGCATATATGGTGGTAAATTGTGCAATGCAGAATGACTGCTTAAGACTTAGGACCAATGTCACCAGCGGTAATCAACACATGACTATAAATCACTCTTTGACGAGAGATTTTGTGAACTGCTTGACGAAGAAGAAACCAACGTCGATCGCGGATAAAATCTGCGTTCAAGTTAAAAGGGGATATTGGGAGATCAAATTAGGAATCAAGGAATATGGTGTATAAAAGCTATCATCTAAATAAAAGAAATAAATTGATATTCAACATTTTAATTATATGGACCACAAAATGTTCATTAAAGTGTGTATAATTTCTTCACATAACGAAAATGAGTTAAAGTGACTCAGTATGCTATTGGTTTTCTGTTAGCAAAATTCAAAATGATTCCAAAATCTCTATAAGGTCAATTATTTGCCAATACCATAATATTTTTCAACGGTGACTATTCTGGTAAAATACCAAATATTCACGCACTATCCATTTCATATTAAGCTACACTTTACAGATGAAAGTAATAATTCTTATGAATCATATTGACTGCAGCCAAGGCACTAATGTGAGCACGGCAAAAAAGAATCTGTAGATTTAGTTTTTGCTTGAATGATATGGAAGATAAATGATATTGCATATCAAAATATAACAATATTCAAATCAAAATGAGAAATGGTAATATTGCATCAAATCGTTACCGTGAGCTACTGAAATTATTTCTCTGAAGAAACAAAATGTATTTGTTTTTCTTTTTTCATATTTTTGTAATTTATATATATATATATATATATATATATATATATATATATATATATATATATATATATATATATATAGCTACATTTGTACGAAGTTAATTGCTAATTACAGTGGTTGTGACGGATGATAATGCTTAATGCTTAACATGAATGACGCTTGACAGATCTTGAAGGCAGATCGTTTCGTTGGATATGGTATTCTGCTCGTTTTGGAGAAGTTATACCCTTTATCGAACATCAGCGCATTGATTTACCGTCTTCAAAGGTAGATGAAAGTTTTGACAAGGAAATCATAACACCAATTTAAAGAATATAATGTAAAATTTTTCCACATTGTAATAAGATATTTTTCATGATCTAATAATGTTCATTTTTATGTCAAATAACTTGGCGATTGACAATTACTTTTCAGTATCTATGGAACAAATAATTGCATTTATTATAACTCACAATATCCTAAGGAATATATTTTTCCTGAACTTTGCTCCTCTTATTTTACAAAGGAGCCCTAGATTCTTCAAGAAATTAACGTGACTCGGTAATTAATTGTGTAGAATAATTCAACTTAATATTTATCTTTTTTGCTTGTAAACTGAAAAAACTGAATCGAATAAAAACGATAGAATAAAAGTGGTTGAAACCGGGCTAGTATGAAAGTAATATGAAATTTTTGGGAAATCATAATTAATGTTTTTCGAATTAATAATAATCAAAATAATATGGTTTTAACAGCCAAGAGTTATCAATCTGGGGTTTTTAATTATCATCAGTTTGTTTGTTTATTGCTCATTATAAATTTTTTTGTAAGTCTGCCTCCGCATGCATAAAAGGAAAAGGATAATAGTCTTGTGACGTTAACAGTAGTTTAGCAAATCAGTTTGCAAAACAATGATAGCATTTACGCTCCGTAGCTACCTATTATAGAAGGTCACAGTCGATATTCGTTCAAAATGTTGGCGGGACGAATGTAAGGTGTGATCTCTAATCAATAAAGTAACTTCTGCACGTATTCTTTGATCGAATTAAGTTGGTTTAAACGCGGCTTGTATGAAAGTAGTATGAAACATTTGGGAAATCATAATTGATGTCATTTTTCGTGAACAATTAGTTCAAACAGAGAAATCAGGTATAGCGAGTGATCTGCGATCCTCGTGTTCGCCTCCAAACATCGAACCGGACTTTATGCGTAGACAGCATAGTATTTCTTTCTAGGTGACTCGGAAGAGTGAACTCATATTAGTAAACTACGCTTGAGAAGGCTTTTATCGTATTACAGACCCGGGATATTATGAAGGACTTTTCACCGATGAAATAATTAATCAGTTTTATATTATTAGTTCAAAATGTGGTCGTATCAGCAATGCGAACACAGTAATTAGTCTGAAGGCTGGTGTGATTGATGAGGGTAGTGCTCACCTAGTACTCAACGGTGTGTATAATTCACACATTAGTGTACATCAAAAGCCTTTCCTCTTGCTGCCTCAATTAGGCTTCGCAGGAATATCCAGTTACCCAATTGCTGCATAGGATGCGGGGCTTGTTGAATCGGGCCATTTCCCCACGCATTTCGGATGGTAATCAAATGCTCTACCCACGTAATTGTAGCGTCCCTTCTATCCATATAAATATATAGTGTTGAAAATTAACCTTTTCCTCTTTAATGAGTTTAGTGTGACCCATTGAATGTATTTATCTTTGAAACGATCATTTTTAAGAAGCTTAAGAAATTTTGATAAATGAAAAAAATGGATGGAATTTCTCTTAATGAAGATATTGTAATTATCTGAGCCATTCTCGGAAACCATTAATCATCGTGCAATTATTGAACAGGTCGATTGAAATTTTTTATTTTCGGTAAGTATTTTATGTTTTTCAATGTTTCGCTGAATTGTCTCTGTTGTAATTTGAAATGCGTGATGGTGTTAATTCGTCTTCTTTTCTGTATATAGTATATGTAGATACTTTGTGAACTCTCTATGGATGAAGCTTTGAGTTTCCTTAAAATTGGTGGAATATCCTGCCCGTATTCCCTCGATGAATTTTGTTTATAGTGGAAAATTATCGCACCTGTTGTAACACGTCATGCGGTTTTCATTTTTTTTGGTGATTCATAATGTATTGCTGCCGGATTATTGCACGAAACCTCTGGTGTTTATCGGTATATCTTCTAAAGATCATCCAGGAATTTTAATTCGACGCGATTGCGGATTTGAAGATCTTATGGAAAGCCTTCAATTGAATAATTTGTTTTATTGCTTTTCTAAATTTGTTTATGGCAATATATTTCTATGCATTACATGGTAGTTCATAGTAAATGTATTTGGTTGTAAATACAAGTAACCGTTTAAAATTAATTTAGAAATCCTGAAGCGTGGCTTTCAAAGATAAGGTATTGGCTAAATTATACTTGGCGGATAAATAATTTGAATTGATCCCATAAAACTTGCCTCAAAAGGTAACCTATCCGATAATAGTTATTGTCGATTTTCATCGGTGACCGACAAAGTTATTAGAATAAATAAATATTAAATGATGCCTTATATGGGTTTGTTGAACAATAAAACATAACGCCTCAAATCTCATACAATTTTTAAGGGAAATACATGTATGGATTAGGTACCTACCAACCAAACATGTATGCCTTTCATATCAGAGTATATGAAATTTGCATTGATTTTATTTAATTATATCAAAACTATCATTTTTAAGCACGTTGAGGTTGAAGCCATTCGTCTCAAGTCCTGCTGTTACAGCCATTCAATTTCTTTGTTTATGATTTGTTGAATAGAAAGTTTAATTAGAGGAAAAATGAAATTTACTATAGAAAATGTTCATTAAAAAAATTGAAAAAAACGTAATATAGCCGGAAAATATTTGCAACCACATCGATGCTCGGCAAATGCCACTTAGCTTTAAATAATAAAAGAAATATTCCATTGTTTACTGATCAAATAAAGGTAGGCAGTCACTTGGAGAACAGCGTTTTGACGGAAGGCATTTTTAAATCACTGTACTTTTGTGATAGAGATTGAATTAATTGGTAACATGTGGGAGTCAGCTTGCTGCTGTGCCATCCTATACCAAGACAACTTAAGCCGGGGGTTACGACTCGGGTCTGTCAGAACCAGGGCTCATTAAAATCCAACGCCGACGTCGATCTCCGCGACCTAGAGAACATTGCAAATTAGTGGCTCGTATGGGTTAAAGCCATCTGCGGCGGCGATAGCAGCGAGTCACGCGGGGCTGCTCACTCAAAGTGAAATTCCGCCATTGACGCGTACGCCAGCGCATGAAATACCGATCGCATCCGCAGTTCTCGAAGCGATCTCCAAAGCAGGCCACAAAATCCTCCCCCACTCTCACCTCTCTCATCCCCCATTTCCTCCGCTCCTCGCGTCTCTCCCCTCGAGACGTCATCCGTCTGCATCTCCTTCACTGGTTTTAGTTGAAACTCAAGTGACTGGAAGGGAGGATCGAGTTGCAGGCGGAAGTGAAGATGGCACGCTTAGACTACCTCGCAGTTGTTATGGATAAGATGTTGGGGGATTGCAAAGATAATATTTATTTTCTTACAATTATGTGTTCTTGGCTGTATTTATTGTAAAATGTAAATGCTGTGACACGAATTGGGAGAGAAAAAAAGAGTTATCTTTTAATGGTAAATGTGCCGATTTTCAGTTTTGAGAATAAAAGAGTATTTATGTTGTGTATGGATGGTCAACAAGAGATAAAAAGAACAAACTGATTCATCGGTAACAGTAATTTACGCTCAGAACACAGTTATTATTCCATGCAGTTATAAACGGACTCGAATTTGAAACTTTATTATTTGTTACAATTAATGCTATAATGCTTCCCATGCAACAATTTCAGAGTGTAAAAATTATTCGCCTTGACTGGGATTCGAACCCAGATCTCTCAATATCCGGTCGAGTGCTTTAGCCACTTAAGCTACCGAGGCAACTTTTCCTCGGTAGCTTAAGTGGCTAAAGCACTCGCCCGGATATTGAGAGATCTGGGTTCGAATCCCAGTCAAGGCGAATGATTTTTACACTCTGAAATTGTTGCATTGAAATGCACATTAGCGGATGACTCCGTTAAAAGTTACTGTTGCGGCATCTCCCGCAGTTTCTTTGGAATTTGCTATAATGCTTGACATCAATTCTTATCTTTGCAGAATAATTAATTGAGAATAGTTGATACATAATTCTATAACTACCGAATTGGAAAACCTCACTCAGTTCTGATGAATCATTGTTTGCTACCTGCGTTTATGATAACGATTTTGTTAAATGTCTTTTCGAGATAATATTTTACAGCAAAAATCATCGTGAGGTTGATAATTATCCAATTACTATCTAATTATCTATTTTGTGTTGAATTATTAATATTTGAATTGAATTTTCCGGGATAGGGATTCAGTAGGTTTTCCATTTAATCAACGAATAACAAAATATGTTGTTGTACGTGAACACTGTGATAGCGCGGTGTGAACCTTACCGGTTTATTCCTGGAAATGTTATGGCATTTAATCTATATTTTGTTAATGCTTTGCCATTATTTTGTATACCTTATTAGTTATTTAAGCGATTAATTGTTAGAGTTAGGCAATAGCTCCTTGAGAAGTATGTGTCCCCATTTAGTTAAGCTTACTTTCAAATACAAATTAGTAAATTGGCGTTTTCGATGATAATCAAGGTAATTCATAAGCTACCATTGTAACAATTGTATTTTCTGAAAAGCAAGGCTAACCTTAATATAATTGTGCTAATAAAAGGTTCAAGAATGAACCGCTGAGGTAATAAAAAATTATTAGTGAAAAAATAGATGAGTGATCATGCCTTTTACACGTATATTTCCCTTAAGAAAGTACGATCTCGGTCATTAAATCACCGGCGAAGAGTATTCAAGTTTGCTCATTTTAATGAACAGGTACCGAGTAACACAGCAAAAGCTTTATGATCAAAGGGTCCTGTTGTATCCAAAGGGCTTTGTTATTGTCCATGGAGACAGGAAAATCTACAGTACTCATTAGGTAGGATTTTGAGTGACAATCCTTTGTGGCAAGGAAAGCGATATTTGTCTAGTTCATTTTTTAGGTGTAGAAATCATCAAATTATTAGCGAATGCTCAAGTGGCCCGGATGCATGTATTGCATTGATGCATTCAAGATGCATGAAATAGAAATGGGAAGAGATGATTTTCCAGTAGGATTAAGATATTTTTCTGATCATTAATGGATGTCAGAGGTTGTCAAGGAGTAGGACAAAATAATTGAAAATGAAAATGGCCAGAAGCTATAAAAAATTTATTAATTTATTATTATTTTATATTAAAATATAGCGAGCTAATTTTAACACGGTTTTGAACAAAAATAAAATACTCGAAGGTGAATTTGAATCGTGCTTACATCCGGAGGTCGCATTAGTTTTGAGAGTAAAAAAAGTGTGTGTGGTTATTCTAGTGAGAGAAAAGATTTGCATTACCGAGAAATCATTCAGCTCATCTCATCTGACTGAGCCCCAGTTTTCGCAAAGTGCTAAAATATCTTCTCGATCATCTCTGTTACTGGAGTACTTTCCGTTTAAATCTTTCTTTAAGGCGAGTTAGAGTAACAGCTTATTTAAATGTGTTTAAAATAATTTAAACATGAAAACTAAAATAGCTTAACCATGAAAGATTCATTGCAAAACCGTCTAAGACCATGAAATCTATTACAATATAAAATCTATGGCCCATTATAACATTTATAATTGGAAAATTTTCCGAATTTTGAATTGTTTTAACCTTGGAAAACAGGTACTAATATTGGTTTTTGTAACTTCTTTCTTTATGGCTAAATATCTCGTTATATTTGGCTATTCCAATATATCGAGTAAAAAATGCTCTCGATAGTTTTTAAATTACTGTAACAAACAACCATTCAAGCAAATACCTAGCCCATGATTTCTTAACATAATTTGTGAATAAAAGAATCATTGAAATATTGTTTCACAGGAAATATGAATTTATATTTAAAAGTTTTCGTTTCACTAGGAATAGTTAAAAATTGACAGAAACGAAAAGAGGCAAAGGCCTGAGTATGAAGGAGGAGGAGAAGGATTCTAGCGATAAATTCAAAGGAAGTAGTAAAGGTGGATGAAGAGCGTTATGAACGGACGGCTATGAAAATTTGCTTGAATAGAGAATGTTGAACTGGCAGGGAAAGGAGAGGTGAGTAATTCACATTTTAGACGAAACACCCTAATAGTGTGTCAGACTGAATCTTATTAGGTGAAGTTAAGGAATTCAGCGATGTTCAGTCTGTATTCATCCAAATCATACCTAAAATGGTAGGCTATCTATTAGCCATGAAAATTCGTGAGGTCTAAGTACATTTATTTTACTGTAATAGTTCTAGAACTAGAGCGAGGAAAATTTATTTCTAACAATAAAGCTTAATCTCGGAACATTTACCAAACAAATTGGGTTTTCATTAAATGCTTTCATTATTAGAATTTTCGAAGGTGGTTTTTATACATATAGTGAAGAATAAATGAACATTTATACTCACGCTAATATCAACTAAAATTGCAACTTATTCTGATACGATAAATTATATAAAATAAAATATTTCAGTATTTCAACAACTTGTATCGCATATACTGATTTCTACAATATCGGGAAAACCGTTTATTATACAATAGAGGTTTGTTTCACTGCTATCTTCTACAGAGGGTCTTTGGTGGAATCTTATTTTTTTTATGAGGTAGGTTTAAGAGATAAATACGGCACAGTATATGTAAATTGAGCTTTAGGATATATACTAGCTTTATTAGGCTACAATAGCAGCAACTTTAATTGACTTTAAAGAATCTATTGGCACCTAATTTTTCTTGTAGACCTTGTGCATGTTTATGTATTTCATATTATGCCATTAAAGCACCTATAAAAATTATCATTAAATTTATGCGGCACTTTTGTCATGCTATAATTAAAGGCTACAATATACTACTGACTGTAGACTAGAATATATTTTGGGATTTCAAAACCTTGGTAAAATGCCAAATAACAGAGCTAAATTGGTATTTTACCTAATTTATCAGTCATAGTCCAAAATAATAATAATTGATGTTACTTTAGTGTACCGTTTATTTTATTCCAAATTCTGGCAATCGGTGTTTTAGGTAACCGTTAGCATATCCACTCTCTTAACTTACTAACGCGTATTCCAAACGTTGGAAGAAAAAATGCGATACCACATTATAGCGCTTTAATATTTAAAGGGCTCTGCTTCATGTGAAGGCATTCGTAATTAAACCAAGCGTGATGAAATTGCAACGAAGTTAAATATTTACCAAAAGTAAAGAGAGCCGTTAACCACGACATGGAATGAAGTATGGAAATTGCTTGTCAGGATTACCGAAACAAAAAAAATGAAATGCTAGCATTTCAGTATAAAAAACGGCAAAATGTACACATAATATGGTTTAACGATTTCAAAGCATGAAAAAACATAAATATTCATATTAAAATTTTTATGCCATTGAATTGTGCGATCAATAAATAATATTTTCTTGTCGTAAATGAGATTTTCCATTGTCCGTCGGTGCTCCTCAAAATGAACTATTGAAGTAGCAAGCCCTCTTTGCATAAATTCTTAAGTGCTATGTCTTAATTGTTAAGTTAAATCTCTCTTGATGGATATCGTTTTAATGGCTAAGTGTTGTTAACAAAACATTTATGTCTCCAAAGAGTGGATCCGTGGATGCCTTTAGGCTAGATAAAACTTGCCTTTAAGGCAATGTTTTAAGTATCAAGAAAATTATATCGCAGTATAAATTTGTTGGCAGTGTATTGTATACTGGTTAAATTAATTCTTCTTGATCATTGCATTGTTACGAATTTTTTGGTGAGTATTCACAATACCTATTCCGGTAGCATTATCTCGTAACGGTAATATCTTCATAAATGTAAATTTAATACATTAAGTGACACTTCTTATTTATCTTCTTAATGTGGTTCATTTCTGCAATGAATGTCATTGAATAAAGTAAAGATGTTAATGCCTACATATTTTGCCATTAACTCACAAAATGCATGCCGTGAATTTTTTCCCTGTAATGTGCCACTATTTTACAAAGTCAAATTCTAATTCATTGAACTAGCACAAGATATATAAACTTACATGATGAATAACATGCGCCAGTGCCAGTCCACGTGGCATTGTATGAATTTGTAATACCTATTTTGCCTTTCCCTACTTTTAATGTACAATTATAGCATTTTGTGAAATATACATTTCTATTTAAGTGTAAAATACGTTATATGGTTACAAATTTTAACCTCGTGTGTCCAGGTGGTTCTAGAAATTCTTTTGCTCTCATTTTATTACAACGCCTACTCCTTTGCGATTAAATATAAAAGTCATGAAATATCAGTGTGCTAGTTATTTTTATGGGCATAAAAAAAGAAATGAATCTTTATTCAATAGCCGAAGAAAAATGAAAAAAGATTTCCAAAGCCTAATAACGTGCAGAGTTGAATTATGAGCTTATATGGTGAGGCTCGTTTATTTACTACCCACGGTATTTTACTTTAAACCTGCGGTAGGATCAACTGCACGTGTTGTGCACGGGATCTTTGAATCTGTGTATCTATGTATGTAAAATAAATGGTTTAACCCCGTGTCATATTGCATTCCAAGAATATATTGCACTCCCTACATATACATATTTCCTGTATTCTCTATTCTTTGATATCGATTTTATCATGAGATTCGCTTTACGAAACGATTCACCCATTAAGAATATTCAATTGAATGTAGGAACCATTTTTTATGAGCATGAGTGGCAATTTATTCGTAACTTATTTATCCAATTTGCTATTTATTGGGAGCAGAAAATAACACAATGATATTAATTAACGTGAGTTTGAAGTTTCTCCGACAAAAGTGGTGTATTCGCGGACTTAAGAGAGCATCACGGCCAGGTTTGGCGACAACGAAATGTGTTTGATATAGAATTTTATTTTATTAAATAAGTTATAACTTTGAAACCACTTAAGTTCAAAAGAGGGTGAATGTTAACGTGGAGGTATAAACGTCTATAGGATTGCGTAAGGCAGTGTAACCTTATAAAACCAGCCGTGCTCATCCTCAAAAGTATATATATATATATATATATATATATATATATATATATATATATATATATATATATATATATAGTATATATATATATATATATAGTATATATAATATATATATATATATATATATATATATATATGGACCATGGTTTAGATAACCAGTTCCTTTCCCTGTACCGGTTATGGTTTCCCAGGAAGATCTGGTACCCGGAAAATCACAGCTTGGATGGAGCTGCAGGTGCCCACAGACTTGTCCGGGAATCGAACCCGGGACCCTCGGGTCGCGTCAGTAGCCCAACGCTCTACCCCCTGAACTACCGCTGCCAACATGTATAAAAATATTTATATATATATATATATATATATATATATATATATATATATATATATATATATATATATATATATATATATATATATATATATATATATATATATATATATATATATATATATATATATATATATATATATATATATATATATATATATATATATATATATATACAGGGTTCGTCCGGAAAATAAGTGTACTGAGCTCAGGAAAAAAAATTTATTGCACTTTTACATATCTTAAGCTAATATTCCTCAAAATAGGACCCTTGTGAGTCGATACACTTGTTCCAGCGGCGTTCCCATTCCTGGAACGCTCCCGCGAAGGCATCATCGGGAACCTCTCGAAGACTCGTCGTCGACCTCTTTTCTGCCCTCCACGAACATCTTGTGCCACCGAAAGATCATGTTTCTGGACATGGCTGACTCCCCGTAAGCCTGGTTAATCATACCGACAGTTTCGGTAGACGATTTCCCAAGCTTTACCGCAAATTTGATGGAATAACGCTGCTCCAAAAACTTCGGCATCGCGTTCCGTGACGTGGGTCGAGCGTGGAGGTTCGCGTTAACAGAGCTCCTCACTGCACCACAGCTCAGAGCCGACTGCCTTTTTCAGCGTCGCTTGCCAACATACCCCCCTCCAATCGCAGCCCTTCAGAGCGGTGCTGGGCGCGCCTGGAGCGGCGCGCCCAGCCCAGGAGTCAGTACACTTATTTTCCGGACGAACCCTGTATATATATATATATATATATATATATATATATATATATATATATATATACCTGTATATACATATATATATATATATATACATATATTTTTTTTTAAGTAATCTACCGGTTAAGGTAGGTTTTTGGACGGACACAACTACCAAACAAATATTTTATTACTCCTAACAAAACACAAAATCCATCATCCTACTCTATAGCACGTCCCTCTTCATCTCTGAGTACTTTCTTCCTCCCTTCATCCCGTTCAACATCCCTATCCTGTTCCTTCCCTTTCCTCTTTTGCCCAACATTCTACCCTCTATCACAGTCTTCAACATCCCACTGCCGGTCAATACCCCCTTCAACCACTTCTCCTGCCTCCATAGGATTTCTCCCAACAAACCCCTCTCTTCGCCCACCATACCAAGTACTTCCTCATTTGTTTTCTTCTCTGTCCATTTCACCTTCTCCATTCTTCTCCACACCCACATTTCAAAAGCCTCCAATCTACGCCTATCCTCCTGCTTCAATGACCACGTTTCCGCTCCGTACATAGCTACGCTCCATATCAAAGTTTTTACGAGTCTTTTCTTAACATCCTTACTCAAAGTCCCTGTCATCAACTCCCTCCTCCTTGTGAAAGCCTCTTTGCCTAGCGCAGTTCTTCTCCTTACGTCCCTACTACTTTGACCATGTTGGTCCAAAACACTACCGAGATACGTAAACTGTTCTACCTGCTCTAGCTTTTGCCCTCCTATTTTAATGTTAAGCTTGGCCTTTTTCTTTCTAGAAAATCGCATAACCTTTGTTTTATTAATATTGATTTTCATCCCATACCTGTCGCACTGAATTTCCAATTCACTAAGCAATGCTTGCAGCCCCTTGGCTGACTGACAAACTAAAGTTTGGTCATCAGCAAACCTAACTGATTTTACGAATTCCCCGCCCACTTTCATTCCTACCTCGAGTTCTTCCCATGCCTCTTTGATCATTTCTTCTGCGTACAGGTTGAACAGCAACGGTGATAATGGGCAACCCTGCCTTACACCCCTTCCTAACACTGCCCATCCTGACTCCCCGTTTCCCACCCTCACCTGAGCAGTCTGAGACATGTACAGGTTGCGGAGTAGCCTCCTTTCCCTCCAATCTATTCCTATTTTCTGCAATATACTCATTAGTTTTTCCCAATTTACTCTATCAAACGCTTTTTCGAAATCTACGAAACAGGCAAATACCTCCTGGTTGTGTTCTATATTCCTCTCGATTAATAATCTCACTACTGCAATGGCATCACGCGTACCTCTCCCCTTCCTAAACCCAAACTGATCATCCCCTAAGTAATCATTTGCCCTACTCTCTATCCTTTTGTTTATGATCCTGAGAACAACCTTAGCTGCGTGGGATATCAAACTAATTGTCCTATAGTCCTCACATGACGTGGCCTTTACCTTTTTCGGAATAGGAACTAAAACTGATCTCACAAAGTCTTCCGGCCAGATTCCCTCCTCATAAATACTACGGATCAGCCCATATAGCCTCTTCCTCCCACATTTTCCCAAGCATTTCAAAAGTTCCACGGGAATGTTATCTACCCCCACGGCCTTATTTAGTTTCATCTCCCTTAATGCCCTTTCTATCTCATTGTCTAGTATGCCTGGACCTAAGCTATCTTCCTCTACGTCATGTTCCTTTTCAATGTCTAACTTTGTTGGTCTAAGCTCTTTACTATATAGTTCTTCTACATATTCCTTCCATCTCTCTTGGATCTTTCCTGCGTCAACTATTACCTTACCGGCCTTATCTCTAACTGCTATCGTTGATCTCCCTTTCTTACTTCCCGATAAAGATTTAACTATGCTGTAAAGCGCACCGATTTCCCCCTTCCTCTGCAGACTTTCCATATCCTCGCACTGCGTCTTCCACCATGCTTCCTTTGCTTTATTTGTTGCCCGCCTCAATTTATTGTTCAATTCTTTGTACTTCATTTTGCCTAATTCTGTATTTATATTCTTCCATTTTCGCCGCTCATCCATTTTTGTAATCATCTCATCCGTGATCCATGGTTTACGAGTCCTTTTAGCGTTAACGGTTCCAATAGTGTCTTTTGCCGCTTTAGACAACCCTTTTTTGATACATTCCCATTTTTCTTCAATAGTACTTAGCTCTTTACCGTCCTCCATGATATATATATATATATATATATATGTATATACAGGTATATACAGGTATATATATATATATATATATATATATATATATGTATATACAGGTATATACAGGTATATATATATATATATATATATATATATATATATATATATATATATATATATATATATATATATATATATATATACATTCAAACACGAAATCCCGCCAAACGGCGAATAAATACTCATATATACAGAAACATATATGAGGAAAAGGGATAGGAACACGTATAAAGGACGAACACAATAGAGGTGGGGAAGGCGGAATCGAACGGATCACAAGAGTAAAAATATTTCCTCAACCGGGACTCGAACACCGGATCTTTCCACTTGCCGGGCGGATGCTCTTAACCACTTGAGCTATATATATATATATATATATATATATATATATATATATATATATTTATATATATATATATATATATACACACACAGATGTAGATTTTTAAAACATAGAAACAAAGAAAGGGCACAGATAAGTAATTTTGACGTTCCGACGGCACGACCGACGCCATCAGAATGACGTTCTCTGGGAAGAGCGGAGAGGACATATGTGGGGGAAGGGTGAGGGAAGAAGACGTAAGGGACCAACAGGAAATGAACAAGGGCGTGGGAGGGGATATGTAGGCAGCTATTGGATGCATTCAGTGGGGTTGATTCAGCCCAATATATGCGCCATCTCACTGGTTCTTACCTTCATGCTACCTGCTGTTTTCCTCAGGTACTTAACTTAACCAGTATACGCTCCGTCATTCCACTCAGCTGTTATACAGATCACTGTGTCTACTTTGTTTTTTACCCTGCTTTTTTGTTTTGTCATCTCAAGCGGTAGGAGTTTGCATAATTATTTTTAGAAATATCTCGCTTCTCATTACTCCGCATGTGTTGTCAATGTATTTAATTTCTCCAATTCAATTTCAGTAACTTAATAATATGTATACTCTGTAAAAATGATTGTTACAATTTACATGTATCTTTCCTCTAATTAATAGGGTTTTCGCAGGTTTTTCACACCCCCCTTCTCTTCGTGGGTGTTTTTCCTGCGTGGGTTTTTACTAGTTGAGCAATGCCACGCTCTCCCTAGCTTTTCCCACAGACCTCATTCTTTGCTTAGACTTTCCTCATTTTATTGTACTCTATCTTCACTGTCATTTAATTTGAGTATATGTAGGTGTATTCTTAATTTATATATGTATATGTATGTATGTATGGGTGTGTATGTGCGTACTTATGTTTGTATTTATGTATGTGTATGAATGCATGTATGTATGTTTATGTGTGTATATGTATGTGTGTGTGGATATGTATGTATATGTGTAGGTATGTGTATGAATATAGGTATGTATGTGTGTGTATGTGTATGTATGTGTATGTATGTGTATGTGTGTGTCTCTATATATGTATATACTTTTTACTTTTCGATGTGCAAATCTGTGTTAATGAATTGATGTCTGTCTATATGTATTTATGTGTACATATGAATGTATTTATAAGTTTAATGGCTAATATAATATGTATATGACGATGGGTTAAATGGAAGAAGGGACCATTTGGTCTCAATTTCGCCCAAATAAAGACCACTATCTATCTATCTATCTATCTATCTGTTTTGGGAAGGGTTTCAATCACCAAAACCCTTGAAATCAATCAATTGCAACAATATTTTAATTCCAATAGCTGCTACCCATCACATACAAAACGCTCCATCCCCTTCTCACTGTCAGTCTGTGTCTTCCGTCTCTGTACCAACACCCCCTACCAACAGAAATTCAGTGTTTTTATATATTTATACGTCACCAAAGAGCGTTCCATTTCGAATATATAAAATATATACATATATATATATATACATATATATATATATACATATATATATATATATATATATATATATATATATATATATATGTATACATAAATAAATATTTTTTTCCACACTTCGCTATTTATATGGTGGTTAATTTCCAATCACAATAATTCACATAGCATTTAGGACATATCAGTTATTAATATGATACTTAGACATTTCTTTGCGAATAAATTTGCTCAACTTCTTATCTATGAAATCCCATGCTAATATACTCGGTTGGACTGGAGATTTTTACTAGCACTCGGATGTTAGGTATGTGGTAGTCACGAGTACGTATCACGAATTCTAAATATCGATTACGAATCGTATTCCACTTTTAGTATAACTTATGTTTATTCAATTTTCTAAATATATTTGTCAGTATTCTTTCTTCAGTATACACTGAGATAGATAATGAAAATCACGTGTCTTAATTGCAGCTACATGTTTTCCATAACATCTCTTATCTCATGCACTCATCCACTAACTTTCGTTGGAGGAATGCAGTCGTGACTCATTGTAGTATTGAAAACTAAGTAAACAATAACATTTATATAATTAGTTAATCTAATTCCTCCAACAGGGAAAATAGCCATATAGGGAGTGGTTGAAATCACAATATTAATATTTATAAGCATGCGCCGTTCAAATATTATAAAAAAACTCCATTTAATTTTTGTAAGCATTTTTAAAGCATTAATGAATTATTTTTTAATAAAGCAAAGAAGGAATAGGGAAATTAGTGTCGTTCTTTCGTTGAATTTGCGTATGCATGGAAGCTCTCTGTGTATGCTCCTAACAGTTATCGTGTTTATCCACGTACTCGTTACGGCGTTATTTCGTGCGATAGTCGAGAGGATCCGACTTTAAAAGTAGTCATGAACGTGGGATTGCAAAGAGAGAATTAAAATACTCTCCTACGCTTTTTTCCTACGACTCAGATTTCCTTAAGGGATCATTTGTCCCTTATCTTGCAGGAATACCGAGTCGCTTTAGTCATCCAAAGTGATATTTATTTTGCCTCCCTGGATAAAACATTTTTTGCTCTGGAGTATGGTGACCAAAGCTTTGGGTAGGTGGCCTGGAGGGAAGTTTTATACCCGCCCTAGCACCGATTTCGCTTCCATGTTCAAGGAAGGAATTCTCGCCAAAATGGAACGGTAAAAATTCATGTATTTCTTAGCGAATGGCCTAGTACACATTCTGGACGTTTTCGCATTTCCGAGTGCTTCCTGCCAGTAGATGGCAGCTCAGGTTCATCTCAAGAAACGGTGACCCAAAGGCAAAATGATTATCTTTTATACGTAGCCAAAAATGGTATCTCCTACATTTTTTCTCTACAAGTGGGATGCGCTACGTCTCATTTGATCTCCTCTGGGGGATAGCTCCTTGATATTTAAAAGAAGAATTTAACGTCTGAATCGCGACGGTATGACACCGTAATTTTATTTAAAAGATATGGCTGTATTAAGTTTATTTTATCATTCTCTTTGTTTTGAAGTGGAGATAGAAATGTGAGAGAGGGGGACATCGCGATCCAGCATGTAAAAATTTTGTATTAATTTGAATGCAAATTTCATTTTATGTAACTGCTATCCTCGTTTTGATACTCAAAGGTATATATATATATATATACTTTTTTCATTTCCTTGGGTTGCCTGTGGTTTGCATGTTGAGCACCCAAAAATAATAGAATTCTGGTGAAGCTGGGAATTTTCCAAAGTCACCAAGAGGGGGAGTGCTAGTCATCAGTCCGATTGAGCAACTGTGCGTGAGGACTCACAGCCAGTAGTAGATGCCACCCAAAACGAGGTCTACCCCTGCCAGCCCGCCTGCTGATCCTCAATCAGAAGACTTCTTCGCGGAAACAGAAGAAGAGCTCCGCTACGAAATCCAGCTCACGGACATTACGGAACGCAGTCAAGAATCTAGCACCCAGCACCCTCGGCCCCAGTCGAGACCTTCCAGTCCCTAGCCCCACCACAAGCGGCCGGACTACAACCCCCGGAGGACAACGAGATACTCCGTTTATTTACACATTTAAAAACTAATCGAACGTCCTGCAAACTCAAAGGCCGGGACCTGCATGAAATCGACTTCATCTTGACGGTGACCTCCGCTTGGGAGGGGCTCCCAGATAATGTTCGAACCAGCTGTTATAATAGAGCACGCATATTACTTACCGTCGCCCTTTACGGATGGCCTGACGCCATCAGAATCGCACCAACAGTGCCCGCGGAGCTTCTCCGACTTCCCATCGGATTCCAGCCCAGCCAGCCAACGCCCCCGGCACCGCCGCCTCCACCACCGCAGACGCAGTACCGGCCCTTTCGCCAGCCTCCCAACCGTGGAAGGGGCTCACGTGGCGGGAGAAGACGGCCCAATTATTGAATGCCCCACCATTCATGTCCCGGAGCGCGAGCTCGCTGTGGCTGAATATGCCCTGCTCGACTGGGTCGACTCGGCAGAACCAGAGGACGCGGAAAACCTCTCTGACACCGACACCTCCAGCACCGATAACGACAGCGACCGAGATACAAACAGTGACCGTGACATCGACGAGCCGGAAGAGGAGGAGAGCCGCCGATGGAACATCCCCAGAATCCCGCAATTCAACGACATCCCCGAGCTCGGTTTCGACGCAAGCCTTCCGGGGGACGCCCTCACCAACCTCGAGGAAACGGCGGTCAAACCGGAGGAAGTCCCGGCCGTCCAACCCATAAGACCCCGCACTTACAAGCTGCCGGCGAACACCACCCTAGCCAGGCTGGGCGCTTCGCTGCCCAAACTGACGGAGGCACCATACAGGGTTGGTCCGGAAAATAAGTGTACTGAGCTCAGGAAAAAAAATGTATTACACTTTTACATATCTTAAGCTAATATTCCTCAAAATAGGACCCTTGTGAGTCGATACACTTGTTCCAGCGGCGTTCCCATTCCTGGAACGCTCCCGCGAAGGCATCATCGGGAACCTCTCGAAGACACGTCGTCACGGCCTCTTTGACGGCGTCCAAAGTTCCGTATCGCGTTCCTTTCAAACTCCTCTTTATCTTCGGGAACAGAAAGAAGTCCGGTGGTGCCAAGTCCGGGCTGTAGGGCGGGTGCGGCAGCGTTGCCACGCCGTGCTTGGCCAAGTAGTCCGACACGACAAGCGCGGTGTGAGACGGCGCATTGTCGTGATGCAGCCGCCAGATGTTTTTGATCGCTTGCCGGACGCGGGCGACTCGTTTTCGAAGATTACACTGCTCTGCTATCATCCGAACACTAAGACGACGATCAGAGTTCAGTATATCGCGAACTTTTCGCACATTTTCGTCGGTGAGTGTCGTTGATGGGCGTCCAGGCCGTGGTTCGTCGTCGACCTCTTCTCTGCCCTCCACGAACATCTTGTGCCACCGAAAGATCATGTTTCTGGACATGGCTGACTCCCCGTATGCCTGGTTAATCATACCGACAGTTTCGGTAGACGATTTCTTTACCGCAAATTTGATGGAATCCAAAAACTTCGGCATCGCATTCCGTGACGTGGGTCGAGCGTGGAGGTTCGCGTTAACAGAGCTACTCACTACACCACAGCTCAGAGCCGACAGCCTTTTTCAGCGTCGCTTGCCAACATACCCCCCTCCAATCGCAGACCGTCAGAGCGGTGCTGGGCGCGCCTGGAGCGGCGGGAAAAAATCAGTACACTTATTTTCCGGACGAACCCTGTACGTCTCCCTAACTACGGCGGTCACATCAAATATGTCCACATACATCGATGGCCTCTTGGAAGCGGGAATCCTGGTCAAATGGAACTGTAAGTGTTCTTTTCGATGTTTTCTTATACCCAAAAGTGACGGGGGACACAGGCTAATCTATGACTTATCACCGTGGACGGAATATTACCGCACCCCAAAATTTAGCCTCATGGGACCCGGGCGTGCGCTAGCCGACATACCCCTAGGCGCATATCTCATAAAAATATATCTAACTAGTGCCTTCTACCAGTTGCAAATACACCCACGCTGCTGGAAATTCTATGGTGTCCGATACCGAGGTGAGAAGCTAGCCTTCACAAGGCTTCCTATGGGCCACGCCCTTAGCCCGGCCATCTTGCAGTGATGGGCCGACGAAGTGGGGAATGATATCAGTAAGAAATTTCAAGTGAAAGTGATAGTGTACCTAGACGATTGGCTCGTCCATAGTAAAACGAGAATTAACAGCGCAGCCATTACGCAGTTCATAGAAGAGGAATTCGGCATTAAAATTGTCTAAAAGGTTCCATCTTAAGAATATCACGAAAAACGCTAATGAGCATAAATCTTATTTCCCTAGTTTCAGAAAAGTGGACAAAGGGAATGAGGAAAGTTTGCCCAACGTATATAATAAATGTATACATTTATTTAGTACACATAGTGAAATTTCAACCAACACCAAACAACTAATAGCTCAGTATGAGAAATCGTTCCAAGAGGACATGCAAAAATGGATTCAGTTGGTCAAAACGTTCCTATAGAGTAGGGGTCTCCTAACTTCTCAGCCCGACGACCACATTAACTGTTAAACGGTAGTTTGGGGGCCTGGGGGCACATTCGAGGTCCGAATAAAAAAGAATTAAGACATAGATATATGTTTAATTATTTATTTAATATTATTTTATTCAGTTATTATTCAATAACACATTAATACACTACACATGGACACCTGAATTATTAGTGGGAATGGTGAAATTGTATCCTGGATACCAAAATAGCAGACATTTCTGGCTTTAGAATTGATTTCCCTAGAATCAACAGTGACCTGAGATTATCATCAGATAATTGTGCTATCAACTTGTTCTTCAGGCATTTCATTCTTGAAATTGCATTTGATTTCCTCTCTCCTTATACCTTTAAGTTCAGAAAATTTAAATCATTAGTTATGCCTGCAGCAAAGGCCAATTTCAATACCCACTCTTCATCAGACAGTAATGTCAATGGCCTTTACTCTCCAGGAAGTCACCTATTCCCTTTCCTGATTCAAATACTTTGTTCAGAACTTTCTCGCAACTTAGCCATCTTATTGCTGTATAATATGGTAAATCATGTGATTCAGTGTCTCTATCTTTTAACATGTCTCTGAACTGTCTATGGTAGAACCCATGTGACCTTATTTAATTAACCATCTTCACCACATAAGTCAGAACATTGCTGATGTCCTAATATTTAGCATTAAAAGCTTGCTGGTATATGATACAGTGTAGGAACATTGGTTGTGAAATATTTTTCCCATTACACTTCTGCTTCACTTGTCCAACCAAGCCTTTATTTATGCCACTAATGTTCTTTCCTCCAATAAGAGTCATGCAACTGAGGTTATTTAAGTCCGAGTTTTAGTTTTTTTCAATTTATTGAACATATCCTATCCGGCAACAGTGTCATGCATGATTTGTACGGAAGTCAGTTCTTGTTAAATGTTCATGTTTTCACCGACACCTCTAACGAACACAAGAAATTCAGAGGTGTGATGGATGTCCAGCGATTCTTCCATTGCAATTGAAACATGGCGAAACTTTCTCGCATTTTCGCTATTTGAGTCACAATGTTTTCACCCATGTTTGCATTACGGCGAGCAATGCTATTTGCACCCAAAGCTACATTTTTCAATTGTTTCGACTTTTCTGGGCAAAGTTACCTTGTCACCACTAGCACACATTCCTTCACAACGACACCATCAGCAAACGGTTTGCCACTTTAAGCCAGGACTTAGGCAACATTAAAACTGGACTTATTTAAGGATCCATTTTCTTTTGAGGATTTAAAAAAAATGACCTTTAAGATGTGAGTTGATTTTATAATTTAGAAAAGTTTTCGGCACGGACTTTACTCTACAACTGTGCATATTTCTCCTTATTTTTTCTACGATGTTGGCGGCGCAGTTTGTATTCTTTCATCAGAGTCACAGTTCCATTGAAAATGACATACAATGCTTTCTCACCAGATTTGACGAAGAAGTATTTCAATCTTCATTCCTCTTGATAATTCCGACACTCATCGACTATTTATTAGTCTTTTTCTCTTCTCAGCCATCGTTGGGCACTAAAGTAAAGTGACTTTAACATGATAAAAGAGAGTAACTGAAAGCACACAATATTGCTCAAAAACGTGATTATACGAACTAATTTCGTCGAAATTATAGCTGCAAAAGAACTGATATACCTGTAATATTTTAAAATTCTTATGATTTCTTAAGTTAAACTTGTATGAATACCGTCTGCTAAATATAGCCCCTTATGGTAGAGAGATACTTGCCTTTAATCTTTCCTCTTCAAAAAATTCGGAAAAGTCTTGTTAAACTACGGACGTTCCTAATACTTTATTCCCACTAGTAAGGAATTACAAGAAGGAAACTGTCACAAAATAAAATGGAGTGCAAAATGTTTTGCAAAGAGGCACAAACTGACACCAACACCTCATCGCGGCAGTCAACCGCAAGTGGAAAACTGTAATCAAAATAGTCAAGTCTTGAACAATCAGCAAACCATTTAAAAATTCTGTCTCTAGAGGGCATGTATCATCTCATTGACTGTGAAAAAAAGAAGTAGGCAGCAAATAAGCTTTTGGACTGTAGTGATCGGTTTGAAAAAATAGCCCACTACTACGCGCTTCTATTTTAATTCGGTAAAAATGTAACTTCCACGTACGCTGCTGCTGATCTTGGTAGGAACCCGTAAATTTCCGAAATTTTTTCCGTAAATAAAAAGGTCTCCACGGGCCGGATGAGAGGGTCTCGCGGGCCACAACTGGCCCGCGGGCCGTAGTTTGGAGACTTCTTCTATAGATCATGGCACTTCACGAATCAAAGACATGGAGCAATGGAAAAGTTGACCAGGAGGAATGGGAATCTTTGAAACATGATGTTGGAGGAGATTGCTGAAGATTAAAAGAACAGAAAAGGTGAAGAACGAGGATGCATACAGAAGAGCAAAAAGGAAAGGACTTTATGGACTAATCTACGTAAAAGAAAAACCAGTCGGTGTGGAGACAACTTGAAGCGGAATGTATCAGTTAGAAATATCATAGAAGGGGAAAATGGAAGGAAAGATCCCGCGAGGAATACCAAAAGACAACTTCATGGAAGAAATTATAAAAGTGGCAAAATAAAAAAAACTATCAGGGCGTGAGGGGAATCGAAAATAAAAAGAGAAGACTTGAGGACTGCGATATTTCACTTTAAGAATTGAAATACGGACGATGATTATAGTGAAATTAATGTGGACATTGTCACTGAAATTAAATATTTGTATCACTCACTTCTTAAATGCTAGATGGAACAAATCATGCATCACTCCTCATTTCATAAATTAGGTCATAACATTTTTATAGTAATAGAATTCCATCTCACTAAGAACTGAAACTGACCTGTAATTGTGAATGCCTCTCACTTAATGAAGACGCCACCCTCCACTATCAAAGGTACTTATTTTTATCAGTTAATTTACCAGTTAAGGTAGATTTTGGATGGACAAAACTACCAATTAATATTTTTTTAATCAAAACAAAACAAAGCCCAACATCCTTTATATATCCAGCTCTTCATCATCTCTATGTACTGCCTTCCTCCCTTAATCCCGTCAATCATCCCTATCCTATTCCCGCCCCTTCTCGATTACCTGAAATTCTCCCGTCTATCAAAGTTTTTAACTTCCCACTGCCGAAAAATACGTCCTTTTTCCTTTTTACCTTCCTCCTTATATTTCACCCAAAAATCCCCTCTCCACGCCTATCATTATTAGCATTTTCTCATTTGCTATCTTTTCCGTCCACTTCATCCTCTTAATCCTTCTCCACACCCACTTTTCAAAAGCATCCTATCTACTTCTACCATCTTACTTCATTGACCACGTTTCCGCGCCATACATAACTACGCTCCATATCAATGTTTTAACGAATTTTTCGTAGCATCCTTGCTCAACTTCCCTTTCATCAGCTCACTCCTTCTTGTGAAAGCCTTTTTGCTTAGCGCAATTCTTCTCCTTTACGTCCCTACCACTTTGACCGTGTTGGTCCAAAACAGTTCCGAGATACGTAAACTGTTCCAACTGCTCTAGTTTCTACCCTCCTATTTAATGTTTAGCTAAGTCTTCGTCTTCCTAGAAATTTCAAATCACTTAAAGAAAATGATTTCTTTAAATTGATTCGCATCCCATATCCAATTCACTCATCAGTGCTCGCAACCCCTTGGCGGACTGACAAAATATAGCTTGCTTATTAGCTAACCTAACTGATTTTACGAAGTCCCCACCGACCTTTATTTCTATCTCCAGTTCTTCTCATGCCTCTTCAATCATTTCCTCTACATACAGGTTGAAAAGCAACGGTGATAATGGGCAACCCTGTCTTACTCCTATTCCTTAATACTGCCCATCCGGACTCTCCATCCTCCACTCACACCTGAGCAGTCTGAGACAGGTACAGGTTATGCTTGAACCTCCTAACCCTCCAATCTATTCCTATTTTGAGTAATATTACCCTCGTTAGTTCTCCCAATTCACTTTATCAAGTGTCTTTTATAAATCCACGAAACAAGCAAATACGTTCTGATTACTATTTGTATTCTTTATTCCTATCGATTTGTGATTTTATTAGTGCAATGACATCGCGCATGTCTCTCCCCTTTCTAAACCCCAACTCATATTCCCCTGAATGATCATTTGCCTTGCTCTCCATTCTTGTGCTAATGATCCTGAGAACAACTACAGCTGCTTGCAAAATCAAACAATCGTTTTCTAGTCATACAAAATATAGTCCTTACCTTTTTAACATTAGGAATTTATATTGATCGCACAAAGTTATTCAGTCAGATTCCTTCCTTATAGACGCTACGAATTAAATAATATAGACTCCCACATTTTTCTACATCTGTGGTAGTTCCACAGGAATGTTGTCTACACCCTTTGCTTAATATGACTTGATCTCCCTTATGCCCTCTCCAGCTCAGCGTTGAGTATACATGTACCTCAGCTATGTTTATTTAGTTTTTTTCGTTATTTATTTGTATGCCCTGAAAGCCACCGCTTGGGTGTCTGAGGGGGTGAATACACACTAGACTAATTTTTACCCGAACATGACCCTACTGCAATCAGAGAATGTTATTACGATCCCTAATCGTTCGCGGAAAAAAACGATATCTTAAATCTATCTTTTTATTGTCTAATTTTATTGACATGATCTCTCCTACCAAAGTACCATGGGATTAATAATACATTTTCAACATCAATGCTCAAGAGACTAATACTTTTTTTTATTTTATGCAAGCGATTCATTCTGTGTGATTTGACCTTCACTCCTTGAGTCATTCCCATCCTAGCTGACCTGATATTTTGGATACGCCTCTAAGTTTATCAAAATAAAGTTTTGCAAATCTAGCTCCACCACACTGCACGAGTTCCAATTCGGCAATCAATCCCACTTTGCGAATCCCATATACTTGCAGAATATTCAAAATAAGTCTAATCGACGACAAATGACATTTTTCTTTGATCTAGTCATCACTATTGCCCAGTACTCTTCTAATAAATCCTTATTTTTTGTTAGCTTATCCACATATTCCCAGAATGTGTTTCATACCGGAGAGAACGTTAGTGGGGTAACGCCTAGGTGTTTAATTGACTATTCACTTTCTATTTTGGGGTTCGCAATGCATTACGCGTTTGGTAGGAAATGAATAACTGATCGTAGCACATTTCAACTTGATAAAATTGAAAAAGTACTACTTTCCACTTGAAAAAGTGCTACGATCAGTTATTCATTGTTCGAATTCCACCGCATCACGCCCGAAGCTACTCAATTTGTTCAGTAGGGGATTATTTTTCCAAATTTCATAACTACGCAGTTTTTTGAGTTTAATTCTAATTGCCAAGAGTCGCACAAGCGTTGTTCACAAGGTCATCTGATAAAGGTGTCCTCTAGATCACGGATATCATGGCAAATAAATGTATCTTCGGCAAATAAACGATTCTTACTAGTGATTACGAAGTTCATGCCGTTGAATTAAAGCAAGAATAAATGAGGTCCGATCACACTTCCCTGGGGAACACCTGAATTAACTGCTCCTGCAATTGAGGTTAACTCATCTATCACTACTCTTTGAACTCGACCATTCAAAAAGTCTTTAATCCAACCCAGGAAATTTTTATGAATGCCAAATGCTTCTAGCTTTGCGAGTAGTTACTTATGAGGTACTTCGTTGAAGGCTTTTTTACAATCTAGAAAAATCGCGTCCTCTGTGAACATTTCTCTCTCCCAAATTAAGAATAACGTGAAAAAAACGCAACTTGCGTCTCGAGGGATCTACTATTTCGGAAACCCTGCTAATTTTTTATTATTAACTCCCAATTAACAAGGTGTCTGTCGGTCGAACTAGCAACTATATGTTCCATAACCTTGCATGAAATGGAAGTGAGGGAATAGTTCTGTAATTGCTCGGTTCCTCCTTGTCTCCTTTTTTAAATATTGGTGTTACGTTAGCCGTTTTCCATTATCTGGGTGGCTTACTGAATGTGAGTTCTAGTTGCGACGCAATTTCCGAAGTGAGATCCTGAAATATATGAGCGGATATTTCATCGGGCCCGGAGGATTTATTAGACAATATTTTTTAGCATACATTCCATTCTATAATATGAGATTTCATTTTTCGGCATCGGTTAATCGGCAACGATATGGTGAGCTACCTGAGACATCCTCAGTTCTTAAAAATACAGCTAATAATTCTTCCAACGGCCTTTGGTCTTTTCTATTTCAACTATTATCTTACCGGACCGGATCTCAAATTGTTTACACAGATCTTTCCATCTTACTTCCATTAGTGTTTTCACCTTCTTATATAGTGTACCAATTTCACCCTTCCTATACAAACTTTCCATATCCTCGCACTACGTCTTCCATCACGCTTCTTTTGGTTAATTTGTTTTCTCTCTCACTTTATTATTAATTCTTTTTACTTCCTTCTTCCTAACAGTGTATGTAAATTCTTCTATTTTCTTCCCATTTCTTTCTTTTCAATCATTTCATCTGTAATCCATGGTTTCCTTATCCTTTTCCTATTTACAGTTCCTCTTATTTCTTTTGCGGCTTTCGATAACAATATTTGCGTACATTTCCATTTTCCCTCATCCATTATTGGTTACTACAGCTTGGTGGTACTCCTTCCTTAACGTTCTAGTTAATGCTTCTAAATTCAATTACCCAATCCTCGGCCTCTTTCTTATGCTTTGAATCGAACGCTACATAACATGAGCAATAACTAATAATCAGAGTCGGCATCCGCTCCTGGAAAACTGCGTATTCATGACGCTGTTCCTAAATATGTGCCCAACAATAATATAATCTAACTGATACCTTTCTGGGTCACTTGGTATATTCCATGTATACTTACGCGTATGCGGCGTCCAAACCAAGTGTTAGTGATGGCTAACCCCTGCTTCCTGAAAAATTCAATTGCTTTCTTCCCGCGGTCATTCTTCGACCTAAATCGCAGTCCATCACCTCATCACCGTCTCTTCCTTTGCCTACCGTTGCATTTAAATCCATATCACTATCAAATATTTCCCAGCAGTAACAAAAGCGATTATATCCTCTAACTGATCGTATATCCTATCCACTTCTTCTTCATTATGATTACTCGGTGAACTGTATACATGAATTGTGACCAAGTTCGCCGGTTCTGCTTTTATCTCTGCTAGTGATATTCAATCCGTTGCTTTTTTATGTTTACTACGCTTCTCCCTACCCGTTTCTTCAATATAACGTCAAACGGTCGTTTACTATCGTCCTCTCCTTTGTATATTAGTCTACAGATATCACTCCAGTAACACTCAATATCCTTCCATCTCATCCCACATTGCCCTAAGCCATCTGTTTTTCCTCTTTCCATCTCTCTCTGTATATTTTCTGATTTTCCTGTCCACAACATTTTGCTAACATTCCGATTTCTTACTTTAACTGATTTGGGTTTCTGCTTAAGGATATTCTGTCCTCCTGCTATCTGTTTTCCCTTGCTAGGATTTCCTGAGTTGAAGATCGCGGAGACCTTGCCTCTCACACTGCTGGACACGACACATGGCCGGTTGGGCCGAGTTCCGTAGTTGCCACGACTCATTCTCACTCTATTGTCACTTAAATAAACATTGGGAATGATAATTGAGGTAGTTTCCCGTTGTCTTCTTCAATAGTGTTCTTAACGTGACGCCATCACTCAATGGCCGCCCCACTATGGTCAGACGCCATTGCAGCCGCCTCCCTGAGGAACAGACGCTACGTGGATTATCTTTTGTCTGGCTCCTAACCTTCGACATATCTGGCATGGGTGACCCTACCGGGAGTAATGATTATTACTCACGCCAGCACAGCTCTAGGAGCCATCGTAACACACAAGCTCTGCTACCACGTCAAGATTGTCATCCATAGGAGGTTAGAGTGGATAAATTCTTAGATTCTCATAAATTCTTAGATTCTCATAAATTCTTATATTCTTATAAATTCTTAAATTACTCCTGACGAAATAGGATGATTGAACTTTCATATGTATGGTTATTTTTAAAATTTATCCATAATAATTTAAACTAATGGTCATCCAATCGCCTAAGTTGAATATTTCATTTTTATATTAATTACCCTAAAATTGTTCCCTTTCCGAAGATTTTCGCCCTTTTTTCTGTATCCAAGTATTAACTCCTACTCTCCTTTCTTCTTTTATTTCGTGAGTTTCCTTTTGATATCCTAATTAATTCCTTACTTTTCTCTGCGGGACATTTACTTGCATTGACAATATTTTCTTAAATTTAAAATACTATTAATTTAATAAGTTGGAAGAATATATCGGTGTAAATACGCAGATATTTTTTCTCACTTATTTTTTCCCCTGTGGGACATTTACTTTTTTTGACAATATTACTATATTTAAAAATACTATTATTTACTTAGTTTGAAGGATATATATCTGTAAAGACGCAAATGTGTTTTTTGATTTATTTTTACACATATAATTTCTTCCCGATCAGCTATAGTGGACTCAAGTGTGTTCTCCCTAGAATCTCAATTGAACGATGACATTATTACTTTAGCTTTAAAAATTAGGGATTGTGAGTGAAAAACTGAAAAAACATCTAAGTCGCGCTCCTGGAAATCGGAAATCTATTCAAGGAAAGTGGGACATCAGTTTCAGTAGATGTTGTAAGAAGCAGCTAGAAGAATTAAACAGGAATATTAGGGGGAATTGAGGGCATGGGTATGGCAACCCGGCGAAAATGAGGCAGTCCAATGGGGTGCAAAGGTGTCATTTGACGTTTTGGGTCGTGACCAGCTCCTCTCTTGGCGTTGGCTAAAAGTTGTGTCATCAAATGACGGAACTAAGGGGTCCATAATGGGAGCGGGAGAGAAGGGAATTCGACAGAGTTTCCCAGGAATTGAAGATGGCAAGTTTGTGTGAACCTGTGTGTGTTTTGGTGGGCGCTTAAGTGTGGTGCTAAGCCACGTGTGTGAGAGTGAGAGATGTAGTGGGAGGCTGTAGGAGGAGGAGGAGGAGCAATTTTGTAGAGTGTATGCATGTTGGGGAGGGTGTTTTGTGTAGACGATGGAGGGTGGAGGATAATGGCCGAGGAATTTCGGTGCGAAAGCCAATCGGGAGAAAGGAATGGGAGGGGAGGAGAGGAGCTGAGGGTGGCAAGGTGAGGACGTGGGGCGGGGGATGGGAGCGGTGGTGGTGTATATATAGTCGACTCTCTCCGAGGGATTTAAGGCGGAATGGAAGCTCCACGTTTCCAGAAGGGAGCAAGTGAGGTAGGGAGTCTTTGTCTCCCTTTTGCTGTCCCTTAGCGCTACTGCCCCCCCTCCGAACTCCCTTCGGCTCTTTTCTTGCCCCCCCCCCTAGCGTATGTGCGTGTAGTTGTGTGTGGGTGCAAGTCTGTCCCTTCCATTCCTTTACCTCTTGCCTACGGAGTGGAAGGAAACTTTAAAAGACGCCGCCGTGTTGCCGCGCATTTCATGAAAACTCGAGCTCCATAATTGGATACCATCTTATGGCTCTCTTGAAACGTTGATAGAGCATTCACGGGGATGCGTGCCCTGTAAAGGCCGAACCTCCACCCAAGTTTTAACTTTCGGAGCTGATTACCTGCCTCGCTAAGGTCGATCCTTCCTGGACCATGCTGAGACACATGATTTCATCACAAACCGTATCGCTTTGAAGACAGCCTTTGGTGAAATTATTTGGATGCAATGTACAAATATAACTACTTTTACTGGTTTTGTTCTATCTAAACATCACCGGAAAAGGGAAATTTTATGATAACTTTTTCGTGAGTAATAGAACCCCCATGTCATTTTGACTCCTGCAAACAAAGTTCTATCTAGTCTAGATACGTCAAGTCTGTTGGCACTTATCGTCTTCGTAAATGTATCTACTAGCAATATTATTGTGAATATTTAAATAATCATATGCTCACATTTACGACATGAGAGTTTATTTTATTACTGAGAATGCTACATTTTATCCGCTGGTAATAGGGAGAATTCGTTTTTAAATTGGCTCCCCTAGGTTTGAACCACCTGGGAACACCCACCTGGGATGTCAAATTTCCTTTTGTAGAGTAGATCATTACATGAGAGCGCATTTCCGACGTGGAAAATCTGGGCAAAACTTTAATGTATAGTTTTCATTGAAATTCTCATGAATACTTGATAGTGGAATGCAAGCTAAATGGTTCAACGATATGAATATATGCTCACTGGAAATGAAGTGGATTGATTGCGCTGCAATCGTGGTCCACTGTAAGTTTTCAATATTTGAAATTTGCGTAATAAACATGTAACATGAAATGGAGGACGAGTTCTGCTATGGAAATTACTTGATTTTAATTTGTAAATGCATAACTCGATTGGATTATGCTGCCTTAATGGTAAAGACAATGTTTAGAAAAATTCCGCCAATTTCATCTTGAGGAAGTACTAGTATGAATGTCTACAACGCCGCTGTTTGCCATTAAAATGGCTAAGCAAATAAGAGTTGCCCAATATTAGATGTTTTTTAAGTAAGAGACTCTATGTATGTATACGTGGTTCCTCTATATTGGAATAAATGCCACTGAATGGTGATTGCGCCTTTAAAGTGCTCCAATTAATCTGTAGTTAGTTTAACTGGACGTGATAGGTACTTCGTCTTCTACTTATCTACAAGGAACCCCATTTAGAGGAATTTAATACATTTTTTATATAAGCTTTTACTTTTAACCGTTAAACCTTTGTAAATTATCACTACTTCTAGCATTAAATAATGAAACTGATCTTCATAACTTGGGATTTACAACTTGCATACGTATATTTAAAGCTAGGGCAGGGCATTTTAGATGTATTAAAAGTACAAACTAGACTTATTTTAGAAATTTAATCTTTGCATTGCTTTACTGCCTTAAGAAAAAATTCTCTAAAATATTCATTCTTGATGATATTTTCATCGTTTAAATATTAATAGTTTGCATATAACATCCGGGAGTAACCATTAGAGTGGAAGCTAGGGGTTAGGGCATAAAAGATCTTATGTATCATAATTTATACCCTTTTTTCTCCAATATTTATTATTTAAATTATATTGCTATTATACGTTCATCAAGAGTTTTTTGAAAGACTCGTAAATTCTCAGTCATTAATGGTAATTTGTTATCTATATTAGTGGGAAGATACGGTTAGAAATGATTATATATGCCTAAATTTATGCAATAAATAATCAAAAACTTGAATTTATTAAATATTGCTGGTTAATGTATGTCGTATATTTGGTATAAGTTTCACATTTCACTTTAAGAATTGCCTCAGCGCCAGCCGTTTCAAGCTGAAATCATATCCAGTTGGCCGAGGGCAACGGATGAGGTAACATATGACGCAACGTAGAAAGTTTACTAGCGCCCCAAGAAATCGGCGGCCTCGTCTAATTTAATGCTATAGGAGGCTTATGGAGTGCCTGTTCATCCTTATATCACAGATGTTCCAAAGATGGGAGCCAATCACTTTCTAAGGAAGGTTAACCTAGAGCTCCATTCACTTCTCTTGTGGGAGTAAACATTAACACCTCCTCTGCCAATGTGAGAGAAGATCGTCGAATTACGTTAAGGGTACAATCATAAATATTGAAAATTTCATTGGGTGCCACCTACACGAGTGGGATCAGAAAAATTGCACATGAGGCGGGTTAGCGCGCGGTGGGTTCGATGAAACCCATCACGAAATCGCGATTATCTCGTGAAAATCAATATGAAGTGTGTTTCTCAGCTTCCCTTAGCCCTTTATACATATATATATATATATATATATATATATATATATATATATATATATATATATATATATATATATATATATATCTACCTAACTGACTCCTGTTCCTCAATGTAAAAGACAGCTTCTTGGGATGTGGTTTCAATCATCAGAAGCAGGCGAAGGCAAATTGAATAGGTTTCAATATGCAGTGCTGCCGCTGACGCAGTGCAGGAAAATATCAACGAAACTTTAACAATTTACGCGTGAAACTAAATAATCACATGAAATCAATATTTTATGCAATAAATATTACAACAAAATGTCATTTGATCACTCCTAATGAAATGTACCAAGAATACATAGCAGAGAGAACGTTTATATTTTAATAAGGTATCAGTGAAAATTATTTTAAGCACAAATACGCATAATATATCGAAAAAATTATCATTTATGTCCCATGTTTTTCCAAGAATGCTAAATATAATGGCGCCCCTGAATTTACCTCTGTGGACGATGATGTAAAATTCCATCTATGAATCACATGAATTATTGAGATTTAAGATTTTTATTTATTCGATTTTAAACTACGTGAATCTAAACCTTTATTAATGTATATCACGGTTATCGCGGCTTCTGAAACTAACCAGAGGGCTAAATCGTAACTTATATTTTAAATAATGACGCTGTTGAATATTTTAAATACCATAAGCCAGTATAGTATATCCGGGATAGTATAATAAATCATGCCGAGGGAAAATTAGTTGAAACTTTTAATCTTTAATGCATTCCCACTTAAATGAAAAAGATACAGTATCGATCGCGTGAACATTAATATATAACTCGGGTTTACCTATTACTTATATTTTCTGAGTACTCTTCTAATGTATACATTAGAGTTATTTATGGGGCATAAATATGCTGCATGTTAATTCAAAAAAATAATATTTAGTGGAGTATTTTCCATCTTTTCATAGCTATCAGCGTAAGTGCGACATTTTCATTCTGAAATAATGCCAAATCGTGAATACCCACCCTAATTGTTCAAAAAAATTACTATGTAATTGTTTTTTGTGAACAGGTATAATTTTGACTCACTGAAAATTATGACTTATTATACCGAAACAGAGAGAGAGAGAGGGTTAACCGCAAAGGCGGTGATTTAAACTATTTAATCTCCGAAATGTTTTCTTAAAAGATTAATGCGCTGATTTGTGCTAAGGGGGAACAATCAAGCGTTCCAATCAACCTGCTCACGGACGCATTTTACGTAAACATTCATTCGAAATTCCAATCAAAAGTGTTAGCGTTAAAAGAATTTCTCCAGTCGAGGAGATGTTATCAGTTGACCCTTCGTCTGACAAAAATAAACTTCACAATCCCTATCAGCCCAAAAGTTCCAACTTTGGATAAGGGCGCTTCAACCCCCCGCAATTGTGGGGATGTTTGTTCATGCAAAATGTTATGGGAAATCTTCGAGCGAGGATATCCCCTTTGGCCAATTGTTTCCCCCTCACCCTCGCCGTTAGGGGGACCTTCCGCGAGGTGATACACGGTTTATGAGGAGGAATTAATAGTTCTTTATTGCATCCTGAAAGATCATCCGAGACCCAATCGCGCGCGGATTCGATAATAGGCAAACTTTAGAATGGAAGCTCCCTCCCTTATCTACTCCACTTACTCTCATTGTGCCACCCCCATACCGTCTAAATTATCAGTAACTAATGAAAATTGCGAACGAGAAAAAATGAATATCTCCGGTATCACCCGGCCATCAATGCACGCCCCCACACCTCTACTCCTCTTTTGCCCTGCTCATCCACCAGGTAGGATATGTATGCAGGATCGGTCGCATGTATAAAAAGAGCCCATGTGGGCAGAACCGATGAAGTGAGGTCTTAAGTCGGAAAGGGGTGGAAGGACACTAGGAAGTGGGTATGGTTTTAGGAGGAATGGGGCCGGCTGGAGGGTGAAAAGGGGTTTACCAGGTCAGATAACCCCCTTCTCGCCCCGCCTCTATTTCCCCCTTGCCAAGGCAGGGGTGGGAGGGTTAGAAGTATTAAGGGGTGTGAAATTCAAGAGCCATTATGCATGGTGGGGTCGTTTGGAGAACTGAGCCTTTTCGTTCTGGATTTGCTGGGAGAGATAAGGGAAAACCATTATCCCCTACACCTCTCCTTCTCCTGAAACTCCTTCTTCGAACTCCTGAGCTCTTATCGGCGACCCTAGATTTCCTTCCTCCCTGACATCCCAGCATAACCCTCGTTCCCTCTCCCCCCGAACCGTAACTTCCTGCCTCGCTCTTTCGTGGACAACAGCCAGGTATCCGCGGTGAAGTCGAGGTTGAATTGTGCGCCATCTCCCGACTGCCGTGCTCTTGGCGCCTTCGTACAGGAGCCAGGGCTCGCGAATGAGTTATAAAATATTCCAACTACGTTCTCGGCTGTGTGGAGCGTACACATGCGGTATACGCTTCTTTTAAACCAGGGACACTTTCAGTTGCATGAATCCTATAGACTTTGTTCGTGTGGCATGCTCCCTTTCAACTAATTGAGTATTTCCTTAAGAATTTTCACACTTCAAGGGAGGACGTCCTCTATACTCAAGATAAACGGCAGCAAGTAATTTTATCACGTATAGGAAGCTCTTACATAACTTTTCGAGCCCAAATGAGACAGAAATTTTTTATGCCTCATGTAAAGTCTTATGAGAGTAGTAATGTAGCCTTGTTACCGTATTTATTTGAAATTAAAACTATTGTGATGCTATTTTTAACAAATGTATTATCACTTACGAATTAACGCCCTGAAGAAAGCGTATATAAAGTACTCAAGAGCAAAAGTTTCTATATATCTGATTCATTATCTTCAGCACCCACCACCCTTATACACCCACCACCTTCGTTTATGAATGCGTCGCCTAATTAGATTATTTATTTATACCCTGCAAGCCACCACCAGGGCGTATGGCAGGGGGTGAATACACATCAGAATAACAAAGAGCTGGAGGTGTAGGTAGCTTTCATTATAATACGCTCAACGTTAGAAATTTCCCTTTATTGAAACCTCTCTATGTTAAAGTGTTAACACTGCGGCAAGTTAGTATTCCAATGAAAATCCGAGAAAACACTTGGCAAATTGCTTCCATATTCTTCCTTGGAGAGGCGATGTTTAGAATGAAATTGGGAGTTTGAGGATGATTAACTCTCTGGCATTTTTCATTTGCGCCGAGGCCATTCATTACTTCAAGGAAAATTTTAATAAAACGAACTTCAAAAAAAGGATTTACTTGATCGAGAAATTGTACACGGCTCATTCTCTTCCAGGCTACGTCCTTACAGTTTCTCTTCAAGAATTTCTCAGAATTTTCCATGAGCATACACGAGCTATGAACTGTTATAATTGTTTAAGGTCAACTTAGCAATTGTTATTGAATTCTTAATGTACTAAAATAAGAAATTAACCATTGAAAATATTATGTACCAAAGCATATTTTTACTATAATATATAATTAGTTGTATCGCATGAGTATAGCAGATTTATAAATTCGTAAAGTGATGGAACCATGTGGCGTGTACAACGTTTCCCACGCAAAAAAATTACTGAGGCAAACTGATTAATCCATTCATAATAAATTTAAAAAATAGTTTGATTACGATAGAGGATTATTTTTTATATGGTAGTAGTGGATCTTTGGGAAAAAACTAGATGTAAATCCTTCCAATCAATATCATAGTATACAATAAAACCTGCGTACCTATTCCGACAAAAAGAGACGTGATTATTATAAAATCTTGCCATGCATGGCTGAGAAAATAAGGACATCATAGGAAAGCTAAGGATGCGACGAAGGATGGGTGGGTGGGTTAACTCCCCAAGGGCGGAGGATGAGGGAAAATCGTCTTGTCAGAGTCCATGTTTTTCCGTGAACGTGATTCTCCGGGATGAAAACATGGGTAGGTTATTATCAACGGCACCGCGAACCATTCGAGTGCTTACGGAGATGGGCAACTTTGATGTCTTGGAGCGGGAGTTATGAGACTGCATTCCCCGCGTGATGGGTTCGACGGGCCGCGGGAGGGGAGACGGCGGCGGTGAGTACTGGGCTGCACCTCGTTGTCGCAGTGAAGACGGAGGGGAGGGAGAGATGGATGGATGGATGCCTCCCGCGGGGGGTGGGGGGGGGAGTGGCGGGAGCGTGGCACGGCGAAAGCAAGTGCGACGAGGCGAGTTTCGCAATTTACGGCAGCAGCAAGTTCGGCAGCGGGGGCTCTTCTTGCCCCTTTTTGATTCCGTCCCCCTGCCGCGACTCGAAGAAGAAGGCCTGCGCGTTCGCCCCGTGGAGTCAAATGGCTGATCTGCAAACATGTTGATTTTGATGCGAAAGGTAGAAGGGGTAAGGAATTGAGATTCTAGTTTGCGACTTTGTCGCTTGCAGGTCTAAAGGGGGAGTGGGAGGGATGGAGGAGGTGAACGTACGTGATCCATGCCTCCTCCGTTCTGGCATTCTCATGAGGCCGTGATGTGAGTTGATGCGTGATGAATGCCGCACTGCCAAAGCAGAGAACGTTGCGTCCCGGCCACGAATTGGGTCGCGAGCGGGCGGGTGGCATCCCTTCCTTAAGAGGGTCTTTTCGCCAACGGGTTTTTCTTGACGTTACCCAAAATTTTGAGACACCGTTTAGAATTTAAATTCACATCTAGGGAGTCATTATCTCGAGTGAGTCTTTGAGGTTATCTGGGCAGCAGTAATGTTTTGTACAGTGCCATAATATTCACATATAATAGTAAACTGTGCACAAAAGAAATAATGATCGTAAATCCTTAAAAAAGCTAATTACACATTTACTAATTATCTGCTCCCATCAATCTGAACATTTTTTGTTATTTGCTTCCGTCTCTCCTGATCTTACCAAAGTATAAAATGACACTTGCATGTAATGACTTACCTTAGGTATTTTTCACTGTTCCTTTTAATTAGTCAAATCTGTGATTTATTCCCAAATCAACTTCAGGAATCTAATGCATTAGGCTCCTGAGGTTAAATTTTGGTTGAGTCATTGCTTCTTATATGATTTTTCTTCTTTCTGATTTAAATATATGTATCATTTAAAAACGTATTTTATAGTAATTTATAAAAGTCACTCAAAAAGATGGTTGCGAAGTATTAATTTCGTGGAACCATTGGGTTTCAAAAATTTATGCACCGCTGAAATTTCTATTAATAAAAATGGATATCTCTGACTGATATGCAAATCAGCGAAAAACTCAATGCCACGAAATTAGAGGAGTATCTAACTCGTTTAATTAGACAAACCCTTATACCTTGGTCAATGATACGCATTTCATCATAAAGTTTATTAATTTTCAACTAGTTCAACATTCTTCGCCGTCGGAACCACAAGTACAAGTGGAGGTTCATTTGATTAGAAGGTCGGACCTATCGGCCAAATGTTTACGTATATGTATTTACTAATCATTTTTGGGAACATAACCTTTAATTTAAGGAGTCAAGTATACTCGGAAGAGCTTTATTTCAAATAAGTAAATGTATTTAATTCTTGGAACTGCTGGGTACGAGGCTAATTTCACAATTGCTTCGCTGAATGCTTGAGTCATCGACTGGTGAATTTGAATATATGCGGGAAACACTGCCATCATTGGTCTTTCAATCTTTAGATTGGTTGCCTGCAGCCCTCTATCCTACTCTATCTGATGCTAATTGGCTAACTTCCTATTATTTTTTACAACGTACTATTTTCTTTATTTTCCCTATGTATTTATCCCTCGGCCTTCCTCTTGGGATTTTTCCCTCTATTTTCCTTCTATTATAATCTTCACGAATCAATTGTGCCTCAGGGTGAGGCCAACCCATCTGGCTCTTCTTTTCAATATGGTATTCCATAAAGTCCGTTCTTCGTCTGTTCTTCTGTATACTTCTTCATTTTTTATTTTATCCGTCAATTTGATCGCAAGCATTCTTCTCCAGCACCAGGTGTCCAAGGCTCCTAGTCTTTTCTGGTCTACTTTTCCGATGGTCAATGCTTCTGATCCATAGAGTGCCACGATCCACACGAATGTTTTCACGGATTGTTTCCTCGTGTGTAGTTCGATCTTCTTTGAACACAGCAGTTGTCTTTTCATTGTGAATGCTCTCATAGCTTGAGCTATTCTTCGCTTGATATCTTTATTACTTCTTCCGTCCCATGTGATGGTACTACCGAGATAGGTGAAGGAATCTACTTGCTCTAATTTTTGTCCTCTCAGTGTGACTACTGTATTCCGCTTCTCTCTTCCACATACTAGGATTTTAGTCTTCGTTTTGTTTATTTTCATGTTGTATCTTAACAGAACTTGATTCAATACGATTAGTGACCTTTGCAGATCCTCCTGGTTTTCCGCTACCATTGTAATATCATCGGCGAAGCGTAGCATGTTTATCTCTTCTCCATTGATCTCAATACCTTTTAATTCGATGCCTTGTGAGGCTCTTATTGCCTCCTCCAGGTACATGTTGAACAATGCAGGTGAGAGGTTGCATCATTCTCTAACTCCTTTGTTAATTTTAACCTTTATATGACTTCCACTCGTAGATTTATCTTCTATCGCGTTGATCTATTCCGAGTTTTTCCATCATTCTTCCCAGAGACACACTGTATTATGTAAGAAATAAAAAGTAATTGAGGGTATGATTTGGTGGCTAAGAGAGATAAAAAAATTATGGGAAATATGCTTCAATAATGTAAGGGAGAAAGTAATCTCAGGAACCAATATTTGATCAATGAAGTGTTCGCCGTCGGTGGAATGAAGGGTGAAACTCGGGGAGAGATGGAACTAGATTCTTGTTCGTTGTCAAGTAACTTGAATACTTGACGGTTAGATGGCTTGACACTGACCTCTTTTGCTGTCAGTCTTCTGCAGAACCTTTATCCTTGATCAGGCTCACCTTGTGGGCCCACTCACATAAAGCAAACTCATTCTCCCATTTCGCATTGGCTTCTGAATTCCAATGTATTGGCTATTTCCATCACGTCTAGTGCAAGTGTGTCACCATTCATTTTGATATGGAACATGGCGACTGAATCTACTTTATCTTATACATGAATTAGATCGCATCACAATATAGGCACTCAAGATTTTAGGGAGTACTCAGGGAGAATAACTTTTTTTTCTCTTTTTGTGGACCTCGAGAGTGAGGAAATGGACCATGAGTATTATTTAAGCCAAGTTAAAACCATTAAATTATACTATAAAGTAGTAAAGCATAGGACGGTGAGGATAAATTAATCTCATTTTTTTAGTCTTGTTTCGCACAATGGCATGATGGTTTAAAGAATAATGTAACTCATAATTGATGTGAAAATGACTTCTTATAGTTATAATGAATTCAATATAGTTTAATACCAGGATACCTGACGCAACACTTAAGGCTAGAATATTAATCGAAATGACAATGCATTTTACTATGTATTTGATACCTGGTTGTGTGGGAATAGTTGTCAGGATGGTGAATGAGAGGGATTCAATGGCGCAATTGCTGATTTTATTAACCTTTAAAAAATAGGCTTTATATGAAAAGTATCTTCATGGATTACAAATGCGCAGGTGAAGAATACCTATGCTTTCCAAAGAGGAGTATTTAATTATAGAATTAAGAGGAGTTTATAGAAAATCAACCGTGAATAAATCTAGTCAAGCTAAAGAATAGGCTTACAACATACCTAGCAATGGATATTCGGTTGCTGCTACATTCCAGTATACCATACTATCTCAGTGATTTCTAATTCTTTAATTCTTTGTTATCTCTCCTCCTTATTACAGCGATTCTGCTCAAGTTGATTGACCCTTTTAACCCAATTGGCGTCCCTGGATGCGTTTCGCTATGCGGCCTTGAGATAAAATTTATCCTTTTATAAAGGGTTTAAGTTAGCCATCCCTTTGACCTGAGTCATCACCACGCGAACCATTTTATCTTATGCAATTTATCCTCCTAAAGAGAAACGATGTAGTGATTATTTTTGCCGACTTGGTGCTCATGCCATTCGCCCCAGCTTATCTCCACTGTCCTGTCCATTTCACAGAGTAGCCCATCTCCTAATGCTAACTTTATCAACAGCAATAAAAAAACTCGTATCACGTGTTTCATTCTATATTTCAGTATGTACACGTATTTCAAATACATAATACAGAAAGGTTATTGATAATCTATTTACTTTAACCTTTAAAGTTTTTAAGTCTGTTTAAGGTAACATAATCAGCACGTTCATTAAAATAGTGGAAAATAGGATTAATTAACTCACAATAGAACAAGTTAATGGTTTTTTACTTTTTTCCAAAAATACTCATACCGTGGGTAAGCGGTAAACATAGTCCATAAGGTTCCTCGAGGTACCATTTAATAGTTTGGAAAGGAAACAGATGAATTTGCTGACAGAGGTTTTACGAGAATTTCAAACACTACTTTGCGTAAATCCCTTGAGCTAGAAAGGGTTTACTACTCTCACTAGGTATATGAGAGGTGCGTTGACTTCCTCGTAGAGGAAGACACCGCATGATATACATAATGAAAATAATAGCAGCCTCAAAGGAAAAAAATATTAAGATCAATAGAAATTTTTCGGAAGGAGAACTGAGGGTATTGCTTGTTGTCATCTTGCTGTCATGTTGTCTTGCTGCCATGTTTTTGATTAAATTGGTACCCCAATATACTTATTTAATATCCACTTTTTTGCCAAGGTAGGAGATGAAATTTTGGGTTACAAAAAAGGTTTTGAACCCGGAAGGTCCCCTCGCAGTTAATGGGTATGGGTTATATATCGTTACGTAAACGTCCATTTAAAAATCGACATAACACTTTTAAATTAATATACTTTTATAGAGAAAGGTACTTCAATAAACGGTGTAATGCCGGTGCCAACAGGAAAAAACATAAGATCATCTCTCATAAATGCACGCATTTTTTAAAGTTTACTTCAAAACAAGCGTCAAAAATTAAAACAAGCACGATATGCCATCCAAAATTTTCGAAATTGTAACACCACCACAGAAAAATCAGCCCACATCGGCGAGCGTGAATTCGAGTAAAACGAATAACCGTGCAATGTAACGGATTCAATCTACTTCCTATTTTAAAACAGACTTTTTAGGAATGTACTGTTGCATACAAATTTTATGTTTAGTACAACAATACTGTTGCGGTTGCTAAAATTACCGCTATGGATTGCCATTAGCTGAAATTCATTTATATAAATTTAATAATATGTATATTTTTAATAATTTTTTCTATAGTAACCGATGCTTTACTAATATTTGTTTACCAGAATGATTACAAGAGCTTTATAACGTTCAGCAGCGCTGCACATTTGTAAGTTTTTACTGCTAGAAACGCAAAATTACTGCTTTGAGGCTGAGTAGCAGCATGCGATCAGCGTCGAACCATGTACGTTTTTAAAATTGTGAGCATAACATGCTAATTCAGTAGCGACGTACCCAGAATACAGGATAACGACCGCACTCTTCTAATCTGCTATTTGTGATGGTTTCGACTATTTTAACTAATTGACAACCCATATCCAAATAATTAAAATGACTGGTTGATCGAGGAGAACTTCTGTAGAGTTATTTCTGTGCTATTCCCAGCAATATTTCGAGTAAGTCGTGTACTGCAATGATTTTTCTCATCCCGGAAATTATAATATTCTATGATCTCGATTACAATGGTTGTTTCATTAAGTGTTGAATCATTTTATGGGGCCTTTCCATTCAATTTGGTTTTGAATAACCTATTATACACGTACGACGGTTATTATTCGTATGTATATTATTGATCGTATTTCTACACTCTCCTGCCATTACATGCTTTATATGTCTCATCCGGGATTTTCTTCTGTTTTTGCGTCACATCAATTTGCTTTTATATTGTTTTTCAATGCATAGAGTTTAATTCTATTAGGGAGTTTTGAGGGTTGAGCACTGGGCTACTGAGCGGATGACCTCGGTTGGATTCTAGGCCACCTCAGCTTCCTTCAAGAGGTGATTTTTCGGATACCAGAAATTCTTAGGAAACCATAGGCGTCAAAGAGAAAGGAACTGCCACTCCTATCTTTATGCACAAATTTTACACCCCGGTGGACTAGTACTTGTTGAGACCTATCATCACTTAACAATCCAACATTGTGGTTGATTGCTGTTGAAATTTAGGATTTAAGGCTCCCACGATGGACAGAATTGAAAAAAATCTCTCGGGTTTCACACCGAGTAGCGCTGCAATATCTTAAAAGGCCTAATTAAGTCTTTCTTTTATTAATATCAACATTTTTTTATTATTTAGTTTGTCTTGTCTCTTCAGAGAACACGTGCATTGTTCAATCAGTCTATTGATTTTTATCATTCTTCTTCAAATTTCAACTATTCGGGGGTTCAACTCCAAATTTAAAGTGTTTTGTGGAACTTTTCAGTGCAATTTTAGTACAGGCTTCCCTCCCCGAGGGCCCAGATTCAGATCCCGAAGGTGGCAGGAATTTTTGGTGGTATCTCGAGCATTAAATGGGGTGCTATGTGGAGAGAACTTCAAGTGGAGCACGCCGTCAGTCCGGATGGGACCATAAGGCATGGGTCCCTTGGCACCTATTGTAAAGGGTAGGCTAGTGCAAATTCCAGGTTCCTCTTCACCCTTCCTCCATACCCTGAATATCCTGCCCCTACGGAATGGCGAATCAATCCCTAGTGGCGGAATTGACCTTAGCTATCGGTCGCCTACCCTAATAACTTCACCTTCTCGATTTGAATCTGCTTCACTCTGCCACTGAATCTTTAGTATTTTAGACCAGCATAGAACAAAATCGGAACAGTATTCCTTGAGAGTAAATATTGCTTTTATGGTGTTACCATAAGCCATTTTTTAATTTTATACGAACACCTTTTGGTCTGTGATATTATACTTTATAAATATTGACATTTACTATATAAGCATTGATATCTTGTTTATACATGAAATAAATTTCTGTGCATATTTTTAAATTTTAGTTGAATTTCAATTTTCTTGCGTGGACAAATATTGGTTACGCGTTTGTTTGAAATTAAGGCATACTTTTGATCACTTTTTCCAAAAAAGTGTACTCTTTATAACAAATAACGTGTACATTTACTAGCGTTGTACGTTATACACCGTTGTGATAACATTTTCTTTCAATTCCAAAGTGTTTCCATGTATCTTACTTAGAGCCCAAGCTCTTCTAATATGAGCCCTCTCCCATAAACCCATTTTTATCCAGGGTCAATGGAAGGCTCTTAGGTCTTAATAGGAATCCCGTAGAAGCTCACATTCTTTAGGCAAATTGAGCTACCAATTGCTTAGATTTTTTCTAAATGTTCTCTTGCAGTCTCAATATAAATTTGTGGAAACTACATTTGTAGAAACCTTCCCCGAAGTCTCCAGCAGGCATCAATTTTCTTTGCCTTCATGACGACCGGAGATTGAGAAAGGGTGTTATGCTATAAGGTAGTCGAGCCCACCACCATCAGGCAGCTACCTTGCCGTCGGGTCAGGCAATTGGTTTAGGTGAAGTGACCCCAGGAGGATAACCTTCTACTTCCCTACAGCGAGTGCATCTGCCTCCGTCCTCAAGACCGGTTGTACTAGATGTAATCCTAACAGGGAGGCTTTAACTGGATTTATTAATATTAAGGGCCATATTAATTTGAGAAAGCACACACACCAGTTAAGTTCTGTAACTGAATTAATGTTCCTATGTGGACTTAAGTTATTGCTAATTTTAAATCTACATCCAAATTCACTGCTCCAAACTTGTCTTTCATGGATTACTTCGCGGAACCTACACCTTCGAATTTTCCTGCATATCTTTCACGCCCCTATTTATGCATCATATTACTTACTCCATCTTAAGATACAACGACTCACGTGTGGATAAGTATCCCAAACAGTGAGAGTTGGTATTCGGAGGATTCCACGAAAGTTTTCGTGTTTACATAATATTTTCGTTCGATCGGATGGCGAGGAAATTACAGGGAAAGTATTTTTTTTAGATATTCAACGTTGCTGTAAGCATCAACGGGACGGAACTTTTCCATGACTTTTCCTTGGGACTTATTTCCAGAGTTTTCGTACGTCCCTTCATTTTTTTATCTGCTTTTAGTCATCGTATGCCCGAATTTGGAGCGAAATATGCCCCTGGTGTTCCAAGGCGTTTCTGAGGAGAGAGATATAATTTTAGTTAATAAGTAAAGACTGTGTTTTATAGCAACACAGAATTACAGCGAGTTTCCTTGACATCAAATGCAGTACGAAAAGGACCTTTTATTAATATACGTAGAGTATTTCTCTAATTACTAATGTGTTAAAGTGTTATGAATTATGATACCGTTCGATACTTACTACTACACACGAAGTTAAATTAGTAAAAAAGTAACAGTTAGTAAAAATTTAAATTTTTCGAAATAAAATGAACTCTTATAAAATATTTTCTTTAAAAGTTGAAAAAAACATATGCTGATATTCACTGTAATAAAGTATGGAAGGAGTAAACGGAGTTGGATCGAAGAATTGCTCCTGTTGGTGGAGGCATGCGATTCAAAGAATATCTTGCAGTTATGAATATTTTCCCTGGCTTTAAAAGGCGGAAAAATTATGTTCAGGATATAAAAACAAAATCAAAATCCTGATAGGAATCGCAATAGTTGAATAATGAAGAATCTTGAGTTCTGGGGAGAATGCGGTTATTGATTTGATATTATAGGTATGAAATCAGGAAGCTTAGCCGTATAAAGAGTTGTAGAAGAGCTAAGATTGCTCAATAACAACTAAAAAAAACATGATTTGAGAGCCATATTTGAGTGTATATTAGGTTAGGCAGTTGAGATGTATGCTTTCTATTTCAGAAGGTCTCTAAAAATTTTCGAATATAATTTAATTGAAATTTTTTAGACTTTAAAAAGTGCATCAGGTAGAAATATAGCTCGCATTTATTAGTTGAATTTTAATCTCCGTATTCAAAAATGAATAAGCAAGAACCATTTGTACCAAGTAAACTGAAGATTTATTTGATTCGTTGCAATGGTAAAACACAGAACCATAAGTAAACACATGAAAACGAGGGATCTTTTATTTTATTTAAGAATTACGTTGCAATTAGGCGATTTTCCTGGTGGCAACGGTCAAGTTTGGCCAATGATCACTCTTACAACGAAAAATGCATATATACTCGCACTAGAAAAAACAGACAGAAGACAAAATATTTTTACATACAATGATACTTCCACATCACATGCAAACAAACTTGCAAATCACACACAAAATGTCGCCCACATCACATACAAACAATATTTTAATAACTACAATGAAGTTTATCACCCAGTGGTTGCTTTACATTTATTTTTAAAACTCCTAAAATTGGATGGAAAGGGCTCAAACAAACCTCCAGGCAGCTGGTTCCAATCAATAATAGTTCTATTTAAAAAAAGAGTATTTTTTCTTATTTGTTTTTTGCGTCCTAATTTTTATTTGGAAACTATGGTATTTTTTCCCTTAAAGTTAGGCTTTTCTATCTCTTTCCATAAATCTTCCGACGCTTCGTCCTTTTTAACAATTCTATACATCGCACCTAACCTACTCCTTTTTCTTCTATTTTTCAAACTCTCCCATTTCAGTACATCTAACATATCCGTGGCACTATCTGTTCTTTTGTACCTTCCGAGTACATATCTTGGTTTTCTATCTTTTTAATATGTCCAAGGCTCGTATGGATCTTATTCTATGGACGAGTATTCTAGGATAGGGATAACCAGTACCTTATATGCTTTTTCTTTTGTGGCTACGCTACTTCCTCTTAAATTCCTCATTACCCAATGCAATACTTTAAATGCCTTCCGTGTCAAATTATCTACTTGGACTCCCCACCCAAGATCCCTAGTTAAGTAAATGCCTAAATATTGCCTGCTACATGGGATTTTTTTCCAAAGAGGGTGTAAATATAAGTTTGGGCATTCTTTTTATTTGAAAAATTAATTTGCTTACTCTTACTTACATTAATACCATATTATTATTTGTAACCCAGTCGCCAAGGCGATCGGTGTCATTTCGTAGTATTACGCGGTCATTTACATGCTCAACCCGTTTGTAAATAATGCAATCATCAGAAAAGAGTCTTATTTGGTAATATAAATTGTTTGGTAGATCGTTAACGTAAATTAGGAAGAGTAATGGCGTTAGAAAACTGCCTTGTGGAACTCCTGCTAAAACGCTCACCTCATATGAAAATGTATCCCCTAATTTTACTTTTTAAGTTCTGCCTCTAAGAAAATTTTTTATCCATTGTTTTACCCTCAAATCCAATGGTAACGAATCCATCTTTAAAAATAATTTATCGTGAGGCACTCGGTCAAAAGTTGCCGAAAAATCATTGATGAGCTGACCTAATGGCAGGGAAGTGATGAGAACATGCAGAGAATATGAAACATAAACAGTCTTTGCTTCGTAGTGAATGAGGAAGTTGAGTTGAAGTTGAAGATTCCATGAATGTGCCGCTCAATAATACCATTGACCACTTAAATATCTCAAATTTATCAATGATGGACCGGTGGTCACGAGTTTTCGCACCCCCTCCTCTGTTAATCCATTTATTTTGAGTTCAAAATGCATGAGTTAACAAAGGATTTGAGCTTTATCTTTGATAGTGTGGACCCAAATGATGGTCAAAATTGCGTGTAGCAAGGTTAAATTGAAAAAATTGGGTCTGAGCTTAGGCTAACTACGAGGCTTACCTATTGATTAATTTACGTTACTCATCTAAAGAGGAAAACTCACTTGCCGTCTCATATGCATGGAATATTTTAGAGGCGCAGCAAGATCCATCCATCGCTTTATGAAAACGTAGTAGAAAAGTAGGGCATTTCCAATGATGCAGGCGCTCAGACCCAGAGCATGACTATGAAGTACCGCATAATAGTAGATGAAAATTTCGTTCCTGTGTTCAAATCAGCACTCGATGTGTAATTTATATTTACTCTTTCTGATGAGCTGCTCTTCAGCAACTTTATTCAAAACTTGGTTAAAAAAACTGAATATGTGAATTACTAACCGGTATTTAAGTGCCCTAATTGGTTATTGTTGCTTCGACTGAACATAAAAATGACAAAATGATGAAATTTAAATATTTTATTTGCTTATTTTGTTCGGGCCTCGCGTTTTTCTTTTAATATAGTATGTTTAGCTAAAAAAGGAAGAAATATTTTTATTGCTCTTTTACTGTTATCATGTAAGTGTGATTAATATTGCCATGTTTTGAAAATCAATGGTAAACATTGATTTCCCAGTCTCTATAGTTTAAGGGAGATCTTTCTAAAACAGAATAATTCCATTTACTAAACAATTTCGGACTTAATGAAAATTTTCTTTCTTGAGGCACGAAGTGGTGCTTGTCCAATTCAACTAACGGGTACAACTCCATGCTATTATGTCAAGTTCGGTTTTTTGCTATTAATGACCCTATCCACGTTATATAATGGATGAAGGAAATTTGCAATTATGAAATGTAATTTCTCAAAAATAAGCGAAACATAATAAGGTTATATAAATGTCTCAATGAGGTAAAATTCTTGTTGTTAATACTCATAGCTGATTGACTTTTCGGGGTGTTTTTATAGCATTTATCAACGAAAAAGATTAGCAAGATGGAAATATTGTCTCCATTGTATCACAATTGTTTTTATATCGCCAAGGCAACAGCATGGTTGTCTTACTAAACTCTGTAAGGAATTTTTCATCACTGATCGAGTTAGCACTAGCTTCTTACCCTTGGGTTGTTTATAGTTGTATTTAGGAAATTTTCATGTCTATTCTGTTCATCCGTCCAAATTATTTATTGAAAAAATTCATCAAACTTCACGGATGAATGAATTGGTTCTGTCAGGAATACTTTCTCGCAGAAAAATCGAAATCTGGGACACATTCAAGTTCATGCATGTGTTCTTGATTTCATTTCACGTACTATGTCCTGTGATGGAATGCAAGGGTTGGCTCGCTGCTAAATTTTCCGCGAAGACATCTAGGACATGGAAAGCATCTGCATGGAAAAGCGCTGATGTGCGGTGAAATATTTCGTCATGTGAGAGCAAACCAAGCTTTCTATCGGAAAATGGGGTTGCAATTTTGATTTCCAAGTTTATTTTGCAAATGACGAAGTCAAGAACTGAAATGAAAAGAGAATTAAAAAGGAAATAAATTCACGAAAGTTTCCACTATTACGAAATTAAAGAAAAATAAATCCGATCGTGAGATAAGGGTGGAGAAAGTTAAATGGATATTAAAACGTCACTATTCCATTTTCCGTTATCCATGGACCATTATGTTCTGTCCGCAGAGAAAAGGAGAGTGGTGGGAAATGAGTCGCATTTTTACTCGATTTCCATCCCATCCTCCGTTCGCTCCATGTAACCCTTTTGAATGCTCTTCGCAGCCTTCCTCTTCCCCTTCCATTTCCTTTGTCTTTTAAGTATCTTTTTTCCACTCCCAACCCTTCTGTGGGCGCTCCCCATAATCCTCTCAGGCCTCTCCATCCTTAGCCAACGTTTGCTCTCGTCCGCACAAATAGACGGTTCCCGTTCCACTGTGCTTTCGGCCTTTTATCTATGCTGGTAAATTATTCGAGAGGAGAAATTTCTATCTGCTGAGCAGTTACACAGCCTTTCACTTTGCACCACTTGGTAAATGAAACTAAAATAAAACGGGCTGGGGAAATTCTCTCGAAATCTTCTTTCGAAGAAATGCCCGAGATAACTGGTCGGTCACTTCAGGTTAAAGAGCCGACACTCTTAAGGCAGGATGGTGATCTTGTTGATGAGTTTACTAAAATGATATGAAATTTCCGGAGGTTCTTTGAGATATGTGGCGGGCTATGTTTTAATTTGATAAATCCTTTCTTATTTTGGATTTCGTTAATGAAATAATATCAGGGGCCGAGTGCCCCGTTCTCCAAACCTTGTATCGTTCTAATTAATTAAATTAGGAGATAATCTTATTGTAACTGAGGAATGGATAGATTTGACAAATTCATTGATCCAACCTTTATCAACAAAATGAAATTACTTACTTAGCATGGCTCATTCAGCTAGTAAAAAATATTCCGTTTTTATGGGGGAGTTTGAGATAATATCGTGGAATTGGTTGTTTTGCATGTTAACACCCTTTCAAATACCTCTCTTTCTATATTTCAATGCAAACATTTTTATTAATGTCATAATTTACCAGTAAACAAACGATATTTTATCATTTTTCTACTTTTGTTTGAGATGGGAAATTCTGGTGATACGAAGGGATGTGCTAGCCTAGTGGCTTGAGCCCTTGATCCCTGACCAGAGGTATCGAGTGTTATATTCCTGGTTGATTTGTATATGTTCTCAGTTTCACACAAGTTGTGTAACTATTTGAGTGTCAGACCTCCTTGGAAAGCCAAACGTGACACAAGGATGAGGGCCTTCCTCCTTACCTGATGCACGGCCTATGTGCCTTAGGAATTAACACCAACTAAATATTCTCACCGTTTTTCGTAAGTGAGTCTCTTTTAGTTACATAACCAGCACATAAACATAAAATATCCAAAGAAGAATGCAGAGGTACAGATAATGAAGTTAATGTCGACCTGAGAATTGGTTTGAACGTTGGAATGGTTATTGCGTAAATAATTCATGCACATAATTTGAATGTTTACTCTTGTAGAACGCTCTGAATATTATTCACATTGTCAGTTTCAGAAAAGTATCAAATTTAACATTTATTAACATTTAGTTCTTGATTACCGAGCCACCATCCACCATCACTTTTGCAACTTTTTATATTCACTGGTTTCAGAGAGAAGAGGGTGGATGTAAGCACAACAGGCAGTAAGAAGTGTGCATGATTGAGTGAAATTGTTCATGTATTCAATTGTATCTCCACGGTAGGGATTCATAGTATTTTCTACGCATCGTGACGAGCCTGACGTCTTCACAAATTATTTTATTACTTTTATCAATCGTTTCCGGTTAGTTGAAAGGGAAATCTCAAATTAATATAGCTTGTATTATCAGCTAATTCGTAACAACTTACCTTTGAGACATGATTTTTGGATTTACTAATTAACAGTTAAATGCGAGGAAATCTTTTATTATACGAATCTAGCGCATAATTCTTATAACTGCTTCATATTTCAAATGCGTACATTTTCATGAGTCATACGTAAAAATGATATTTTCAATTGATTTCGTCAAATGGAAAAAAAATAAACTTAGAGTTCCATAATAATTATTTGATACCTGACGATTTTCTCAAGCTTAAACATAGGTCGTAAAATGTAGATATTTTGAAAAAAAAATTTTCAAACTCAAAGGAATTTCGTTTGCAAATAAACACCCGTTTTCCTGTAATTATCGATATAATGTAATTCTATACGATATAAGGGTATTTGTGGATATTTTAGGTTGCAAAGGCTTGTATAGTAACGTGCTGAACTCTGTAAGGCATTTTTTTATCATTCATCGAATTACCCCTTAGCTTCTCGATGAAGTTCAAATTCATATGCTCGGTTTTCATGGGAAAATAAAATTAGCTGTAATTTATGCTAATTAGGTGTGTGTGTGTTTGTGGAGAGATTCACTGGCTTTATTGCGTGGATAAACCTATTGCGATTGTGTTCTTGCGTTACGCATTGCGCTGGGATTCCCTCTTTTCCTTTTAAAGAGGTATTTATGCATCAAAAGGTTAACTAGACCGATGGCGTCAGCTGGCTAAGGCTTACGAGTGGAAGTGTAAATATGCGGCAGTTCTATAGAATTGCTCATTGATTTGAGAAAATGAGTAAGAAATTCGATGAAACTCACAGCTAAATATTAATCATATTTATCTCAAATTAAATTTTCATCATTAAGTAAGGTCTTGTTTCCCTTTCATTGAATATGGGCATGGGACGTTTACCACTGTCAAAGTCAATGAAATTAAACAAATGATAAATAACAACAACTTATGCGGTTTGATAAGGGTATTTCAATTTATGAGCGTTAGTTATTACCTTATGAATATATTATTTTTTTCAACCGGGATTATGATAGTTCTCAATCAGAACCTCTCTCATTATTGTACTTTCGGTAATTATTGCGGAGAGAATTACATATCTAATCCTAGTGTGTCAAATATACTATATACTACTACTAGTATTACCAAATTATGTCCATTTGCACAATAATAACTAATTCCAATTACTCTAGGATTTCCTGAATGTTTTCAACTCAAACATGTAAGACAAACATTACGGCACATTGGGATTTGGTTTTTTTTTTGATTAGGCTCTTTGCCATAAAAGAGCGACAATTTTTCCGTTTGTTTCTTCTTCGTTCAAAATGTCTATAAATGCCTGAAATGACTTTATTTTCGAATTGATAGCTATTAAATGAGATAATAACGTGAGCATATCATGTAAGCATTATCATTAATCGTGCAAATGGCCATTCAGACACGCGATGAGTTAAGTGACTTAGGAATATAAGAAATAATATGTTTAAGTGTAATCTAGATTGCGGCAGATAAATTTCAAATATTCATGTATACCTATTTTATTGATTTTGAGCAGTTTGAAGCTATTAACAATATTAATTTAAATTTAATTTAAATATCAATTAGGTAATGTCTTCAATTATGATACCTTTATGTTTAATTATTGGCACAAGGAATTCTCCAATTTTAAGGCTGAAGATAGCATATAGGCAGACATTCTTAGAAGAATACGTTGTTAATTTGGCCTGGTTACTTTAATGGAGCCTAAATGTCAATAAACATGGCTAACTCCTACTTATACCTGACTAAAATACACCTTATTTTAGTTTTGTTCAAATGTTGCAGTCCATTACCGTAATAGTGTAGGATCTAAGGGTTTTCAGATATATAAGGCACAAAAAAATACCATTTTATTAAATATTATGATGTATTGAATAAAAAGTACTGCTTTATTGGAAATACCAGGCCTTTAATCTTTGACCGACAGTTAAAAAGATTCGGCTGTTAATGTTTAACTATACTTTGAGGCACAAGATAAATATTTCATATGTATCATCGAAGTTTTACTAAAAAAAGTAAAAACTGGAAGGTTTTATTAAAAACCTTTTTTCATGGTGATAGTTAATATTAGGAAGAATATGAAAATTTCCAAAATCCGTTGAAGTTTCATTGAGTATCGGCGACAAGGGTCTTGAATGGAAAAGACCGTTCTCGGCCGTGTGATGGACTTAGCAAAATAAAACAGTGCACGTAAAACGTAGAAGTGGCCTATGGCTGGTCGATTTGGCCTGCATAGTACTTCAAAGGGTGCCACCTAGAGTAGATTTCGAATTCTTCCCTGTGGTCTGGTCGTCACTTGTTCCCTGCGACTCTTAGTTCTTGCTGGGCATGGGACAAAGGGCCTTTACAGTTGGCGGCGCGTAATCCCTTGTCATACGCCGCTTTTTTTCCTCCTCATGTTCGCGTTTTTTTAACCTTCTGTTTCTCCCTGGCTCCCTTTGCACTGCGAGGCACCTCGGGTTACAGCAGCAACTAGTGACATCTGGCGCAGCCCCTCTCGCCGGATTATCTGCACGCGCGTGATGACTGGCGCCAACCATTTTGCCATATGTCGGTCGACCCTAATTACCTAATCGCATGTAATCGCATTCAGCTAGGCTTTGCAACGGAATTCCAGTGGGCGTTCTTTTATAAGGAGAAATATGTATCCTCAGCATGGAATACTGAGTAAGCAAATTCCGTGTCTGTTTCAGGACATCCATGGAGAATTTGCCTCCCGGTACTCTAGGAATGTGAGAGGCAGACGTGGCTGAGGAATTTGAATGACAAAAAACATGCATTAATTTAATAGAGAAAAAGCCAACGTAACTTTACATAACTGTGCATAGCTATTTTAGTAAAACAAGTGAACAGTATATCCCTCCAAACTTTAAAAAATTACGACTGGTTGGACTGGGTAAATCATTTTCGACTGAAGGATATTGAAATAAATTACCACTTCGACATTCGCCTTAGAAGGAAAGAAATTAAAAATATATTTTCCATAATGATTGAAAATTGTGCAATACCTACCCTATTAGTTGCTATGGCGTACTGCATTATTCAGTGATTTTTTACATTTTGATAGTTTTTTATCTAAATAGCCTTCCCCGTCAAATAAATTGTCCGTTCCGTCTGTGCTTTCGGTTAGTAAATGTTTCACGAATTCGACCATCTAGGTCAACCCCGGTCACTATCATCATTTGGGTAACCGTTTCATTTGAGGAGCAAGGTATTCCTTTTAGACAATTTCCCTGATGCAAGAAAACAAAAAATATATTGCATGTAAGTTAGCAGTGATATTACGAAAATATATCATTATCCATTTTAACTCGTTCAGTCCTAACTTTATGCCTTTTCGATCACGCAGAGCAAAATACAAATAAAGAAAAAAATATCATAGTGGTATACGGGCGCTACGCAGGACGACTGGGTGTTACAAAATATACTCCATATTAATTCCATCCATTATGTGTTTATAATAGAATTTAAAATATCGTTATCCATTTAAGATAATTTTGTATTTCCCCAGGTTAATATCTTCGTGTGTCCAAGAATTCACTCGGAAAGCAAAACACTCAATTCAATATTAAGAAAATAATTTATCAGATAGTCTGTCATGAAGATATTTTTATTGAAATTCATCGTCTTTGAGCAAAGATGGAAGCGTATCGCATTAGTCATATACTTTCATGATTGCTTGCCTAGAAAAAGGTTGTTTGATGGGTTAATATTTTTAAATTTAAATACGGTTTTTGAAACAAATTTTTCATTGGTAAAGAAATTCGCTGGATTTTAAGAGGGAATCGGCTATTTTGCGTAAATCTGGTAGAGTTAATCAATTTCCAAACAGGATTATAGAACCAGTATTTGAAGATGCTCCGTAGTGCGTCTTGGTCTCGAGCGAAGCGGTCCTTACTGATTTACCTTCGCCAAGGTGAATCAGTAAGGAGTCCTTATTGGCCGTTACGGTATTTGGGGAACGAAATCCGCTTTCCATGCATCCAAGGGCTTACGGAATGCAACACAGACACTGACATAGTATGAAAATTCAATTGGAAATTTCAGAGCCTGTCCCGTATTCCATTGGAATGGGACAACAGTTCCTCATATTGAATATTTCCATGGAAGGATTAGTCTGGTCGTTTATGTATGTAGGCTACCCTCTCTATCATTCCCTACCGCAGTTTTCATCCTCAGAATCCCTTCATAATAATGTGATCATATGTCTCATTCACCAATCATGATGCAAATCTCGTGTCTACCTTCTTGTGGCGAGCTACCTATGTAGGAAGTTTAATTAAATGAAAGAAATGTTTTATTCAAATCAGAATTTGAATATAAAATGCGGCATTAATCCCCATGGGGAAGTGCGGTGAATAATCATGAAATTATTTGCCGTGCTCCCAAGCCAATTGCATCGATGACGGTTTAATTTAAATTTTGTAACTTAAAATAATCATTTGAGATCCTAGGATTTATAGCACAACTATTCTAAATTGATATACTAATATTTATTCAGTTAGAATACTTAAAAAGTTACGGAATTAAGCAGATAATTTTAATCCATTCAAAACTTTATTCAAAATTAAAAAGAATGGAGGAGTAATATTAGGTAATTAAAGCTAAATAAAGGTCAGTTTCCATTTTCTTGCAAACATTTGTACGCATTCAGTGGTTCCTATATTAACACCAATGTAAGGGGTAGGGTGAAAAGAATGGTATGAATTAATTCTGATGACGGAGCATTCGAAAGTGAGGTACAATAGAATATCTTTGAAAGTCAATTAAATGGTAAATATGATGAAATTTTAACCTTATTATCAGTATTTTCTCAAATTACTTTTTCCGGTATATGTACTTGAAGAGCTACATTAAAATCACTGAAACGAACAATTAATTTGGCGCTCACCATGAAAAAACAAATCAAAATGGAAATAATTTTTCTACTTGTTATTCATAGTCCTACACATAGCTTAATAAGTCCGCAATAACCTTGTCACATGGACCTTTCGTTATTAGAGTTAAAATCCTGGTTGTGTACGAAGCAAAAAACTCCACCCCTTTCATGACTAGGTCTTCAATTTCAATTTGAACTCAAATATCTGGCTCTGACATTTTCAAACTATATTTGATTGGACGACATATAAAAATTATATAGGTTCCTTATCTAAAGGTTTTTGGAGAAAAAGCCCGTTTCATTACAGAAAAGAGTGGAACCAACATCCCCACCTCTCTAAATCCCCACTCTTTTCGTAACATTGGAAAGCCCTAGTTTAGAAATATACCTATGTTATTTCAGATGACTGCTTGCATTGAATTATTAAAATAAACGTATTTCAGCTAAAGATTTTTACACTGTTCAACAAATCTGCACCTTATTTAGCCATAACAGCCAATGCTACCCTAAAAATACACTTTTTTAACTACTCTAGTTTTATATATATACATATATATATATATATATATATATATATATATATATATATATATACATACATATATATACAGGGTTCGTCCGGAAAATAAGTTTACTGACTTCTGGGCTCCAGCACCGCTCTGACGGGCTGCGATTGGAGGGAGGGGGGTATATTGGCAAACGACGCTGAAAAAGGCAGTCGGTTCTGAGCTGTGGTGTAGTGAGGAGCTCTGTTAACGCGAACCTCCACGCTCGACCCACGTCACGGAACGCGATGCCGAAGTTTTTGGAGCAGCGTTATTCCATCAAATTTGCGGTAAAGCTTGGGAAATCGTCTACCGAAACTGTCGGTATTATTAACCATGCTTACGGGGAGTCAGCCATGTCCAGAAACATGATCTTTCGGTGGCACAAGATGTTCGTGGAGGGCAGAAAAGAGGTCGACGACAAGTCTTCGAGAGGTTCCCGATGATGCCTTCGCGGGAGCGTTCCAGGAATGGGAACGCCGCTGGAACAAGTGTATCGACTCACAAGGGTCCTATTTTGAGGAATATTAGCTTAAGATATGTGAAAAGGTAATACATTTTTTTTCCTGAGCTCAGTACACTTATTTTCCGGACGAACCCTGTATATATATATATATATATATATATATATATATATATATATATATATATATATATATATACACACACACACATATATATATATATATATATATATATATATACACATATATATATATATATATATATATATATATATATATATATATATATATATATATATATATATATATATATATATATATGATTTGACGGGTAAATTGTACAAAAATCAACCAAGGTAATTAAAAAAGCTTTTTTGAAAACTACATTTAGTGCCTTTTTAATTTCTATTGGATTTGAAAATTATTTCACCCAGATAACGACCTTGGTGAGCGAGGCACATTTTGAGGCGTTCAAAAAGTTTTCGAAAACTCTTCTCAACATATCTTGCGTTATTCCGGCGATGACATCCATAATTGCCTCCTTATCAGTTTCCAAGGTCCTTGGTCGAGCTTTGTATACCTCAGCTTTTAGATATCTCCAAATTAAATATCCGGCTAAAATATGGGGAGCGAAGGAGCCATGGAATCTCCCTTCGTAAGGAGATCAGGCGGCCGGGAAATAGTTCTTGCAGGATTTGGCGTGAACGACGGGCGGCATGAGCCGGGTAAACCAAAAGGCTTCTGTATCATATTCATAACCTTATTGCTCACTTTTGGGGGGCAAAATGTTCTCCAGCATCTGACGATAACGCCCAGGTTTCACAAAGACAGTTAATATTTGAGCACATCTTACACAGAATAATGTACTAACTGATATGCATGTAAAGTTTTTGAAATTAAAATACTTCTACAATTAACTTGCGAAAAATGGAAATTTTTACTTTTAAACATACTATGATTGTAAATGATGATTAAAAAAATAATGTTTTAATTAGATTATCGATGCAGATAGCATGCTTCTTTGTTTGGAATTTGGACTCTTTAACAGAGAATTGAATTGAGGTAGAGGAGAATGGATTATTTTTAATGAAAAATCACAGCTGATAAACTTAAAGTTATTATTGTTAGGTAAAGGATACAATAAATTAATAGTTATTGATAGATTTAGAATCCATTAATAAGAGAGGAGAATAATATTCAAAGGGTCCAAAAGAAATTGCGATAAGGATTTAGGATTGATAAATAATTGAGTTAGGGACCAAGCAAGATACCAATTCCAAAATTTAAATAACGTCAGAAGGGAATAACACAGATAAGAATAAATTTAAAATAATAGGAAATAGTCACAAAATGATAATTTATTTTTAAAATGTGTCCAAAGGCTACAAAGAATAAATAATTCTGGGTGTATGACAACGTCATACAAAAAGTAAGTAAGAGAGCCTAAATGATATGCTCTATATGTTTAAGGTGCATTTTAACCGCTAGCCCTGAGGTGTATTTTAACCTCTGTATCACTATTTTCACTACGTGATAGTAAATTATTTAAATGTATAACCCACATAATCCTATGCATGAATAAATGAATATAGTTCTTTTGAAAAAGTAATCGCAGTTTCACGAATGTATTTATATTTATAATTATTACCTCTAAATTAATAACTCTAATGAACGCTATTTTTTAATACGCATGCGAATGATTTTAGCAACCTATTTAAGTAGAAGTCTACAATGAAACACACGCAGATATACAGAGAAGTAGGGTAAAACCTTTTGAAATATCTTCGCAAATTAGGCACCGGGAATAGAAATATTGATTTCACAACCAGAATAACCAATTCGAATGACATCTGTAATAGGATGGCGGTATTCTTTATTCATATTAACATAAAATACACAAAATGTAGTCAGCTGGTTAGAGAGAGAGAGCTGGCAGTGAAATTATCATGTGTTGTGTTCGTTGAAATATGAGGTTATTATTAATGAGGTGTTTAATGGGCTTAACTAGAGGAAAATCATGAATATTTTACAAAATTAAGCTAGCTATAGATTTAAGACCTAATATAGGTAATTGATTGAGAATTATTCGATTCTTTAGGCCCAGTTTAAACATGTTTGTTGCGTGATGGCATTACTGAGTATTTACGTATTTGTGTGGGGAGGTTTGCCGAAAAGGAGGTACATCAGAAGGAGAATTGAGTTAGCCAAAGAGGAAATTGTTGAAATCAACGGACTGACCACACAGACGGTGGTGTCGCGCGCCTCCATGTTGCCCGGAGGGTTCAGATTAATTGTGTGCCCAACGTAGCCCTTTACCTTACCTTCCGAGGGCTTACTTTTATTTAAAATTTCTCTGTCACACTGAGCGCCCCGGGTGTATCCGTCTCTCTCTCTCTCTCTCCCTCTCTTCCTCTCCCGTCCTACAAAGCTTGGGCCGGGTAGGAGGTATACTAGATTGAAAAACTTGATATTAACTAGACTGTTGTAGATTTTGGAAATCTGGATTTTCAGGCTCGTACATGAGGGATAATTGGAGGCCTTTGGAATGCGGATTTAAAGAATAATGGAAAAAGTCATTTTGATGAAGGGAGAGAAGAAAGATTTAAATAGTGTTGGGAAATATGACGATGGAGGATATCCGTTGAAGGCGGTAAACGTTAATGGATTGGTTATTGTAAAAAGTATTAGAATGGTGGCGAATGGTGAAAAAATGGAGATGTTGTGGGATCTATTTATTTGTACGCCAGTATGATAGAGGACTAAAGAAGAATTAACTTTGAGAAACAACCTACAGTTGAAAATATATTCACCAATTCGAATAAGCTGGAAGGTATTAGAAAAGGTTCTGCCTTTCCTTAAAAAAATAAGTTATTTGAGCTGTGCATGGGGTTTTCAAAATATTTCCTTTCGTTTTGCATTTGTCCCTGGATTTTTAAATTTTTAATTTAAAACTTCTTTACTCTCGCAATTTTGTTGCATAATTACTTGCACTTTAGTCTATATATTTTAGTTAAACATTTTCTATCCTCATAGTTTAGTTTAACAAAGCTTAAAAATACAAATTTGGTGAAAATGTTGTTATCAAATTTCCCTCTTTTATGTCCGTTGTGATTTCGGGTGTCGGATTTTGTTTTTTTTCTAGTAGATGCAATGCATCATTGTTCAACTGTATTGACTGCGTCCAATACCTACTAGTAGAATGACAGTAATAATAACGCACATTTTTTCTTTGGACGCCCTACTGTTATTAAATGACTAACCAAAGAATTCTTTTCCCAATATACCATTTTTATCTCAAGTTCCAAGTTCCCGAAATACATTGTATTGTACTAAAGTCATTATAAACTAAACTTTAAAATTTAGATTTATTTAAGGATAATTTTCCTTCCATAATTTACAATGTAGGACATTAATTATTACCTTCAATGCTCCAATTATTATGTAAATGGTAGCTCTCATGTAACACATCCTACCGCTAAATATTTCATAAGGATATTGCACTATCATTTCAAGCTGTTATTATTATATGCATTTGAAGTAGCTTCACGTACTCAATTTATGCGTCTGGTTTCCACAGTGTACATTTCTACATATTGTTACCTTATCTTCCTCCGCAACTCAAATTCATTCACCCCCACATTGTTCCTTTAATATTTTACCTAATTGATATTTCTTTTTATATGGTTTAAAAATAATACAATAATCTGAGTCCTTATACCTTAACCATTCATTTAGCTTTTTCTTATTATCACCATATGTTAGTATAATAATTATTTCCCCCTTTCTCATTTTATATACATTCGCCTGCGCATAGTTGCTTTCATGCATCCAATATACCACCATGCATTGTAAAATCCTCTTTTATTCCTCCTCATTTATCATGTCATTTATTTGATATATATATATATATATATATATATATATATATATATATATATAACGATTGTACGGAAAAACTCACACGAGCGGCACAATAATTGGCTGACACAATATAACACAAATAGAATAGAATAGCAACATTTATATATATATATATATATATATATATATATATATATATATATATATATATATATATATATATATATATATATATATATATATATATATATATATATATATATAGCTATTGAACCCAATCTGCAATCCCTGTTGGGCAAATTAGCAGCAAAATATAGTTCGTACGATTCATTAAATAATCGATTTTCTTTTAAAACTCTATTTCTTCGAGGAAACTTTTTTCCACTTATTAATTCCAACCTGAATATTAACTCTTTGGGGTATTCACTAGACTCACTCCTTTCTTGAAAAACATTTTACAATATTCCTCTGTTTTGTTCCGTTAATCTCGTAATCTCAAATTAAATTTGGCAGTTTCATAATTATTTTTCAATTCCCTTGAACACATTTTTTCTCTTTCGTACATTCTTTTCTAGTAAGAATAGATTATATGTCAATTTGATTAACTGCTCTTAAACGTTTTTTTACTAGAACATATCTATATATCTTATTTTAGAGAGTTTCTAATATTTTTGAGGCCCCTAATTTATTGAAATGACTAAAATATAACTCAAACTTTTACACCTTTTAAAGGTTCCTCAGTACTACTACCGCTTATTATAACCTGTGTAGCGACAAAGTTTGTGCTATATCCAAGCTTAAAATAAACTTGCTAAAGATTCTTTATTTCATGCAAGGAAAAAGTGTAAGGACTGACTACATTAATTAAATTTGTTTGTGCTTGGCTTATGAATTTCTATAACCAATTAGCGGCATTCCAACTTATGAAACATTTTGTACCTGTAATAATATTCTGTAAGTGTAAAAAGATATAATTAATTCCTGGAATCTTTATATGATGGCATAAACTTACTTAAACCGACTAGTCTAAACTGAAAACTTAATGTCAACGGTCACCGTTTTTATTTTGCCTTTCATGATTTCATGGACAAGCATGGAGAATAACGAGTCTTTCAATTATTTCAATTTCACTCACAGTTTTCTTACACCATGTTTTCTCTTTGTGTTATTCATTACTCAATGTGAAATGATAAAATTACAACACAGCGCCTGACTTATATTCATACAAACAAAATGCCTAAATGTTCACTTTTTTTCTCAATGTTTTCACCGAACGGAATGCCATTGTGACCCGTTTCATTTAATTTATGCCTGTCTTACTCCTAAAGTGCATTTTATTTCATTTGCATCCCCGTTTCTATTATTCTTATCTACTTGTGCAGGCGTAATGAGACTTGAAAGCCATCACACATTTTTAACCTTGCAATGAGCATTTACTACCTCTCTCATTTTCCCGATCCAATGGTACTCGGCGTTCTCCCGTGTGCATTCATTTACATTTTGGTAATTACCATCCTGCCTACTTACCTTCGACCCATTTAACTCATATTCTCATTCTCCTCCTCCAATTCCTTTAGTCCCGCGTATAAATTTAGGTTTCGTTCAATTCGTTCTATTATATCACCTTTCCTATTCTGCACTAGAATTACGCTTTTCTAATTATCCTGCTTCGATTGTTCTCACACCGAGTACTCCCATTGCTTATTTTTCACCGTATTTTCTGTTTATCTTCATTGAAATGCAACTCCTCTTCACGATATACTCAAAAGCATGGAAGTATGCAAATGGAGCGGGCGCTGCAGCCATGGTGTACGGTGCACAAAGTGACAAATTTGGTCGTAGTCCGACGACTCAAGTCTCTCGCCTACCTCGATATGGAGCGGCGACTTAGATAATATTCTCCAGGCTCGTGTGTATCTAATCAAATGGAACGAGGCGTTGTTCCGTCAGATGACTAGCAGTTGGGCCAGGGGAAATTTCTCTTCGGTAACTTGCCACGTGTAGGTAGGCGGCTAACAATTCGTACATCCATTCAGACGCGACCAGCTGAGGAGCTGGGCCAACGGGATGCGTGAATGCACCTTCGGGAGAGAGGCAAAGCTGTCGGGCGGTTGTGCCGCCAGGAGCGGCAAGCTTACTTCGCTGGTCACACACGGGGGACCGGGAGTGTAGCTAAGAGCAATGTAACGCCAGGGGGGGGTAGTCCGCGACGATATCAGTGCTCCCCCGCAGTTTAAACAGTTGTGATGCCTTGATTGATTGACTCATTTTGCTCCCTAAGCTGTTTTATTAATTCTTTCAAATAAGGAGGAAGGATATTTGAGATGGTGCAATATAAGTAGGGAACCAATGACGAAGTCTATAAAGAAAACAGGCGAGGTCGGCGAAATACTTAAGGATTTGTACACCAGTGTTAATGAGGCGTATTTGGTGTGTGTATATACATATTATATATATATATATATATATATATATATATATATATATATATATATATATATATATAATGAAAACACACAACCACAATCATCAAAACCAAGGCTGTTTATTTCACCACCTACAAGAGCTGATTCTGAGGTTAGGAAAATGATTAAAGGAAAGTGGAATGCTGGTGTTTTTTAAGAAGAATTCGCAAGTCTTTGCATGAAGTGATATTTTTTACTTATATTTAAAGATTTGAAACAAAATGCATCAAATTCTCACCATGCTCATCAAATTAATTAATAGCGTATGAGCTCTACTTACTTTTTAAACATTTAATTAGAATGCATGATAGAGAAGTAACTTCCTCGTCCAATTGTTTGATACGAGAGATTGTAATTAAACTAGGCTAGGCTTATTGTTGCCGTAGAATATAAATGCATCACACTTTTCTCCCCTGGCTCATTATTTTCTTTCTAACACTGTTGTGTCTCGACCATACTTACTAATTGATCCAATGCTGCATCTCTTGCGAAATGATAAATGGAAGAGGGATCTCCATCTTACTTTATCATGATTCCTGAACTAAATCCTTATTTTAATTCTGACTCTTTCTTATAAATGAGTTCCCGTTTTAAGGGGCGCACATTTTAATTATTTATTTAATACGTATTTAACAATAAAAAAATACTAACGTTTTAAAGCATGATATTTAAACCTGTTCAGCTACATTTACGTCACACAATTTAATATTCTTAGCCTCTTAAAGTGCAATATTTATTATCTGAATCGTAGAGCCCACAGTAAAGTATCTTAAATTACCAATGGAAATTGTTGTACCCATTGAAAACCTTTGAAAATCTTGTGTATCCTCCAAAGAGTATCCGATGACGCAATTGTGAATAAATACTCCAGGAGTTTCTGCGAATAGCAGCTCACATCTGTGATCTCGTGTAATCTAACGTAAGAGATCCGCGTCAAAGCGAGAAGAATTCGATAGTCTTAAATTCATTTTCCGAGCTGAGACTACCTGCCTCATTTCTGCGTCTTCCCATTAGAAGTGACAGGTCTTATTCTACAGCATTATGATAATGAAAAATTCTTCTACCTAATGCCGGTATTTAAAAATACGAGGATTCTCCAAGAGGACGACCAGTGACGAAAGTAAGTGGTGGAAAAAAAATTCTTTCTCTCTTACCATGCACAATCTGGGGGAAACACTGGTAGAACTGAGAGCAACAATTCTGTCCTCTTTTGAGATTCACGGACAGATGCCAGCTCGCAACGTGTCGCCGAGCCAAGGAAGGTGAATCTAATGCGTGGTGGAATGTTTTCGCACGTGGTTCCCTGAGCCACGCTCTTTACTTCGCGGGATGCCAATTTCAGTACTATTAATGCTCAGTTTTTCGGGAACTAAGCGAAATTTTCAATTCTAAAAACTGCGCGATGACTCGCGAGAGACTCAACTCTATCTGAGGTCCAAATTGTTGTTGGAAATCAAGGCTTGGTTACGAATTTTAAGTTGAGGGCTGTGGTTTGTAGTCCCCAAAACAAATTTGTGAAAAGGGAAATCCAATTTATGGGAAGAAATAAGGAATGAGTAAACGCTGATAGCCAAAGTTTTATTCTATGACCATCTTGAACATTTCCCATGTATACCGGAAAAGATAGAACCCAGTCTCGGAACTAGGGAGGGATAGCTCATTTAGGGAGGCATTAGGCTGTTATTGATCTTGCAAAATAAAACCCTAGTATTTAGAGGCTAAACATTTCATTAATAATAGAAAGCATAAAACATACAAGCACAATTAATTCATTGTTTAAAAATCAACATCATTACTTCTTATCCTCACAGTGTTTATTTTCAAGGCTAATAAATATTTTCTTCGAATTACTCGAAAGTTTTCTTTATGTCTGGATCTCTGTACCTTAATAGTGATACGCACTCATCAGACGTAATCTGCCCCACCTTTCTTCTCCCAGAGTGCTCTTAAGCATGGTCGTAAGGCTTCAAAGCGTACCAAAGTACCGTTTGGTGGTCGTCGCGTTTGATTCAATGAAGCTCAAATTGATAGTGCTTGCCTCATGGTGGGGGAAAACACTTGCATGGTTAAAAATGTGAATGATCTCAACGTCCTTTAACCTGTATTCAATTGAGATCTTTTTTTCCGCAGGTAATACCACTGGTCCAGTTCAGCGGTAATATCATCCAATTCGTCACTCCTGCAAACGAATTTGCGTTCTTCGGTTAGTACAAGATACAAATTTTGTTAATGTATGACGGATGTAGTTGTGTTAAATTACTAAAAGATTAAGTAATTAGATCAAGATGTAGTATAATTATTGAAGGCTTCCTGAGGTCATTGGCATGGTCTTACGAAGGATTTTTATTTGTTTTTGCTCATAAACAAAAAATAATGAAATTTGGACCTGAAATTTCGATTTACAATTCCATTTAAATTATTTTTGGTTTTTGAAGTAATTTGTCAGTGACTCGGATTGCACAGTATATTTTGATACTGACAAACACTTCAGGTAATAATTCTGCCACCTCTATAAAATCAAATGCCCTTTGGCCAATGACTCCAATGAACCAATGATTTCATTGAGTATTTCATTATTATCGTAGTTTCCCTCTAAGGCTAGTTTTTTCAGCACTTTCACAAGCTCGAAGAAATTTTGTTATAATATTCGAATGCCTTTGTAATTTGAATGTTTTTTTCAAAGTAATATGTGTGAATAGATTTAATGATTGTGCATGCATGGCCGATGATCTATCACTCCCCGGTACACGCTCTTGCGGCGACTTGCTGGGTATTATGTCGATGCAGATGTACTTTTCAGACTTATTACTGTCGCAACGTCGCGATACATTGGAAGCCAAATTGATGCGAGAGTTAATTCCCTGAAAATTATGTTGTATCATTTACTATGGAAGGCGTAACTCATTTCTGGCGTATTATTTTTGCTCGATATTACACTATAAGGTTAAGTTTTTGGTAAGAGAAATGGATATAAAGGCTGCATATACATTTTTCATGAAATAGCTTTTGTAACCCTCTATCTCTGACACTGTATGACAGAAAGAAAATCAAAATCTTTCACAGTATTACAGTAAAATATTATAGCTACTCAAGCAATATCCTTTAGCTTTGGCTGTTAATGAGGCGTCTTGTGCTTTCAGTTCTGCAGAACTTTGGAATTTCTCTAGGATTGTTCTTGGTTTTCATCATAGAAAATTAAGCAGATAGCAATGCTATCCCAGCTAATACCGCAGTTTCATCAGCTAATATCGAGTTGGCCATGGTTTCTTATACATTATTTATCCCACCCTACTCGAGCGAGGGCGCGGCATTTCGCCGTATCCCTCCCCCCCGACCTCGGCAAAAGAGGAAGAGCCAGCCGTGGTCTCCACGGAGAGCGGGTAATTCGGCAGTATTCCGCGGAGGGCCCTCTTCGGAGCACCGATGAGGCCCGCTATGGGGCAGGAGGCGCTGGGAAAATCGTCGAAAAATTTAGCTGTCCTCTATGAGGAAAGACGATGGGTTATCTAGGATTTTTGGCTACGGGAAACCTGTATGTGTGTCAATTTCCTGGGTCGGTGACGCTTCCTTTATAGTTAATGATAAAGAGGTCGAGGGGTGAGCTGCTGGGGACTGGAAACAATTGCAATCAGATTCATCCTCCTCACCAGAGGTTCTCGGGGTGTTTGAAACCCGTGATTAAAGGATTGCGAGGTGAGGGTGTCGATGGGGGCGAGATGGGAAGGGGGGGGGAAAGACGATTCCTCCTTATTTGATGAGGTCACTGGGACGGGGGCTGGAGGTCGTGTGAGACTAGGTGAGTTGGTAGGCACCTGAGCTACTTGTAGATTGGAATTCGAGACCAGGAGCTTTGGGTCGTCTGTCCTCTACTTTTTCTAACATTGACGATTTTCGCTCCCGCTAACATTTCCCTTCAAGTGGAGGTGGATGCAGGTTACCGACGAGAGCAGTCGGGGATGCACCCTCGATGAGTAGCAGCGACCGCCCTCTCTCCTCCACAGCCTTTTTGGGCTCTTCCATCTCCACGGCGGGGTTAGCGTTCGAGGCCATCGTCATTGCCTCATCATAGCTCTTCCCTCCCTGGTTCCGGGGCAGGTCTTGCACACGGGAACTTCTCGGTTGCAGCGGGCGCAAGTGGGGCGCTGACCTTCATAGATGATGATGGCCCGATTGCCGCCGATGTGAAGGTATGAAGGAATATTTTTCTCGACGTCATCCGCACAACCCTGGTGCCAGTAAGCACCCACATTATCTTTTCTCCCTCCCTCCTGTTCTCCCACGAGCGATTGATTTTTCCATAACGTTGGAGCTCACTTGTTAAGTCTTTCAACGGGGTGTTCACGAGGATATAAAGAACCCTTACGTTATACGGGCTGCCGGAAGTGTTTTCAATAGTTATTGTCGTTCTCTGGTCACTTAAAGACGGAAACGCTAGTTTCCGCGGAGTATTGCCTAAAACCCATTGCATTGTAGCTTCGGCTGCCAACTTCAGGAATATCAAATGGCGATTGTATCCAAATTGGATCGCGCCTTTCTCCTCCGGTGTGAGGCCTAGCGACTCTAACGTGAAGAGGTGGACCTCCAACGGGGCAGGAGGCTTCCCCTTCTCGTCAAATTGCAAGGCGAGCGTGTTTAGGCGGCGCGCAGACATTTAAAGAAATCTAATTCAGCACACTTACATGTGGAAGGAAAGCGCACCAAAAGAATAAGCGCTCCAAAGGAAAAAGGCACACGTACATTCCCTCCCCTTTACATGTACCAAGTAAACAAAAAGGAGCCTAAGATCTACATCAGCAGTCAAAGGCAGTTTAAACCAGTCAGCCGCCGCTCGAAACAGTACACTATCTCGATTTCCGAGATTCCGGCAGTGCTGCTCTCCAAATCCTGGCGGCCGATGCCTCGGACGCCGGGGAAATCAGACACTCGGTAAACATAGGCACGTCCTGCTATCGGGGAAAGGTAATCCATCGAGGAATGGTAATTAACACAGATCTGCGGGGTCTTTATGCATCCAAGTGCCCCTATTCTTTGGCCAAGAGATAGCGTCAGGGGTCCACCAAAGGAGAAATAGACGATACACAACAGGAAAGAACAGTAGGTTAGAAATCATACAAAATCATAAAGGACAGGAACAGTGCGTCTCGTGGCATCCAAAGGGGAGGATAAATAAGAAATTAGCAACAACATGACTTTGGTAAAACTGCTTAAGGTTCTAGGAAAGATATTATGTGAGGCAAAATATGTTGAAAATGCAAACGCAAAACCTGCCATATTCTAGCTGCAAGAAAACGAAACTTTAAGTGACTTTTATTGACTTTGGCTAAGGCAGAATAGATAGCAATCTAGACTCCTCGTGTTTGCCTTTTTTCCTTCAACAGGTCATATTCTGCGTTATAATTTTAATAAATAAAATATGACAGACAAACAACAACAACCACCAATACAAAAATCCAAGAAAGGCTGTCACCTTTGCGGTAAACAACGACGTCTGGAACATCAGATGAGGTTGGTGCCATGTCGCCAAGGTGCTGGTTACTATATCTGTATTTTCACTACAGGATGACTATTATAAATAAAATGGGATCACTATTGCGATATCGAACGGGCTATCATCCGTGAAAATAATTTATTGTAAAATATAATGATCGCTTGGGTGAACTGTTTAGTATTCTGTTGCCTATTTTTCCTATGTCCTGAAAATAATTCTATGTCTCAATGGTTCAATGGTCCGTTCCACTTTATATTTTTAATGAAATGTTGTGGAGGAGTTCGCCAGAGTGTCCTAAACCAGTGCTTAAGAGTCGCCTCGAAATTCTCTGATCCTCAGGTGTGCTTGATCGCCCGCTTAGCAATTGCTAATCCATGCATCCACCCTCACGAATACTCCTCCCGTGCTTCAGTCACCCGTGAACCCGCTCCCATCCCCCCACCCACTGTTTCCCTCCTCTCCTTCCTTTGTTCCCCCGGATAACAAGCATAATCAGCGATAGCATTCTGCATTGCACATTCCGCCACGCTATGATTGGCCTGTCCCTCGTGCCGGCAATTGCTTGGCGCCCATAATGGGTTAATTTCCTCATTTAGTCCCCGGGCCTGGTCGTACCCGTGCATTCCTTCTCCTACACGCTGTTACGTGCAAGTTGCAATGTTTCCCATTGCATGCTACTCCTCTCATCAATGGGACACGAGAGAGCACCGGATATTCGCTCTTGCCTTATGCGTTTTTCACCTTGTTTTGGCCCCGTTGTATCCTAATTTTCATGCTGCGCCCGTCCGGGCATTAGAGCGTTGCACGCGGATTAAAATACCCTTTTAGATGGCTGAGTGAGCGTGGTTTGAAGAGTCATCGTTTCCGTAGTTCCCGAAAGCTCTTTGAATGCTCAAAGTGGTTTGAGTCCTTGGTGTAAGTAATTCTCATTTCAGCCTTGATTTTCCATTTCGAATAAAATTATTGGATTATGAAGGAAGGTTTTCTTCTTTTTTCTCGTGCGCCTTTGATTGCGTGTCAAAAATAAGAGGAAAAGTATTTCCCCTTTTAGTGTTGGATTGCATTTTTTATCTCTGGATGATTCTGGCAGTTTAATTTTAGTGATTTGGGAGGAAAATGTGAATGGTACTACTTTTGTAAAAAAATAAGCAATTTTATTGCTACAATCCCAAAAATCTTATCGGAGTGATTCACGTAATAAAGTTTAATGGGTTGGGCAATTACTATTTGCTTTCATCCACAGCCATTGACATAATAATTTTCCCATTGATGGTAACAAAAATTGCCAAACGACAGAACAGTGTGTGATAACAGATTGGATGCATTCCAGAGGAATAATTTCCTAGGCAGTGATTCAGCATCAAAGTGTCATACCTACGCATAATCCATACGCATTCCTCTCATGCCACTCGTAATTGCGGGAATGAAATATCCTCGGGTGAATTAGTATGCTAATTTGCAGAGTGCGCTCCATTATTTTTTACGAGAATAGTTCCATTATTAGGTATTTTTATTAATTTAATATTTATTGCTCCAATATAATTTATGGTGGTATTATTTGTATTGGTAATCAATGCTAGCTAAGTTTTGGTGAAGAAGAATGTGTTTCTGCTCTATGGAAAAGGTTTGATGGTAGTATATGACAAGTGGTATAATGTGATGGTGAATGGGTACTTATAATTTTGTCAAATACATAGTATCACATTTCAAAGGCATTCAATGAATTTTTTTTTCAGCTTGAGCAATAGAAATACATAAATATTTTGAGTTAATCAAGTGGCCTTATGAAAATTTTGGAATCAATTAATTTTTCGGCAGATAATAAGATAATAATGAAAAAATACAACTTTTTACTGCCTATATAATAATTAGCGACCCCGAAAATTACATGTATTAACTTTTGGTGTCGTTTATTCAAAAGAAAATGATGGAGACCATTTTAACACCAATAAAAAAATTTGTTTTTAACTGTAAATATTTAACTGTAGTCTTCCATTTATTAAAATTTATTGTCATTGATCAGGGTCAGTATCCCTCCATAAGTGTCATTTTAACCTAATTCACTAATTTCTCCGATTCACACCATATGCAGTCGCCACCCAAGAACAAATGGGAACCACTTTTTTAATTTTTATCAATGATATAAAATCTCAATGCAAGAGACATCTACTGACCATTTTCATCATACATAATAGGAGTATGAAATTAGAGCTCGACAAATACTCATTCTGGTCTTCCTGACTCAGTCAGGTCTCTGACTTGACAGCAGGTGCTACGCAAAAAAAGATAGATTTACAATTTTAGAGTTATGCATCTACATATATTGTTTAAAAAATTTTTCCAAGCCTAAATGGAACCCAGAATATTATTCTAACATTGGGTATGAGTCAAAATAAAACGAAAGTAACTCAAACATACGTGAACATTATCCTTGTCAATTAGTACATCTTTAAATACTTCATATCATGGTAAATCATTTTGAATTGCTAATTTATATGTGAGTTCTATAACATTAACATACCATTGTATTATGAACTTGTGAAAAGGTGTTTTAATAAGGATAAATGGAAAAAATATGATATATTCTTTTAACGGATAATATCTGTCCTTCAATTCATTATTTAATTACTGTGGCCATAGGTTGTCAGTTACATAAACGTAAACCCTAATTTAAGCTGTTATGTACTGATAAAAGCTCATAGAATATAAGTGCTAGATGAAGCAATATGCGTTAAAATAACTTTTATATTAATTTTAGGCCCAAATAATTTACAACGTTGAGTACTTGAAAAATAGTTGCACATCATTATCCTTGGTGCTTTCCATAGTTGCTGGTTTCTAATATTGTATAGATCTTCGGCAATCGTTTTGATCCCTAAGTTAACTTCTTCCCAATCATCTATAAGTTTTTAAAAATGTGAATTTTTTTCCCCTTCTCCGTTTTTTCCAAAATAGCCAAAATTCTAGTAATGCTTTCTTACACTGTAGAAATATCCGTCAGATGAAGAATCCTGACAATTTGAATTAGGTTTTCATCAATGTCATATAGCGATATCATAAAATCAAGGATTACTCTGATATTTTATTTCACGTATTTGCTAACCTATTTCTATCCATCTTACATTATCCATTCGTCTTCATGATGACACATGAACTCTTACTTTCAGTTGCCTCATATTTATGAATTAAATTACTCCTTTTCCATGTTCCATTTGCTAAAAAATTGTATTTTATTAAGCGAAAATAGTATCCTAAATGATGGATTCCTTATCTCAATAGATTTTCGATATCTAGTCATATATTCATACGGTTTTGTATTTTAGCTCTCTTGCTTTCCCTATCACATATTTTGCATGGAAAATATGGATATATTTTAAGCTTCTTATGATTCCTTGCCGCATTATAGCAATTATTAGGTATCCACAAGTACAAATATATTATGCATTATTTATATTATGTATTATTAAACTTTTGGCTGTTAATTTTCTCGATTATGAGGGGAAATGACTACCAAATAAATAAAATGCATGCTTTTATTCACCATGTTCCTGCTTCCTTTCCATGCAACATGATTCGACCGCTACAGGAGGACACAGAAAACTGCATGCTCAAGGGAGCGACCATTTCAAATTGAAAATTTTTGTTTCCATGGAAATAAAATTCACGCGGAAGAAAATTTAATTAATATCAGAGAACAGTGGACAAGGCCCATTTGGATTCAATTAAGGAAAAAAACGCAATGCGTTAAGAGGCCATGCTTATAAAGCGTTACATAAACCAATTAGCACTTGAACAATGGTCATTAATTAACTTGATTATCCTAACATGACGGCATTGAATTGACACTTATCATTTGGAACTTTTTCGCAAAAATTTCTTCAAATTACAGGAATCTCAAGTTTATATTATACAACTCGAATTTCAACTATTTTGGTAGCTCATTAGCACATTAACTTTGACAAGTTAAATCTAATGATCAGGAACTTGAGCAGTATGTATGATTTTTAGTCAAAAAGTGTACTTATCATCAAAAAATAGTATCATTAAAATCCTGAATCGTTATCTACGAGCATTTACGAGGATGTTCAACCTTTTTCATGCCATTCAGTAGATAAATTCTTCATGTTTTAAATTGAATTACAAACAGACAAGACAAAGCCACTTCGCGCACTCTCTGAGTTAACAAATTTTTTTACAAAATATATATGCCCTATTTGTGCATGCTATCATCTAGTTCTTTGAACTTTTACAAGGAGAAATGGCAAAGTGAGCGTGGGGAGGTCGAAGGGACGGAATAACTGTAGCTGGGGAGCTCATCAAATCAGATTTGCGGATCATCAGGTGTTAGTTAGCCCGCCAGCTGAGAGATTATAATTATTGACGAACGTATTATAGAATCCGTGTAATGAGTTTGGAATGAGAATAAGTAAGAAAAAGAGGAGGATAATGAAGGTCTTCATGTATAGACAGGCTTAAAGAAACAAAGTTGGAGGGCCTAAATTGGAGCGAGTAGAATAGTTCAGCTACTTAGGAAGTGCTTAAGAAGAAGTTGGGAACTTTGTATTGTGGACTTAAAAAAAAAGGATTAAAAAGATTTTATATGAGATTGAGCGTAGATTAGCGGAATTTCGACATGTGGGCGTGGAGGAGGACATGGCAATAAAATGGGTGAAAATAAAAGCAAACAATTAATGCTATTCATGCTATGGAGTGCGAGGAATATTTTGGGAGAAATTCAAGGAATTCGAGGAAACAGAGGAAGAGTAAATACATATGAACTGTAGTGTAGTGGCAATGGAAGGTTGAAGATTGCGATAGCGGTGAGAATGTTGAACAAACGAGATAGAGGCTGGAAAAGCATAGGCTCATGCTGGAAGGAATGAATAGAGAAATTACGAATATCTTATAGAAAAACGGTTTATTTTATTGTTAGGTTTTAGGTCATTTATTTAATTATGTGTAAAGTGCGGTTTTTCAATGCAGTTGCACATAGGATTAAAATTAATTTAAACAATCGGAGAAGGTGCTACACAAAAGGAAGTATTTAAGACCTGAATGATCTTAAAATTTTCCCATCATAAAGTTATTGCAAATATTATTGAATTCATGGATACATCCCAGTTGATAAGATAAAATCGTTTAAATTGACTTTAGCGCAAAAACTGATTTAAAGTTTAAAGTTGAAAGTTAATCTATGCTCACATTTTGCTTGGTTAAACAATTTTTTGGTGATCCCATGTTGTTAGATGGCCTTTTCATGTGGCATAAAGGTTCAATGCATCGGCAAATGTTATTATTAATGTTTCATTTTTAAGCACCATAAATTATGCTATATTGTAAGGAAAACCACGAAATAAGACATTAGGTTTGTCTTTTAAAATTCCTGTGAAACTTTGGCTTCCACTTATTTATATAGTATTAATTGCACTTAATCTATGGGACATATTTTTATTTGAAAATCGGAGTGTAAGTAAATTTCGATAATTATAAAGTTTACATGAGTCCTCGGCCTTTCACGGAAGGCGGTGATCTATTGCGAAAATTAGCTGCTCTGTTGGATTCGACTCGATTAAAGAAGACGGTTTCTTGAATCTCTCTTCGTAAAGGAGTGAGAGGCTAAGTTAATTCATTTGTAAATCTAACGATGCTTCTACAGTATAGCTAAACAAATTATTTTTAGGTTTTTTATTTAATTTGTTTCAACTCTTCATGGTGGTTTTAATTTCTTTCGACCAACAGGAAAACATACAGGTACAACATACCTGGACATTGTTTTCGACTTCAGCCTATATTGTACGAGAGGGAGAAAACTTATCATGTGGTCTCATGATAAGTTTCATGAAACGGTGAAATTTTCAGCGTCTAGAGTGCTAAAATATCGGTTCCCGTGCCTTAGCTCAACAGAAAATCCATGGGGAGGTATAAAATATGCTGTCTTGAGTATGCATTCATTTCTCTCAATGAAATGAATTCATAATCTGCCAAAAAATCTTCATAAGGATTCAAAAGAATAGGTAAGCAAAATAAAGAGAGGCACTTCAGCAAATATGCCAAATGGGAATTATTTAATTGTGCTTGTAGGTGGTTCTCATGTAAATACCGCTCTAAGAAAGGTAAGAGCAATGTTTAGTAAGTAAATAAAGGTACATGTTTTGCAATTAGATTTAATGTTCTGAGAGACAGCTATGCGATGAATAAATACGTGTAGAATAATCCGCGTTATGCTTATTAACTGTTATATCAATATGAACCTCGAAATATTAATGGTAATTCACGTATGGAGTACTCAATAGTCCTTATTTCTCATTGAAGTTTCATCATTTGTAGCCCGCGATAGTTTGTGATTTTCGAAGAGTGATCATTAGAATGAAATAAATTATGGTAAAGTTTTGTTTGATCCATCATCACGCAAATGGAGGTATGATAGGGAACAGTTGAAAGGGAATGAATAACCGCTGACGTCAAATGAAAAATGATCCATGAAATGTTAATTGGCCATTGCCATAATGAATGCTTCTGACTAGACTAATTCAAATACCTACGGGAGATACCGCGAAATTTGCCCAAACGGAGGCATCCGCTTATATGAGTATGCGTTGTACTGCAGGAATTGCACTGAGTAGAAACCATTCGCCTTGACCAGGACTCGGACCCGGTTCCCTCGATAGCCGGCTGGGTGCCTTCACGTACCTAAGTACCAATTCAACTACTTGAGTACTCGTATGTTAGGATATTAAAGGAATCAGATGATCGGACGAAATTCCGAGAATAGAGTGTCACAACTATTCGTAGTTGTGTATATTGTTTCACATTTCACGTTTTGCCTTTTAACATAGGTCTACGTTTAGTTCTTGTTTGGGAAAAACATGAGATTTATTATGAGCATCAAAAATGTTTTGAAATATGTGAAATATTAATGTGCCCAGCACCTATCATTGGAATTTCATCTAAAGTGTCGTGGATTGACAGTCTATGGATAACTACGCTGAATAGATATAAATGTACGAGGGTCATCCGGAAAGTAGTACCCGTTCGTGCCGCATGAAGTGCTGACGACGCGAGTAGCCGCTGGACGAGGTCAGATAGCTTCAGTGGCTTGTCTGCCTTCTCTGAGCCAAGTTGCGTGACGCTAGCATTGCCTGTGTTGTTTCTGTGATTGTTTACAATGTTTAAAAAAATTGAGAACGCCGCCAGTTGTGAAGTGAGGGCAGTGATAAAATTCCTCAATGCAAGAAACGTTCGCCCATGTGATATTCATCGCCAATTAAAGGAGGTGTATGGAGACAATGTAATGGACGAGTCGTCTGTTCGGCGGTGGTGTCGCAACTTCAACATGGGGAGGGGGAACACACACGACGATGAGCGTTCGGGGAGACCGTCTGTCATTACAGACCAACTGGTGAGCTCAGTTGACGAATTCGTGAGGAACGATCGGCGCGTCACAATTGATGACATCTGTGAGCATTTTCCCAATGTTTCTCGAACAATTGTTCATGAAATTGTTAAACACCATCTGCATTATGCAAAAATTTGTGCAAGATGGGTCCCTCGCGTATCTCAATGAGCTGGCGGCGAAGGACTATGCAGCAGGAATACAGAAACTTGTCACACGTTATGACAAATGCCTTAATTTGCTTGGAGATTATGTTGAGAAGTAGTTTAAAGTATCCTCTTTCAAATAAAATTTTTCATGTTTGTTAATATTTACTTTTGTGTCTTTATTTCACGAACGGGTACTACTTTCCGGATGACCCTCGTAAATTAACATTCTTTGTTTAATTTTGATTTTATTACCTTTAAATTTAAAGGCATACGCCAAAGGAAATAATTCCACCTCTTTTTAAGGCACTTTGTGTTCAACCTCGGAGAATTAATTTTTATCAGATTCGTATTTAATGGCTTGATTTGAGAGAGTAATTTTTCATGCTCACTTGCCCCTAAATACAGGCTTAGAGTAAAAGGAGAGGGCAATGTTGATTGTAGCTTAGTTATAACAACAGAAATGAGATGAGAATCTCTGCGGTCATCCTAAATGAAGTGAAAGCGTTTAATGGGACACAAGAATATTGCCACGGGCGTTGTAGTTCTTTTCATTATTTACAGCTAGTGATTTAAAAAGTTAACCTCTGAAAATTAAATAAGTTAATAAATAATACTTGTCTTGAGCATTATTAAATTCATTTTAAGCGTTATTTTGCCATACTTATATTAAGTATATTGTTAGAGAGTCATTATGCACCCCCATGCTCATTTTCTGAATTCTTCAAAAGGTTTTATCGAATACCATCATACATATTCAATTATTATTTATTATTAGGTAATCTACCGGTTAAGGTAGGTTTTTGGATGGGCACAGCTACTAAATAAATATTTTGTTATTCCTGACAAAATATAAAATCCAGTATCCTACTCTACATTAGACTCCTCTTCACCTCTGAATACTTTCTTCCTCCCTTCATTCCATCCAACATCCCTATCCTGTTCCTGCCCTTTCCTCGTTTGCCTAACATTCTCCCCTCAATTCCAGTCTTAAACATCCCGCTGCCGATCAATACACCCGTCATCCACTTTTCTGCCTCCATAGGATTTCTCCCAACAAATCCCTGTCCTCGCCCACCATACCAAGTACTTTCTCTTTTGTTTTCTTCTCTGTCCATTTCAATTTTTAATGAAGAAATCAGAAAGTGTATCAGCAATCTTCCAATTACATTTATATTTCAATGAAAAAAAATATTATTTTTAATTCTCTTCTTAAAAGCATTAAGCGATTTAATTTTTCTGTTGATTGCTACTATTTGTATTGAGTCGATTACAATTTAATTCGAACCAATTCGAAAATATCTCCAACAAATAAGTAATGATCCACTTAAACAATTATTCTGCGCCATAAGATTCCAGACTCTGGTATTATATTCTTATAAAAAATGTGTAATACATGTTCCCCTACCGAGTACCATTCCGATTTGCATGCAATAAAATCACACCAAAGGAATTAATTCTTTTCTAAGGCTTTATTGGCGGGATGGATTTTAAATTCGGCATAACTCTTCGTCTTTATGCCCTTTAAATGCTGATTTTGCTACATGCATATATGGTTAAAAATCCTTAAACTCTCCTGCATACATTTATTGAATTAAAGTATTATTACACTAATTATCATGAATTATATCAATTATCTGTTCTATTACCTATGATCTGATGTTAACTATTCTGGTATGATGTGATGGCAAACTCATTGCACCCTAGCAGGAAAAATTCCCGCAGAAAAATTCTAAGATGAACTAAGACCCGCGATCAGAGACCCACGCAGAAGGATTGGGATCGAAAGAATTTATTGCAAGCGTTGAAGGCATTATTCAGGACCCAAATTATATTGGAAGGATAATACAGGAGGGCCTGCGGAGGGGCATAGATTGTTTAAGCAAAAGATTTATGAGAGTGATTACTCCCTCGCCTTTGCCGATAAAAGGGAGGATGACCCTTGCATACGAGCAGGATGAAAGTTATTAAAAATTTAGCTCCATAAGACTCATATTGAAAGTAATTTATGAAGTAAATGTCCTACGCCCAAAGTATTAATTGCTGAGTTAAATAGCCTTTTTCATTATACTGCCTACCTATTGGGTCATTGTATGATATTTACAGTCACGGAAAACACATTTTTTCCTGCTTCGGGGACACTGTGTTTGACGGCGGGTAAACATTAGCGCCCAGATAAAAGTATGGGCGGGTTGCTAAAAGAATCTAAACGAGAAAATTCATTGCACCCTATGAAAGATGGAGCTCTCGTTTTACTTCTCAGTTTTTCGCGCGACTGGACGGTATCTCTCATTGTAGTTACAAAAACATTGATTATGATATTTTAATGTGAGAAAAAAGTTATAAATTTTGTTCTTGTATGTAATTCGTGTGAAATGTCCCTCACCGCAATTCAGTCTACGACATGATGTGACCATAGAGCTATAATAGTCTAGAATATTGTTCATTAAATGCAGTACACAATGTATTTTTCAACATTGAAGTTCTTGAAGAACAGTGGGAAAGTACATTTTTTTCTACATTGAATGAACATGAAATTGAGGTTGAGCCATAAACAATCGAATATATTGAATGTTGTTGTTGGAATATTTAGCAATGAAATTATTATATAAGATATGTTAACAATCAGCGCATTCTAGCTAAAAGGTTTCAAATTTCAGGTGTAATTTGTTTCTAGAACTCATAGCACGAGGAAGATCTGGTGTTCACTACTCATTATACAGATCATAATGAAGCCCTTTGAAAAAAGAGGAGCATATTGGAGAATTAAAATATTTCTACAATAAAATGAAAAACAATTACTTTAAAAAGTGGATATATTAACTTTATTTAACTTGTAAATGTTAATATTCACTCGAGATACAAGCTTGTACTTGGACGTAAGCAACATCATCTGGCCACAAGGATAGATATGTGATGGATTCAGAAAACAATTGCTGCCACTTTTTTAATTATTCTCTCCGCTAAAACAGACGCAAAAGCTTTAAGCGTGAGGGTGTGTTGATTGGTGGTGTGTTATTGTAGACTGTGGTAGAGGGGAGAACGATGGGCAAATGAGGAAAGGGCAGGAATAAGATAGGGATGTAGGACCGGATAAAGGGAGGAAAAAAAATAGAGATTAAGAATGTCCCATTGTAGCTAAGGATGTTAGGTTGTGTTTTGTTAGGAGACACAAAATATTTATTTGGTTGGAGGGCCCATCCAAAACCCATTTTAACTGGTAGATTACCTAATAAATATATTTTTGTATATTAAGTAGACCATTTAACTGTAAATATCTTTCTAACGGTTTATTCAACATGTCTTACATTGATCTCCCGTGGTTACCACGCATTTTCACCTATATATTAACATTCACAATTATGCCAATTTCCCCAAAAATCATAAGAAATGGTTATTTTTTTGAAGGAATCAGAAGCACGCAGCTATCTCTTACATTTAATCATTTTGCGAACACTATAAACAGCAGGTGATAATCACAAACGCCTAATCTAAAAGTGAGACCGGATAATCCACTAGGACGAGACTCCAAACTGCAACCTCTGGGTTCGCATGTTAGAGAATTATCCGACCGCCGTCGAACCTTCCCGCTTCTTTGCCTCAGCGTAGAAGTGTAAAAAAACATCAATACAGTAATCAACCCGAAGGTCAGTTTGGTGGGTGATGACAGAGTTCACACAGTACTAAGCCCGATGGCTTGTGTAATTCACACATCAAGGTAGGGAGGCCAGTTCCTTTCCCTGTGCCGGTTATGGTTTCCCAGGAGGATCTGGTACCCGAAAAATCACATAGCTTTGGTGGAGCTGCAAGTGCTCAGAGACTTGGCCAGGAATCAGTATACAGAACTATATTCAAAATCAAAATTTTCCTAAACCTTTTTTACTAACTCGTTATTTAAGAATCTTTTCATGAACTTTTCTTTTTTTTCTTTTCTCTTTTCAAAAATATCTGCCAAGCGAAATTCTCCTCTTAATTATCTCTTTTTGTTTCACATTCTCGTTAAATCATTAGCATCTCTTCTAACTTTTCTATTTGATGTTTCCTCAACCTTCTTCCCTCCAAAGAAGTCTTTATGGCCGTTTTCTTACCATTATTTCTCATTCTATAGCTATCACAGTTGATGTGATGCTCTTAATTAATTAGCCGTATACGGACCGACCAGCTAAAAGCCAATCCGGTAATATAAGCGTTTTCATTAGGTTATATAACCTGCCATCATTCCTACGCACAGACCTGAAGAATTTCTTTCATAATATTTTACCGCCCAGTCGAAAAGTGCGTTTTGTTATTTAAAATCTCTCTTACGTTCTTTCTTTTGGACCTAGTTTTTCGCTGCTCCTCATGAATCCTAGTCGGCCTCGTCGAAATCTAATAAATGAACAATTAAAAAATCATCTTTCAAGTAATCTATTGCCTATTCTCTATTCTTTGGTTGATTTCCCTGCGTAGCCTCTTCTCTGTACGTGGATTTAGAATCTTACAGCCCCATACTGGTGATACTTTCACTATTAAATCTCCCTTACATGAGATTGAAATGAATGGTGGATAAAAATTCCTTCCTCGTAAATCCTACAAATAGTCTTATAAATTCTTTCCACTCTTAATATTTCAGTGGTTTACCTCAGGTTTCATTCCCTCAAAACTTGAACAATTTTATTTTTTAATGTTTTTTTGTATTGCAATTTATAATGTTTGGAACTAATTTATCCTCATTAGCATTAAAATATCTATTTATAAACTTCTGACCTGAAAATTTTTCATTGTAGCTCCTTTAAGTAATTATTCATCTCTCCTAAGTCATTCCTTAGTTAGTTAACAATTTTCGTATCTTATCACTAAAATGAAAGGTTTTTCCTTTCTTTCATCCCGAAAGCACATTTACTTTCCCATTCAGCTTACCGATTTCAACCTTTCTCGGTAAAATATTCACATCTTCCCACTGCGTCCACCCCTGGGTTTTTTTGCACTCATATTTTTTTCCGTTCTTCATATATCTCTCTCTGTACTCTCTTATCCCCATTACCATGTTTTTATTCTTCCCTTCTTTTTCTTATGTATTTTCTAATTATCTCATCTCTATACCATGATTTCTTCAACATTCCCCTAAATACTCTGGTTATTCCTATGGCGGATTTAGATGTGTGTCGTCTAAGATGGTAATGCATGGTCTATTGTGAAAGTATTGCGCATGATTTTATAGTCGTCAGTTTGCTCGGCAAAGTCTAAGCGGAAAAACGTGCCTCCGTGTGATGTGTGTTTTTTCACTTCGTAACACAACGCGCTGGAGCAACCAGCCACACGCCACATGCCCCTGGCCACACGTTCATCATCGTTACCAACTTCCTGACCCGGAGCACTAGCCTTGTGCTCTCCCAGCCTCCTTACAATCCCAACTTGACTCCGTGCGACTTTTTTTCGTTTCCCCGACTGAAGAGAGTGTTGAAAGGAAAGCATTGGGAGACCCTGGAAAATATTCAAAAGCATGTTACAACGTTCCTCATAGACATTCCCATCGAGGAGTTTCAGGGTGCCTTCCAGGCGCCACAGACACGTCTCCGCAAGTGTATTATTGATGCAAGGGGGGAGTATTTTGAAGAATTTTAAGCATTTGTACGAGTACGATGAATTAAAAATCTATTTTTCCCGGAGGATACGCGGTACTTTTATTGTGGACCCTGTTTATTTCTTTCTGAATCCAATAATAACAGCATTCATTATCACATTTCTCTCTGTAATTATTGTGTAGGGAAAGGAATTGATGAGGTTTTGGGTTTACTCTATAAGCGGTACTTAAAACGTGACACTTTCGTTAAATTGCAAACCAGCTCCAGTAATGCAAGGTGCTTTTAAAGCCACTTTAATGTGGAACAGACCCAGCGTGGACTAGCATTCGTGCCTCTCTTCTTTTAAAGCACTAGAGGAGTTATTAATGGTTTCTTCTTTAAGTAAAGCTCCAGAGGTCAGGAGGACAAATATGCCCTTCCACTACTCCCAAGATTGTGGACCATTGGTTGGTGGAATCGAAGTATACTCTAAAATAGAAAAACTAAGGGGTTCAGCGGAAGGCATATTCCCATATTGAGATATAGACGATTACATTTTGGTGAATGGCTAGTAGTCTTGATCTTCAATATAATTTTTTATCCGTTGCATGTGTGGCAAGTAGCTATTTGGGACCCTTGGAAAAGAAATAAGGTAAGGTAGAGAGATTCTTCACGATTTTTTAAAAATAATGGCATGGATAAAGGAAGCGTGAGGGATGTTATGGAAAAATTATGATGAGAACCTTTTCATTCGAGGCGAAAACCAGCCTGACAGAGAACCTTGGAGAGTGCCTGGTTTTAAACTTTTCCTTTGACAGTGGTATTTAATGGGACGCTGCACTATTGCGTAGACAAATTCAACAAAAGATAACTGCTTTCCAACACTGATTGAGTATAAAATATTTAGCAACTCACTCTCCTATGCTGCAATTTGACATAATTGCAAACTAAGATACAATAGTGATAAGCAAAACCATTGTACTACATAGAAAATATCGGAAATATATATCTTTAGAAAATGCAAGATTTCAGATAGCATTATGCTATTGCACTACCTTCAGCTCTCTAACATTGTGATATATCTTGTATAAAGTAGATACTGGTCTAGTTGAGTAACGTTTCCCGAAAAATGCATGCAGGGTCAGGCCCGGCTTAATGAAATGTTATGTACAAATCAGATCAATCAAATGTTATATATTTTGTACCTAACTGAGTTCTTAGAAATGAGGTGAACGGGGTGGGATAGCGGAAATGTAAACGGAATATGTAAGATAATACATTAGACTAACTGGGTAATTGGGTTAAGTAAATATTTCGTATAATTTTGAGACTGCGTCATCGATCCCAATGGTGAATTTCGCCTGTACGACAATTTGCGCATTAAAATCAAATGTTTCGTTTTCATCAATGACTTTGGCTAACTCTTATACGAAAAATGAGCCAAAGAGAAAAACTTAATAGAAAACAACACGTTCTCGGTGACCCGTATGAATTTGTTTCAAATTAACCTATGTTGAAACGGTAGGTACGCATAGAATTTATATTGCCATCGGTGTCCAGGTTTTGTTGATAGGGTGCAAAATGGTTAAATGTGATTATTTAACCTGGCCGTTTAATATTTAAATTTATGAATAAGTATTGGGTCTGCATTGATGAATTAATTTTAGGGACGAAAGATTTACTTTTCATCAGCCGTATGAGCCTTTTTCGTCGAGTCCAAATTCCGAAAACCGTAAAAAGTCAGACTATATTCCTTTCACCGTATGTAATTATACCTGTTGGCAATGTCGGTTTTAACGGTTAATTTATTAGAATTACAGTAAACTCTTGATTATCCGTACTAATCAAGGCTGAATAATCCGCACGATGAAGGCTGAATAATCGGAAAACACTGGATAACCGAAATACTTGGAAAATATGTTCTTAATAAACGGATATTTACGGAAACTCACCTTGTTCATCCGTTTTATTAATTCAAATTTTTTTGGCGATGGTCAATATATGTTTTCCATTTCCAGAAACCTCATAAAGGTGGAATTAAAGATTTATAAGAACAAAAAAGTATCACAATGTAAAAAAACATAGCGCATTGTCCTCATGGAGCTGCTAAACCAAAAACGTAGCCAGACAGGTAAAAAAGAATTGACTGGCGAAGGACGAATTTTAAAAAGGATCGCTAATAAGGATTTATATCCGCTATATGGCACTAATTTAAATAATGCGCTCTTGTTAGTCAATTGCGTATTTGTGGCATAGTGTAACTATTCATTTACTTATAAAGGAGAGCATTGAATTCTCGTGGCTAAATGAATATGAGGGAAGCAAAAATGGGAAAGCACGGATTATTCAATATAGTTAGATTAAAAAGTTGAATTATATTGACAGTTTCTAATTTTTTTAAATTATTAACTTTGAATAAAGCGGAGGCATTTCAAAGTTGTATATTTTTTCAAAGTGAATCGAAGTATCGAAGCATTTAGACATCTTTACGATTGTAATTTATTACGTATTCGAGGTTCTGGGAATAGTGTAGCAGAAATAATCCGCCCACTCCCAGTCGAGAGTTTACTGTGTTTAGAATTACAATCCAGGTCAGTTGACGAAATTTTACCATCTATCAACATGCCGTGAAAGATTATTATCCACACATATATCGCAATTCACTATTAGACTCACTGTTAGATCGGGATTACACAGTCTTCAGAAGAAAGTGACATTATTTCCGTCGTGTTACCTTTTGATCAATGAAAAGAATTTTAGATTTGTTGTATTGATTTCTCTACGAATTAGATCTGCATCGTCAATTCTAACGAAGGAGTATTTTGTTAGCCCAAAATCCATGTGGAATGTATCGACTATGGCAAAAAAAGGCGTCTCAATAATTTTTATTTTTTCTTTCATTTCAAAACTGTTCATTTGTTTTAAGGCAGAAGATGATGAATTTCATACCAACTACCTCGATTTAGATGCAATTTCACGCAGAATAGCTTTACGCACTGGTTATAATCCCTGATGAAGCGCGCAAATCCCGGAAATCGAACCGGAAATCTTGGTGTGGATGGCGAACCAGTGGCTCGTGCGGTCTCTGGGGGTGCGATTGGGTATCGATAGAGGAGTACTGACGTGGCAATATTTTAAGGAGAGACGACGAGGATATGTCTGCCAATATAACTACATAATTAGATCATATTCATCGTTTGGGGAAAAATGTTTCCTACCCGGTATTGACCAATACGAACGTTAAGAAGACTCAAATATTGAAATAAAATCAAACGCCTGAATAAAAGCATTAATTAGATGTGACAATGCACACGTACTCATAAAGAAATAACGGAGGATATAATAATGTTTTTTCTGTTTGGAAAAATGTTGTTTTGCTCTGGCTTAATGCATGAAATTGTAGCCACCAATGTTTGTTAGGATTATCAGTTAATCCTTTACAAAGGAAATTGATAAACTTTGACCTTTTTGCGTGAAAGTTCAATCACGAGTGAAATCTAGTTACGTAAAAATTTTCAAAGATGAAGCCACAACGTTTTCATGTATCATGAAGAATCATTTGCTTATCTTTTTCCACATTATACTTACATATATAACCGTGACTTGGCGCAAACCTTGTCTTTAATTATTATTCATTTTGCAAAAATAAATAAGCCATCTTTTTTGGCGATTTCTACGAGTTCTTAGACGTACGATAGCACTGAAAATTTTACATTACCCGATTTAGCGTCTTCATTTTTAATATTATATATGAAGCCGGTACGGTCAAGTTTTCAGACACAAATCCGTCCTATTCAGTTAATACTGTTTCAACTCTCTCAAACAACAACCATAACTTCGAATTTTATGTCGGTGAGGTTAGAAAATTACGGGGTATTTCATTTTATCCAGCCATCATACCCTATCGCAGTGTGAATTGTATTAGTTTCCGGATGATGACCTAGGGTTAGCATTTTGAGGAACTGCATGAGTTGTAAAAAGCCAGAAGAAAAATCAAAATTTCTGGTAATGCTAAATTGGAAAGTAAGGCCGTTGTTTAAGATCACGCGCAATTTTTTATATCCATAAAAGAAGTTTGGGTAATTCAGTTTTGAATATTTTCTAGAGCCAATCTGGCCATACTGTAGCTGAGTCCCTTTATCAGTCGGTATTCAGTACAATTATTTACAACAGCGCAGCAAATACGGTGTGGATATAAATCTTCGGAGTTTGTGCTCATCGACCAGTTATCTCTTCAATTTCCTGTAGCGCAAGAATCAGAAGGAAGCGTATATTCATGGTTTCGATATAAATTTAGTTATAAAATTATGGAATGTAATAAAAATGCCAAAATGACCTAGTAATTTTTGATCATTGTCTAATTTGGCGCTCTTTTTCCCTCTTCTGAAAAAAGGAGTTTTTTTTTTCCTTAGGCTATGATAACAACATGATAACAGGATTGAAAAATACACTTTTAAGGATAAAGTATCGGAAAATATAAATATGTAAGCATGAAGAGGTATTTCAGAGTGATTGAAACTTTTTGCTTTTAAATAGAAAGAATTTTCTGTCGTATCTAACGGGCCATATTGACGACGTTTCATTTGAGAATACCACGCAATGTGTTCGCAAAAGGTAAATTATGCGTGTTTATCTCACAAACTCGGGTAATTTATGCATACAATAAACATATGAATAGCGTAGATAAGCAGGGTAATACTCTTGCAAATGAACGCAATCCCTTTCACAGTTAAACAATGGCGGTGGCCAATTTATCCATTTAGTTGATAGCGCAGTGGTGAATGCGTAGCTTGAATCTATAAGTTTGCAATTGATGATAACAGTTCATACGTAATTCAGAATTCGTAATTAGCTGTCGCTCTTTTAAAAGGTAAAATTAATCACTATGGAGGAAAAGAGTTTGGAATGCGGTGAAAGTAAATTATTTTCAAGATCATCTTCAAATTCTAGTAATTTGCATGAACTGTCTAAGCTGGTAATAAAAGTTAGTAGTTATTTACTTGCCTTGATTTTAAAGTACCCGATTTTGAAATTTTTACATTACAATTCAGAAAACTTGTGTATGTACTTGTACCGTTTACAAGCGCATCTCAGACCTGCCAAAAGTGTTCTCTACAAAACTGTCTAAGCTGGTAATAAAAGTTAGTAGTTATTTACTTGCCTTGATTTTAAAGTTCCCGATTTTGAAATTTTTACATTACAATTCAGAAAACTTGTGTATGTACTTGTACCGTTTACAAGCGCATCTCAGACCTGCCAAAAGTGTTCTCTACCAAATGAGAACGGTTCAAGTCCTGCGCATAAGGTTAAAGAATGAAAATGAATTAGGAATGGTATTCTGAAACATATCCACACTATAAAACTAAACTGCGGGTGCAAAAATGTGAAGTTTACTGACAGCCTATCAGTTATACCTGTATATTTCATAGCACGGTTTACCAAATGTGTATTTAATATAACCCGAATGTAACATGTGCATTAACGCCCCATTATATATTTTTGCAATGCTAAAATTTATGAAATCATATCATTTTGAAAAATATCTTTTCTTATCTACAAAGTAAAGTGTCTTTAAAATTGTCCAAAATGTTTAGTCATTCTTCGGCCGTAGAAGAGGCAATAAGATTTTCCTGTTCCACCAATTATGAATGGGCTCTAAGATGAATAAATACTGATACTAGTGCACTGCAAGGTTTCATAGGAAAACATCAAAAGAGAACTTCATATATATACATATATATATGTGTATATATATATATATATATATATATATATATATATTATATATATATATATATATATATATATATATATATATATATATATATATATATATATATATATATAACACAGATGTAGATTTTTAAAACAATGAAACACACAAATGTAGTGTTGACATTGTACCAGTGTCAACAGTGAATATTTGTAAGAATAATAAATCCGGTTCCAAAGGTTTTAATTAGCAACCAAATTCTACACCTGTGAATAACCATGGATATCAAAGGTGGAAATGAATGGTGGTAACGCCATTTGCGGCAGAATTTGTTTGTTATTTTGATTGTAGTGCCACACGTATAAATATTCCATTTAATTTCATAGTACAAATTTATAGCAATGGATCATCGATCAAGATTAGATGGAATATCTTTCTTCTATTCCTAAATCTTTTTCACTACTATCCCTAGTACATATTTGAAATATATTAAAATATTTAATGATGACGACTATTGATGAGCGTTTCTATAATTCAGTCGCTTAACATTAAATTATAAAATTATATAAAGTCCAATTTCGTCGGTCACGATTTTAATTAATACGTCTTAAATAGTTTTCTAGTGGACTATTATAAGGTTTTTAAACATGAAGGGAACTTTTTGAAGCTTGTAAAATGAATGCGAAACGACTTGACACCCATGGGTTTGCTAAGCAATCCATGAGCAAGGCCCCTTAAATGCATTACCTGTATTTCCTCATGGCACTGCAAGAGGTGTACACCGTAAAGTTTATGAGCAGTTTTATGAGAATTTTTAATACATATGTTATCAAAAGGTTTTCCAACTTTTTGAATGGGCAACATTGCAAAACTGAATATATCATAATAACAACCCTATAAAAAGACATAAATAAGTTATATTTCAACATTTTCCAAGTTCTTGTCTTCATTAGTAGGCAAACAGTCATTACCTAAGTCATCAAAGGCATGAAATCATCCATAGATTCACAAGCTGAATAAATATATTTCATAAGTTGATGTTCTATGCCATTTAATACTCAATTTAAAATATTTTAAAATGTAACTTTCTCTTGTTGTAGCTCTCTGGGTCGTGGAAGTTATGTTTGGCTTTTTACATAATTTTATATATTAACCTTTAATAGCTATCATTTACGAAAATGTCTGTGCACGATAAAGTTTTTCAATGCATATTTAAAATTAACATCCTCTCATTCTTAAACACATAGCAATTGGCACTTGCGATCATTGAGTTTCATTCTATTTTCTTTTTGACTAAGACTGAGAATATTTTCTTTTGATTATAATGTAGACGATATACATATCTCTTCAAGTTCAAGTAATTCAATCAAATATATCTTTATTTATAAACTCGGACCATTCTAAATTAAACAACCATCCTACCGTTTTTTTTGTACATCAATCCGGGATTTTTAATTTTATTTTTCTTGCTTTTAATTCAATCGAAGTATTTCTTAAAAGTCAAGAATTACGCGAGAATTTCTTTGCAGTTTTCGTTTTGAATCTAAAACCATTCAATGCATGAAATGTTTTCCCTATTACCTTGCACTAATTTTATCATAACTAATTTCATTGGCTCTGTATTCGATTCCTGTAAAGATCTTTGATGCATGATACGAACTGTTTTACATGGTCTTTCATTTAGCTGATTTTTATGCTGAAATTTTCCTTATACATGCTCCTTTTTTGAGAATAGGAGAAATATACTGAATCATCAATTTTTTTTTATATTTATCTTTTATAATTAGTCACAAAATAGCATTATCAATTAAGAGTGTGTATTTGTTCCATGTTAGCAGCTTCGAGTTATGATCACCGTTTAGTATGACGTGCTTCTTGAACCACAGTCACATTCATTCTCCATTATTTTAGTAGTTTTCTCTCAATGAAAGACTGTTATTGAGAAAATGGGTGTTAGTTAACATAATGGAGTGAAATATTTGCAGGCAACTGGATAAATTATTGCAAAAGTCATTCATTTGATTAAAAATCTGAGGAGTTTTCCCAATATTTGAATTACAGTTGTCGGAAACTTAGGTGACTAGTAACCATCGATATTTTAAATTACCCCGAGAGGGTCTTTAAACCCTCGTTCACTTCCTTATTTTCACGTTTTCCTTGTAAGAAAATACACATTGGTTATTATGACAGTATTAATATGACTCTTTAT